>NW_027526245.1:44000993-44689327 GCF_048455015.1 Haemaphysalis longicornis
AAAGTGCTGTAAGGCTCCTATTCATTTATCCATACAATTTATTACTACCAATGATTGTTAGTATCAAAAAAATGCAGTTACTAAGTACATGGTACGGGCTACTAACGAAAGCGTTTAGGTTCCGCACTTAGTGGCAGGACTTTGGTACCATTCTGGTGGTAGTAAAGTTTGTAAGCCGCTAGTAAATACAGCTCGTTACTAATTTTTACTAGTAGTTTTTTTAAATATATAGTACTAAATTTGGGTGCCCGCATCCTTCCAAAAAAGAAGGGTACTGTTTCGATCCCGAGACCCTGCTGAAAAGGGTTGCATCTATCTAGCTTATCATTCAAGTAAACGGGACAATTTTTTTTTCAGGAGATCTTTAAGCTGCTTGCAATCGTTTTCACACGTCCGGTATTTGTCTTGCAGTTAGTTCTTGAGCGCGTTTTTTCGTTGTCGATCTAACTGTTCTAAATAAAACCATGTTATTTATGGCCCGGTATTGCAAATTATACGGAAACTCGGACGCGATGTCTGGTCAAGTCAATATTTTGTATTATACTATATGTGAAAGCTCCCACTATTTTGGACAGATTCGTCTATAATTATGTTGTTTTAGACTCCCTAGCAGGATAAGGTGAGGAAAGGGCAGCGCGTTCCGCCACGGCCACACCTCACCTATTGGGGATTTACAGAAGAAATCAAAGCCACACCTAAAACTTCGATATCGAAACGTGATACGACTGAGTAGTTGACATTTCTCATTCGTTACCATTCGTTACCCATAATCAACGTCGTCCTCTGGGTTTCTTGCATGGCCCTTAGAGTCAAACAAAAGGTAGCGCCACTTTCGTGTCTCCCGTGGCGCAGAATCCGTTTCGATCCCGCATTCTGCCTCTCCAGCTTGACTCCTGGATATCTGCAGTGGTGGCTGTACGACTCAGGCAGGCATAGCTAATTTTCTCGAACTAGCTAGCGCTATGGCGACACCCGTCTACGTGACCTACCACCCGTGGAATCCCATCTTCGCTGATCGTTGTGGGGATAATGCAGACTACTCTGTGGACGTAAAAGTCCAAAAAGGTAGGGTAGAAACTTAAAAGTGCAGAATGTAGTGTTTTTTTTCTCTCACGTCTCAAAGACATGGCACGTCAACCACAGGGATGGCATGAACAACTGGAGGACCTTTATTTTATTTTAAACTACAGCAGCTCGGCCTGAGAGAGACAGGGAGAGAGAACCACTTTTATTAGGAGCATTGATCAGAACATCTTGTGGGAGTGGTGCTTTAATAACGGGAAGCGCTTGGCCCCCATGACCACGGCTGCCCTCTCGACGAGGATTAGCTATTCTGGGAGGTAGGGGCTGGACAGCAGTGGACGCGAAAGTGAAGCGTCAAGATGTCTTACCCTGTACCGGAGTGTGAACGACGATATCTTGTAGTCTCACCGCGTACGGCACACAATGAAACGCATTGATCAGTTCGCTTGTACTGTGCTCGCCCTGCAGAACCTAAAACCGTCTCGGATATGACGACTCTATTCCAACGTCTAGAAGATCGGCAGTCTGTTCCTGCGGAACAAGATATATGAGCCCGGCACATACACGATGAAGACTTGCGAGCTTTTTACGTACAAATATTCGGGAACAGTTCGATGACCTCTCCTGTTTGGGTGCTGCCACATTTTCTCTCTACCATAATCTAGCCAAAACAGCGCAAAAAAGACAAGGGCAGAGAAAGATACACGACAGAAATTCCGCTAAAGCTGATTTTATTTTGAAAGAGAGAAAATATCTATAGCCGTTAAACCCAAGGTTTATCTTAGCACGCGTGGAAAATTTCTTTCTCAGACAGAGTGATACAAGCCATGCTGACGCATGCCTCACCTAAGGTAACATTCTGTTCTGATTCGATAACTTCAAGTGCGCGCTGGGATTTGCACTTTCTAATGATGAACGTGTTTTGTAATTCTGGCAAACAGTCCTTGCAAGTCGAACAATGGCTTTCCGGGAAGCCCTCCGCATCTTGCCCTTCCCACGCAGTCTTTATATTGTTCGCGTGCTCCCTTAGCCTATCGTTGACGCATCTCCCACTGTAGCAACGTACACTGTTCAGCACCTTAAGGGAATTTGATAGGCTACCCTTTCTGCACATTCAACAAAAGGTCGCCGATCATTTGTGCCGCACCCACTTTACTGGGTTGCCCCCGGGTCAGTAATTTCGTAGAGCTTAGAGAGCTTGCGAGGGGGAGAGAAGGGAACGTGCACGTCGTACCTCAGGGAAACTTTTTTTAGACTGCGTAAAAATGTGTGTACGTAGGGTATCACAGCTACCCTCTGCCTACAATTTCCGCGGGCAATACAGGTTTGTGGCTTGGCGCAATTTTTTTGCCAGCAGGCTCTCTGTAACCGACAAGAGTATGATCTGAGGGTATCCGGCCCTCCTCCATCTTTGGGCTTGTTTGGGTTCAGCGCAGTTCCTGCGTGTACCTTTCTTTGTCCTTGTCTATTTTTGCGTTGTTTTGCATTGATTATGTACAAACACGCCCACTTTTCCACGTAATTAATTTTTTACGACCCTGTTGCATTGAGCATGTGAGATATCATTGAATAAAATTTCGCACTTTTGCCTGTACTGTCGCCGCCGTATCTCACCTCTCCTCTGGCACGCCGTCCTTTTTTGAAGTCGCTGCAGGCCTCCCCTCTCTATGGCTCGGAGTACCACCCAGCCTCTTCTACGCTATATGGCAGCCATCAAGGATTCTTCGTGATATCATCGTAGTATTTCGTAAGAACGCAAAGCCTGGATTCACCTCTACTACCCAGTGTAGTTCTTACTACGAAATGCGGGGACGGATTTACAAGTCTCCGACGGCGTCTTGAGGCAGAACGTCAGGGCTACCATTTCCTGGAACGCGACAAAATGATCTTGTACTACTGCTACTGATAGCTGGGTTTCCCATTCCCGCAACGCCCGGCTGCTCTCTTGACTATTTATCGAGTCATCACGTAATTCTCATGAACCACGCCGTCGCTCCCCGGCACCATTTCATGCAATTACATCACCGCTCCGCCCCATTATGGGCGATCCCACAAACCTCTCGTCGAAGTGCGCCATGGCTCTTTGGGGGAATCTACACGAAGAACAACATGCTCAGAGCACTAGTTCAAGAGCAAAGGTCGGTATCATTTCAAGGCAGGCATATATATACTAGTACGCATTGGCGTGCCCATTACCAATGATTATATAGACTCGTTTAAGCGACTGCAAAAGGTAAATAAGTGAATACACCATATGAAGTAACTGTATGGTCGGATGTGAATGAAACTCCTATGGAACTGAATGCTTGCCGAACAGTACATGTTTACACCGGCAAACTTTCTACTCCTGTCATGAAGGTATCATCAGTTCCGAAATGTAAAAAAGCACTGCACTGTGTTCAACTATCACTTATCTTTTATACCCCACAAATCTTCGGCCGCGTGTCAAACTGAAACTTATGGGCTTACTATTGCCCACCCCGCTTAGTGTATGTTACCCTTAAAAGCACCTTCATCGAGCACATGTTGTAGTCATGCTGCAACGCAACGTTGCTGAGCACTCAATAAGTTCGTTGTTATCACATAACATGATAACAATGTACCATATTCCTGTTTTGCGTTTAGTATTGAGCCCTAAACAATAATATCTCAAGAATACACACTTCATGCCCCGGATAAACGACGCCCTGAGCTTCCTCTCAAAATGCCGAATGCGTTTCAAGCCTGGACTTGCGTTCTTGACATTGGCATATATTCGAGAATAACTGCGACATGCAAAACACATTGTTCAACGCTTCCCACGGCTTGCATACAATACTACGCATTGAATTCAGAACAACGGTGTTCTCTTTCTGTTAAGAGGTTTATTATTTGTTTTGAGCAGAATATAATGCTCAAAGTCTGGACGCCACGCTGTTCTCTCTCACGGGCATTTCTCTGTTGTGAAAGTTTCCTATTGTGGTTCTGCGGTGAAGGTTGTCAGATAAATATTGGTAGTTTTCATTGTGAAAGTTTATAAAAGCGCGACGCGCAAAAACTGGCGATTCACTTTGAGAACTTATTCTAGAGCCGCATTTCTGGCTTATATTTTGAAAACTGAGCTAACATGGGGTGCTCGCAAAAGGTTTCGGTTGGTCTGCAAGAAATAGTTTACACATTCTCTAAATGAAGCATTTGCAAACAAGAAGCGAAAATTCAAAGACACGCCACATTGCTTGCGTATGCGGTGTATTGCAAAAGCATTGCAATTTATCTAAAGTACCAAACAGAAGAAAGTGTTCTGCCTTCTGAAATATAAGAAATGGCGCTGACAGTATATTTAACTGTGGCCGCATGCAAAAGCGTAGTTTTTGTTTGATTGCAATGGTCCTTGCCTGCCCTATTAAGGAAGCAGAGATATAATTAGGAGTCCTCAGCCCATATTTTCGCGCATAAGCTTTATTCATAGTCCGCAAACGTTTAACGAGTTACCGCAGAGACCATTCGTTCTTTACGCATTATAGTCAGCTGTAGTGCACTAGCCCGTTTTCCGGGCGTTCCACCGGCCCTCGATAGACGAATAATCAAAAAGTTTGGTTTCTCGTAGTTTACTTTCTTTTAAGTGCAGAGCATTTCAGTAACTCACGATGTCACCCGCGTTGGCGTCCGTAGTCCGCATCACTCCCCCTACACTATATAAAAAAATAATACTCACCGGCGCCAGGTTTCGATCCCACGACTCTGCGGGCGGAACGCAAGGTACACGTCGCTCTAACCACTGCGCCACAAAGCCGACAAAGAATAGAAGGTTACGAACGCGCCTTATATCCTTGACTCATTCAACCGTCGGCCATAGGTGCGCCCTCTCCCCCGCGTCCTCCTCGCCATCTCTGCGCTCGCAACACCCTCTCTCGCCGCGTTCGGTTCGGGCGCACAACAGGTGGGGACGTGCGCAACACCCTCTCTCGCCGCGTTGGGTTCGCGCTGAGCAACAGCCGGTTCGCGCGCAAGAACAAGTGGGGGCGCTCGCATCGCGCTCTCTCACCGCGGTCGGTTCGCGCTTAAACCACATATGTCGTTCGTGCGCTCTCCGGTCGCTAACATCTGTGGCGTGATCGTGACGTCAACATCACGCGTTCGTGTGGTGGCGCGATTTCGGCGCTATAACACTCTCTCGCGAGGGTCATTGGATTGGATTCGATTGGATTGGATTGGCTTGGCTTGGCTTGGCTTGGCTTGGATTTGGATTGGATTAAAGTGGATTGTGTTGGATTGTGTTGCGTCATAGCGGCTCCACGTTGCGTCATAGCTGTTTCGTGTTTGCGCGGCCGCCGCTGATAGTGAACCAAGCCTTGACAAGAAGAACCCTTCGGTTTATTCGGCGGACAGTTTTATAGCATACATTGGGAAAGGGCGGAGTGCACATGAAGGGCGAATGCACACAGCGAGCATGCGCCGCCGCGATGCGATGACAAGAACATGCCACACGCGCGGGTGGGCTGACGCGCTTGCCGCGGCTATCACACACGATGCATCTTCCCCTCAATAAACAAAGCAATAACGACCATGCACAACAACACACTTGATTACTTTCAAGAGCACCAATAGAAAATCTCATGTCAGACCTCCGAATAAACAAAGTAATAACGTACATGCACAAGAACACACTTGATCGCTTTCAAGAGCACTGATTGAAGTGTTCATCATAAGTCAGGCGTTGAGGGGGTCTTCGCGGGCGCGTTGATCTTCTCACCGGTGCGCTCACTGGTAGCGGCACCCCCACTGTTGAACCTGCTGTGTTGTAGTGCGGCTGTGTTGGTATCCGGTCGTCGCCCGCTTCGTCGTCGGAGTCGTCGTCATCGGACATGTCAGGAACGAAAGGTTCTGTCGTCTTGAGCAGATGTTGCCGGTTTCGGCGAAGAACTTTCCCGTCCTCGGTGACGACACGGTACGACCGAGGCTGCACAGCACGGATCACTTTTGCTTTCCTTGCCCACGTGCCATCACGAATTCTAACTACTTCCCCCTCTCCCAAGGGTACCAGGGAACGTCTGGGCTGTTCTTGTTGTTGATGTTTTCGCACAGTAATGCGAGGCTGTTCACTGAAGTCGGGCAGAGGGGTACGGAGCCGTCGGCCTTGGAGTAGCTCGCCGGGCGAATTGCCATCTTCCAAAGGACTGGATCTGTAACTGAGCAATCCCAGCCAGAAGTCATCGCTGCCTTCAGTAGTTTTCTTTAGGATCCTCTTAACTACCTGCACGCCCTTTTCTGCAAGGCCATTGGAACGAGGAAACCGGGGGCTAGAGGTGGTATGGGTGAAATCATATCTCTTTGAGAAGAGTGTAAATTCCCGACTGGCGAACTGTGGTCCGTTATCAGTGCATACCTCCACTGGTATCCCGTATCTGGCAAACATCGCGCTAAGCTTCTCAATGACTGTTGCTGTGCATGTGTCACGGAGCAATTCCACCTTTGGGAAATTGGAAAACGCGTCATACGCGCATAGGTACGCTTTGCCACCGTGGTCGAAAATATCCACCCCGACTCTATACCAGGCATGTTCGGGCACGGGACGAATCAAAAGTGGCTCACTTTGTTGTTTATAAACATGCGTCTGACACACTGCGCATTTCCTGACGAGGTTATCAATGTTCGTCCCGAGGCCTGGCCAAAAAACTAAACGGCGGGCCCGTGCCTTGCATTTATTTATTCCCAAATGGCCATCGTGAATTCTGCGCAAAACTTCGGCGCGCATACTGGCTGGGATAACAACATTGCAGCCCTTCAAAAGCACGCCCTTAACGGTCGACAGCTCCGCTGCAAACGGTTTTAGCTGGCCTGTAACGGGTTTGTGGGTGTGAGGACATTCGATGACATTTTTCATGTAGCCGTCCTCGCTTGTTCCTTGAATCAGTTTGCGCCATGTTGCCTCGCTTACAAGTGCTGAAATGCTACTTACAGCATGAACTTCGACGTCCTGCTCAGCGTCGTCCTTTCGGGGCTGGCCAACGGGCGCCCGTGACAGCATATCAGCCAATAGCAAGGACTTTCCGGGCACAAACTGCAGGGTGAAATCGTATTTGAGTAGACGAAGAAAGAAGCGTTGCAACCTTGGCGGCATGTCCCCAACCGCTTTCTGAGATATTCCTATCAGTGGGCGGTGGTGCGTTTCAAGCAACACTTTGCGGCCGTACACGAAATGGTGGAATTTTTCGCATCCATATACCACTGCCATGGCTTCCTTTTCTATCTGGGAATATCGTTTCTGAACGCTCGTCAGTACGTGTGACGCATAAGCAACTGGTTTCCACCCGTCCCCGTGCCGTTGCAGTAGGGCCGAGCCGATGCCGTCTTGCGACGCATCTGAGCTTATCTTCGTGTCTCGATTGGGGTCGAAGATAGCTAGAACGGGCTGCTCACTCAGCGCGCCACAGACGAGATGCCATTCTTTCGCGTGGTTGGCAGTCCACTCAAAGACGTTGTCCTTTTTTATTAGCTCCCGGAGAAGTTTTGTTTTTTCGGCCAACGCTGGTATAAACTTCGCAAAGTAGTTAACGACTCCTAGCATTCTTTGTACGGCGAGCTTATCGGTTGGGGGCGGTATTCGTAATACCGAAGAAACAGATGCAGGGCTCGGGCGTATTCCTTGCGCCGATATTACGTCACCCAAAAAAGAAATTTCCGTTACCCATATTGCGCACTTCTCCGGGTTGAACGTTAATCCCGCTGTGCGTGCGGACTGCATGACAGCCCGTAGCCTGTCGTCGTGCTCTTTTCTTGTGCTACCCCATACCAGGATATCATCCACGTACACTCGGGTTCCCGGGATGGCATCAAAGATTTCATTCATGCACTTCTGAAACACCTCCGAGGCTGACGCTATTCCGAAAGGAAGCCTGAGGAATCTATAGCGTCCAAAGGGGGTGGCAAACGTGCATATTCTGGATGTTTCCTCATCAAGTGGAATCTGATGGAACCCAGAGCTGGCGTCTAGGCGAGAGAAAAATTTTGCTCCTGCAAGCTCCGCCTCAATGTCCTCACGGCGCGGCATCTCGTAATGCTCGCGCTTCAAACACTGGTTAATTTTTCTGGGATCCAGACATACACGCAGTTTACCGTCCTTCTTTGTGGTGATCACCAAAGGGCTTACCCAGTCTGTTGGCTCTTCCACCTTGGTAATGATGTCGGCCCTCTACATCCGGTCGAGCTCAGCTCGCAGTGGTCCCTGGAGAGCCAAGGGGACTCGTCTGGCGACCTGCACTGTGGGAACGCTGTTCGGTTGCAGTACCATTTTATAGCGTCGTTGAATGCAGCCAATACCCGTGAAGACATCTTGGTATTCCTGCGCCACTTGTTCGCTGGTGTTCGTCGTAATTTCGCTGATGCACCTTGTGAACAGTCCAAGAAGTTCACTCGGACGCAGGCCAAGAATCGCTTGCCGCCCTTTTTTCACAACAAAAAACGGGACGTTGACCGTCCTTCTGCCGAGGCTGACCTTTAGCGTCGTGATCCCAAGGTGCTTTATGGCTGCTCCCCCGTAAGAACGTAGCATTGCGTTGCTGGGTGCTAGCTGCGCTTTCGGGTTGAGCTTGCGATACGTGCTGTACGGCAAAAGGTTTGCTTGTGCACCTGTGTCTATCTTAAGGCTCAGATCAGCGTTCGCCACTTGTGCTTGAGCGATCCAATCCCGCTGGTTTATCACGCTGTCAATCGAAACGTCTAGAATCTTTAAGTCCTCCTCACTGCTCTGAACCTCTGCTACTTCTTTTGCGCTCTTGCATCTTGCCGCAAAATTATTTTTTCCTCCGCACCTTCGGCAAGTGCGCCCGAACGCCGGGCAATTTTGTGGACCATGTTGCCGCCCACACCTACGGCACCGGAAGGTCGTATGCTGCTCCTCATCGGTTTTCTTCACCCGGTCGACCTGTCGTTGCTCCCGTCGCCACACGTCGTGCTGCGCCGCCGACAATTCTGCCGCCTTGCATACTTGTTCGGCTTTGGCTAGCGTTAATTCGTTATCACGCAGCAGTTTTTCCCGGACTTTCTCACTGTTCGTTCCGTAAACGACTTGGTCCCTAATCATTGAGTCTGCCATTACACCAAAGTTACAGTACCGGGACAGCTTCCTCAGGTCCCGAATGAACTGTTCCGAGGGCTCACCGTCAGCTTGAACTCGTTGTCGGAACAGGTAACGCTCGTGAACTTCGTTCTGCTGGGCTGCGCAGTATTCATCAAACTTCTTCACCACCGTGACATATTCCTCTTTGCTCTCACCTTCGAGGAAAGTGAAGTTGTTGAAAACCTCCAAGGCGGCGTCGCCAGCCAGGCTCAGCAGTAGGGCCGTCTTCGTTGAGCTTCCACCGGGCTTGGGGCCGGTTTCTGAGGCGGTGAGGAAGAATTCAAACTTCTGTTTAAACAGCTGCCAATGCTTACTGATGTCGCCGTCGAAGCGTATCGGTTCGGGGGGCTTCAAAAATTCCATACTGCTGGTCGCTGCTTCTTGCCGTTCAGCTCGACGTAGCTTCTCACCCCACTTCTGGCACCATGTTTCGTGTTTGCGCGGCCGCCGCTGATAGTGAACCAAGCCTTGACGAGAAGAAACCTTCGGTTTATTCGGCGGAGAGTTTTATAGCATACATTGGGAAAGGGCGGAGTGCACATGAAAGGCGGATGCACACAGCGAGCATGCGCCGCCGCGATGCGATGACAAGAACATGCCACACGCGCGGGTGGGCTGACGCGCTTGCCGCGGCTATCACACACGATGCAATAGCCCTGCAGGGGGTTCACGGCACGTTTCACGTTTCACCATCGACTTCATCGACAATGTCTACGCTGGAAGACAACAATTACAACAACAACTAATACGTAATCCATACGACTTGCAGGCGCGGCGCCCCCCGCGGAAATGCTCTGCATTTGATCGTGCCCCTCGCGAGGGGGATGTTTTTTTAATCTCCGCTCTGTGACTCAAGTGTCTACGACATGTCATAGACACTCGAGTCAGGTCGTAGACATTCGAGTCACGGAGCTGGGATTAAAAAGAAGGTCCCCTTCACTTCGGGAAGTCAGAGTGGCGCTGGCTACCACCCCCAAGCACAGGAAAAAATTACATTGACATAAATACCACAGAAAGCGGGGGGGGATCGCCCTGCCGGTAGCGTAGTGGTTCTCGCACCAGACCGGTATTCTGGAGGTTGTGGGTTGGGATCCCACCTGGCGGGCATTTTTTCTCCGCTTTCTTTCTTTCCAACTTCTTTATCTGTTTCAATGACCTACCACAACCTTCCCTTTCCTTTCCGAGTTTTTTTTTGTAGTTCTATTTACCAACATATTTCCGTCACACGGACACCCGACGTCAGTTTTTCTGCATTTGGAGATTTGAAGCTATCCATCAGGTATATAAATTTGGAGCGGCATGTAGTAGTGGTGCAAGAATGGAGAAATGGCACGCCTGGCAGCCCCCCTCCCATCTTTGGAGAACTGGCTGTTCTGAATCACGAAGATATCCGAAGTTGCTGCTGAAGTTCTACATGTCTAACCATCCCTCATCGTTCGGTCCGCAGACTTTCACACCTCGCCCAAATTCCAACGCCTTAGTACGCTCTGGAACCCCTGCAACCAGCGTCGCGAACTCGGCGTATGTTACGCTAACTCCGCGTCTTTGCTTCCCAATTCAGGCACGAACGCACCTGAATTGTCTGTGCCTACAGCACGCGAAGGTCTTGCCACGAACACTTGGGAGTGTTCTTGAAGGTCGAACTGGTTGACCCCTGCGCTCCTCATGTGGCGCGCACTCAGATGTGCCGGTTAGTATTTGTGTTTTTTGCGAGATTCTCACGTGGCGAAAGCCACGCACAAGCCTGGAAGACACCGGTAACTTCTACTGAGGCGATCGCTCACGTGCGCTCTGACTGAGCTTTCTGGTAACGGTCGACGGGCGAACTGAAACCTTAATCAACTCTCCGCTTTCAAAATATGGTGTTTTGCATACTATGATTCCGCCCGTTACATACCACATGTAATTATGCGGAACTGCTGAAGAAGATGCAGTTTTATTTTACCGATATAGCAGCGTGGCACGTGTATTATTCTCCTCTTGAGACCAATATTACTGTGAGCCAGCTGACCTCCTGGTTACTCACCGCGTCTACATGCAATTTAGTGTAGAGGAACACCACGCTAAGTCGCTGTTTCGCAAAATAGCCACCAACAAAATTTACCTTTTCTTTTATTCACTCACTCTAACTTCACTGCTGAGAAAATGGCACAATGTAAAAAAGGTGTCAAATTGTGCAATACACCCTGTCATTGCCGTCAAAAAAACTATCTTGGTGAGATTGCCTTCAAGAAAACTATTTTGATGCACGTGATCAGGTCCACAAAAAACAGAACACGCTCTGTTTTCACCATTTCGTTTAAACCCATTTTTGACTAATCATACTTTAGGAGCAAAGTACTTAAATTTATAAACATGATAAAAGGGTATCAAGCACCATAGTAAAAGAACTAGAGTTTGGCGCTCACACTCACTGAGCAATTGAATGAACTGAGAAGTAACGTTTAGTGGTGCATGCTTTACACTCTCTTTGTTTCGCTTGGAACTCGTTTAAAAGCTTCGAAAAATGATTGGTGCACAACTATTCATTATTGCACTATACGTTCAAACGCGCAAAACAAAAATATAGTTAGTTTGGTCAGTCTGGTAGTGTTCGTTTGATAACTTTTTCCAAACATTCCTCCGTTTTGGGGTTTGTTGAATTTTGCGAAAAATTAGGCATGAAGGCAGACGGTAAAAAATGAAGACAGCCATCTTATTGTTTGGCTAGCTCGTTAGCACAAAGTACTCTTCTGTGGGCTAAGTGGATAGCTATTCGATCATTACATTCGCAGGCAGTTTTCTAATGCTCAACCGCACACTCGTGCCAACTGGAGGCCGAACGCAACTCGCACTGACTTCCAAAATCTCCTGCCCGGCACCACTCGAGTTCACTGTTGCCGACGGAATTTCCCTATTTCATCCCTGATTCGTGTTGTTGTCATTTCCCTCTTATGAACCAGTTTATTGGTATCTACTCTGTTACCCCAATTGTACAACGTTTGTCAGTTCGTCATAGTAAAAGGACCGTCATTGTTTTTTTTCGTATATTTTACTGTGACATCTTTTACTACTTTCCATTTTTTCGGTAAGGAGCCACGTTTCAGCACCGTATGTACTTACCGGAAGTATGCACTTGTTGTATAGTTTTCTGAATGACAGAAGCAGCTTACTTCGCATTATTAGGAAGTGCTTGCCGAGGGCTGCACACCCCTACATATATTGCATCTGGTTTCTCGTACGTGGTTAGGGTCAGCAGTAACCATCTGTCCGAGGTAGTTATATCGTTTTCTTCTTCCGGATATTTCTGTTTGAAGTTGAACATGCCAGTTTTCCCAATTATATGGTACATAAAGGCACCCAAGTTTCCGTTTTTTAAATGCAGAGCATTTCAGTCTCTCACGATGTCACCCGCGTTGACGTCCGTAGTCGTAGTCGGCACCCCTCCCCCTACACTATATTAAAAAAATACTATCCGGCGCCTGGTTTCGATCCCTCGACCCTCCGGGCGGAACGCAATGTACATGGTGCTCTACCCACTGCGCCACAAAGCCGACACAGAATGGGAGGCTACGAACGCGCCTTATATCCTTGACTCATTCAAACTACGTCAAGAAGCTGCTGATACAACGCGTTCACTACCACCAACTCCCCAAACACTAAACGTTAACGCAATACACCCACCCCCTATGCGACGCATTTACTCGAGTCCCCCTCGCGGGGAGATGGGCCCAATTTTTTCAACGGAACTTATTGAAACTTGAACTGATTGAAACTGAAACTTGAAGCAAGAGACTAACGCCTGTGCCAAAAATCAAGGAAGTTTATTTATACACCGAAGAAGAGGAGTAGTAAACCTTTTTGTTGTATATGTGTTTGTGTAATCATGGGCGCGTATGTGCTGTCCATACATTTCAACGTTCTTTGCATGAATTTCGGGAGATATCTTTTCCCCTGTATGATACGACTATTGGTATGTTTGGAGCATGGGTGTTGGCAGATGACTGTAGCTTTTTAGGAACCCATATCTTCGGGCATGCAAATTTACAGACAGTAATGTACATAACTTACACGTGTTCTTTGTGCTTAGTTGTGTCTGTGTGCATGGTGTGTGCCTGTGTGTGTGGTTGCGTGCGTGCCTGCCTGCGTGAAAGTGTGTGTGCGCCCGCACGTGTGTTTGTGTGTGCCAATGTGTGAGTGTGCGTGAGTGTGCGTATTCGTTTGTGTGTTTGTGGCACTACACCGCACGTTATTGTTCATTGCATTTCGCAACTAGTGTTCCTATTTCAATGTTTGTTCGGCGTGTCGCCTTGTACTTTTAGTGTACCACCCAAGGAACGCCTATTGCGGTTGGTAAGCACTATGCACTCTCAAATAAAGAAGTTATTAAAAAGTAATAAATATTACCAAAACCCTTTATGAAATGAATAAATTAATAATTATTCTATAAATAATAAAAATAAAAATAAAAAATAATTTAAATAAATACATATCATTTATTACGTTTTCCTGACATTGCTCATCAAGTATTGCTGCCCCACAGCTGTGCTTCCTGATTAAGGTTCCGCAAGCATTTTTGCAGGTATTTTGCAGTCTCAAACAGAAAGGCTGTGTCGCCTGCAGACCTTCAATGACTCAAGCATTTTCTGCTTGTCCTGAATCCTGTGTTTTCCAAGTCAAGCTTCCTGAAAACCCCCTCCAGGCATGCTGTCAACCGATGTGGCGTAATAGTGTCTCCCCGGCATATTCCGTTTGGGTGGGGAAATTATAGCTTTGCTTGTGATGTGTTCTCCTTTATACATGTCATCTACAAACATTCTATAGGTATACTCTATACGTTTGCCTTGTAATGCTAATTACACGGCTGCCGTGTCTACTGGCTGAAATGCTTTTTCCTAGTGTATCAATGCCACCTAGAGGGACCTAATGTATAAAGCGAATTTTTGTATATTGCTATTGAAAACATGCAAATGGCAGATATGTGAGTACGTTTTCTAAACGAACCCTGGTATCTGAGTTGTAACTGAGTTGCTGGGAATCTAGTCTGTCACCTACGCCGCTAACCATAAATTTGATAAACCGCTTCTAAACAACTCAGAGTGTGCTGATGGTTTGGTATCTCTTCCGGTCCTGGTATCCCACTTTTTGTTAAACCTAGCAATGGTAGATTTTGAGTTTTTGTAGGCTATGTTCACGTTTTTAGCCTTTAGGCATTCCGAAAAAAAGTGGAGCAAGCGTTTCCAGTACAATATTTCCTCCCTAAGTTTTAAGATCTGCTGTTTTCTGTCGTCACTAGCAGCTTTTCTTTTCGTGCTCTTGCGAGCCTTCCCTATTCCTCTGTAGTAACTAACGGCACATTGCAAGTTGAGCTTGTGCTCTCAGTAGTTTCCAGTGATCTGACGTCGCTGGCACACAGTGTGGTGCAAAATCAATCATTTAATACTTCGTTCCTTTTGGGCGTCATGTTACGCTGCTCCTCTCCAAGTCCCCGCAACGTGTTTTTGCCGACGGCTAGGTTAACCTTGGTTTGTTTCAAGCTTCTCCCCTCTGCAGCGTTTTCTCGATCACTGCCTTGTTATATGCCCCAATGTTGTTAGGTTTGCTTCGGTTAATCAAATTATACCGCTCTGCTAACCTACGTCGATTCAGTGTACTTGACACTTGAATGTCCGTAAGTTGGGGAATTACATATTTCGTTTTCTCAGTTATTTTTCTCATTTTTATATAACATATTGCTTTACCCACAGCTTCTGCATATCCTGTAAATGCCCTTGTTCGGTTGTCATTTAGCCTGTAAACATAATCCTCGTTCTCGTTCAGAAGCGCAAATTTGATTTGAAGAGCTTTTTCGAACTCGTCAATACTGTGTCTGGCCGAATCCATGCTGTTTTTATGACTTTTGACGATTTTGCATGTTTTTTTTTAAATTCAGCCTTACATTGCACCCTGTTTTTCACGCCAAAACGTTAATGACTGGCCGAAATCTACTTCTTGGGACCACATTTGTGCATAGCAAATCTTTTTTTACAGAAAAAGCAGTTTGGTTGATTTTAGTGCTCTTGTCCTTGTGGTTGGGTGAAAAATATTCCTAAACGAAGTGATACGCATACAAACAGTACAATGACTTTCTGAAACAAGTATATCCGCACGCAATGCTCCGCCACAAAAAATCAGTCACACTAATCATAAAGTTGACGTGAGCCTCGTAGATCAGAGAAGCTGGTTGCAGGGTGTCCCAGCTGCTACTGAAAAACAACATTGACCGCCGTTCCTACAATCTGTTACTATAAGCACAACAATTGCAACAGAACATGTTTGTTTGTTTTCGTCAAAGTTTCAAAGTTCAATTTTCAAAGTTTTTGAGGTGTATGAATTATATGATTCGAAGGGCTTCTACAAATTTGGAGCGAAAAGTTACACGCAGTAATTCTAGACAAAAGAGGGGAGATAAAGCATATACTTCGTCATTTTGTACATATATTGGGGTCCGCTCTATCAATAAATTGTTAACCCATTTTGAAGTGTTGTAAAGTGGAACCTCGATAAACGGGGATCGCTTTGACGGAATTGCCGCCTAAATGGAACCGAAGACTAAATTCGTTGGTTTTGTATTAAAAATACCGGGAAAAGACTTTCTGTAGCCGAAACTAAAACTTCCGCGTCACAGTGTAAACGGAGCTGAAAAGGGAACTTCTTGTCAGACCCACTGCAACGAGCATCAGCTGCTGAAGATCCTGAGCATGAATACGCAGTTGAGATTGCTCAAACTCAAAGTGACTAATTGTTGCCAAATAAACTTCTGAACGATGTGCATAAACCTTTTTTAGTTATTTTTTGCTCTTCGAACAACTGTCTACTATATTGACATTGTAGTTTCTAAAGTTCCATGAAATGTTATTAGGAGCGTGTAGGCGCACACATTTGCCCTATTGCACATTCTCTCTTAGTTATCCGGACTCCAATTAAAGAATGTGCAATAGGGCAAATGTATGCGCCTACACGCTCCTAATAACATTTCATGGAACTTTAGAAACTACAATGTGAATATAGTAGAAAATTTATCGAAGAGCAAAAAATAACTAAAAGAGGTTTATGCACATCGTTCTCTCTCTCTTAGTAAACCGGACTCCTTTTAAATAGCTGAGCACGAGGTCGCGGGTTTGATTCCCGGCCGCGGCGGCCGCTTTTCTGATGGAGGCGAAAAGCAAAAACGCCCGTGTGTACGAGATTTCGGCGCACGTTAAAGATCCACAGGGGGTCAAAATTAATCCTGCGCCCTCCACAGCGGCGCGCCTCATCGCCTGCGTTGTGTCGGTGCGTTAAACCCTAGAATAACTCAATCAGTCCTATTAAATAGAACTAATTTTGTTCGGTCCCTTGAAGTTCGGTTTCTCCTCAGCCTACTCTGTAATGTTTTCCTCTAAACATATATCTTACAATTCTAACTTCCTTTCTCGGTGCATGCGGACTAGATGCAGGATTAATTTGTTTGTGTTTTTTTTCTTGTACTTTGAGACAAACTTCTTAGATAGAGTCTGGGCTATTTTTTCAACAAAAGTTTGCAAATGAAGCGTGTTAAAAAACCTACACCTAATTAGCAAATAAATCTTTTTCTGTTTTTGTTGCAGACCCCCAAGTTTGTCAGAATACAGCGAACATTACGCAGGGGGTAGTCCGGTAAGCATGCAAAATTTTGCCATTTGCATGATTTCCATGGGAGATTTGCGCTAAGTATGTGCTGCCAAGTAAACTCTACTGCAAAACGGTCTGTACAAAAAGATAGGCGCGTGCACAAGTTTGATTAAATCTGTGCGCCCTACCTACCAAATAGACTGTCGCACTGACTTCACAACTTATGAAGAGTGGGAATTACATGCAGAAATACCAATAACTTTTGTTAGTGAAATTAGTATCAATGAATGCCCAAATATGGCAATACACTAGCTATGAAGTAGGTCAGTTTATGCCAAATACAGACTAGCCTCATTAGCCAGAGTTCTCACAAATTGAAAGATACTTTGTGCTCATGAAAAAGCCCAACAAATATAAACAAAAGTGTGTTTAGTAAATGAACACTCCCAGGACATCTCTTGTTGGAAATATCCCTCCGAAAAAGAAACAGAAGTTAAACTCGGGTAGCCCTGTGCTTATCTACCACAAACAACGCCTTAGGTGTCAGCGCAAGGTAGCCCGGTGCGGTTGTCATGGCCCCTTGAAGGTATGTCCAATGCTGACATATTGTAATACATAATCGCAGCCTTTTCCAAATACATCACTTCGCCACCAATCATGTGTCTTCTAACCTGTTCTTCTACCACGTCACAGTACATAACTCTAAAATCCCGCTTTTCTTACCCCAATCGTGTGCCCCTCCGTGTAAAAAATCACGCGGAATATTTGGAGTGGCTAAATGAAATCGCTCCCAAATAAATCGAAGCTAACAATCAGTTTTCGAAGTCGCGATCGCTGTTTTAGACAAATGGTCGGACAAAGTCTCGAGGTTTGTTTTTGTACATTTTAATATTGAAATTCGTAAGCGAAACCCTACTGCGTAAATAAACGGCTGTACACAAATCTGGGAATATGTATTATTACGTTTACCTATATATCTCTGATTCTCACATTAACACAATTAGTGTAGGTAAAATATGTAAATAACTTTTAGAATAATATTTATTTGCTGAATCACAAAAAAAGGTAATTCGACTTATTAGACTGCTGAAAAAGTTCAGAGAATTTCTACGTTATGCCTTCATCGTTTGTATGTACTTTTTAAAAAGCCAATCTAGTTGTTCCACTGTGCCAATAAAGAGAATATAACCTTCAGAAAAGGCTACTACCAAATTACCCAGTTAACACATTTGGAGGCTGCTCTCGGCTAAAGAGAATTTTTCTGAGACGTAAAATATATTGTTCAACCAGAGACCATAAAGTACCTAATTAAGACCCTGTTCGTATATGGCGAGCAAGAGGAACTTACCTGTAAAAACCGAAGAAGACGAACTCAGCTTGGATTTTTTCATCTGGCTAGCTGGTTAAAGTTAATGGGAACGGGGCTCTATCCAAGACTTGGTTATCTATCTTAACAGACCACGTATACGTCCACAACGTAACAAGATGAACAAGCCTACAACATCTAATCAATAAGCGAAAACATACAAGTTTAAGAAAAACTCGGAACAACTCTTTTTCTGAGAATTGTACTTACTATGCACGCCGGGGAAACTTTAGAACATTAACTCAATGCGCACATGTATTATCAATATTTTCCGCACAGCTCCCGGTTCTATTTTTATCGCCTTACTTGTACCGTTTTTTTTTACTTCTAGCCTAATTGATCCCTTACATTAGAATAAAAATGTACCACATAAACGTAGAGCATTTAGGTTTAGAACTGCCCGATAGTCATTGATGGATGACCAATCACTCAATTCATCAGACACTCATGGAGTCAGCCAGTGGTTCGGTCAGCATTTATGCCATCTGCACAAATGTTCATATATAACTTAATGCGTAAAACCACTGCGAGAAAATTTTTCGTTGTTCCGAAAGTTTATATTACTTTCAGAGTGAATTCTAAACTCACACCAAACAATTCATAGAAAATATTTGCCTCGCAGTCGTGTACTTATACTGCTTCATACGTTTAGTACAGCATACAACAGCAATGTCATAAAATGTCTGCCCTCGTCAAATACAAACTTTAGTAGCGCATATTACAGCGATGCTTTATCGGCAGTGGATGGTCTCTGCGGATATAGACACCCAATCGGTACAAAACAAATTGTTTCCACCATTTTTTTCCCTAATTAGTCGTAGCTCTCAATCCTAGAATGTCTTAAATAAAACACCTTATTTGGCCGCAACGAATACTGTATGACTATCCCGAGCTTCAAATACTTGTCACAATGTAGGTAATTTGAAGAATAATTGTAATTGTAAATGTACAGAAGTGACACATGATTCAGTATAACACACGGAGGTAACCGAGGGCTTGAGGCGAGACGTACGTGAAATTAAGGTGCGCCCACATGTACGCACACAAGTTTTCTCGCTTTTCGCGTATAAAGGAAAAGTAAACACCTTTGCCGGTATCGAATAAACGGCCTTGGGCACCGCAATACAACATCTTTGACACTGCTCCACCGATGTGGGTAAACGTTACAGAACTACTGTCTACTTTCAAAATACGGCGTTTAACAGGAGTGCATAAATAAACACCTATTTGAGATTTGTTGCATTACAAGTACTCAATACACACCTAATGACGATGTTGTGCTAATGCTACGTTTTAGGATGATGCCGAGTTTTGTCTATTTTCTTAATTATGTTGTTCAAACAAACACTCCAAATGATGCCGCCGCTGTCAAGCAATCTCGTTGCGCCCCCTGCCCCGCCAGAAAAGCCATGAGCGATCGTCCGATCGTGGTCTACCTGGAAACGCGGAGGAGGAGGAAGCGCAGCAAAAAACTTCCGCCATCTCCATGAAGTGAATGATGATGAGAGGGGCGAAGATAAAAGCCTTATCGGTAAAACCGTGAAAAATTCGCCCACACATCATATAAAGACTCGACTCGTCGAGCTTTGCACCACTCCGTTGACAAGCCCGTCGACGACGTCGATGTTTGTGGTGATTATGTAGGGCTTCTTTGGGACGATGAAAATCTCCATGGGCAAGTTGGCGAATTCGGTGTGTGACATTTTAGCCACCTTGTGTGACATTTTAGCCACCTTGGCCGTCGCCTTTTGCAGAGCTACTTGTGTCGCGTACCCCCGGTACATGTCTTGAGCTCGCTTGCGACGAACGACAAACTCTTCTTCTCCCTCTCCTCCTTGTTAAGTAGCAGCGAACACGTTCAACGTTTTGACCTCGTTGACCAATCTTTTGTTGGCCAATCGCTAAGGGGATTCTGCCACAATCATGATCATTTTGCCGTGTATGGCAGCAACAAGGGACGGGACAGGGCCCAAGCAAAAGTCTTGACCTCACAGGCGACGAACGACAACGTCTTCTTCCTGTCCTCCGTGTTGGGTAGCAACGAACGCGTTGAACGCTTTGACATCTTCGGCCAATCTTTGGTTGGCCAATCCCTAGGGGGATCCTGCCGCAATCATCATCAATCTGCCGTGTATGACCGGGACAGGGCCAAGGCACGAGTATCTTCGCCCTTAAAACTTTATTGTGAGCTTGGTGATGTGGGAGTGGCTCCACAGTCCAGAAGACCATGGGACCACGTTGCTGTTTCTGCCCTGGACACCAGGAGTTGCTGTGCATCCAAGCGACCGCTGGTCGTCAGGTTCTCCCACAGCTCATGAAGCGGAAGGGAAGTGGGTAAATGTGGAAGGGCTGGGTTGTGCGCCCGCCCAAAGAGCGGGGATATAAGGGTACATGAGTTATGGCAGAATTTAAATGTGGCTAGGTATTGGGTGGGGTACATCCGATGTAGCCAAGTTGGGGGAGGATAGGTGTTTGAAGCCTGGAGAGGTGTTTGAAGGTGTTTGAGGCGTTTACAGAGAGACGACCAGACCACGTGCCAAGGCCGGTTTATTCGGAACGCTGTGGGTCTCTCTACTGATGCCAGGCGTGCGCGAGCCCTCCGGCGGGTTAGCGCGCACGTTGTTCTACGTGACGCTGCTGCCGCTGGCACTGCGGCATGCCGCGACAGGGCTCCCCCCAAGAGAGGAGCTGGTGCTACCCTCTAATGAACCCAACCTACAAGATGGTCATGGTGGTGTGCAGCGACAGTGGGAAGACTCGTAGGGTTGATGTCGGCTGCGCTGGCGTATGCCACCTTAAGACGCTCTATGGCTATTGGGTCGTGAGAGAAATTAATGTCGACGACGTACCTCGACGGGTGTCGTTCTACCACAGGAAAAGGGCAAACGTATTGTGGCTGCAAGGGGCGGCGCACGGGTCCCCACCACACAAACACATGTGTTGCCTGTTCGATTTCAGAAAGCACGTCAGGTCCCCTGGGTTTTCATTCACGTGTCGGCTGCGGCCAAAGGTCAGGGACGATGAATCGCAGAGATTTGACGTAGTCTACGGCGGAAGGTGCTTAACACGGTACCTCGAACAGGTCGGCTGGTTGTCCAAGCTGGGTTCTATAAACGAGTTCAGCCGAAGAACACGTCAAGTCAGTCTTGTATGTGGTGCGTATTCCCAGAAGTGTGAGGGGCAAGCTCAGGACGCACTCTGGTGGGCAGTCATGTGCTGTGAGTGCGGACTTACGTTGGCGCTGAAAGCGCTCGACGAGTCCATTTGTTTGTGGCCGGTACGCTGCCATGCGCAAACGAGTCGTGCCGAGGAGATGAAGGAGCTCTGCAACAAAGTAGACTCGCCCTGACGTCCACGGTCGGTGACGATGGATGGTGGGCATCAGAAGCGCGCTACCCACGTCGACATAAATGCTGACGCTACCGTGGACGTGGCGATGTCGGGTAGCAGTGTGGCTTCAGGCCAGCGTGCGAATCGGTCCACACAAGTCAGTAGGTGGGCGGTAGCCTTAGCGTGGGGGCGAGGGAGCGATGAGGTCGATGTGCACGACGGGGAAGCACTCATTAGGTTGTAGGCCCGTCTTTGCCGGAGAAACTTGGTACTGGTGAAGCTTTGCGCGCTGGCATGGCGCACAGGTGTGGACCCAGTCACGAGCATCAGCATTCATGCGAGGCCAAAAAATACGAACCGCGATGAGGTTCTGCGGCACACGAATCCAAAGATGGGCCATCGTGTGCAGGGCGTCGAAGTGCTCGCAACGGAGGCTTTGGGTACGGATGGTCGTGGCTCTCCGGTCGACAAGTCGCAAACGATCTGCTGTCCGTTGAGTGTCTTGTCTGTGGGCTGGAGCGCTGTGGGGATGTGCGAAGACGCAGCAGCTCCGTGTCGTCTGCTTCGTCAGCAGCGAGTCGCCTGAAGTCGGGTGCAAATAAAAGAGGCGAAGTGGAGGCAATGGCGTCCACGCGCCTTAGGAAAACCGCAGCTGTGTTGTGAACGCCGGTGACATGCTTGATATCGCAGATTCGGAGATGGTGAAGATGCACCTCTAGGGTCGTACTTGCTACCAGCAGAACATCCACGTAAGCATAGACTAAGGGCAGTCCACGCGTAACTGTATAATGAAACTCTGAAACGTTTGGGCAGCGTTCCTCAGGCCGAATGGCATTCGGAGAATCTCGAAAAGTCCGAAAGGTGTTGTGATGACCGTCTGGTGAATGTCCTCCTCAGTGACGGGGATCAGGTGGTACGCCCAGCCAAGATCATTTTTTGTTAATATGGTGGCACCGTGGAGACTGACACTGAAATCTTGTATATTGGGAAGCGGGTACCGATCGGGGATGGTGGAGATGTTCAAGAATCGGTAGTCGTAGCTACGTTTCCAGTAGCCGTTCCTCCTGGGTGCTATGGGCAAGGGGGATGCTTAGCGGATAGTAGAAGGGCGGACGATGCCAAGTTCCAGCCTCGGCTGGAATTCTGCTTGGGAGATGTATCGTGTTTCTGGAGCGAGACGTCGCGGGCGAAAAACATTGGGTGGTCCGGTAGTTGTGATATGATGACAGACGTCACGAGAAATGGCCTGAGTCCAGTCGGGCGGTGACGTGATGGTGCGGAACTTCTTTATCAGGGCAGCAAACGGTTCTACAGCAAATGTAGCGCAGGAAGGCGCTACGTCAGCAGCTGCTGTCACTACGATGCCTTGAACTGAGAGGAGGCTTTTAGCAACGAGAAGTCGCCGTCGTTTAACGTCGACTAGGAGGCCAAGTTTAGTAAGAAAGTGAGCACCAAGGCTGGCAGAGCGAACGAAGACCCAGGTTAAAAGTCAGGGATTGCTGCGCGAACACGACAATGCGTGTGCCGTTCACCGCTTAGAGGTGGAAGACTGCGCTGGAGGTGCGTTCGTGGCGTGAAGCTGCCAAGAAGACGCTGACTTGCGCTCCTGTGTCGACGAGAAACTTTTCTCCGGTGGTACGGCCTACGATGTATAACCAGCGAAATTCTTCAATGGGCCAGAACCGCTCCTCACAGTTGGCGGTCGGCCGGGGCGTTTCCCGTCTATGAGCATGGCAAGAGGCAGTGGCAAGCGGTTGCGCCGAAATGGCGGTGGTAGAAGCATATAGCGGGGGATGAGGTAGGGCTGCGTCCACGAACTGCATCAGGGCGTTGGTAAGGCGAGCAGTCGCATCGGCGTGATGAGCGGCCAGAATGTGTTGAGTCGCTTCGCCTCGCTGCCGCGACAACGAGTTGCTCCAGTAGATCGCACAGCTCATCGACTTTGCCAGGCGCGGCAGATGCACTTTCGTCGGCAGTCACCGTCACATCAGCAATAGGTGATGACGTGCTGGTTACTTCTATTACCTTTTTGGCCAGTGACGTGAGCGAAGGGACATCCATGGATGACGGTTTTGCGAGGACTGTTTGCACGTTCGCAGGCAGGCGCTGCAGAAAGAGCTCGTGCACCCATACGCAGTCTATGGTTTGGGCACGAGCCGCGAGTTCAGTCATGCGGCGCATGACTTGTTTGGGCCTGCGGTCGCCAAGCTCGTCGGAAAAAAGTAGCTCTTCTAGGACGTGCCCTTAGAGGCTGCTGTATGTTCAAGGAGCGCGGCTTTGAGCTGGTCATAGGCCGTCGCAGGTGGGTTGCGTATAAAGGAGGCAAGAATGTCCGCAACCTCTTCAGTAGCAGTCGCAGGTGGAGCTCTCACGGCTAAGTGAAACGTGTTCTACGGAGGGGATGCCAGACAGAGCGAACAGTGACTCGGCCTGGAGGAACCAAATGGCCGGGTTGTATTCCCAATATTGCGGTAATAAGTGGACAGCCAGGGCGGCGATCTCGTTGCCGGCTGATTGCGGTGGTCGCTGGTCCGGGTCGTAGTTGGACATGACTCTACAACATCGCTGGGAGCGAGATCACGTCCGGGTCACCAACTGTAGAGCGCATACCACGGAGTCATTGAAAAAGAGAAGACCGGACCACGTAGCAAGGCCGGTTTATTCGGAACGCCATGGGATCTCCATCTACTGATGTCAGCGGCGCGCGAACCCTCCGACCGGTGAACGCGCTCGTTGTCCTCCGTCACGCTGCTGCCGGTGGCACTGTGGCTTGCCGCTACAACTTCTTTGAGTAACCTGCGGGTGAGCAGGGGAAAATGTTGCAATATTGTGCGGTAATGTTGGGTGATGTCTTCAAATCTGAGCAGAGGAACGAGACTTGGTGTTTCCTCATAGGCCTCGGGCAAGAATGTGTAAACTTGCCTATGGGCAAATATATTGTCCGTTAGTGAGGAGTGTCGCGGGGTCCGCACAATGCCCATATTCCTGTTAGGGGCGTGTTGAGCCAGGAGGTACCACGTAGCTGATGCCACGTACCCTGATAAAATCTGCGACAGATGGTTTGACAGTCCGTAATTGGAATCGTTGGGGGTGTTTGAGTGGGGGCTACGGCCACAGGAAATTCTTCCGCGGCCCAGATAGATGTGGTCTTGATTGAGGCGCAGGTGATGATCTTGTCTGCAGTGGTTTCTACGGCTAAGTAATGCACGGATTAGAGTAAGGGCTGGCATGTGTGTAGCATTGTTTCCGTATATTTTTTCTTGGGCTTGGCTACGGGCGTGTCGACGACTGGAGTGTCAATTAGGACGCATATTTTTGGGAACAAGGCAGACACCAATGAATTCACACCAATAATGGGAAGGAGGTGACTGTAAACGCTGATGGCATGTGTTCGGCGAACTCGGCAGCCGCTTTTCGGGTTTTGGTGATAGTGTTTCACGACAATTTAAAACTTGGTGTTCACCTATCAACCATTCTTCTGTCGAGGTCGCGATTCTATCTTTGAGATTTGGTGGTGGAGTAGTACAGTATCGTAGTATGGTTATTTTATACCGAGTCAACTTCAACGCAAACCCTGTTCAATAACTACTGAGGGCTTCCCAACCTTCTTTTAACATTTTGAACCTCGCGTCAGCCGGCAATTACTGGGTACAAGCACGGGAGTTTGAGTTACCGCCTTCGGAGATGAGAAACACGCAGGTAGGAGTGGCAAAAGCGACGAATTTCCAGTTTCACCAGAGAGCGACTTGGGTCGCCCATAGTTTTTTGGCCCATGACCCCTGAAACTTCTGCTTCGTTTTATCGAAACGCGTTCGAATAGGCAGAGGACTGTGTGCATCAGTAAGATAGAGTTCCTCGTCACAACGACTGCACACAAGAACAACACAACAAGAACTTGTATTTAACAATTACACGCAAAGCACGCACATTGTTTCTGAACCACGAGGCTGACCTCAAGGTCAGAGTGCTGGCCATAGACAGTACTGCACCCCCTATCCAAGCAGTACTGGTGAGAAAAATCTGCAGTCGTCCGATTCGTCGAAGAAGCTGAGCAGCTAATTATTCTGACTGATCCGCGGGGCACCCAGGTAAAAAAAGTGTATGGTCTAAAGACATAAGTAAAAACTGATATCAATGGTGGTTTAGCGGTCCGTTTTAGCCACGCTGGACGCGTCTGCGGCGGAAGCTACAAACAGTGAACAAATGTCGCCTGCTATACGCAACCACTGCCACCATCTGGCACGCCCTTGACTAGAGAAACATCGGCGACAAGTCGGGGAAGTTATTCTGGGGAAGCGGAGAATGCTTTATTCAATATTAAAGGGAAGAGCCGCCGTCTCAGCGGCTGGTTGTAAGTTGACCGTGCATGTTGTTCGTGAAATCTTACAGAGAGAACACCTTGCTAAAATATCCGTAAAACAAAGCGATTGAGCGACCTCTTGTTCCGTATACAATAATTTCTCGTCAGCTCTCCAATGATTCACACGGGGGTGGGTAGGTCCCCTTGACGAGATGCCGGTACGCCATCATTCTGCCAACTATGCCGGATGCAGCAGGCTGGTCTACGGAAAGTCTACGTATGTAGCCGGGCGAAAATTTGTTTTCACCGCGGCTAGGGTGTCCAGTTGTATCGCTGCTGCCCGCACAGTGAAGTCGGGCTTCGCGGATATACCCAAAGCGTCCCATGTCCACGCAACGTTAACAATGTCGTAAAATTTAGATGCACCTCCGATTTTCGCCGCGCCTGCACCAGCTTTAACTCATGGTCCTCACTCGCCATCACTTTGTCGCCCGCCCTTGCCTCAAGATCAGTCCCGCTGCGAGGAGATGTTATCCCCCTCCACGAGAATACTATAAGTGCAGACACCTGGTTGTGGTGTGACCGACAAAAAACCTTGCAAAAAAACTCTACTGAAGTCGAGCGGGCCCCAATTAAGTATTAGCGATTACCCTGTTCTTTACTGAGTGACATCAAACGTAATTTGCATTGTTTTTAGTGGACATTACGCCACGGCACTGATCGATACCGGCCCGACTATGTTTAAGGTTCTTACCACGTCCGAAAACTGACGACCGAGTTGAATGGGCCCAACGTACGCACCGCCTGAGAACACTTATAACGCCAATCGGAAGGTACATGGCGCGCCTCCTAATTTGCGGTGAGGTGTTTGCTGTGAAACCTATTGTTTCACCCAAGTCCTCAAGAAACATTACCCTTATTATACTTCCTGTGTCTATATGCGGTCTTACCCGGTCTCCGCTGGAACAGGCTGATGATTTGGACTCATTTGACTATACAGAGTGAATTTTTGTTTACGTCTTCTACCGCAAGTGTAGTAGATGACCAGTTGAAGCAGCCCACCAGAACGGCCATTTTCTTGCCTATGCGGTTCGAGATAATCACAGAGGGTGAGTTTTTGAAGAAGCCAGTGTTCGGCTAGTTCTAGGCAAAGGACTAGGTGTCTCAATAAGCGTATCGCGAATTGAGGACGGGCATGGGCTTGTATTTCTGATAAATATTCCGCAGGAGCCACAGCGTGTAACGAAGCGAATGGTCATTTTCTCAAACGGAAGAGATGGCTGAGTTAACACCTTTGCGGCGACATCAATAGTCACAAAAATTCCCCAAGCAAGAAACAACTTCGAGGTTTCAGCGCAGTGTTGTGCGAAGGTTGCTTCACAGCAACGACGCCAGTTGTTGGATTTGCTGGCACATGTTTACGACTGTTTACCAACGCTTTCTGGAATGAGGTAAACAGAGCTTAATAAATGTCGGATACCAACGCACAAAACGTAGTACGCACCCGCCATTCACTAGACCGTTTCTCTTATAACAGCGACAACCCATACATGATAAGGTGAGAAAATACTAACAGGAGACATGATTTACACGTCAACCAGTCGCTTCTCTGCACAAGTGCTGCTTGTTGAAAAAGGGTGGACGATACAGTTTTGCGTGGAGTATCTGCGCATGAAAAAATGACCAAGAAAGACCTGTATGCACCACATCGGACTCACGGCACTTTTTATGGCCTTCAGTGTGCTTGCTACTTCCCGTAAATAGACCTTCTATTAGTAGTGAATAGTGGCATATAAAAGCAGATGTGTAACGCAGGTGGAAACGAGATTTACCATTCCAGAGTAGCTTTACGAGTTTAAAGCCACGCCATTCCGGCTCTTCCCGACTCAAGCAACGTTTCAGCTAGTGGTGCTTAATATACTTGCCGGCAAGGGGTACCGGTTTGCTTCGTCAATCTAGGCAAGGCCAAAATTCCCGCTGTTTAGAAAAGTAGTAAAGGTGGGTCAGAGTAATGCTACATGATTTTGAAAAACGCTTGGATCATTCTTAACCCTACAAATGTCAGCTATGTTATAAAAACCTCAGGATCCTCCGAAATAGTGCAAGCAAAAAAGGTGTCAGTGTTCAGCCAGAAAAGCCTTCCTGCTATCATCAGACAAATGTGCAGCCCGACGGAATTCTGTTTTTGCGAGCTTATGAACGTTACCATATTTGAAGTTTCTCGAACGTAACTCCAGTATCCACCTTAATCACTAAGTATGACGTCCAAATTCAAAATTAGTTATTCTTATTAGTTATTAGTAATTATATATTCTTTACTTTTTGCTTGCAATGTTAATGTGCATCAGAATATTGTATCTTGTACCCCACTCCTGCTTGGGCCTCAAAAAGGCCTGCAGTATTTTTTAAATAAATAAATAAATAAAATACTGAGAAGCACGGACGTATCTTAAAAAACGTAAAGACTATCTGCGGAAAACGCCCGTGCTGCTGCACTACGACCAGGATGGCAACATAGGCACTCCCGATGCCAGACGCAAGTGGCTGAACGCTGATCTCATTCAAATATAGGATGGCGATGAACGCTTTGTAGCTTGAACCGGTCGCCCCATTTTCAAAGCTGAAGATAACTACTAAGGAACGAAAAGAAACTTTTCGCATTACTTTTGTCAATTACAAAATTTTCACCGTATTTATATGATCATTGGCACTACGGTTACTGATCACCAATTTTTATGTTGGCTTGCTAATCTGATGGATCCTGCAGGCCGGCTATTTCAGTGGGGCCACCGACACGAAAAATTCGGCTTTACCATTGCCTATACGTCACGTTGTAAGCACAGTGACGCCCATTGTCTGTCCATAGGGCCACTTGAGCCACCCCAGGATCATACAAACAATGATGATGACGCCTGCCATGTGGCTCTGCAGATCTTATACACATCCGCACAGCGATTACCTGACCTCAAACTGAGTCATTAGATTTCGCGTCCGGAAAGTTAACAAGCCGCCATTCTTTAACTACTCGGCTTTGATTTAGGGGCGGTTTTTGTCCGAAATAATCAGCTTCAAAAGTGAAATTTCACAAAAACAGCCCGCTTTGTCTGTTGATCGTTCCTTGCAGTTTACGGAGAGCTCACCGATGCCTACCACGATGACGCATTATGTGGTAACTATAGATAGAGTGGAAAACTAGCAAGAATTCAGGATAAAGACTGTTGACCCCATCTACTTAAATTATTCTCCACTACAACAAAACATTTCTTCATTGTTAGCGGCCCACAAAAGTTGAAACGGGGCATGCCAGATTGCTACAGCCCGCTGAGCCGCCACCTACGTTTTACGGCAAATGGGCATAAGTAAATTTGTCTGTTTTGTTCAATTACACGCTGGCTATTACTGAACGATAATAAACAGGGAATCTTTCATCCAACTAGAACAGTCGAAAGCTTTTCCGTGCTTACTCACTGAAGAAAGAGCAGGATTTTTTTCTTGAGTTTGTCGTATTGTGTGGTCACGTTTCAAATGGGTAAATACGGACCTATAATCTGATTTCACATCTCAACATATGCAGCATATTCATCGACGGAGTAACAGCATCCACCACCAAACAACGCCCTACCATATACAGAGAAATGGGCTCAGCGAGCGGGTAAATAAAAACATCACTGACCTCATCGCCATAAACGCCGACGTAGAGCGTCAAGCATGGGAGTAATTCTTTTCGTGGTGTTCGCGTTTAAAATGACCCTCCAGGAGACAAGGAAGTTCGCTCCCTTTCACCTGATGCACACCGTTATTCTTGGATTCCATTTTGCCTCACTTTCCCAGTCAGATTTCCAACGGGGACCCACAACAGAGCTACCAGAGAGGCTCAGAACCTCAGATTACAATGTACCGACGCTGACTATGATTCTTTTCGTCGGTGGAGGATGCCCTTCATACTTTGTGAAAGTATTTGGGTGTTGGCTTCATTTCGCCGCACGAAGTTTTGAAGTAGAACCTCTGGTGTTGGAGATGCTAATACACACAGCAGAGCTTAACTACGCATTAGCTCCCCGACGAAGTGCCTTCCGCTAATCCGAATGCGGAAGTCGTGCACGTTGTCCGGCTTTAGCTGTATTGTCAACAATAAGATGCCAGCTGCCCCTAAAACTATGACACAATTCTGTTCGTCTTCGCAGTATCCAGGCGAATAATTTTAAGAGGTTGAGTAATGTAACATCTGTCATTTGTATTCGCTGAAACGATGTCTTCCCGAAAGAAAAGCAGTGTGCAATCAGGGATCATCTGTAATGGGGAGGCAAGGTGGTGGACGAATACAATGTCGCAAACGTTTCCCTCGAGATCATTTAGTAGTTCGCGGCACAGAAACATCTGGTTTCACATCTCTACCAGTCTGAGGTGAAGGTTGCAGTGCAATTACTGGGAATGTTGTAAAATGTTTGTATGCTTTCAAAACACAGGTTTCACCCAGAACAGTAGCCGAGAGCCTCCTGTTCACGCCGTTAAAAAATTTTACTTCTTGCAAATTTTATTCAGGTAATGATATAATCAGTAAGCATAATAAAAAATTGCCAACGACCATAATCTCAGGTTTACTGCGTTTTTGGTGTAAAACGGAATATAGCTTTACTGACAGTCCTTATTCAGCAAATTGAATGAATGATATTTTTTCTTGAGAATGTCCAGAAAAGACCCTTTTAGTTATGATGTCTAGCATTTCTACCGCTGAGATCAACGACATCATTCTGCCTTGTCTATAGAGGCGACATTACGCATCGTACATTGCAGTGACGAATTTTCTCGCAGTGACAAATTTCCTCGCATAAATGGTTTCATAGAAATGCATCATCGCCCAACACAACGTAGTGTGGGATAGCCAACTCTTTTGCATCTTTAACTCAATGAATTTATACAAATGGTAGCTCACCGGACACAAACATTGTGAACCTGCTTGAGCAATAGTTGTGAGCTTTTACTGCATAATAACACTTTTATATATCATAAAAATATTGGCTTGGTAAGAAACTACACGGACTAAAATATACACGGGGGAAATAAAAATAACAAAATTACTCTCTGACTTGTCCACATCATTCGGAAGAGTGTTAAATAAACAATAATTATCTGGCTGACATTTTTGTACAAAATTACTCTTGTGTTTCTTTCATACTGTTTCCCCTGGCAAGCTAAGGAGGTGTAAATACATTTTTTGCTTGCTTGCGGTATTAAAATGCTTCTTGAGCACCACCTTACCGTAATATAGCAGCAACTTCTATCCCGGTTTATTATAGCTCACGCTTTGCTTTTCAGTGCGAACTTCAATTTGGAACGGAGACTGTAAAATGCGGACCCGGCTTCCGTTGCACACCATGCGGTCAACGGAAATTTTGCCTGCACCAGTAGTATGGCAAGTGTGTAATATACCATATCAATAAAAGAAATTTCAGCAGCCGTGTTTCTGGCTCAAAAATAAAATATCTTTGCTATTACAGCTTCACGGTAAAAACTGGGAATTCAGTTTTTCACTATTGCTGTTGGGCGCTTTCTTTCCTTATCTTGAATACCAAACCATATCACCTTTGTGAATACATCCCTGCTTTATTTGTAGCAGCAAAGGTTTATGAAGATAAACGAATGTTTTTTATGAGGTAACCGAACAATTGTAACAGGCATAAATAAGGGGGAGAATAAATGACAAACACGTGCTCACCCGCAATTCTCTAATGCTGGAAATATTCCCAAACACGCAGCGATTCACTAGGGCACGGCACGTTTGTTATAGTGTGTCTGTGACATCTGTCGTGTGGAATGAAGTATACTTATTTGGCGTTCCACAGGCGTAGGTCAACCACAGAAATACTTTCGCACCTTTACGTCTTTTGAAGGATACAGGTTAGAGTAGAGCTGTTCAGATCAAACTAGTCAAAAAACAGGAATGAAACAATAACAACTGTAATAAAACTCATTGCATTGCTAGATACCCTAGCAAGTTGCACTAAAGAATATTTTAGGTAGTTCTCTCGAGTACAACTTAAGAAAGTCACCCAAAGAAGACGTGCAGCTCTAGATGTTTACTTGGAAATGCTACCAAGACATCGCAGACTTGTTCTGCCCAACGCAACCATAAAAACATAGGCTAATCAAGTTTTGTCTGTCCATTTGTCTGATAAAAATTATTGGACCGTGTCCTTACGCGGGCGTTGTCCAAATTATTCCCATAATCTTGCGGCTTTTGAACAGCCAGGTTCTCTGACACAGTGGGTGGTCTTACGCTCACATGGCTACATTACAGCCATAGGTGTCCGGCTATGTGGGCAGAATAACTGTATTGAGGCCATTCGCCGACCACTTCAGCGCATACAGACTACGGGCACCACTGCGTTTCAGCATGACGCCCACCGCAGTGGGGCCACTGAAACCACGCCACAGTGAGTCCGGGCGACCCCGCCAGCTGTCACAACTTTGCAGAACCATTGGCTATTATTCAGCATCTGATGAAGCTAAATTTTATTTTCTTAACAGTGCTTACAATTTGCTATCCTACATGGCTGTTCCTGCCCTGATGTCAGATGCAAAACACGTTCACTTTATTGCTATACCTGTAATAGGTGTACTGTTTATGTCCGGATATCTTATGTTAAACCTAGCTGCAAAAAACTAGAGATAGTAGGTCATAAAGCTTGATGACGGGCTAGTAGGTTTAACATGCTCTTGAAGGCAAGTTATGCGTGTAATAATCACAGAGACGGACCCAGGAACAAGACGTACACTTTCACTTGAGCTCCGTCTTTTGGAACAAGTGTACGTTTTTTTCCTGTGTCCCTTTCTGTGATCATAACAAGTGCCACTTACCTACAAGAGAATACTGCTCAATCTGTATTCACGAATACTCAATCCGTACTATACTCATGAATACTCAATTTGTACTCATGAGTACTAAACTTATCTGTACTGTTAGCTTAGCTGTGCCTTGAGTGAAACACTAAATTTAAAAATAAATGTTTAATCTATAAGAAAAATTGAGGTTACATATAGATGACGACAGAAGAGCACGCGAAGAAAACGTCTGAAGCCGCGCATTGTCATTGTCACTGAAGCCGTGCATTGCTCATTGGAGAAGGCAGGTACACGTGAGAGAGTTAGACAGTGCGCAAACACTCGCCTTTCGTCTTGCGTATAATTGTGTTCTCAGTAACAACGCTATCAAATCTGGTGCACGTCGCCGTCTCTGGGGCTGGGGGCTCTTGGCGCGGCCAAGGCCGTAAGTTGCGTTTTTCTGGCTGTCTTCGCACGGCAGTCATTGCCGTCCGTTTTTGTGCCTAAGTGCGCTGATATTCTCCTAATCGTCGGAGCTAGCTGACGCAATGCTGACGCCCAGACACACTTAGGTGTCAGGAATGATTTACGTCCGTTCGTAACAGATCACTGCCCGTTTATTTACAGTTCCTCGATGCTTGTGTATCTTTCGTAATTCGGGATACTGGAAACTTCGTTGAGAGGGAGTTCGTCCCGATGAAGTTCCGTGAAGCTGAAATCCGCTTGAATTTTTTCCGTACCGTAGGATTCACTTCGCCGGACATCAACTTAACAGCGTTCACGTCCTTGCGGCAGTCACGTTGCTTCCGTCGATGATTGCGTGGGTATAGCTCGTTGCGTGAGTGATGCGTGTAGGAGCGTAGGCTTTCATTTTGTCTAGTGGCGAGGTTCGGTGTGCAGGGAAGGCATACTTTGCACCTTGAGGACGCTACTTCGATTCAGGTGCGCGTTGCGTATTGTGTGGGAGCCGTTTGTCACTTCGTTTAGCGTGGGGTGGCGTAGAGTTGTCGTAGGGTGGCATCCTTGATGGATCAAAATTGATGCGGCTCTATGCTCGCTTTTGCCGTCTTTGCCTCAGAAGTGAAGCCGTTGTCGTGGGGAAGCGGGGGTGGTTTGTCTTGTCCGTTCAGTCTCGCATCCCTTCGCGTCGTAAGCGTGACTTCATGCGTAGGACATTCAATGCCTTCGTCTCGATAGGATTCTATCGTTTTGTCGAGCCCGTGTCGTTACTGAAGCTCTCGTATTTTGCCCGTTGTTTCGAGAATAGCGTGGTCGGCGTCTCTCGTGTCCAAGCAGGGCTAAAAGCGTTCCATTACTGCCGAGCCCACTTCCTTGCGGTTGTGCCCACTTGTGGTAGATGGTGTTTGGCGTGTCAATAACGATCGAGCAAAAGCTGCCAGACGTCTAGTTGGTTCCAGCTCGGATGTGCCGCATGCGGTAGCGGTATCGTTGCTCCTTGACGGACCAGCTTCACGTGTGTGATGTTCGTTCGCTGGACTCGGGTGCCAGAGACCTCGTACGCTACGGTAGGGTGGAAACACGTGCGCTGGGTCTTTTCTTGATTGTGGCAAGGTTGATTTCTGCGATTGTCACGTTCGCTGGCCAAGTCCAGATAACAGCAGTGGGAGCCGAGGGAGTGGCAAACGGTGTTTTTTTTTTTCGTGTGTGGTGTCTTGGTCGAGTTCGGTTCGCTATGCGTTTCGTGCGCTGTGGTCAGCTGCAGCGGTCCGGGTTGGATGTCGCTCGTCAAGTTGGGTGCATTTCATGCGCTGTGCGTGTAGTTGGTCTTGGTAAACTCCCCTAACGTTCGTGCGTTGTCGTTCGCCACGCATGGTATTTTTGTGTGCAGTGTGTCTCACTCATCATGGCCAGATCCACCAATCCGGGTGCGATGTGGCTTGTTGCGTGAACTGGGGCCGGGAGAGAACCTGTGGGAAATGGCGTATGTACAGGCTTCGGTGCATTTCACACTCTGAGACTCCATTATTGCCGCACTCTTCGAACTTGTAATGATTACTGGGCCGCAGGCGAAGTTCCAGAACAACTCAAACTTACGCTCAATCATCCGATGCCCAAACCGAACAAAGATTACACTAATAAATCTAGTCCCCTACCGATCTTCTTGACCCCGGTGCTTTGTAAACTCATAGAACGCCTCATTATTATTCGCCTTCTACATCATCTGGAGTATGCCTGACTATGGTGCCATCGGGCGCAGGTGGGCTTTCGTCCAAATGCGAGTACCCATGACTGTCTGCCTGCTACGCCGAGTCTTCAATCGCACCTCCTGTGCGGGTAACCCTGACTACGTCCTTTCAATTGACATGCGCAAAGCATTCGATCGTGTTAGCCAGGCTGCGATTCTCGAGGAGTTCGCGCAGGCATTTTCTAGTGAGAGGGCCCAAAACTCGGTAGGTAATTTTCTTGAGAACCGGCCCATTCCTCTTAGCAGCACCTATCCGGGATGAGCTCCTTTGTCCACTACTTGGCTAAGGGCATGCCACAGGGCTCTATCCTCGGGCCCGAGCTTTTCAGCCGAGCCATGGCCCGCATTGTTCGTACGCTCGAACGGGACTCTGCCCCTCGGTTTGCTATATACGCAGATGATCTAACGGTTTGGGTAGAAGATGCTGACTTTTCCGACCCGGATTACATGTTGGACGAACTTCAAGGTGCCGCTACAGCCTCAATGATATACTTCTGACACTGGGTCTTTAGATTGCCCAAGAAAAGGTGGAATTTCTCCTTGTTCGTGGTGGCCACCAGGTACCACCGGATATCGCTAATTTCGTCTACCTCGGCGACATGCCAGTATCCCCTAAAGTGGGTTAAATTCGTATTTTAGGTGTCCTGTTGGACAGCAAGAATAGTTCGAAGTGTTGGATCAGCCAGCATTAGCGCAACTAAAAACCCATGTTTCGTCTCAGTAAGCGTATGTCGAACCCGTACGGCGGAGCATGCCAGTCAGCCTGCCGTACGCTTACTCGAGAAGTGGCAATGAGTCGGGCGCTCCTGTAGGGGGCTCCTGTAGGGGACTCCTGTCTATAAGGTCAACGAAGTGCATATGAAATATCTTCACGTTCTTTATCGGGCTGTTCTTCGGGCCATTGCTGAACTTCCGCACCAGACCCGCATGGAAGCCCTGAATCAATCAGCCCGGTACCCCCACTGGAACTGCTCATCGAGGAAACCCGACAACTCAACGAAGATCGCCGTTTCTTGACCGGCCAGGGTGTGGCTCTTACAGGTTGGGACTCGCAAATGGCGCTCCCCTACACCCGACCACAGACATCCCCTCCTCTATAGAAACGACCCCTAGGAGTAGACAATCTGCAACGCATAGGCGTCCCGAGATCCCAATCGAGAGTTCGCCATCATGCTGCTTCTCTCACTATGGCGGCTAAACTCCCTGATGAGCAAGATATTTACACAGACGCGAGCCTGTCTGATAACCGCATGCGACTGGCTTGGCAATGTCCAGGTTTAACTAGTTCAGACGGTGCTCGCACTCGACAAACATCCGCTACTTCTATAATCGACGCTGAGCTACATGCCATCCTCGCATCCCTCGACCACTTGATCTACGACACGTCGGCCCCATTATCACTCCGCATTCGGTTCCTGACTGACTCTCAAATGGCGCTGCGTGAGCTCTGGAAAGCCATCTCTGATTACCGTGTGGTTCATTAAATTCAACATATTATAAGTCTGCTTCCTCGCAATGGTATATCTGTACGTGTTGCGTGGATACCGGGACACATGGCTCAGGCTCCGGCAATCAGGCTACCATTGACGCAGCGCACGAGAGTCTTCATGTCTCTTCATGTAACTCCCCCGCTCTCCCTGAGGCCACAGCTAGATCACGCTCATGAGGCTATGTACAAACGCCTTACATCTGCCACTCCTGTAGGTTTCCTGCATAATGCCCAATCACTAACTTGTCCTGCCGACGTTTTTAACAAATTTCGCATGAACGCCGGATCGACTACCACATCACACACCAATGGCATCACCCGACCGGCGATCCTCCGCCCTACGTCCCATATTGCAGCACAGTTGCAACAGCAAATCTGACCCAGCTTAATTGCAGCTGCTCTGCATATCAATCCTTCCGCACCATTTTGCTGAATGCCCTATCCAATCCAAGCGTGAAACCGCCCCCCCCCCCGACACTCAAAGACCCCGATTTCCTTGCTTCTCTTGGGCTCTTCATCTCGAGAGTGGCCTCGCAAAAGTAGTTTAGCCGGGTCTACCACCACTATCTGCGCACTCACGAACTGACTATTCCTCTCCAGCATTTTCAAATAAACATCACGTCGTGACCACCTGTCCTCTCTTTCCTCCATCTCTCCCTTCCGGCCCTGCCCCCCCCCCTTGTGTTAATAAAAGACTTCACTCACTCACCGAGCGTTTCATTCCTGCAGGTCTGGACCGGAAGAGCGAGTGCCTGGCATGTTCTCTCTTCTGGCTCATGCGCGCCGGGTACGTTGCGCGTATCGTTGCGCGCTGGAATGACCTGCGCCTAGATGGTGTAGATCGTCCATTGGCTCTGTGTCAGAGCAGTGGGTGTTCGCTATCTCGCCAGAAATGCACTGAGGTTCACTTGAGTTTTCGTAAACGTGGCAATTACGTAGGAGAGGTGTGGTGAGCAGGCCGTGCGCCGGTGTGCTTGCGTCGTTGCGTTTGTTTCCGTGCCGTAGAGTGCGCTTCCTGTGTCCGGATTTTGTGAGGTTTAGGCACCATGGGAAACGTGTGGCCGACTTCGCCAGTTGTCTTAAAAAGCTTTGTCGTCCTTCACGAAGCCTCCCGTTCTCATACAGTGCACCTTGCAGGTTCATCTGCCGTTCGTCGTCGTAGGCAGCCTGGCGTGTCGTTAGCACATTTATTCGCTTGGCGACTTGGCGAAGCTGTTCGTTGTAGTATAAACTACGCGAGAAGATCATCTTACGGCCAGAACAGGGTAGTTCTCGTGATCCTAGTTCGTTTACCAACTGCTGTTTCTTCATTGAACAGAGGACAGCGTTCATTGAATTCTACAGTGGGCTCCATCGTTAACGTGGAGTCCGTCGGTGACCCTCCTCTGCATCTTGCACTCTCGTAGTCGTGGTGCGATTTTTTGCGTCGCTCCTCTCTTCATGTGTTCATACTGACGTGACCCCACGACTGCTGCATGTTTGCTGGGTCAGGAATAATTGAAAGAGTAACCAGGAAGAAATTTAAATTATTAAATAATTAGAAACACTGAGGTTACAGATAGATCAGGACAGGGGAGCACAGGAAGGAAGCGTTTAACGCGGTACAGTGTCGTAGGACGACTCACTGGCCGGATACACGCACAAGTGAGAGAGTTAAACGGAACGTAAACACTCGCGTTTTTTCTTGCGTCTGCTCGTGTTCTCAGAAAAAGAAGCAGTATCTGGGGCGTGCATTGCTTTAGGAAGACTCGAGGCTTCTCGGCGCAGCCGAGGCCGAATTTTGCGGTTTTCTGCGTGTCTTTGGGCCGCAGCTTTTGTCGTTCGTTTTCGTTTCTCGTCGGGCTGAAATCTTTAAATCTTGGCAGCTAGCTAACACTACTCACTTGTACTCAAACAGTACTCACTCGCACTCAGCTGTGTTCACTTGTACATATTCTGCACTCACATTTAATCGTTTCAACTAATTTGTGCTAAAGTAAGCACTAAACTAAACGAAAAAGGAAAGCAGAAACTAAAAAAACGCTTCTAATAATTTGTGCTATGAATCAACCCACGTGCATGCACCGGCTGAGTTCCGTCAACGAACCCCACTAACACTAGCGCAGAGAGCGAATGCGCTCTAGCAGCGATACATAAAAAATGGAATGTTAAGCAAGGTGGGGACGATTGCAGTGGTGTAATGTAGTTCTAAGCCTGCATTGTCGAAGTAAAATGCACGTCTGGCATTATTTCAGACATTATCACTCGAACAATCCTGAAATGTTCCCCCACACCAAAACCTTTCTGAAGGGCAATGATGGGAGACCAGCCGAGCCAAGCTTACGCACAACTTAGAAGCATCGCTAGCTACAAGAGCAGTGCCAATAAATCACCCGCCATCGTCGTTCGTTACCCGGCGTCGCTATCGGCCTCTACGTAGAAACGTTCCCCTGCAGAAAATCAAAGATATATTTCGTCCGTGCTTGCCGATCAATTCAGAATGCATTATTAGCAAGCCCCTGCCGTAAGGACATAAAAGGAAGAATTTCTCGTGCCGGGGCAAACCCGAAACTTCCAGTACTTGAAGCCGTAACCTTACGGAAGCTTAGGGTTGCAATCGTATCACTTATGTTCCGTCGAATGCTACAACTGCGCACCGCAACCCCCTTGCACACCCCAGCAACGAGTACCGCATAAAATATATCGTCAGCAAGAAATTACAACAGCTACCCAGCAAAACCTATTCCAAGCGCATTTTGAGGTATTCACGAATCTTCGTTTCCAGGTGGTTTACTTTTGTCCGGACAGAATGATAGCAGGAGGAATCGCTGAGAAATAATTACTAACTTTCAGTTGGTCAAAGCGGAGGAGAAAGCTCCTCTTCCCTCAGAATATATGTACAACTTGGGGTACAACAAAGCCAGATAGAGGTATTGCAAAATGGGTCGAGAAAGGACGGCCATACCTATCTTCACAATACCAAGAGGTCACTTGCACGTTACCCCAATTTCGCCTGTTCATACTACTGCTTTGAAAGATGCGAGAGCGCCCGCTGCGGCGGCTGCTGTTTCCCAGGCGTCTTTCAAGCGCCACTTCAAAGATATGAAACCCCAGTTATCTACCCATGTGCAACTCTGCAATCTAATATCAGTAGCAGCTAAGTTTGGAAGTCTTCACTTCCCGTGGTTGCAACGGCAATGTGCTGAAATGCAGTGTGTGTAAGAGCTTGTCTATCGTTTTATTTAGGGCAATGTACATTACTTGAGTGTCCTTTTTATCGGGAGCTTCTGCTGTGACGCCTGGGGCACTCCGTTACGTGAAAAGAAGGTGTGACACTGCAAAACCACCTCGCGCTATGCAGCGAGAACTTTCATGTGGCACGGCGCTACCGCGATAAGTTCTGCCACCTTGATGTTTCCCCTCCGAGCACTATTCTTAACGAGGCACCTGAAAAAGCGCCCGGCTGACGTCGTTTCTTCCTTTTATATCTCCAGCATTGGTCCCAGGGGTGCTAGCACGGTGATAGGAAAGGAGCTGAGTGTAACCGGCAATTTACTGCCTCTGATCCGTGGATGGCGTGGGTTAACCCAGGCCAGCAAACAAAAAAGAGGATTTTTTGCCACCTCATGCTGCGGTCGCCTTAAGCTTACTTTTATCTTTCACGCTTGCGCTGCCGGCGGCGGCGCGGTGGCGAGACGGCGGAGCGAAGAGAAAAAAGCGCCTTATTGACACGTTGTTTTAAATTGTTAGTCTTACTTCGATGGCGTGCGCTTTGACAAAGGATTAAAATGGTTGCAGCGCAAAAACGACGATGGACGAGTGAGGAACAAACGGGACGAGCGCTAACTTTAACTACTTTATCTGAGAAAACACACATGAAATATACACGGTCAGGAATGAAAAAACCCATACGCAAGTAATCGCTAAAAGTGCACACACGCAAGTACACAAAACACACGTGGCACTAGGTAATCATCGCCGACATGAAAAGTCACGCAGGAAGGCCAATTCTTTATGCGTCAGAGCCACTGAAGGCGCCCTTACACAGTGTTACCTCAGCCTGGCTATCTCGGCAGCTTCGATAATCTCCCGAACCGTCTTGTCTTTATGCCTGGCCAAAATGCGGGTGCGTGTAAAATCGGGAAAGCAGCCACAATCACGGCAGTGGATACCGAGGTGGCCACTCACAGCACCAGTCACATTGTAATCATGCTCGCGGAGCCTGTCGTTAGTGCAGCGGCCCGTCTGGCCCACATACTCCTTATCGCAGACCACCGACCCCTTATCGCGGACCAGGGGTATCGAGTAGACGATGCCCTGGTTGCACTCGACAAACCTATTCTTGTGATTACCAGAGCATGATTGGGGTTCCCTCGTGCCTCCATTGACGCGTTCGCATAGCGCCCCCAATTTGTTAGGCGCGGAGAACACTACGTTGACGTTCCCACGTCTTCCTACCTTTTTGAGGCGGTGGGACACGTCATGAATGTATGGGATGACCACTACCTTTTTCCTATCTTTTTCGGTTAGGTCCCCCTGACTCGGCACTTTGCTCAACTGCTTCTTCAAGCGCTCGGCAACAGACACGACCAGATTTGTAGGATACCCCGCTGACGACAAGCGGTCCACTTGCTGATACAGGCTGGAACGCATAGCATGGTGGCAGGATTTCTTCAAGGCATTACTTAAACACAAGTTAGGAACACCCCTATTAACAAGTTTGGAGTGCGCAGACTTGTAAGGCAGTAACGGTTTGTTTGCCCTAGGCTCGTACTTCCAGCATACGTGGCCTCTGCAAAATGTGAGCGTCAGATTCAAGAACCTGATCGAGCCATTCTCAGGCACCTTGTGGGTAACCTCCAAAGGCTCAAGGCACTGCCGAAAGCTCCTGAGCACATCAAGTACGATATCATGTGGAGGGTGTAGCCCGGTGTCACACAGAATAAGATAGTCATCCACGTAGCGAAACACTTTCCGAACATAAGTGCCCTCCAAAGTGCGCGCGAGAACTCTGTCCTTCTCTGCTAGAAACAGGTCGCTCAAGACTGGCGCTAGGCATGAGCCGATGCAAACGCCTGTTTTCTGAAGGTAGACGCACCCATCGAACATTACACCCGTGGATTTCAGGTACAGGCCCAGCAGCTCCAGAAAGCCCTGGACTGACACACCGCACGCATTCTGGAACGCGATTGCACCATATGAGTCGATGCTATTCTCGACGCACTCCAACAACTCTCGTTGAGGTATAGAGTAGTACAGATCTTTAGCGTCTATAGAGACACCTACAAGGTCGGAATTAGGATTGTCACGCAAAAACTCAATTACGTCGTCAGAAGACCTCACCACGAACGGATCGTCAACTGCCAGCCGCTTCAGTTTTCCTTGTAGGAAAACAACAATTGCCCTCTGATGTGTACCGTTCTCCGAAATTATGACGCGAAAGGGGCACTCCGGTTTATGGGTCTAGCAGTGAAGAAAATGTCGAGGTAAGGTTTCGTGCAAGACTGAATCGAACGAACAAGGGAATCAAGCCCTAACCTCGTACAAAGTTTCTTGGCGGCGGTCTTCGCCTTTGAAATGAAGGAACGGTCATGGCGATCAAATAGCGCGTGTACAGACTCCAGCCCCTTGGACTTGTGCAATTCAGCGGGAAGCACAACAAAGCCGCCCTCTTTATCAGCAGTGAGCAGTGAAAGTGAGTGGCTCCTCAAATACGATACAGTGCGACCTACTGGCAAAACACTCTGTCTGGCACGAAAACGCGACACACAATCAACACCCTCAGACACGCACCTGTCTCTTTCAGCGTCCGTCATTGGTTTAGCACCTTATGCACCAGGGCTAGAAGTTCTGGTGCTGTCTTCTTAGGCTCAACGGCGAATTTTGGTCCGTGGCTAAGCACTTCTTGCACCGGCAGGGGTAGAGCCTGCACTCCCAAGGTGTGCACACGAATTTCAGGAGCCTCGTTTTTCTCGTTCTTCTTCAAGGCCAGCCAGGCTCGAAGCCTCGGTAAGGTGTAGTTCCAAAGGCGTTCACTGGCCTGGTAAACGCTGCGAGACACATCACGCCAACGCGCAGCGCTTTTGAAGGGCGTAGGCCTGCTGAAGTGCCGTGAATTCAGAAGATCTCTGAAGAATAGGGCCTGGCGGTGCCACTCGGACTTCAAGATCCTGCAGAACCTTTGCCCATGTCCAAATGGCTGGTGGAACCCTCCAAACAGCGCCACCACTTCCATTGGTAGAACCTTCCTCTTGATGCAGAACGACATGGTTCGAGAAGGGCAAACGGCATGAGATTGATACCGACCAAGGCCGGAGTACTTAAAGCGGAGCACAAAAAAGGGCCCGAGGTACGAGAAATGTAGTCATTGAGAACCATTTGGGCTTGTTGGTACATAGTTAAACCGGTTGCAGCGCAAAAACGACGACGGACGAGTGAGGAACAAACGTGACGAGTGCTAACTTTCAACTACTTTATCTGAGAAAACACACATGAAATATACACCGGTCAGGAATGAAAAAACCCATAGGCAAGTAATCGCTAAAAGTGCACACACGCAAGTACACAAAACACACGTCGCACTAGGTAATCATCGCCGACATGAAAAGTCACATGAAAAAAGCCCATCAATAGCGCTGCGCGTTGGCGTGATGTGTCTCGCAGCGTCGACCAGGCCAGTGAACTCCTTTGGAACTACACCTTACCGAGGCTTCGAGCCTGGCTGGCCTTGAAGAAGAAGGAGAAAGACGAGGCTCCTGGAATCCGTGTGCACACCTTGGGAGTGCAGTCTCTACCCCCGCCGGTGCAAGAAGTGCTTAACCACGGACCAAAATTCGCCGTTGAGCCTAAAAAGACAGCACCAGAACTTCTAGCCCTGGTGCATAAGGTGCCTAAACCAATGACGGACGCTGAAAGAGGCAGGTGCGTGTCTGAGGGTGTTGACTGTGTGTCGCGTTTTCGTGCCAGACAGAGTGTTTTGCCAGTAGGTCGCGCTGTATCGTATTTGAGGAGCCACTCACTTTCACAGCTCACTGCTGATAAAGAGGGCGGCTTTGTTGTGCTTCCCGCTGAATTGCACAAGTCCAAGGCGCTGGAGTCTGTACACGCGCTATTTGATCGCCATGACCGTTCCTTCATTTCAAAGGCGAAGACCGCCGCCAAGGAACTTTGTACGAGGTTAGGGCTTGATTCCCTTGTTCGTTCGATTCAGTCTAGCACGAAACCTTACCTCGACATTTTCTTTACTTGTAAGACCCATCAACCGGAGTGCCCCTTTCGGGTGATAATTTCGGAGAACGGTACATATCAGAGGGCAATTGCTCTTTTCCTACAAGGAAAACTGAAGCTACTGGCAGTTGACGATCCGTTCCTGGTGAGGTCTTCTGACGAAGTAATTGAGTTTTTGCGTGACAATTCCTAATTCCGACCTTGTAGGTGCTTCTATAGACGCTAAAGATCTGTACTACTCTATACCTCAACGAGAGTTGTTGAAGTGCGTCGAGAATAGCATCGACTCATATGGTGCAATCGCGTTCCAGAATGCGTGCGGTGTGTCAGTCCAGGGCTTTCTGGAGCTGCTGGGCCTGTACCTGAAATCCACGTGTGTAATGTTTGATGGGTGCGTCTACCTTCAGAAAACAGGCGTTTGCATCGGCTCATGCCTAGCGCCAGTATTGAGCGACCTGTTTCTAGCAGAGAATGACAGAGTTCTCGCACACACTTTGGAGGGCTCTTATGTTCGGAAAGTGTTTCGCTACGTGGATGACTATCTATTCTGTGTGACACCAGGCTACACCCTCCACATGACATCGTACTTGATGTGCTCAGGAGCTTTCGGCAGTGCCTTGAGCCTTTGGAGGTTACCCACGAGATGCCTGAGAATGGCTCGATGAGGTTCTTGGATCTGAACCTCACGTTTTGCAGAGGCCACGTATGCTGGAAGTACGAGCCTAGGGCAAACAAACCGTTACTGCCTTACAAGTCTGCGCACTCCAAACTTGTTAATAGCGGTGTTGCTAACTTGTGTTTAGGTTTTGCCTTGAAGAAATCCTGCCACCATGCTATGCGTTCCAGCTTGTATCAGCAAGTGGACCGCTTGTCGTCAGCGGGGTATCCTACAAATCTGGTCGTGTCTGTTGCCGAGCGCTTGAAGAAGCAGTTGATCAAAGTGCCGAGTCAGGGGGACCTAACCGAAAAAGATAGGAAAAAGGTAGTGGTCATTCCATACATTCATGACGTGTCCCACCGCCTCAAAAAGGTAGGAAGACGTGGGAGCGTCAACGTAGTGTTCTCCGCCCCTAACAAATTGGGGGCGCAATGCAAACGCGTCAATGGAGGCACGAGGGAACCCCAATCATGCTCTGTTAATCACAAGAATAGGTTTGTCGAGTGCAACCAGGGCATCGTCTACTCGATACCCCTGGTCCGCGATAAGGGGTCTGAGGTCTGCGATAAGGAGTATGTGGGCCAGACGGGCCGCTGCACTAACGACAGGCTCCGCGAGCATGATTACAATGTGACTCGTGGTGTGAGTGGCCACCTCGGTATCCACTGCCGTGATTGTGGCTGCTTTCCCGATTTTACACGCACCCGCATTTTGGCCAGGCATAAAGACAAGACGGTTCGGGAGATTATCGAAGCTGCCGAGATAGCCAGGATGAGGGTAAGTGTAAGTGCGCCTTCAGTGGCTCTGATGCATAAAGAATTGGCCTTCCTGCGTGACTTTTCATGTCGGCGATGATTACCTAGTGCCACGTGTGTTTTGTGTACTTGCGTGTGTGCACTTTTAGCGATTACTTGCGTATGGGTTTTTTCATTCCTGACCGTGTATATTTCATGTGTGTTTTCTCAGATAAAGTAGTTGAAAGTTAGCGCTCGTGCCGTTTGTTCCTCACTCGTCCGTCGTCGTTTTTGCGCTGCAACCATTTTAACTATGTAGCAACAAGCCCAAATGGTTCTCAATGACAAAGGATGCAGCGTGGACGCCGGTGGAATCACAACGCGCACAATTCGCTTCTTTCATAGTTTCCGTTTCTTTAAATTATGGCGTGAATAACATATGAAAGCTGACTGGAACACGCCACAGCTGCTCTATAATATACATTTTGCGCGCCTGGTGTGCACCTGTAGCCCATTCACGTGTGATGGCGTTCAGGTGGCATTCAGGGGTACAGAAGAGGGACTGAAGAGCCAACATAGCCAGACTGTTTAGCGACACCCAGTCCGAGGATGTGCTCAACGAATATAAAACGTTCCGCAAAAAATAGTTTAGCGACCAATTACTGAACGTATTTTTAGGAAATGTTCTGTGGGCGGTTGTAAATAATACTTGGGATGTCCATAATGCTACAGACGGCAATGATACAGCAACACACATTAAGTACATCAGGTGCACAAGCTCCGGCTACTGGTTACCAATGAATTTTTGTTTTTGAAAATTTTAAAGTATCCCCCATACGATATTTTAATCCCAAATAAAGCCAGCGGAGGGAGGGGTATCTTCACAGAAATATGAAACCCACCATTTCACACCTGACCCCAGAGGTCACACCACCATCCCCCTTCTTATTTAATTTCTTATTAAATTAGTATTTAAATTAGCCGTGTGTCAATGATAAGAATGACGGTTTAATTTACCCGTCATGTCAATTATACCACAACATGATAACGCCATGCTGCAATGTTAGGATGACGAAAACATGGTAATGAAATGTTCTATTGATAGCTGGGAGAAATATAGGGGGGCGACACATTTCAGAAAATTTAAGTCGGTAATACACTTTAATCAAACGGGGTAATTTAATGCTTATTGAATATTCTTGATTTCTGTAATTGAAGAGGGCTGCGATTTCCCATATTGAAAGCAACGCTACCTACCTTCTTGACAACTTGACAACCTCTGAACGTTATTTTTCAGAGCGTAGCAAACAGAGATTGTCACAAGACAATCAATAATTTATTACTCCATTTAAACCACCATTCTTAGCACACTTCCCCCTGCATCATTCAGCATCATCTTGTCCCTTGAATGAATTCCAACGTGAAAAACAGTAAGTGGCCGATTTTCAGTTGACCTAACCCAATTCAATAAACCTGACGCCATTGAAATAGGAAAACGGTACTTCAGTAAAACGAAAAAAATTTCTTAATGTTAACAGGACAGAAATTTATTAGCACCAAGTTGGCTGCGAATCGTATTATCTAAGTGTCATCGACAGACAAATAGTCGTCTGTAGCCCCTCACTCGTAATACTACTCACAAGGCGCACGTGATCGTGCGGCTCGTGAAGAGCGCCCAGCGTCATCGAGGCTTACGCGTGCGCTTGTGCCCCGTAAGTGGCTTGTAAACCCTATCGGAAAACCCAGCGGCGCTGGAGCTCCGCTTCCAGCGAATGCCTGATTATGGGACTACCTAACGTTAAATACGCCGCACGCGGAAACGCTGGAGCGCGCCGGACCCTGGGCGCTGGAACACGCCGGACGCGGAAACGCGTGGATCCGGCGCGCGCTGGCACGTGACGCAGGGACACGCCGGATACCCCGCCGTATCCAGCGTATAGCGTGGCCGGTGCTCGCGCTAGGCCTTTTTGTCAATAATAGGCGTGTAATTACAAACCCGTATGGCTGTTAACAAGAAATACAGAATACAATCCTTCGGGGAAACCTAAGTAGCACTACAAAATTTAGCTAGACTCATTTCGGCAGTTTTCAGCTGATTTCGCCCTGCTGAATGCATTGTTTCATCATCGCGTTCCGTCAGTAGCGCTCAATCTGTTCATAAAAGCAAATTTATTCTCCCGGATAAAAAAAAATATTAAACGAGCATTGACAGTAACCGTTCGAAAATTTGTTCCTTATTTTTTTAGGGCCGTTACAACAAAAGTAAACACATATTTATTGAACTTCTTTTATTTTAACAGCAAAACGTGGGAATTAAAATAGAAAGTCAATCCTTAGCTGGATTCCTTGCCTTGGTGAACCTTGATCCGTTGACAATGCATTCATACAGCAAGGCTTGGCAGGGTATCCTGTGACAAAAAGCGCACGTCTCCGTGGTCAAGCACCATCACGAAGAGTACGCGCGCACGATACCTGCCCAAGTTATGCAGGGGCATTTGCAATTTCAGTCGATCGTCGAAGCACATCGCACGTATTTCAAATCACGCTGCCTCCGAGACTCGTCGTATCCACTCGCATCAAAGTGCCAATAATCCCAAACACCACCGTGTGTCGTCGCTAGTGGAGTCGTCACTTCGAGATGCTTGGAATCCGGACCACTGTTCTTGCTTCTACCACAGCTTTCGCAGCTTCCCATGTTGCTGCTGACACTCTCCGGAGACATAAGATGCACGTTTTTACAAAAATGTTACGCGTAACTTCAACTGGGAACCACGCCGATGTGAAATGTGGACGGACCACTCAGCCACGCAGCCGCCTACGAATTTTGACCGAAAGACGGAAAGCAGGAAGGAACGAAGTGCTCCCCGACCGATCACGAGAGCTAATTCCGCGCCGTGACCCCTCCGCACCCCTCTCTATTCTCCGTATTGTGGGCTCCGCCGCCCCGCGAGTGCTGTCGCGCGACAGGTTTTAGTCAGTGACAGTGCATCCCCGGACTTTCTTCCGAGCGGCCCTGCTGGAGCGAAGGCGGGCGTTTTCTTTCTTTTTACATTTCTTCTTCTTAAATGCAACATAGAGACTATAGAGGCAATGAGGCGCGCCATAGTGGAGGGCTCCGGAGAAAGTTTGATCGCCTCGGGTTCATCAACGTGGGCCTCAATCTCGAAAACGCGGGCGTTTTCACTATTGGCCTACATCAGAAAAGACGCCTCCGCGGCCGGGAATTGCTCCAGTGTCTTTGAGCCCAGGTGCATAACGCCATAGCCACTGAGCCACAGCGGTGGGTAGTGCTGAAATTGTGTGCCACTTTTTGTGTTTTAGCGCCAGCGTGTGGCAGCGCCGGGCTGTCATCTCTTTTCGAAGTGAAGCGCGTGTTCCCTTCTCTGCGTTTAGTTTGACGCACAGGTTACATGTTGTGATAGAGACAGTAGAGAATTTGACCTGAGCATTTTTTATGGTCCGCTCAGCTCCCGACTGAATCTCCGCACAACCGGAGCATAGGAAGCAGAACGTGTTTAGCTAGCTGCTAACCGTATTTTCCTCGACGGAGAGTCATTAGCGTCACTGGTCACGCCATGTGCGTGTGTGAACAAAAACGTGGACGAAAACTAACTGTATGAATAGGGATCTAGCGTTGACGCACAGGCATGCAAGCATGTAGTGAGCATGCGTCGTACTATGTCGAAGCAAGTATTACGACAACGGCAGGTCCAACTTCCCATGTTGCATGAAGAGCCTATTTTAAAATTCATTTCCTGCGTAGCACATTGTATACAAAGCGCTGCCTTGTATTCTTCGCTGGCGGGACATCACGGTCTGGCGCGATCAGGCGGTCACCCACCCGGTATTGGCGGGTACACCGCCAGTGTCGCTTTTCCCCGTAGACGCGAGAGATTGTCGCGATCGCCGACGACGTCTTAAGGCCATAATACATAGAGCGAACTTTCCCGACGAAGTTCGCGCGGAGGAAAATCCGCCGTGGGAGGACGCTGTATGTTCGTCGGGCTCAGCTTTTCTTTCCTCCATAATGGGACTGAACTAGGAAGAGACGGCGTCCACCGCCACGGCGCCGCTGGGATCTTCTCAGTGTGCCTAACTCCATACTCATAACCAACCTAGGCGTTAGTAAACAGACCCAGTAAAGGAGCTTCCCGCTTGGGCTGTACGTCGTTTCTCGATTCTGCATGACTCGGGGGCGTTTTTTCTTCTAAAATAGGCGTTTTCAGTACTCAAAAGCGCTAAAGACAGTAAATATTAATAAAAGAACGAGCGTCCCTAGGGAGATTCCAACCAGCGACTCTCAGAACATGAAACCGGAGGCCTATCTCCCCTCCACCTCACCAGAGGGCGCTTTAGCCACGAGCCACGAGCTGTCAAGGTCTGCGGCCGTACAGAGCGTGATGGAGGCATCGACGACGAAAACAGATAGGTGTTTGAAATACAATATTCCTTTTTTGACAGTGACCATGTTTTCGAAAGAGATCTAGTTTTGGGTACAAGGGTTAGTGGAAAGGAGAGGTAGTTGTTAGCGTAGGGAAGTGACCGCATGAGATGTGTCGCGCGGTAGTTGCACGTAGCGGATTGAAAGCGTGACAGTTGGTGATTCTAGTTAGTAATTTGTGAAAGAAGAATTGATGCTGTAGGAAAGAATCGCACCTTTCGTTTTACGTTTAGATTAAAGGGGAGCGCGTCAGAACGCGGCAGTCAAGCAAAGCCCCACCACATGCAGCGTACTTTCGCTGTTTTCACGCATCGGCGTCTTCCCGCGTCAACACGCGTCAGCACGCGCCGGCAAAAATGCATGGCGACGTGAGCTGACGCCCGAGCGACGCCAATGTTTGCGCTCGCCATTTATCGGCTGTGACCTAGCGCGAGAGAGCGTCGGAAAGCGGGTGGCAGCGTCCGGGTTTTCTGTCCTACTCGTGGTTTGGGGCATTCGTTTCCGCAGAAAACAATCAATTGCGTTTAAAGACGGTAGTCTTTCTTGGGCTACCTAAACCCAGAAATTTTGGTCTGTCTGTGTGTCTGTCTGTCTGTCTGTCTGTCTGTCTGTCTGTCTGTCTGTCTGTCTGTCTGTCTGTAACTCGATTCAGCCACCCGGCCAAAGTAAACTGCCTACTGCGCAATAGTCGTATGTACTCACAGCCAAATGTAAACCTCTAAGCCTCGTTTATATCTTCATACTTGTCAACTTTGCTGAACAAGAACAAGACACTTCGCAAATATAAGACAGGAAATTAGTACACACGGGATATTTACAGTGTTAGTTTATTACAGAATTCGTGGATGCTTGGTTTTTCGATAAAAAATGATATACTACATTTACTGAAGAAAACCGCCGCCTCCTGGTGGCATAAGAAAAATCACGCGGCAACAGCAACGAAAGGTTCCACTAGCTAGGTTCCACGCTCTGCTTGCAACGCACGTGGAGCACGGCCACGCGGTTCTATAAACCTTGTAGTCGGCCGCCTCCATTCACGCGCGTCTCCGCCGTACTGCAGCGCTGGTACCGAGGAACCCGGCCTGTAGCAGTGGAACGCAATAAATTCAAGTCGCCTTGCGCAAACCTCTAGTGTGTTTACCTTGGGATGAGCGCGACGGTACAGAAACAGCATGAAAGGTGAGCGGGAATGCCAACAGGGGCATTTCCTTGGTAAATGTCTTCAAAGACTATCGCCTTTTGACGACATTTGGAACGAAAGGAGGAGATATGCGGCCAATTTTTTAACTTGCGGTAATCGGTTGCCTTGAGACAAATCCCATGCTCTTTCTGATCACACGCGCTCATCTATTTGTGGTTTATTAGGCTTTCAACGGGAAGATAGCGGATCTGCGATAGCTTTGTGTTAGTTAACTAAGCGAGGTCTGGCTACATCGCTTCCAGTATTAGCATAATGTGGCTTGTCTGCGAGATCGGTGCGTGACGAGTAAGGGTTATCAACGCCACAATACTAACACCGCATTCCATTCCATTCGTACCTACCGTGGATTGCGCAGGCGAGACCCGGGGGGGTGTGCGATAGCTTTTCGTGACTCAAAAAAGGGAGCTGTGGTTACATCTCGTGTAGCGCTAGCATTGTCGTCCTCGCCTCTAACATCGGTGAGCAAAAAAACAAGCGTTGGCAGTGCTCACGTCTCTCAAATACGGCCAAAACAAAGCACACCCCACACTATTCGGGGGCATATTCGGTTAGTATACCGAAATCTTCGAAACCGCTTCGTCTCCTGACGTGGTCGAGTGGTTGAGTGCCGGTCCAAGGCAAAGGATTCCTGATTGCCTTGCCTTTTAACCCACAAATTACGTTCGATGGTTACCTCACTATCAAGGCAGCGCTGAAATTTGTTTCGCTTACACTTTGAATTCATAAACCCGCAGTCGGTACATACATGAAGGTTAGGTCAAGTAGCAAGCAAATCAGTTGTGCTAATTGCGTCTTCGTTTATCATTCCATCTTTTTTTGTTCAGAGTTGGCCGTGCTGACTCGAGATATATTTCGCAGAGTTTCAATATTTGCCCGGCATCATTTAGCAATATAAAGGCGCCAAGTTGCTTTTTTTGGCTAAAGCTGGGGTCTCGATAATTGTAGATCAAGAATCGACAATAACTGCTTATAAACGACTTCAACACGATGACATACGCGTCTTGCAACGCCCGCCGCCGCAGTTTCTGGTGTGTGACGTCGCGGGTCTTATGCTGTTACTCGCCCTGTCCTGCAGGTGCGCGCGTTGCCCCCTAACGACACCGACGCTCGCGCGACGCGTGATTTCGCGTCCATGTAGTCAGGACCTAAGTCACAGTTGGCACGCCCTAAACGGGCAGTACCTTGTGCTGGGGGAATATTTACCGGCTGCGGTGATGAATAGAGTTCAGTTCAAAGTTACCGCTTGTTCCGTCTCTTCCCTTGAGTACTGTCTTTGGTTTTTAGGGGCGAAGCTCCTCTTGCTCGGGCCCTGTCCCGTCCCTCGTTGCTGCTCGTTGCTGCACGGCACAACGATGATGATTGCGGCAGGATCCCCCTTAGGATTGGCCAAACAAAGATTGGCCGAAGAGGTCAAAACCTTGAACGCGTTCGTTGCTACCCAACAAAGAGGAAAGGAAGAATAAGAGGTTGTAGTTTGGCGGCTGCGAGCTCAAGACACGTACCGAGGGTACACGACACAAGACGCTCTGCAGAAGGCGACGGCCAAGGTGGCTAAAATGTCACAAACCAAATTCGACAACTTACCGATGAAGATTCTCATTATCCCAAACAAGCCCTACATTATCACCACAAACATAACGGTCGTCGAAGGGCTTGTCAACGGAGCGGTGGGAAGTCTCAAGCTTTGAGAGCGAGGAGTGGTGGTCTTGACGCGGAGGCGCCCGAATTCGATCCCACGACTGTGTGGCCGTGACGAGAGGTACGTGGCGCAATTCCCACAGCCTACAAAATGAGACCCGGAGATGGCTACGAACGCGCCTTATGTCCTTCACTCATTCAGATGGTGCGAGCCATCAAGAAGACCTATAACAATGTTTCACGGTTTCACCGATGAGCATTTCAGCTTCGCCCCTCTCATCATTATTAACTTCGTGGAGATGGCGGGATTTTTTGCGCTAAACCTATTGAAGAATCATAAACCAGCTACCCCTCAATAAGATTTGTTATATTTGAAGAAAACGCCCTGGATTCCATCACGCCTCTACCACCCGGCAGAAAGTTGTGTATCGTTAGGTGGACGATTGTTGTTGTGTTCACTGCAAGGATGACGTCACAAAATTTCTGCAGTGCTTGAATTTCGTAGAAACATATATCTAGTTCGCTGTTTAACAAGAAAACGGATGCCTGGACTTTCTTGACGTTGTCGCGAGGCGCACAGATAACGGACTCGCCTTTTATATGTATTAGAGGAAGGGTACCATACAGGCCAGTACCGCAACTTCCCCCCTTGCCACCCCATCAGCCTCGAGGCATCTGTTGTTTTCTTCCTGATAACCTGCGCAGGATATATCTCAGGAAAGATATCCCGCAACTTTCACCAAGAAAGTTGAGCAGCGAATTTTGTCTTCCGCTGATACTGCGCCTAGCCGAACATTCCTCCCCCGGGTGGCAATTCCTTACTTTGCGGGAGTCAGAGAAGCCTTTTGAAGGGTATTTTCCAAGCATATTTGCGGGTTGCCCACGTGCCCCCAGCAAAACTTCGCGGCAAACTAGTTAACGCTAGGATATGCTCCCAAAATATATACCACAGCTTCGCTTAGAAAAACCTGTGTGGCGACTGTGAGTGCGTGTACGTCGGTTTAACTGAAAACTTCCCGATATGCCTCAATGCACACAATTACGAAGTAAACAAACAAAACACCACTACCAATTCACTCACGGAACACGTGAAGCTCATAATCACGACATAGACTGGGGGTAGTGCCACATTAATTGCAAATAAAAGAAACGCGACCACCAGGCTACTCGTGGAAATGCTTGCAATACAAACGACATCAGATACCCTCAACAGGACAAAAGCCAACTTGCCCTTTATCTACGCCCGACGATCATACCGTCCCATTTTCAGAACATGAAAACCATGGTTACTTCTTGTCTCGTGGTGATCAGAGATCCGTTATGGGCTCGGAAACGTCGACTTTGTTCAATTGACTTGGTCAGGGAACGGAACCTTGTTATGCAAGCGTCTTACCTTCTGTGTAACGCACCAACCCAATCAGCTCGTCGCCGGGCACACAGACAAAGTTAAATTGGGCCATTCGAAGTCACGTTTATGCCTGACGGAAGCACAACAAACAAGTCATAAGCAAAGAAACGAAAGCTATATCTGTGCGTGCGGGCCACTTCTCTCTGCCTCCACTCCGGACCCGTACACGCCTAAGCCGACCACCAGTTATGTGCGCTTACTTAAAGGAGGAATACACAGTAAGAAATGTTGCTCTAAAAACATTTATGGTGAACAAATAATAGTTGCACATGTCGGCGTTCCAAGCGGGCAAATTGCTGTTTATCCGGGATGGAGTCCAAGATTTTCGACGAGCTGTAACTTGATTTGGCAATGGCGGTGGCTGACGCCTTTTTTAACGCACGTTGGAATTGAGAGCAGTCTTGCCTACGACGCCTTTGGCAAATCCTTCGAAATAAGTGGCAGTGTTTTTCATGTAGCTTTTCCTGCCGTGAACGCTACTCGGAATCACGGAGTAGAAGTGGCCATTTCCGTCTTGTGCTGGAAATGGCTCAATAGCTTATCTGGTTAGCCGTTCTATTTTTACAACATTTCTGTATTTTTTTAGATTAACAGTACTCCGGCCCTGATTTGTTTACCCTGGTTTCTTGATCTGGCGGCTCTGGTTCGCATGTTTAAATGTGAATCAATGTTATTACAGTCACAGCTGTTCATTGACATATACTGTTGTTAGTGCCTAACCATTTCCTGCTTCGTTTATTTCCTGGTGCTAAAATAAGCACAAAGTTGTTTGTAGAATTTTGTTTCGCTAAACTGTTTTTATAAGCACTCTTCAGTCATACTTTTCCCTGTATGCTATGGTGGCCCAGCGGGTAATGCATTGGACAACTTTTCGCAGCATTGCGAAATAGGTTGGTAGCGGCAATTCTCATGGAAGCAAAAATACAGTGTGTCCAGATAGTGATGTATAGTAAAGAATCCGGTATCCCTGACTAATTCTACAGCGTAGTATACCTTTGAAGCATGGAATGTCTCTCAGAACATTTATGATTTTGGGCCAAGGTCATTTACAAAATGAAGGAACCTATCTGAAAACACCTTGAATGAATCCTTCAGGTTGTGATAGTGTGTTATCGACTTTTGGACTGTAGAGGAATGTGACCTCTAGGTGCATAAAGGCCTTTTGATGTTGATGATATTTGAATGTAATGGCGCAAAGCCACCTTGGGTAAAGATCGCCAAGACAGTGTTTTGATGAATAGGTGACAACAAAATTTGGTTAGAGTAAACACAAGTAAAATAAATTAAACACTCTGAGGACCCCTGGTGTACAGGGCTAGGATGAAGACCAAGAGCGGTTAAAAGATAAAAAAGGTGGCTGGTGTATAGGAACAAGGGTAAAACAAGGAGTGGTATCAGATTATCTGTAAGAAGCGAACGTCTGACGGAAACTTAATGGTGCCCTCAAAAGAAAACGTGGCATCGTCTTCTAAAAAGTATGACAGATAGAATATTGTGTCTGTAGATTTGTCTGAAGGGTTTGTGTCGTGTACTGTCGAGTGCCTTGCATGTGCATCACGAATAAGCCACACCCACACCTTCCACACAACGATCTTGAGGATGCGAATGTGTTACCGGTGTATGGCCTATACCAGGCAGCACAGGACTGTTCGTCCTACCTCAAGCCGCTGTACTATGGCCTGTGATTTTCTGTATGACCTTTTTCCGGCAACCGTGTTCGGCCCGCGTCCAAATGTGGGCCTTTTGGCCGTATACGGCCGTACTCCCCATGGCTTTGCAACGGCCAGTGTCCGTCGGCCAGCCGACCGGCTTGCGTTGATACGGCCAGATTCCAGCCGTAGGGCAGCGGCCATTCCAAAGCCACCCGGCCATCGGAGGACAGCCGAGATGCGGTCGTCAGACTCCAGCCAGAGTAAAGCTGCCGGAAGTTCGGCCAAGCTACGCAGATTGAAGTTCAGCCACAGTACGTTAATTGTACTGAGGACCGTGGACGACCACTGCATGCAGCGCGTGCAGAGGACTCAGTCGCGCTGTGCAGCAGCACAAACCCAGCATTTTGGGCCTACTGCGCACACATCAAAGTGAGCCCGTGCTCCATCTCCGGACGTCCAACATTTATCACAGCCTTGCTTAATTATCAGCGTGAGTTGACGGAAAAATTAATTTTATTAAACAGTGCTCACAAAAGGCGGTTCCTTTAATTCTTGTGCCTCTTTTACTGCCGCATACAGAAAATATTCATTTCTTTGCAGAGCTTGAATATATATCTGATATCTTGGTATCTTGGTATCTTATCTTGATATACGGATATCTTCTCTGGATCGGCTTATCTGTATTAAAAGGGGAAGAAGTAGGAGGGCGGAAGGCGCATACTTTAATGGGTTCAATTTCACAAAGGTAAAAGTGCCGCTTTTAGTCCATTTCTTTTAGGAGAATCATCCTGGACACTTTCATGGTCTCACTTAACTTATTTTACGACAGTTGATTTACCAGTTTCGTTGTATATAAAACCGGCGCGGATACCTTTACAAATCCTTTTGGTACTCCACAAAACACTAAGCAGCATTCAATATAACTTCCTTCCCACGTGGATAATGTTCAGTTTCTGCCCATTTTTCTTCCTAAGAAATTTTCTACTCGATCAACTTTTATGATGATCTTTCACAGGAATGATCCAAGGACTTCTAACAAGTAATTTCATTTTTATTGTATTTTTATGTTGTTTTTATGAGTTATGTGCACACCTTGTAATAGTTCAAAAGAACTTAATCGTCTATAATTTGTCGTACTACTTTAAAACAAATCTAGGCGCGTTGCGAATGACTTCCTGGTTCAGGTGGCTGCAAATGTATCCCTCTTTATTCACTCAAGGAAAGGCGTAAAACTAGAGTTAAAAAATTTGTTTCAAACCAATAACATAGCAATGGTAGTATCCATATAGCAAACCCTGCATACTGCAACGAATCAAACAAATATTTCATTACTGGAGTTTGAATGTGTAAGGTTCTCAACCCGTCGGAGGCGAACTTGTTTATTTTTATTTATTTATTTCTTATGTATTTTTTTTATTTATTTAAATATTTTAATTATTTATTTATTTACTCATTTATTTATTTGATACCTGCTTCTTCTTTTCACGCATTACAGCAGGAAGGTACATAACACTAAGCATCAAATGTGAGACCAAATGACAAAATATTTCTACAAAGCGTGGTGAAAATTGTGAGCATAAATTATGGATACAATCATACATGGAATATACTAAGATAATGGCACTCTCGTATTGATGTAACATAAAAAGAATGGCGCAAGGCATCAGCTTTAAAGGAAACTAATTATTTACTTTAAGCTAGCGGTCCCACTTTGGGATATGTAGAATTGCGCTTCGATATACTTCTCCCCTTTTTATTACAGTTTCTGAATGAGAGATATTAAAAAAATTGCAACCTGAGGTTTAGTCTGTGATCTTTCACGTCTTACCATTACAGCTTACTTTTATTTTTTCTCATGCTTAGTTGTCAGTGCCAATTACATAATACTAATCGCACTGCCCTATTCTGTATCTTCTCGAGTGTATCAAACAGCTCTTTGGTGTGGGAATTCCAGAAAACACATGCGTAATCCAACTTCGAGTGCATATGAACGAAAAATGCTTATTCTTTTATAGTAGATAGAGGTTTGCTAAAATTTGTCTTAGAAAGCCAAAAACACGTGCAGCCGAAATTTGTATGTCGTTAACTTGCCTGTTTAGGCTGTAACCAGTCGTTAATAAATTCCTACTTATTTATATTCCCCGGCCATTTTCAAAGCAGCGTAATTTACGCTATACGTATGCATTTGGAATGAAGATTTTTTTTGTAACGGTGACGGTAACACACTTTTTACCATTCAACGACTTTCTGAATCAGCACACCAGGATGCTAAAAAATTGAAATCTTGCTGCAGGTATTCGGAATCACGTTCGTTCGCTATAGTCCTGTAAACTGCACAGCAATTGCCGAAAATTTCGTCAAAGATTTGGGCCAATAGTAGCAACATTTATATATAACCGAAACAAAGAGGACCCGCAACTGAGCCTTGGAAAAATTCCTGAGGTCACGGGAACATATCCGGACGAACAACCATTGACAGCAACCGACTGCTGTCTTAGAGAGAGATACTTGGCTGTCCATGCAATAGCCAATAATATTAAGTTTATAGCCCTCAATGTACTTACAAGATAGTGATATGAAACACCATCAAATACTTTTTGCAGTCCAAGAATGTGCAGTGAACTACTTTAACCTTATCTATAGCTAGAGCCACCTCGTGCGTCAACTCAACAAGTTGCGTTGAGCATAAAAACCTGACAAAATCCGTGTTTGCTAGGATGCTGGTGATAACGTTTAACAAATGAGTGATATCCCAAGTGTAGCTAAGCTCACCTTCCAACACCGCAACGAAATTAACATCCAGGCTTCGTCATTGACAAGGCTCTGTTGTTATCGCAAATTTAAAATAACATTTGTTTCTAAAAAGGCAGTCATCAAATCCTATGAAGTGACCTGCTGCAGGGCACGAAATTAAGCCTACCAATGCACGAGCTTAGCCTCTTCTACGTTTATCACCAAAACAATAGTGCAACATTGTTTTTCGCGGTATTATTGTAAGAAGAATAGCCGCAAAGTTGCGCTTGTGCGCACCCTTGCCTTTCTTTTGTGTTATCCTTGACATGGCGCCGGTTTCGCTACTGAGTGATGGCCGCTTGCTCGACGCCATTTAAGCCCAATTATTTGGTGAACCACCGCCATCTAGGGTCGGATATTTCTGGCGGGTCCCTGTTGGAACCATACGCTGCACTGACCCCGGGCGAGCTGCGTCGGCGTAACTCTCCAGGTGGATAGGGGCTAACTTCTTCCGCGCAACTTGGAGGGTGATTTTCGCAGTGACCTTGATGTTTATAATCGTTCTCTCCAGTTAAAATTTTTCACATTTGTGGGAGTATACCGCATGCGGCCCACGGCAGTTCACACAAGTCAAGGTGTTGGATTGACAACTGTCGCTCCGATGATCTTGTGCCCCGCATTTTGCAGAGGTTCTGCGGCCAATGCAAGAATTTGTATTGTGCCCGAACCGCTGGCACTTAAAACAGCGTCGTTGGTTCGGGGTGTAGGGATAGATGGAGCAACGGATAAAGCTTGAATTTATATGTTGTGTGTGTGCTGAGCAGTAAGAGCCAAGGTGATGTGCTTGGTGGGAATGTCTTGTCGTCTTTCCGGATGATGATGCGTCTCATGGCAGTGACGCCTTCATCCATCAGGACCGCAAGTTGATCCGCATCCGTTTCGTTCACCAGATCGGGCTCGGAGATCACACCCTCTGAGCTGCTCAGGCTCGAATGGGGTGCGACCCTGCTGTCTGGTGTCGCGGAAAGCGACGCAGAAAACACCCAAGCAGCCGATTGCCAAATTCCTGGGGCAGAACACGAGCCACTGCCACAAGCCTGAGGAGTGAGCTATTCCCATGCGCCCGTGCCCGTGCAAGCCGCATCTTTATTATCAACGCACTCCCGCCGCCGCGAAGATGGTATGGTGGAGCAGGAGGAAGCAGGTTGTGGGCGGTTCACAGTAACAGTACATTAGTAATGTAGTTTAGACAAGACGGGTGGTCTGGCGCAGCATACGACGTTCAGGGAGAGAGTACACGGCGATGACAGTGTAACCAACAAAGGGAAGAAAAGTACTTTGAAAGCTGGAAGGCACGTGAACATTTCGCAGCGGACCCCGAGTTCACCCACACAACACATGATGGCCATTTATGGGAATCTACCGAGAAACTTCTTCATAATACTAGGTATAATTAATTTGAGTGGCCAGTAGTCCGAGATCTCGAAGGCGATAGCGTTTCACGAGCTCGATTACGGAATGCAGTTCAACTGGGAGGCAGGAGACATTACCAGATGAACCCTTTTAGGATAGGTGTTCATTCACTGGACCAAGTTGCATGCTATAGCGTAGAGCTATGGCAGTTGCTGTTTTACCGTGGTCACCTCAGAAAAGCTTGAAGTCACGAAAAACTTTCAGCGATACTGTCAACAGACAATTGCTTCGATGAGTTGGGGAGGGCTTGAAATCGCTGCATTGTAACGGAGAGTGCTGGGACCATCAGGAGCACGCTGGTAACTTTATTATCAGTCAGTCATGTCACTCGCTCGCTCGAGCAAGCTGCTGCAAGCTTCCCTGACGACTGCTGACTCCTGTGTGGAAGCTGCGCATTTTGCTCGTAGTCGGCGTGAGAGTGACGCTCGGTACCGCCCTGCTCGCCTCGTGATTCTCTGTGCCGCCGGGGTCAAGGGGAATTCGCCTTTCAGGGGCAGCTTCTTCGATTGGCTTGTTCCACTGTGTGCCCCTGGCAGGCACGGGTGTAGCCTTCCCAGCGCGCCATGGCATTCAGCAGGCGACAGCTGACCACTCGTCGTCGCGAGTTACCCAGATGGGGATGGTGAACTGCGCCACCGTGCTTCTGGAACAACGATCGTGGTAGCGGGGGCAATAGCATTTAGGACCCTTTCAGGGGGCCGCCAAGCGGGGTCATTGAAGCTGTTCGGTCACCATTCACGAGTTCACCGGCAGAGGGCTAGTTTATTTTGGTTGCGGCGCCAATAAAATTCAAAATTTTGAGAAGACGAAGCAGTCTTTAGTTTTCAGCAGACGTTGTTACCCTTCCTGTTGAAGGGGCAGGACCTAAAGGCATTGAGTGCCTGACGAGGGTTCCTGACCCTATGGAGTTTACAACCGAGGAGTTCACAGCAGAGGACATGTTCAAATACCAGATGCGTGCTTAGCAATAAGATCCAGCAATACAGGTAGCAAAAAGACAGGTAAATTAAGAAAAATACAAAAAATCGTACATTTCCAATATTGAGAATCCCAGGTTATACAATAGACATCAAACTTTTTTATGCAATACCTATTATCAACAGATACAATAGAACACGACATATTCCCTTACTGATTGTTCCTCATGTGTATGAAAAAATCACGTCTTCACACAATAAAGAATGAGACAAGCCTAGTGATTGTCATATCGCACTTTCTTTTCTATAAACATGGTTTCAGTCTTAAATACGGTTGCACTAGTGTTAAATTTTAAATTATCCCCTTGATTGTTCAAGACATGTGGTACTTGATAAGTTGCCGATTGTTTGCCGTAATTTTCCTAATTTTAGGTGTACGTCTTATTGGACGCCGTACACGGTAATGACGGTTTTCTGCGTCACCATCTATGTATAACTTGTTTTTGGGTACCATCAGGACAAGTCTAAAGTAATGCAGCTGATCAGCTCTAAGTATTGAGTGTTTCGAAAACAAACGTGAAGTTGGCAGGTCTTAAAATTTCCTTTGAAAATTTTCCAAACTCCGTAATGTCTTTTTTTGCAGGACAACAAGCTCATTGTAATTATTTCGTGAGGTTGTTCCCCCCACCAAGATTCCGTACGTTAGTTTTGAATACAATGGAGAATATTACATGTTTCTTTTTAGCCATAGCGGTACTAAGTGTGATATTTTATAAAGGCATCCAACTGTTCGTGCCAGAGCCGTAGCTAAATGTTTTACGTGTACTGACCAGTTTAGCTGCTCTTGGAACCAAACACCACGGAACGTTTTCTCATGCACCCGTGCAATAACATGACCATCGTATTTGAGATTGATATCTTCGTTTAAGGGCTTATTTATTGTGCGGAAAATTATATAGGTTGTCTTTCTGGCATTTATTCGCAGCTTGTTTTGTTGTAACTAGTTTGAAAGATGCACCAGATATTCATTTACAATAGATTCCAGAAATGTCAAACTGTTTGATGGAAAAAAATATTCGTGTCATCTGCATACATAATAATATCAGAAGAACCTTGTATATTAACTATGTCATTTATGTACACAAGAAATAATAACGGGACAAGTACAGATCCTTGTGGGACACCTAGTTTCAATTTCATTTCGGCAGATAATACCTCATTGAGGCCACATGATTGATATCGATCATGCAATATGTAATAAGACATATGCAACATATATAATGTAATATGCAATAAGAATATGTAATGCGATCCCACGAACTCCACAGCTAGATAATTTTTTGAACAGCAAATCAAAATGTATTGAATCAAGTGCCTTTCGAATATCTAAGAAATGGCCGAGAGTGTATTTTCTGTTTTTCATATTTACGATTATCTTTTCCTTCATATATATTCCAGAGCTTGCTCAGTTGACCTATGCGTTTGGAAGCCGTATTTGTTCATTGCTAATACTTGATGCTTGTCGAAAAAAGAAGTAAGTTGCTCACGGATTACGCCATCCAATATTTTAGATAGAGTTGGAAGCACCGATATAGGACGATAGTGGGACAGGTTGTTACGTTCACCACCTTTGAATACAGCAGCGACTGTCATCAGTTGTAACTGTCTTGGACAAATGCCTGCGGTCAAGGTGAGGTTTATAATGAAGGATAAAAATTTGCATAATAATGGTGATATCAGTTTTAACTCTGCGGGCCCTATTTTATCTATGCCAGATGCTACATTGGTGTTAAGCTTGCGGATTATTTTCCAACCTCAGTTGCGTCTGCTGGTCGCACAAAGATGGACTCAGGCACACCGGGGCCATCTGTTAACGTGTTGTCTGCGCTAATGCTACGTCCTTTGTACGAGCCCGCATTTATAAAGTGGGCGTTGAAAGCATCGGCTAAACGCATTCCTGCATGGGCTTCATCGTTTACTGTTAATTCTTCGATACATCTACTACTTGTACTATTGCCAGTCGCAGCGTTCACTACCTCCCAGATTTTGCGTTGGTTATCGTAGATCCTTTCAAAGGTCGTTTGGTAATAATCTTTCTTCGCCTTTTTCAGATCCGACGTCAGCGTATTTCTGTATTTTTTGTACTTCAAAACTGCTGAAGGTTCTCGTGAACGTACTCATGAGCTCATGAAGTTTGATGGAAACCGGAAAAACTGGCAGCGCCTTTGTGGTAGGACGGAGCTCGCGTCCGGTGTACACAACGGCGACGACCTAAACACAGCAAAATAATTTACCTACCTGAACACCCTCGTCACTGGAGCTGCCGCAACGGCCATCTCTGGCCTCCAGGCCAGCGAGGAGCGCTACAATGATGTCATGGACATTTTAAGAAAGCGGTTCTGTGTCGAAAGACTTATTCTGGAAGATCACCTCAGAATCTTTCTGGTATTGACGCCAGTTTCGTTGTCCTCAAACGTACATCAACTTTGACAGCTATACGACAAGGTACAAGTACGCGTACGCTACGAAGTTCGAAGGTATTTGGCACTTGTCTAGGTAATTACTGCCTATTGCTACCGGAGCTCCTCTTCACAGTACTGCCATGCGACATATTTCTGAACGTTGACGAACGCTTCATCTGACCGACGCCTTCAACAGCAATATTCACCTGAACTCAAGCTATAAGTGCCAAACTAAACTCGATGGCACAGCCCAAGCAAAAGCTTCAGTAGCTTGTCGAGTTCATCGACCAGCAAGTTCATTGTTGGGAGGCCCTGGTTCACCGTACAGGAGTAAGACCCTCAAACGTCGCTGTGACACTGACACAACCACCTTGTCAACGACACTGTGACGTACACACAGTGTCGTTGACGTACGCACGTACGTCACAGGTTCTACACACTTAAGCGAACACCAGTCAGCGGTGCGTTTTCTGCCATTCTACAAAGGATCGTTCAGGCGCCTGCGACTTCGATGAATTGAACATCACGCGCAAATAACACCTGCTCACCAAAGAAGGTTCATGCTTCTGATGTTTGAAGAAAGGGCACTTGGCGAAGTACTGCCGAGGTCGACTGCGGTGCGACAAGTGAACACGGAAGCATGCGACCACCATCTTTACATCAGGCGTCCCGAGCAGCCACACTGTGGCCTCTACACCTCTCAGCCTGTTTTCTCCGCAACCTGACACTACGGTTCTGCTTCAAACTTTGACCGCAGAAGTCGCAGGCTCTTGAAACATGGGTGACTTTGGAATTCTCTTCGTCTTCGAAAGCCAACGCAATTCTGTTACTGCAAATGCGTCGAACAGATTAGGTTGCGAATTTATTAGAGCAGAGACTTTGGCTCTTGGTGTCTTAGAAGATACAAAGAAGGAAAATATCTTCGGGAATGTACGTCAGTTCATAGCTTTTGAAATGAACGCGAGGCCTGTGCGGATTGAGGCACTCTAAATTAACACACGAAGCGAGTAACATATTCTCGGCAGGACGACCAAGTCATCACGACGGTAAGAGAAATGCACTTGGACACAGGGGCACTCACAGCCCAACAATTCGTCGAAACCAAAATATCTATCCTGATTTGTGTGGATTACTGCTGGGCCGTTGTAACAGGCAGCGTTAAGGCAGTGACCCCGATGCCTAAACCGTTGGACACGTTGCTGGGCTGAACAGTTTAGGGCCCGCCGACATCAAAACGAAATGCCACGCACTGTGCCAACGATATCGTACTCCGACCATGCCTGGAAGACAACAGGGAGTGGAAAGCTCTTAACCGTTACGCAGACTTTGGAAACATCGCCGTAACATGGAAGGACGAACAAAGCTCACACACAGAACAGGCGATGACACAGCTTTAAAAGGCAGTGAAACCGACAAAAGTACGACAAGAGGTTTTTTCGTGGAAACCCAGACTTGACATAGCTGTTGCGGCGATACCGATCCACAGCTCAACGAAAAAACTAGGAGAAGACGCCAAGCTTGTGAGAAGTTATGACACATTGACTGGGAGACCACCTGAAAGAAGGAGCAAAGGAAGAACCTAACATCGCCCGTAATCCAGCCCGCCGCCGCAAATGTCCTGCATAGAGGAGTATGGGACACCCTGAATCAAGTTCGCGAGAGGTTCCCGATATCACTCGCCAACTAGTAACCGGGGCATTCGATGAAGCTTTGTCTGCCGAAGCCTTCAGTCAAGAAATATATCCGCTCAGCAAAGACCGTTAAACTGTGGCACAGTTGAGTCATCTGCCGGCGTGAGAGAGTGTTGAAACTTCCTCTTCTGTGCTGTAGCAGACGACTCATCATCATCAGTCTCATCAGCACGGACCGAGCGTGGGTACGCGTTGTACCCTCGCCCTGAACGCGCAGCCAGTTCAATTAAAGCTCTGATTCATATCTGACATTTTTTCTCGGTTTTCTCATGACGGCTGGGCAGCAGGCGGACCTTGAGGTCTATTACAGGTCCTTTCCTTACTGGTAGAGTATGCTCTGGAACGGAAGTTGTCTGATTTAAGCACTGGGCGAAATGCCTGAGTACAGGAATGGCAGATAATTATAAGTTAACCGATAGAATAGCACAAATATTTCTCTGTACTGCTTTTAAACAACTGTTTGCTTTTTTTTGAAAGCTAAATAATTACAGTGTAGAGTGTTCCGTTTGGTTAGCACAAACTAATTTGTTTTGTTTCCTTATTTTCTTCGTAGCGCACGGTTGGCACCAGCAGCGCTTGCGGGCCGCTCGGGCTTATGTGTCTGAAAAACCTCACTGACATGGGGAGTTACTATATCAGCGACGTCTAGGAAATTGGGTGGTGTTATCGCATTCCCACTTGACAGATTGCTGGCGGACATTTTATTATTGCAGCAAAATAAAAACTCACACCCTCTGTTCGACCTTTGGAAAGAGGATAATTTTCTGGGCAGTCGTTTTTGCTTGGATGTGCCAGTCATGACGTTCCTCGAATGTCGCGGTGTAGCACACTGCCGCCTCCGTGGCTCGTATGGTTAACCGAGTGCATTTGCAGAAACTGCCTAAAGATGCATGCATATCCTCAATCTGCCCTACATACGCACACAACCACGCACAAAATTAAATATATAACAAAAATGGATATATATATATAAAGTTATATATATATTTTAATATATATATATATATATATATATATATATATATATATATATATATATATATATATATATATATATATATATATATATATATAAATATGTATATATATATATATATATATATATATATATATATATATATATATATATATAGAGAAGTCAAACTGAAAAACATAACAACATTTATTCTAACGTTTCGACCGGGGGCCCGTCTTTTTCAAAGATACAAATAGTGCAGATCAGTTGGGTTTAAATACATTTCAGTTGTGGGCGGGGCAAGAAGATTTATCAAGCAAAAAAACGTAGGTTCTACGCGACACAAAAAGCATACGAAGCCGCAGAACGCAAGAGGTGGAAAAAAAGGGGGGGGGGCGGGATGGAGGGCCGTTGGAGTGCTGCCGGGAAACAGAGCGGAAAGAGGGCCTAAACAAGGAAGGCGCAGCTATAGGATAAGAGGAAAGCATTGCAAGGTACTGAAGTCACGACGGGAAAGCAAGAAGGTGAGAACTAAGGAGGGGCTCGTTTTAGCTTGTTTGTTGACCTGTTTCTGGCGGCAGGTGCCTGGTAGGGCAACCTGCAGCGTGTGAGAGTTACGGAAAGTATGCAAAGAACCAGAGGAAATTGACTGGTGAGGAGAAAAGGGTGGGAGAGCGCAGAGGTAGTTACGGATGCCTAGTGCAAGCGTGAACCACATACAAACAAACAAAGGGAAAAAAGAAAAAAAACGAGGGTAGGAACAGGGTGATTGGGATTAGCGAGAGGGGCGCGGAAACCGCAGAGGGGGCGGGGGGAGAATGCGGGGATGAAAGAGGTTCGAAGAAAAGACCAAGCGACCATGCGGTGAATGAAAGACGTTCGAAGAAAAGACCAAGCAACACGTGGTTTCACAGGGCGTGAAATCGCGGAAATGTTTTCCTGCGTAAAACGTGGCAGCCGTCCACGAGGTCATGCAATGCAAAGACAATACAATGCAAAGTAACGCTAATTTAAGCTTGATCACATAAATACCGAAAATAAATGGACATAAGGCTAAAAACACATAGAAAAAAGGAGATATACAGTGCCACATGAAGTTTTTGAAGAGCATTCACGCAAGATCATATTTTTTTACATACCCGCATACAGACACACAGAAAAAACTATAAACAGAATATCACCACAGAAAAGACAAGCGGTTTTATCTACCCGACAGCAATTGTTCAGTGCAAAAGGACACACAATAATAATCATACAAATAAAAAAAATATATATATAAAGCAAGGGGTACTATGGTGAACGTTTGTACATTAGTGCCTATGTGGTACGGCAACTACACACAAGCAATACACTGACACAGTACAGAGTACAATATGCACACACAATTAAAAAAAACCAAGGTAAGAACGCTTCTCTTTCAGAACAAAGTTTCTCAGTTGCTCGCTGCATCGGCCTTCTCTGGTGCCTGATTGGGCAGGCAAGATAATCGGTCTGTGCTTACATTTATGCCGCTCAAGAGAGTGTTAAACTTGTAAATAAGGTACGATTCACGGGCTTCACGACCATAATGCGTTTTGAAATTGGACTGAAGCACTGTGGCTGTGAATGTGTGGAAAGGGTGGCCTAGTATATTAACATGTTTAGATAGGGGAAGGTGTGGTAGAGACTTTATGTGTGCTCGGCGGTTGTTGATTCTCATTCTAAAGGATTATCAGTTTGACCAACGTACTGGGCGTGGCATATGGTGCATTCAAGAAGGTAGACAATGTTTGCGCTGTCACAGTCAAAGTTTCATCTTATCTGAAAAGAGAATGAAGACGTGGTGCTGGTGGCGACAGAGGCTTTAGTCATCATGGGGCACAGATTGCACCTAGGCTTATTGCAGGGCCCGCTGCCTGTGAAACTGGGGGTGTTCACCTTAGATGACGTTACAATATCTCTGATGTTTCTCGCTCGTCGGTACACGACGCGAGGAGGCTCAGGGAAAACACTTCGCAACCTTTCGCTTTGAAGTAGAATGTTGTGGTGCTTTCTGAGTATGCAGTTTACGGTGGAGGACAAAGCGGCATATGTAAGAATATGGTTGGTGGTCGCATTCAAAGATTTGGCTTTTGAGTTAGTTATCAGGTGGGGGCGGTCCTGTTTCTCAGATTTCCTAATAGCATCACTGATGACAGACGGTGGGTATTGTTGTCGTGTTACGTCATTAGTTGTTGACAGTTAGAGGCAAAATCAGCTGGGTCAGAGCATATCCTTCTGAAACGCAGAGACTGACTGTATGGTATGCCGAGTTTACAGTGTTTAACGTGGTTGCTTTTGAAATGCAAGTATTGGTGTCGGTTCGTTTTCTTCCTGTACACTGAGGTCACAAGCTTGTTGTCCGATATCCTCACTGAAACATCAAGAAAGTTGATGGCAGATGCGGAATACGAGTGGGAGAATGAAATGCTCTCGTGGGCGTTGTTGAAAGCGGTGATAAATGTTAGAAGTTCCTCTTCCCCATGGCACCAAATGAGAAAAATATCGTCAATGAAGCTTCGATAGAAAAGAGGGTGAAGCTGGGCCTTGCTTAGAAATTCCGACTCCAATGTGCCCATTAAAATGTTGGCATAGTTGGGTCTTATTTTTGTTCCCATCGAGGTCCCGTCGATTTGCACGTAGTGCTTATTCTCGAACTCTAAGTTGTTCAGCTCCAAGACAAGGTTTAGAAGTACGCCGAGAGTTTCACCATCAACTTAATTGTATTGGGCGGCATCATTGTATGCCTGTATGACAGATCGGATGCCGTTTGAGTGTGGAATATTTGTGTATAGCGAGGCGACGTCGAGAGTGACTAGCAGGCTATCTTCCGGTATAACTAGATCCATAATATCAGCCAGAAAATGGTTTGTATCCTTTACATATGAAGGTAGTGTGGGAGGAATGTCTTTGATTAAGGTATGGATAAAACTAGAGATCATTTCTGTTACTGTCCCTATACCGGAGATGATTGGCCTGCCTGGATTTCCTGCTTTATGTATTTTAGGCAACATATAAAATCGTCCTGGAACTGGGCTTAAAACTTGAAGTGAGGCTGCAGTTTTTTCTGGAAGTTTTTTGTCTTTGACGAGCGCTATCAGTGTCTGGCTTACCTTGTTCTTAAATTGCGGAGTCTGATCGGTGACAGTTGGTTTATAGAAAGAAGTATCGCTGAGCTGTCTTTCCGCCTCAGTGGTGTATTCCTGCTTTTTCATAATAACAATTGCGTCACCTTTGTCGGCGGGTTTGATTGTTATGTCGGAGCGCTCGCTTAAACCTTTATGCCTTTTCCTCTTTCTGTGAGAGATTTTAATGAAGCGGTGATCAACTTTTACATTGAGCTAGAATGTCGCGTTGTACCGCCTTGATGTACATGTCTAAGCATTTGTCTCTTTGTGGGGGAGGAGTCCAATGGCGTAGTGATGGCAGCCTAGTGTCCATAATAGGGTCTTGTGATTTGCCATAGTAATATTCGCTGAGCCTAAGCGTTCGGGAGAAGTTCTCTAGATCCTTATAGAGTTTGAATTTGTCTAGTCTGCCTGTTGCAGGGCAAAAACTCAAGCCTCTTGATAGCACGCGTTCTTCGTCGTCAGTGAGGGGGGTGCCAGAAAGATTTACTATGTGGCACTCTTTGAGCTGGGAGGGGTTCAGGTCAGGAATATTTTCGGGGCTTGCATGGGAAGGAAAAAAAGACGTGTCTACTTTTTCGAGAGGGTAAGTTATGCCGTCCCGAAGCAGCTTTTTCTGTTTTGTTAGAATTAGTTGGCGCTCTTTGTTTTCTGCAAACACTTTTAAAAGGTTAATTTCATGGGGCGTCAAGTCTACCTGGTCAGTGAGTTTCGTTCCTCACTGAGGATGTGCTCTAGTTGTGAGTTATCCTGGTCAATAACAATATTCAAAAGTTCCTTGGATGCTTCATGTATGCATAGCGCCCACCTAGCCTGAAGCTCTTGAGACATGTCGGAGGTGGCAGCTTTAACGTAAATGCGGAGCCCTTTCGGAACAACATCACATCTGCGATAGAGAATGAAGGTACTGAGATGACACTGATATCGTACTCGCTTTTCGACAATTTTCCTTGCCTTTAAAAAAATTTTGACACGGTTGGTCTGTTCTGACCACAAGAGTCACCTGATTCTAGTCAGTTCCTTCGGTTTTGGTTCACGACGGCCGAGAAGGGCTTTCGCAAGTTGTAGCCAGGCTTCGATGGAGCCTGGGATGAGGCCGCTGGGTCCGATGGAGCCTTGCCTGAGGTTTGGGCTGGAGACTGGGATGCTGCCGCTTTGTCCGATGGAGCCTGGGCTGAAGCCCGGGATTCTGGCGCTGGGGAGGCCGGTGCTAGTGGAGGAGGGGTAGGGGCCGGTTGAGCCACTGTGTGGCCCGCAGAGTGCTGCTGCCCCGTGTCGTCTGCGCTTGCATATCCTCGACGTAGGGTCTGGTGCAGGTGGCTCGCCAGGATAGCCACACCCTCGAAACTTGGGTGGAGCCCGTCAGCGGCTAGCACCCGAGCCGGCGGGAGCCACTGGAAGCCATGGTCGAGGAAGAAGAGGCCCCTTGTCTGCCGGCAATGCCGGCGAAGAAGGCCGTTGAAGCGGGCAGCCTCCCTGTTGCATTTCCCGACGAAACGGCGGTTCGTTCCACCACGGCGGCGATTGATGGAGCAGGGCAGGATTAGGGTGGCATACACCCTCTTGATGCTGGGAAAGTCTCGTGCGATGACGTCCAAAAGGGTGCGATAGTGAACGCCTCTTCTGCTGCGGACTGGGCCACATCGTTGGTGCCGACATGTAGCAGGTTGGCGGTGGTTGTCACCGTGACGAAGTCCAGCAGGGAGCAGGCGTCGTCGATTTTCGCACCTGATTGAGAGATGAATGCGGGCGTTCCCTTCCGCCCTGGGTTGAAGTGGTGATGCCGGTGCTTGCAGTGAGAGTCTCCAATGACAACTGAAGTAGATAGATACTTTGTAAATTTACAACTTATGTCTTTCGCGTTGACTGTGCCTCTAGCCATTGTGGCAAAGTTAAGAGAAAAGGTTGCATGAAGCATCCAAGGAACTTTTGAATATTGTTATTGACCACGATAACTCACAACTAGAGCACATCCTCAGTGAGGAACGAAAACTCACTGACCAGGTAGACTTGACGCCCCATGAAATTAACCTTTTAAAAGTGTTTGCAGAAAACAAAGAGCGCCAACTAATTCTAACAAAACAGAAAAAGCTGCTTCGGGACGGCATAACTTCCCCTCTTGAAAAAGTAGACACGTCTTTTTTTCCTTCCCATGCAAGCCCCAAAAATATTCCTGACCTGAACTCCTCCCAGCTCAAATAGTGCCACATAGTAAATCTTTCCGACACCCCCCTCACTGATGACGAAGAACGCGTGCTATCAAGAAGCTTGAGTTTTTGCCCTGCAACAGGCAGACTAGACGAATTACAACTCTATAAGGATCTAGAGAACTTCTCCCGAACGCTTAGGCTCAGCGAATATTACTATGGCAAATCACAAGACCCTAATATGGACACTAGGCTGCCATCACTACGCCATTGGACTCCTCCCCCAAAAAGAGACAAATGCTTAGACATCTACATCAAGGCGGTACAACGCGACATTCTAGCTCAATGTAAAAATCGATCACCGCATCACAAAAATCCCTCACAGAAAGAGGAAAAGGCAATAAAAGGTTTAAGCGAGCGCTCCGACATAACAATCAAACCCGCCGACAAAGGTGGCGCAATTGTTATTATGAATAAGCAGGACTACATCACTGAGGCGGAAAGACAGCTCAGCAATACTTCTTTCTATACACCAACTGTCACCGATCAGACTCCGCAATTTAGGAACAAGGTAAGCCAGACGCTGATTGCGCTCGTCAAAGACAAAAAACTTCCGGAAAAAACTGCAGCCTTACTTCAAGTTTTAAGCCCAGTTCCAGGACGATTTTATATATTGCCTAAAATACATAAATCAGGAAATCCAGGCAGGCCAATCATCTCCGGTATAGGGACAGTAACAGAAATGATCTCTGGTTTTATCCATACCTTGATCAAAGACATTCCTCCCACACTACCTTCATATGTAAAGGATACAAACCATTTTCTGGCTGATATTATGGATCTAGTTATACTGGAAGATAGCCTGCTAGTCACTCTCGACGTCGCCTCGCTATATACAAATATTCCACACTCGGACGGCATCCGATCTGTCATCCAGGCATACAATGATGCCGCCCAAGACAATTCAATTGATGGTGAAACTCTCGTCGTACTTCTAAAGCGTGTCTTGGAGCTGAATAACTTTGAGTTCGACAATAAGCACTACGTGCAAATCGACGGGACCTCGATGGGAACAAAAATAGGACCCAACTATGCTAACATTTTCATGGGCACATTGGAGTCGGAATTTCTAAGCAAGGCACAGCTTCACCCTCTTTTCTATGGAAGGTTCATTGAGGATATTTTTCTCATTTGGTGCCATGGGGAAGAGGAACTTCTAACATTTATCACCGCTTTCAACAACGCCCACGAGAGCATTTCATTCTCCCACTCGTATTCCGCATCTGCCATCAACTTTCTCGATGTTTCAGTGAGGATATCGGACAACAAGCTTGTGACCTCAGTGTACAGGAAGCCAACGGATACTTGCATTTCAAAAGCAACCACATTAAACACTGTAAACTCGGCATACCATACAGTCAGTCTCTGCGTTTCAGAAGGATATGCTCTGACCCAGCTGATTTTGCCTCTAACTGTCAACAACTAACTAATGACCTAACACGACAACAATACCCACCGTCTGTCATCAGCGATGCTATTAGGAAATCTGAGAAACAGGACCGCCGCCACCTGATAACTAACTCAAAAGCAAAAACTTTGAATGCGACCCCCAACCTTATTCTAACATACGCCGCTTTGTCCTCCAGCGTAAACTGCATACTCAGAAAGCACCACAACATTCTACTTCAAAGCGAAAGGTTGCGAAGTGTTTTCCCTGAACCTCCCCGCGTCGTGTACCGACGTGCGAGAAACATCAGAGATATTGTAACGTCATCTAAGGTCAACACCCCCGGTTTCACAGGCAGCGGACCCTGCAATAAGCCTAGGTGCAAACTGTCCCCATGATGACTAAAGCCTCTGCGCCACCAGCACCAGGTCTTCATTCTCTTTCCAGATAAGAGGAAACTTTGACTGTGACAGCGCAAACATTGTCTACCTTCTTGAATGCACTATATGCCACGCCCAGTACGTTGGTCAAACTGAGAATCCATTAAAATGAGAATCAACAACAAATGAGCGCACATAAAGTCCCTACCACACCTTCCCCTATCTAAACATGGTTATAATCTAGGCCACCCTTTCCACACATTCACAGCCACAGTGCTTCAGTCCAATTTCAAAACGCATTATGATCGTGAAGCCCGTGAATCGTACCTTATTTACAAGTTTAACACTGTCTTGAGCGGCATAAATGAAAACACAGGCCGATTGTCTTGCCTGCCCAATCAGGCACCGGAGAAGGCCGATGCTACGAGCAACTGAGAAACTTTGTTCTGAAAGAGAAGCGTTCTTACCTTGGTTTTTTTTAATTGTGTGTACATATTGTACTCTGTACTGTGTCAGTGTATTGCTTGTGTGTAGTTGCCGTACCACATAGGCACTAATGTACATAGGTTTCACCATAGTACCCCTTGCTTTATATATATATATATTTTTTTATTTGTATGAATGTTATTTTGTGTCCTTTTGGACTGAACAATTGCTGTCGGGTAGATAAAACCGCTTGTCTTTTCTGTGGTGATTTTCACCGCCATTCTTCACAATTTCACCGCCATCCTTCAAAAGGTCTGCTGTTATCTGATCCTCACCAGGTGCTTTGCCCCCTTTCATTTCTTTCAAAGCCTTCCTTACTTCTTCGGTCGTTACTGGTGGGATGTCTATCTCCTCTGAACTACTGTATCGTTCGCAATTATCCTGTATGTCCCGGCTGCTGTACAGATCCCTATAGAACTCCTCGGCCACTGTGACTATTTTATCCCTATTTATGATGACATTGCCTTGCTTATCCTTAAGTGCATACATCTGATTTTTCCCCACGCCAAGACGTCTCTTCACTGCTTTCAGGCTAACTCCGTTCTTTACAGCGTATTCGATCCTCTCCATAATATACTTTCGTATGTCAGCTGTCTTAAGCTTATTGATTAACTTCGAGAGCTCGGCTAGTTCTATTCTGTCAGCTGCGTTAGAGATTCTCATGGTTTGCCGTTTCCTGATTAGATCTTTCGTCTCCTGTGAAAGTTTACCAGTATCCTGTCTAGCCATAGTGCCCACGACGTCTACTGCACACTCCGTGGTAATGCGTGTAAGATTGTCGCTGGCTTCCTGTGTCGTAAACTCGGCTTCCTCGTTAAGGGCGGAATATTGGTTCTGCAGCGCAATCCTAAATTCTTCTAATTTACGTCTTACTGTGGGCTCATTTATCGGCTTCTTTTGTACAAGCTTGTTGCGGTCCCTCCTCAAATCTAGCTTTATTCGAGATCTTACCATTTGGTGGTCACTACACCTTACCATTCCGAGCACTTCCACATTCTGCATGACACCAGGGTTATCGCTAATATGAAGTCTATTTCATTTTTGTACTCCCCATTCGGGCTCCTCCAGGTCCATTCCGACTCTCCCGTTTACAGAAGAAGGTATTCATTATGCGTAGGTCATTCCGTTCTGCAAACTCAATTAGTAGGTCCCCCCTGCTATTTCTACAGCCCAGACCATAGTTCCCAACTGCCTTGTCTCCACCCTGATTCTTGCCTACTTTAGCATTGAAGTCCCCCATAACTACGGTATACTGTGTTTTTACTTTAGCCATTGCCGATTCCACATCTTCATAGAAGCGTTCCACTTCTTGGTCGTCGTGGCTGGATGTGGGCGTGTAGCCCTGCACCACCTTGAGCTTGTACCTCTTATTGAGCCTAATTACAAGACCTGCTGCCCTTTTGTTATTGCTATAGTATTCGTCTATGTTGCCAGCTATGCTTTTATTGACTAGAAATCCCACTCCCAGTTCTCTTCTGTCCTCTAGACCACGGTAACTTAGGACGTGTCCATTTTTCAGCACCGTAAAGGCTTCGCCTGCCCTCCTAACCTCCCTAAGCCCTATTACATCCCATTTAAGGCCCTCTAATTCCTCGAACAACACCTCGAGACTTGCTTCGCTAGATAAGGTTCGCGCGTTAAACGTTGCCAGGTTCAGATTCCATTGGCGGCCTGTCCGGACCCAGGGATTCTTAGCACCCTCCGCTGCGTCACAGGTCTGACCGCCGCCGTGGTCAGTTGCTTCGCAGCCGCTGGGGACTCAGGGCCGAGGGTTAATTGGCGTATTCATGGGAGGTTGTGGGCGTTACTACACCAGGGTGGCCAATCCTTTTTTCCGTGTGATTTCGAAACTTTTCAGTGTGAACAAAAATGACTAATGCTAAATTTCCGGAGAGCCCTCTGTTACATGTATTTCGCATTAAAAATATGTGCGCTAAAATCACAAACGAAACGTTCATGTCGAGGTATTCATGTCAATTACAGTTATTATTGCGCTTCCTGGTCAGCACCAAAATATCTTTAAGAGGAAAATGAAAACTTAAGATACCTAAGTTACAGTTTCGTTATTTGCTGCAGCCGAAGTCGAAAGCGTGATGGCATATTTCACATGTGCCACAGAGAGAGATTGCAGGGTCGTTTTTAGGCATTCAATGGTATCTTCTTCTAACGTATTTTTCTTTTAACAAAATAACAATGCCATCAAAGTAGAATATCTTCAATCAATACGTTTGACAAACAAAATTCCCAGGGCCAGAAATGAGCACGGGCGCCCGTTTAGGGCACGCGGCGATCGCAGCCCACTCTTAACAAACAACCTTGTCTTTGCAGAATTATATTGGACCCGTGCCTCACATGAGAAATAACTAAACTTGCTATTAGCGAGTTGAGCGTCATTTAAAAGCGTTTAATCTTCCGACGGCGGTATTGTCGTAAGGACCTGGGTGGTTCTGAGGAGAGCGCAGTGCGGGACCGCGCATGTGAAATAAACTCGTCTATGTGCCATTGTAGATCACATAACTGCGTCACCTGGTGCTACAGTATTACTTGTTATTACAAAGAGGGGCTTTGGCGGTTTCCTTTTTCCATGCGGAGAACCAAAGCGCTAAAAGGCCAGCATACAAACTGTGTGCATTCCTTGTTTCCCTGAATTCTGTTTTTTTCTGCACGTCTCCTTTTGCATTCGACATAGCACCATCTAGACAAACCTTGTCAGCTTCGTTACACTACATTCTTTCTCTCCTTTGCCTCTCTCTCTCTCTCTCTCTCTCTCTCTCTCTCTCTCTCTCTCTCTCTCTGTCTCTCTCTCTGTCTCTCTCTTTCTCTCTCTCTCTCTCTCTCTCTGTCTCTCTCTCTCTCCTCTCTCTCAAAGCCCATTTCAAAGAGTGCCGCAGTATAAGCGGGTGTTCTCTTTGTATATCGGCTCTGCACGTCGCGGTGCGACGGAAAACAGCAACATGGCACCTTCGCACTTGGGCTATCCGCACCCGATGAGAACGCTGGCAATAAGGGCGCCCCGAACCTGGTCGCTGAGGCCATTCCATGCATATGAAAGCCTACGTTTGCGCTTAGGTGGTTCAGAATTACTTGTAGTAACAGAGGGGTGGCTAGTGGAATATAATTTTGAAGCGCTTCGGGATCACCTTTTCTGTATTAAACTCAATTTGCCTTTTTTCACTACTGTGGCACAGTTTTCGTTCTTAGCTAAGCTATAAGCTCGTGCGTGTTAGACCAACGCCATTGGAACAGTGCAAAAAGGGATGTGGACGAGACCGAGGCTGGATATTTCAAGAGAAAAATATAAAATACATATCACCACTATCCCTTACATTCATGCCCCCTCACATAATCTAAAAAAAGGTTGGGAAAACGCGCTAACGTAAACGCGCTATTCTCAGCTCTGATAGGGTGTCTAAACTATGTAACCAATTGATGAAGGCTGCTTCGATACTGATACGTGCAGAATAAGGCATACCACGTCGTTCGTGGTTTCCTCGGAACGCGTGCTATAATAAAGAACGTTAAAAACGTGCCACAAAAGATATGCAACACAAATGGGGCGATCTATTAATGACTGCTTACGAGCACATTGCAGTACCGTGGAAAACGGTGCAAGCGACATCTAAGTTTCGGGCTTTAATGTACAACGTGCTACCTTCACATCAATTACCAGGGTGGTTTGAATATCGTTATTGCTGCGTTTACGATGTATGCTGCACGAGCACTGTGGGCATGTTAAGAGAGACAGAATTGTATCAAAGGTGCTTTATCGCCATTGCCCAGGAAAGACACAGGCAGTCTGCTTTTTAGCTTGAGATCCGAAGGTGAAAGGTGGTGGCTGACGGCGGTTGGTGTGTTTGAGCGAGAAGTTCACAAGGTAAGTGTTTGAAAGTGTTTGTCGTTAAGGTCTGTGCCACGCTGCCTCTTTTTTCTATTGTTCCAAGAGCGAGAAAAGTATTAGTGGTTAAGGAAAGGAGGTAAATTTAATGTTACGCAACTGATGAGCGCAACACGAAATATAGGGCTGCAGATACAACAGCTTCTTACCTTGCCCTCTGAATCAGCTCGTGTTGCTCTTGAGGTAATGAGCTGGTGAAAACCCTCTCACATATCTCGATAGAAGGATGTATGCAATATTTCCAATGCTACTTCCTTAGCATGCCATTGAACACGGATAAGTTGTGGTAAAGAGGGCGACTGTTTGATGATGTATGTTGTTCCCACGGACTATCGTCGCCCCCCGCCCACATTCATTTGCAGACACTTCTGTTGGTTGACCCGGCACAGTGTTTGCAATTATTCGGCATTCACAACGTGAAAAGATCGTGTTTCTTGGCGTAAGAGGAGGAGACGCTCTTAATGTTTTTCTCGGGTGGTAGTGTCTTGGTCGGGGACGCAGTGCGCACGGCGCCGGAATTCCCGTGCGTCTTAGTCGGTGCCCCCCTCTTTTCCACACCATTTTGTGTGGGTGTGCAGGGGATATAGTCAACTTTCTTCCCTGTAAATGGGAGTATCTTACAGAAACATGTAGGTATTATCCCTGCAGCAACTGTCTAACGTCCTTAGAGAGTCTGCAGTGGTGTTTAGGCTGCTATTTGATACTTTCATTAGTCACATTACCAACACGATAGCTCGAGGTTACGCTTCTTCATTCCAGCATTTAAAAGGATCACGAAGTCAAAAAGATTGCCCATTGCGCATCTACAATTTCTGCCTCCTGTGTTCGTACATCTCGAAGTGGGTGGATACTGTGTCCTCATGATACTGGAACTCTCCACCAAAGACGTTGATCCTGCTATATTGCCTGTCTTTTGTAGGTTTGAATCCATGATTTTTGGTGGGGGAGCCCGTATATGCGCAGTCGCTGAATTGGTTAAATGTCTGTGATGGCGTCCAGTTGCTAATATAGCTCCGTTAAGTGCAGCAAATAAAACACAGGACGAGGGAGACAAGGACGAGCGCTCGTCCTGAGTTTTCGTTACTGTGCTTAACAGAGTTAGGATGAATTGCCAACTTGCTTGTGCCCATACGTTGTTAAACTATATGTCCAATTGCTACTTTTTAGAACTGGGGGGTGTACTTGTCTGCGTTACCATGACCCATCCCTATTTCGTTTTCCGAGCTCCACATGTGGGGCCAGAAGACTAATTTCTTATTTTTGTCAAATCATTTTAGAGATACAATTGGAAGTTATATACATCATCATCGTCACTAACAACCAAGCTGGGTCAACTGCAGGAAGAAGTCCTCTCCCGTAGGCCTTCAGCCACTCCGGTGCTACCCGAGTCCATTCTTGAAATCCTAACTGTGTTATTTTCTTCGTCATAAGAGTTAGAGCCTTCCCCTTCTGCACGACCTGACTGCAGGTGTCCATTCTGTTACGCTGTTGGCCCATCCGTTTTCGATTTGTCGCACAGTGAACAGTTCAATGTGGAGGCTTGCCTTATACGCTGTCCTAATAATGGCCTTAACTTGATCTTTTTTGGTGTGTGCAAGTTCTTAGTAAGACAAGCTCTGAGGCATTCGGCTAATAATTGGACAAAAATTGTTTAAGGATTTTGTGTTTTTTGGCAATTGTGAGATTGTCTTCCCCGCTTGACTATTGAGCCACGCCGAGCATTCCTATGTGATTTGTACACCCGCTGCAGAGTTCTCGTTTTGTTTACGGGCGCGACACAAAGTTGGGGGCCGCCCAGTGCATGCTTTGTGTTCCTTCCTTTTGTGTGGCAAAATACGGGGGTGCTTACCCTGAGTAGCTTTGTTGCGTTGGTATGCGGTCACCTCGACCGGGAGGTCTCAGTGAATGGCGGGTAGGTGCACAGTTTGGGCGCGGGGATCTCTCGGACAGCGCGCACTCCGCTGTTATGGCTGAACGACATTGGGGTGTGGCTGGGTTGTCGTCAAGGCTGACGAGCTGACGGGAAGCGAAAGGATGCCGTCTCTTAGTGCCAAAAAGGCGCGCGGCGTAGGCTTTCAGGATTTGCGAAGCTGGCGTAGGAGCTGTTCGTTTATGGGTAATTCGCCTCGAGAATGGTCGCCTGGGCTTAGAGCAGCTCTTCCCGCGAGTAAGGCGGTGTACAGCGGAGTCGCTTCCCCTGAGGAGGGGATTTGCCACGACTCCGACATTTGCCATAGGCGTGGCGACAAGGCGAGGACACTGTAAGATGTTTGCCACGACCGCTCTAATCGTTCGGTTGTGGCTTTTGAGTAGATGCCAACCGCTCAACGTAATGGTGTGACCTATCCGCGCGGGCAGTGACTTTCGGTAGCTGATATCTTGCCTTTGCTTGTCGGTTGCAATAACGTATGCAGGAAACCTACTAGGAGTTCCATGAGAGAGAGTGTTGGGTCAGGTGACCGCAGGTGGACATTTATGTAGGATTCGGTGGTTCTTTGTGTGCGTGTGTTTTATTTGTTTTCAGTGAACCAATCGGGGCTTTGAGATCTGATGTCATACCCTGATGTCAGCCAGAATATCCGTCTGACATAATGTGAGCGGGCACACCAGCAGGGCAGCTGCCCAAATTCTATAAATACTAAGAGCCCCATTACCGGGGGTCGGATTTTACTTGTAGCAGGCGCTACGCGCTTTCGGCTATGCCGAGTGACTTCCCTTGTAAGATCCACCACTTGGGTCCTTTCTAGTTTGCAGGTACTATGTACCTTCTGCTATGCCGAGAGGTGTATCTAGTTACCCCAATTTATGTATATACTGTAAATGTCGCTTGTAAATAGTGCTACCTATAAACTTCGAGTTATACCGCACCCGAGCCTTCGTCTCGTGTTTGCCAAATACAAGCAACCATCGAACCCATCGACTCCTCAACGGCCGCCTCCGGCAGCCGTCGAGAATCTACGGCCGCACCTGCGAACATCTCGTCCGGTCCTCATTGGCTGACGGCGGTACCAACGGATCTACCTTTGGGGGAGGAAGTCGAACGAAAACTTTACTTCTGTGTTCTTTAGACACCTTTACTTATTTTTGAGGTGCCGTTAGACTTGGCCGCGTGCACTGTCATCATTCATCATTTAATATACCCTTAAGGTCCCCTTGCGGGGTATTAAATAAGGGGCGAGTAAGTATGAAAATTCCACAGCAGGTGATGGTCGATGGTACAGGCGTCGAACTGAGGCAGATTCCTAATGAAATGATAGCAATACAGCAAATATATATACATATATAAATAAAAAACTGGAGCAATAAAAATAAAAATTAATATGAGCCATTGATTGGCCGCAAGACCCATGAAAGCAACACAGCAAAATATATACACCTGAACATAAAGAAACTCTCGCAATAAAAATAAAGATTAATATGAACCATTGTTTGGCCACAAGAATCAATCAATCCTGTGGTTTGCCGAACACAGCTTGCGGCGGAAACAGAAAAGCGGCAATATTATAAAGTAGTTCTAAGTTAGACGCTATATACAACTTTTCTTGTTTTCTTTCTTAGATAATATATGCCTTCCTTGATGTTTGAGAAACTGGAGTTAATCCTTTGCCCCCTATTTGAGTTTTCTGACCTTCTGCTGGTTCCGTAGTCAGTTCTGGCGTAAAAGACGCCGCGCAGGATCAGCGGGTAAGGCGTTGTACTGCTTAGCCCAAGGACTCGGCTCGGTTCCTGGCAGTCGCAAAATTTTCCTGATGCCAGCAGAAAACAGAAACACCTGTGTATAGATTTTTCAGCCAATTTAAAGCTCCCAGTGGGGTCGAAATCATTCGGGAATCCTCCACTACTGCGGTCGTCATAGCGCAACTGTGGCTGCGGCACAAGAAATATGGAAATTTATTTTTTTTATTTTAAGGTGGAGAGGCGCTTTGGTGTGATGGCGTCAGTTGCGGGCATGGCTGGTGATAGTGTCTGCTGAGCATGCTACCACCGACAGGCGTGGAACAAAGTTCATTGGGAAGTCTTGGCAGCAGCATAAAATGGGTGTTTTTTGTAGCCGCCTAGGTGTCAGGGCCCTTTCCAAAATTCAGTTGGGTTGAGCCGTATTCCATCTGATTCTAGCGGTATGCAAGGTGCTAGCTCTTACTTATTGCTGTCCAAGTCGTCGCTTCCTTCTTTTAGTGTTGGCCCCATTTGCCCCAAAGTTCGCACCCTAAGAATTAGCATTGGATACATCAATTAGGTCAGCTCAGCAGCTCAGGAAAATACGTTTTGTGAACCTGAAACGACGATGCTGGATCTGGGAACGACGTTGATGGAAGATAAAGTTGAAATAATGAAAGACAAACGAACTTCGGTTTAACTGAGAAGAAATTACTACAGTGCTCTACCGAAGACACAAGAGTGGATTATGTGCAACGTGACGAACGTTTATGGGAAGAACGTTTATGGCGCGTTAGCAATATTGGGGACATTTTAAGATTTTGCTCTAGCTGTTCGCCTTCTGCTATCAGCCATGCCTATGTCTAAGTTCTACGTTCACATGGTGGGATCGCTTTGAGCATTGAGCACTTTGAGCAGTTACATTGATATTTTACAAATACCGAACGCCAGCAAAGCTATGAATAACTGCCGTAACATTTCCTAATCGCTTTTACAGTGCAGACAAAGGCCTCATACACCTTTGTGGTCTAAGGTGTGGGCGGGAAGAGAGAGATCGTGTATTAGAACACTAGTTTACTAGAAAACAATTTGTGGAGTAATGTCATTATTTAAGTGCAAGGGTGGAGCTGGCAGCTGGGACGGGTGTTTCCACAACCCGAGGCTGGTCTTCCGGACCGCACCAGACAACCTGCTGTCCCAGTGCTCATAAAACGAGCAAGGAGTTCCCTATGGTACACCATGTGAAAGAGCGTACCAGGTTCGCTACAAACTGTACTGGTCGGTTCGAACTTCTGGGTCGGATACATTAAGCGCAATTTCGCCAATTTGAGAAACGAATTTGTTAACAGCAGCTTAAGCCATAGCTACTGGGCTTTCGTTAAGGACTCAAGGTCGTGGGGGAGGTGAACCATGCGCTTGTGCCTTCAATGTTTACTAATGCCGTAGTATAATTGGAGCGGGCTTGCAGCATTTACAACTCGTGCGCCCGATTGATTAGCTTTCAGACAGTGATATTGGCTGTGCTTTTGCCTTGGAGAAGGTGGGGGCAAAATATTTTGACTCAAAAATGAATCCTACGTTGAAGGATAATGTTTAGAGGAAAGTTGGCTGCTCTTTCGTGGACACTTCTCCTAATCATTCGTCATGAGCTACATAACATACGTGGCGGAGTTCCACAAGTGGAAAACCAATGAGATGAAAAAGCTGGAATCGCTCATCTGAAGGGCGTATAAGACAGCTATCGGACTTCCCGAGTCCACACGTACCGAGTGAATGCTAGTCCTGAGCGTACACAACACCTTGGACGAAGTCATCGAGGCCCAACGGGTGGCGCAGCTAGATAGGCTAACCATAACCAAAGCAGGCAGAAGAATCCTGGACAAGCTGGGATAGAACTACCATGAACAGCAGCGAACCAAGACGCAGCTACCTGGCGACCCCAGGGACAAATTCCAGGTAGATGCAGTCCCGCGCAACATGCTCCCGGAGTACAACGAGGGCAGGCGGCGAGCACGGGCCTAGTCGCTGACGGAGCTCCACGCCTGGGACGTTGGAGCCCGCTACTTCGATGCAGCGGAATACTGCAACGAACGTGGCTTCGTGGTGACGGTGATTGACGCCGAAGGTAACCTCCTAGCGGCGGCCAGCGTTGCAAGCGGGAGACCCGGGGAAGCAGCGGAGGTGGCGATCGCGCTGGCCCTGAAAGATCCAAGCTGCACAACGGTCCTCAGTGATTCCAGGCAAGCTGTCAAAAACTCCTCCAGAGGCAGGGTTTCCCCCGTAACGGAGAACGGGGAAGACGAGAATCAAGTGGTTCCCGGCACACACAGGGCGGTGTGGGCACGTGCTGAGAACCACAATGAAACCGCACACGCTCGTGCGCGCAAACTCACTAACCACGCCTAGCAGAATGGCGGGGAGCATTTGTTGCACAGCACCCGAGACCGAGTGACTACCTACAAAGAAATTACTCAGGCCCATCGACTTCTCAGACGCAAGCTCCCACTGCCCTGCAAAGGATTGAGCAGGCAGCAGGCGGTCATCTATAGGCAACTTCAAACAAAGACTGTCCCGAGCCACAATCTATACCACAATATGTACCCGGAGACATACCGGGATGCCACCTGTCGGGTGCGTCGCAAAGCTCCAGCAAGACTCGAGCACATCGTCTGGCATTGCATCGCATACCCGGACGAATCAAACACAAGAACGGTGCCACCTGCGTTCGAGGAGGCGGTGCGGACTAAAGACCAAAATCTTCAACTGTATGCTGTCCAGCAAGTCTTCGTGGCGCTGGCCAGGCAGGAGAACCCCGGCAACCCGGTGACGGGGTGCAGAGGACCCCTAGCCGGGTTGGCTACATCTGCGGTGACCACTCCGCCCAAGTCATGAAGACCTAGCAATAGGACTTTTTTCGCAGGCCCCAAAGAAGTTTTTCCAATCCAATCCAATCTCCCAATATTTGTCGCCGGTTTATAGATGAGTCTCGACTGTCTAGGCCACTGCGTCATCCATAGCCGGCTTTAAATTGCTTCATCCCAGATGCTTACTGGAAGCCCCAGACCCTGCTTATATGCGTTTCTGATCAATGGCTCAACTTTAGTCGTTTCAGCTTTACTGAGTATGCTATGTGAAGCGGTATAGGTGAGTCGGGATGCCACAACGCTCTAGACAATCCGAAGTGTATTCGGCTCTTTCACGCCCGCAGACTTTGCCGTTAATGTTCGGAAGATAAGTCTGTCTTTTCCGGTATTGAGCTTGAGCCTGGTTATTACTAATGTACTTCTGCAGTCTGCCTGGAAGAAAGTTCTAAGGTCTTGATGTGAGGTGGCGGACTGATTGTGTGGCCGTCAATGGCAATCGCGCTTCGGACGTACCTTCATCGTTTTCCACGGGCACACATGACCCAAACTTGATGTCTCGAAGTAAGGATAAATAATGAAAAGCATTTGCCATCCAATAATTATTATCAAATTAAAATAAAATGCGCCTCGGTTTATATATCTAAAAGCTGGTAGAAGGTTTTCCCCTATCGCTTGGAAAAAGAAAAAGAAATAACTGGCTGCAGCTTCACAGAAACAAATAAATAGGACTAAAAACCATTATTTTAACGATATCCTACATAATACCTTAAACAGAACACAAGCATTTTGGCGTGCGGTTTAGGCGAAGGAAAATCACGCATTACCAACTCCTGCCAACGGCAGTGCGGCAGCTGCTTCGGTACCCGCTTGTCCAGAGCTTTTTAACAGGCGTTTTTAGTGGCGTATATAGGCACGGATTTCTTTTCGAGGCTGTAATACCTCTTCAGTGTTTTGCTATCCGTAATACGGATGACCCGATACCCATATCTCGAAATAATTTGGTGAAAGTAATTGAACGCCGTCTAATAGGTCTAGTCCGGGGCCAAATGGCATTTGTAGGAAGCTTTTAAACATGACCGCTTACACGTCGGTTGCTCTATTATCCCTACTTTTAACAGTGATGTAGTATACCAGATGCTAGAAAAATGCGCATCTTAAAACAGTGCTCGAGGGAGGGGATAATATTAATACAAAAACTTTTTGACCCATTTTTCGAACTTGAATTTACCGCACATTACTTGAAAGTATGAAATTCAATAACGTCATGGTGCATTTAAATCCAAATATTTTGCTTTAAATAGTACCTTGACCTAATTATAAACAATCATGCCACACTCAACTGCTTTACAAAGACGTGATATTTATATATATTCCTAAAGCGTTCGATCTCATGCCCCACAATAAACCAATGTTTAAACTTGAGCAGCTGCAGCTTAATAACAAAATACTCGCTGTATCATATAATTTTAAAAAAACCGGTCTCAATTTGAAAATAATCAGTGCATGTAGAACTCTTGCCGAGGTAAGTCACGAGCCCTATATGGCTCAGTTTGCGGTGCTCTCCTGTTTTTCATCTGTAATAATGATACATCGTCTTCTAATATTTCGTTCGTCGGTGTGCCTCTTTGCAGATGACTGCGTTTTTGTACTCAGGGGTCGAAACTGTTTGTCTCTAAAATGGCTTGTCAAAATTGCTGAATTTTGCAATAGATATCAAAATAAAATAACGGGTAAAAACCAAACACATGAGTTTTTCTGCCATCTTAGATATTGTTACGTGACGGCAAGACACAGTTGAGAAGAAAATTGGGCAATAGTGCAGTGATGTATTTACAGGGATGATCTATGTAGAAGTGGTCATGAACGAGTTCGCGCAAGCCGCACCCTCCTCTTCGCCATTGGTGATGGGTCATGTCGCCGTGGGGCATTGTCCACCTCATGTTTTAAATGCAGAGCATTTCAGTAACTCACGATGTCACCCGCTTTGACGTCCGTAGTCCGCACCGCACCCATCCCTACTATATAAAAAAAACTATCCGGTTCCCGGTCTCGATCCCTCGACCCTGCGGGCGGAACGCAATGTACATGGTTCTCTACCCACTGCGCCACAAAGCCGCCACAGAATGGCACGCTACCAACGCGCCTTATATCGTTGACTCATTCAAATTACTGCTGGCGAGCGCTCTCTCGTCAGCAGTTGCACAAGTGCAACAACTTAACGTAACGCAAACTACTTAACGTCGCGCGCCCCCGGAAATGCTCTGCATTTGATCTTGCCCTTCGCGAGGCGGATGTTTCACTGCGTCTTCTCTCGGTCGCGGGACCTGTGGCGCCATCTGGCGGAGGCGCGGCACAACTTTCTTTGAAAAAGCGCCTCGAAAGCGCGGCAAATATGAAATAGGGATGACGCGCTTTCGAGGCAATCCGCCGACGCGGCTGCTTTTTTTTACACCTGTGAAAATGTTATGACCGTGTGAAGCACCCCGTAATAAAGCGAAGCTTGTTTAGTCTAGCTGATGGAAGTGTCGTCCCCAAAATGCACTGCAGTAATGCAGAAAAACCAAATTTACATAAAGGGAGGGAACATGATGATGATGGTGATGAAAAAACACGTTTCCCGTGGCCGGAATTCAAGTTGTGTATCTCGTTTTAAGAAACCGACGTGTATCCGATTACGCCATCATCGCATTCGGCTCGCTCAGAATTTTCTGTGGGCTGTTTCACAACCGTTTTCCATGAACTTTGAAGTTTAGCTGTTTGGATTATGGACGAAAACGATGGTCTCACGGTGACGACAAGGGGGTGGGGTGGCGGTTAGTTTTTCCGAGAGGGATTCGTTTGCTTCCGTCGAGTTTGGACTTTGACTCGCAGGCACTTAGCACTGTGACCGTTTACGCTTGGCCTTTGACTCTCACGCCTTTCGCTCTTTTATCGTTTGCTCTTCGACTTTGATTTGCAGCGGCATTGACATTGGTACTCCTCCATTCGATTTTCCGTTACATCTCCCACCGCTCGAAGACGACTGTGTCAGACGTGGTCGGGGCAATGTGAGAGTGGCGATGTGGATGAGCAATGTGGTGAAAATATAGAGTGAACTTAATGCCGCCACTTATGATGGTGAGCCTGACGAACATTGGCTCCGTAACAGATGCGCCCGCCGACGCAATGAAGGATTGTCCGAAGCCTTTGGAGATACGCCGGAAAACAAGAAGGGCGAACGGCATCCTCATCGTCTTAGGTCGCGACTGATTACGGCTCTCCTGGTCTGATCGGCTGGGGAACACGGGGCTGTTGAACGGTCCAGTCCATGGGTCACCGGGGCTGGGATGGCCGGCGCGATCCAATACCTTCTGGACAATCTCTTCATGAGCTGAGACAGGGTGAAGCTGGGGAACCAGTATGGGGATGAACACTGCACTCTCCAGCAAAGCTGTTACGAGGTGGCAAGGCAAAGATGCGACCAGAATTGGATGACAGTGCAGCCATGTATTGTAGCGAAAGCTGCACTATGCTACCTCGGGTAGCATTCGCGGGCGGACCCGTTATGACCTTCAGAGCAAGAGGTCAAACCACACCCTCTTCCGGAGGCGCCCGGCACAAAGCAGCCTCCCGAAAGCGAGGAGATGTAGGCGGCAGGGGACAGATAGGCCAGAAGGGAACGCAGCCGTGCGCTTGAACTGCATCGCCACGGGCGGACGATCTGGAGGAGGACGCCGCCGCAGCGATAAGCGCGTGCCACAAAGGTAGGCCAGGAGGTGCTGAGCCATGTTGGATGGAGGAGGGTCAACATCGAGCTGTCGTAACTCGCACAGCGCCAAGGCATAAAAAGCACCATGAGGGGAAAAAAGACGAGAATAAACAGTGTATTCGTTGCACAAATGCCTGTATAATCGCGAAATCACACCTCGTCCACATTTTGGCCAATGGGCCTAGCTAGGGCAGTGAAGATTGCGCTTTTCACAAGGGTAACCAAAGCGAAATCACAGTATTTTTAAAAGAATGATCTATCTACACGCGAACATGGTTTATTGGTTGGTTCCAAAAAAATGGCTCGTACCCACTCAGGGGGATTGGCCAGGAAATGGGCTCACGCCAGCCGCACCCTCTTCGCCCTCTTCGGTGGAGGATCATAGCACTATGGGGCAGTGTCCACCTTGTGTGTTTCGTTGCAATAGTCCTTCCACCAGTAAAACTCCTTCCAATGGCATTAAAACCTTTTTACATTTAAATATGGGCACCTCTTTTACTTCCGATATGAGCTGCAGCACTCACACAAGTAACAAAGCCATCAAAATCGTACTCACCTCCGCCTAACGACGAGGATAGTGATAGTTAACCGCGAACCCTCACTCTTTGAACAAATATGAACCAACGTGAAATCAAGAGGGATGCAGTGTATAAGCGTATTCTTGGTGCCTTGGTGTCTTTGCCAAAGGAGGTGAAACAGTTGGGAGGTAGAGGTATACAGCTTCGCTGTAACAGTCTCGTGCCTTTTAAGCACGAATCGTTTAAAGCGATGCGTTCGAAAACGAGTGCCCCAACGCGTTTTTTGCAAACGGAAATGAAATGTTCTAGCGCAAAGCGTTGCAAAGTAAAAGCTCTGGTGTGTTCTTGTGGTAGACGTTGCGTTCTAGCACGATGCATTTGAAAGCGATTACCCTGGTGCCTCTTGTTACCTTGAATAGATGAGAAGACGATGACAGGAGATGCTGAAAGCCCGAGCCCCTACGTGGCATCGCCCCTAAAAAGCTTCATGTGACGTCTGGGTGTGGTATTAGTATGTACCTCGCAATAGCTTGAAGGGACATTGCAGGCAAATAGCAAGTTGGGCTCCGACGAAATTTCGCCCCGAAGCCCTCTCAGCGTGTATTGGGTGGCGAAATATGCTTTAATTGAAGACAAATTAGCCATTGAAGAACGCATTTCTTTGTTCCCTTGTTTTGCGACGTTTAGTCTGACGGCCACCGTTTCGCGAAGTGTCAGTTGAGGGCGCGGCTGGCGACGGTGTCTGTCGAGTATGCTACCACCGAAAGCCGTTGAACAAACTTCACTGCGCAGGCGTTGCACCCGCTGAAAATACGTGTTTCTTTCGTCTCCACCGGATTGTCGTTGTCCTCATTTGCGGACTTTAGTTACCACTGCTCCTTATTCCATCTGGTTTCATAGAAAGACGAGGGGCCAGCTTCTACATTTCGCTCTCTCAGTCGTAGATGTCGGGTGCCGGCCCTGACGTCTTAGCGGAAGCTGCTTAGCACCGCCGCATTCCTTTCTGTCCCGTCTGTAGCCGGCCTGTCGAACGCACGCCTTAGTAAAAGACTGGTATTCGCGATGCCGGCGCCTGCTCCCTACCCTCTTAGGGGAACAACTTGTTGTCCGGCCGTCTCGTAGGATTAGTCCTGGCGGTATTGCCATCTGATCGCTAGGGGCCCTTTTTCCTCTCTCTTTTAGAAGGACGCGGGGGTTCTCCTTCTTTACCCCGTCGGGGAGAACTCTGGGCACTTGCATCTTTGGAAAATAAACAGTGTCTTGAAACTGCAAACCAGCTCTGCGACTGCTTTCGCGCTTCCATCGGCAGCCTAAATTCCCGGCTGCTACGAAATTGGTGACCCGAACAACGCTTCAACGAACACGCCGCGATGAGCTCCGACGACAACACTGCTACCTTCACGCCTGCAGTCATCGCCACAGAAGTGAAGCTACCAAGTGTTTGGCCTACAAATCCAAGAGTTTGGTTCAGCCAAGTCGAAGCCCGTTTTCAGCTCCGGCACATCATCTCGCAGTCGACGAAGTACGTTCACGTCGTCGCAGCCTTCCCCCAGAAAACGGCTACGCTATCAACGACATTTTGGTTTCACCCCTCCCCCGTCACAAGGGGAATACGACACCCTCAAAAAGATGGTGCTGGACCGCATCGAGGCACCTGAAGACAGCAGACTTCAGCAGCTCTTGTGTCGTGAAGAGCTGGGCGACACGACCTTCCACACTGCTGCGACGGATGCGGCAACTACTTGGTGCGCACGCGCGTCAAGACAGCCACCTCCAACTTCTGAACATTTTCTGCAACGGCTGCCCCGTTGGTGCGCGTGGTTCTTGCGGGTTCAAATGAGACGTCCTTTGATCGACTAGCGCAACTCTACATCACCGAATACTATACTCCAACGTTCGCGCCCAAAGCTGCTGCAAGAACACACAAGCAACCAGTTCAACTGTCGCGCCTTGAGGAGAAAGTGCAACAACTTACCGACCACCATGCAGCAGCTTTTGCTATCTGGCGATCCCCAACAGGACGAGCAACAAGGCAACCGATTCTCGTCAAGACAGCCAAGCTCTTCCCAGAGAAGCCAGTCACGACATAGAGAGGACGGAGTTTGCTGGTACCACCATCGTTTCGGCACGGGTGCTAGCCGCTGCAATCAGATTGCTCGTTTCCGGCAAATGCTTCCGCCAGTCGTTAACGATGGCTTACGACATCGGCCGTCTACCCAGCCGCCTGTTCTTCGTAGACGACCGCGTAAGCAACTCGCGCCTGCTAGTCGACACGGGAGCCCAAATCCCTATTGTCCTGGCAACCCCCTAAGATCACCGATGTACAAGAACTCATCGTCGCTGCAGGCAGTGAACAACACTGCCATCGCTACGGACGGCTTCTGTCGCTGACAATAGACGTCGGGCTCAGACGCCTGTTTTGCTTGGTCTTCGCTGTGGCGGACGTTAATTTCGCCATACTCGAAGCAGACTTCCTCAGCCACTTCAACCTGGATGTGAGCGTACGTGACCGTTGCCTCAAGGATAACAACACATTCCTCAAAGTATGTGGTTTGTAGTCAAACATCTGCTCATCTGGCATCTGCGCCTTCCAGCCAGTATCTGCCGACCACCATGTCCTGGCCAAATTCCCTTCTATCACTAAACCCCGCAACACAGAACAGCCGGTGAAACATAACGTGAATGACCACATCGTCACCACCGGGCCGCCAGTCACCAACCGGCCACAACGGCTGTACAGCAACAGGCTTAAAGCTGCACACCGGGAGTTCGAGCATATGATGCAGCTAGGAATTGTTCGTCTTGGTCTAGCAACCATTCAGCCCCGCTACAGATCGTGTCTAAAACAGCGGCGACGACTGGCGTCCATGCAGTGAGAACAGAGCCTTGATCGCATCGAAAACTCCGGACCAGTATCCTCTGCCACGCATTCACCACTTTAGTGCGGGTCTGCCAGGTACGAAAATATACAGCAAGATCGACCTCGTAGCGGCATACCACGAAATCCCCGACGAACTGGAGGACATACCAAAAACAGCCGTAACAACTCCGTTCGGCCTGTTTGAGTTTGTCCGCATGCCCTATGGCTTCAAAAATGCCACACCAACCTTTTAAAGGCTCATTGATGAGGTCACGGGGTCTTCCTTTTGTCTTTGTCTACCTTGATGTCATTTTGGTGGCCAGCAGAACTCCTACGCAGCACGAAGGGCACCCCCGCCAGCTATTTCAGCGTCTGGATGAGCACAGGAGGGGTTAAAACCTCAAAAGTGCGTGTTTGGTGTCGAGGCGCTCAAATTCGTCGGCCACCACATCACTGCTGAAGGCATTATGCCATTGAAATCGAGGGTGGTATCCGTCAAAAAGTTTCCAGCTCGAACATCTTTCCGCAAGCTAGGAGAGTTCCTCGGGATCTTAAAATTCCACCGGTGGTTTATTCCATCTTGTGCTCGAGTACTCCAGCCAATGACCGACCTGCTGCGCCCAGACGACCAAAAGGCACCAGAAATTTGTTGCTCTGACGATCACCACAACGCTTTCCAGAAATCTAAGGATGAGCTGGCCGCGGTGGCTCTTCTTATTCATCCACTGTCTGAAGCTCCTACACGCCTCATGGTGGACGCCTCCTTCACATCGGTCGGAGCAGGGCTGCAGCAACAGGAGGGTGCACAGTGGAAGCCACTGGCCTTCTTTTCGAAACGTCTGAAGCCTGCATAAGTACGGTACATCACTTTTGGAAGAGAGATGCTCGCAACTTGTTGTTCCATTAAGCATTTCCGCTACTTCCTCGAAGGTGGTGAGTTCTACATCTTGACAGACCACAAGCCCCTCACCTACGTATTCATCAACAACAGTTCCTCCTACTCAGAACGAGAAATTCGTCAGCTCTCATTCATCTCCGGGTTTTCTACAGTCATCTGCCACGTTCCTGGGGTCGAAAACGAAGCAGCCGATGCCTTATCTCGTGTCAACGATTCCGGCACAAAAGTCCTGGGCTTCGAGGTGATGGGCGCGGCTCAGTGGGAGGACACTGGGTTTACAAGACTGAAAGGTGGGGGATCTTCACTCGTGCTCTCGGAGGTTGCACTTCCCTACCTCCAGGGCAGGAAAACCTGCGATACCTCCCAGGCAACCCCACTACCTTTCGTCCCACTGAATTTTCGCCGAGTGGTATTCAACACTTTCCACTCCATCAGCCACACAGGTGTCCACGCCACCCAGCGCCTGATAACCGAACTCTTCGTTTGGCACGTTGTCAACGCGGACGTGCGACTTGGGGCTCGAACTCGTGAAAGGTGTCAGCAAGTGAAGGTGACTCGCCACACTCGGGCTGCACTACAGGAATTCCAGACTCCTGAGTCGCGGTTTGGCCACGTTCACCTAGACCTGGTGGGACCGCTACCGCCCTGCGAAGGTTTCAGGTACCTGCTCACATGCATCGACAGGGACAGCTGGTGGCCCGAAGCAATGCCGATTGCGGACATATCAGCTGAGACCGTCACTCAGGCCTTTATTCAAACATGAGTGTCCAGCTTTGGCTGTCCCAACCGCATAACAACTGACAGGGGAGGGCAATTCTAGAGCAACCTTTTTTCGCACTTTCAACCCTCCTCGGCACGAGGCTGCAGCATACAACAACCTACCACCCCCCCAGCAAGGGAATGGTTGATCGCTTGCACAGGCAACTCGAAGCTGCACTTGCAGCGAGCCTCGATCGCCAGCCATGGGTGCAGAAGCTCCCGCTCGTTCTTCTTTGCCTATGCTCAACGGGGAAGGAAGAAATCGGCTTCAGCGCAGCGGAAATGGTGTATGGCTCAACAGTACGCCTCCCGGGAGAATCCTTCTCAGACCAGACACTTTCTGCCCCAGCAGCCTCCGACCACATCAAGAAGCTGCGCGCATGGCTTGCGCAACTCAGGCCAAAAGCACCTCGCATCGCCCGAAACAGGCAGTTTTTCACTTTTCCCGGCATGGGCTCAGCTACACATGTGTTCGTGTGAAGCGACGAAACGAAGCCGCCCCTCACTCCGCCGTACGATGGCTCGTTCAAAGTTTTGGGACGTAATAACACGACCATCACAATCGACGTGCGGGGCAAACGAGAAGTCGTCGCCGTTGACCGCGCCAAGCCTGCTCATATTGAGGTTTCTGTTCATGCAGCCTCTCACGTACGTTTTCAGTGATAACGAGTGGACAGTGACCTTTCGCCATTCAGCCGGTAACTGCTGCCTTTCTTTAAGAGCTCTGCAATCTAGGGGCGGGGAGCCTCTGTAGCGGAAGCTGCTTAGCACCGCCGCATTCCTTTCTCTCCCGTCTGCACTGGCCTGTCGACAGCGCGCCTTTGTGAAAGACTGGTATTCGCGACGCCGGTGACTGCTCCCTACCCTCTTCGGGGAGCAACTTGTTGTCCGGCCGACTCTTGCGATTAGCCTTGGCGGCATTGCCGTCTGCTCACTTGGGGGCCCCTTTTTCCTCTCCCTTTTAGAAGGACGCGGGGGTTGCCCTTCTTTCCCTCGTAAGGGGGAACTCTCGGCACTCGCATCTTTGGAAAATAAACAGTGTGTGTTCAAACTGCTAACAAGCTGCACGTGTGCTTTTTCGCTTCCATCGGCAGCTGACATTCCCGGCTGCTAGAACATATTTTCGATGACGCTTCCAGAGCATGGCTGATAGCGCATAGCCAGCAGCTAGAGGGAAATCGAGAAATGAGGCTAATAACGCTAGAGTGTTAAAACATTTTATTGTTTGCGCCTGACGCTACGCGCTTGGCACTTGCAAAATTGTGGGTGACGTCCGATCTAGATTTCCCTTTCCGGGACTCATTGAAACTGGTGCGCGTCTTTAGGGACTTCGTTTAACGTATGCCCCACCATACCTTCCTCGGAAATGTTGCAAAGAACAGCTCTACGTCATTTTTAATGGTCTTGGATATACAATACGAAGTATAGGTTTCTCCAGAGCCACGTGCGTGCAACAGCGGTATGTTTTCTGTAGCAGTCAGCAAAGCCGCTCGAAATACAACATTCCTGAGTAAACAAGTAGCATCCACTCTGTTTGACCAGCTTGTAAACTCGCAATGGGTCAGCCGTATGTTGATGGCCTAAATAAGGGTGCCGAGAGAAGGTCCATGACTGCCATTGGGGATGCCAGGCAGCTAATATTGCTAGCGTGGTATCAACACCTTATAGCCTCGTAGATGAAAGACAAAGCAGCACAACAGGCTTCAAATTAGCAATTATATTTTGGAGATCAGTCGTGGTCTACTTCAATTCTGTGTAAAACTTTGGCAGGATAGATTTATTTCAGTGCAATCACGTTGCTCTATGACGTGTGAGACATATGGTAGAGCGGTCCCAATACAATGGTGGCCCTGATCAACCATGTAAACATCGTACTGCTCATGCGATTAGCCTAGCTGACCTTCAGCTGACCTAATGCAGGGGCATTACGTTATGTAGTGCGGCGCATTCTTTGCGGAACAACACAATGCGACAATGACTCCAAATGGAAGCTTGGTTCAGTACTATTATTATACAGTGTGAAGCTCTTATCAGTCGTCTGCTGTTTTAACAGCCGTAAAAAGTACTTACTGATCCCCTGCACGTTCATGTTCTTAGGCCTCCCGAAGGAATGAGCCTGCAGATGTGGGCATTGTATTACGTATGTGTCAGTACAAATTAGCAATGAACTCACAATACAAACGTTCAGGCGCACCTAACGTTTCATATACCGGATTGAAAAATATGTGACCCTATTGGCAACGCTAAAGTGATCGACTCATTTACGCGAGAGATTTGGCGAGTTGGTACTCCATTTAAATATTGGTTACAGCGCGAACAATTAGACGACAAACGAAAGAGACTGCTACATATACAGGCACTCAGGCTCTCCTCGGAATCACATTCCAAAGGAATTAAGCGCATTATTGCTAAAATATTCAGTAAATTAAGGCCATAATTAGCATCCCCCTATCACTCATTTTTCAACAGTCGCTTGATATGGACTCTGTTCAAGAAGACTGCGGTATCGAGAGAATCAATTTGCTCTTTCGGAAAGGACACCGGCCCCCACTTAACCACTATCGCTTCATTGCGTTCACAGTGAGGTCTAAAATATAGAACGCATATTTTACTACCGGGTGTCTTCAGATCATCACCATCATCATCATCACCATTAGCCTATCTACGCCCACTGCAGGGCAAAGGCCTCTCCCATTATTCTCCAGTTACCTCGGTCCTGTGCCAACTGTGTTCAGATCTGTGTCCAGCTTCCCCGTAAGCTTCAAGTATCCAAACTAAAGGTTGTCAGATTTTGTAGTGGGATAAAAGTTTATCTTTCCAACAGCTAAAACGAAATGTTCAAGAAGCACATCTATTTATTATCCCCGGGAGCCTGAAAAACGGACAGTTGGGAAGACGAAGTTGTTTTGCAGTTAGCACTTCGCATGTACCAGCAAGTAGAACGGAAATACACATTTGACTATGACAATCGCCTGTCAGATATTCGCAGTGCCAGCAGCGAGGTTACTTGCTGATAAATGGGGTAAATTACCAATAATGTGCGATTAGGCAGCGTCAGAAATCAAACATATGGGTTTATGCCACAGCTAGGGCAAGGCGATAAAGAAATAAAATGGTAGCCTTACTCTGGTGGGAGAAACAAGCTGAGAAACATCACAATTATTTTAATCCCTACTGCAACTAAAAAGTTCAACGATGATAAATATGAATTCTATGATCCGTTTTCTTTTTATCAGTCGCTTTAGTTTTCTAAAATGTAAGAAACAGCCATATATATTTGTCCTTTTTCACTGCGAACTCCTACTCAACCGTTGATGGGACATTAAAAAAATGTGTTGAATGGGACCTCATTTTTTCGAGTTAGAACAAAAATATAGCAACAAATGTTTAGCTTTCTAGAATACTCAGGAATTGAATGCCATTTTGTGTAAATATCGCGAAAATGGAGAAATATGATTTTTTTAAAGTGACGTCGAAAGGTGGGCCTTTTTTCAAAATTTTCATTTTTTGTCGCTTTTCACGAAGCGGTATTTTGATAAATTTTCTTCGTAGTGCATTGAGAAGAGTATGAGGTGTTCAGCAGCCCCTCGTAAACACGTCTCAAAAACAATACGGGGGAGCCTTTACCGCGATGTGTAAAAAAACTTTTGTTTAGGAGTGCCACTTTTGAACGTCATTGCTCTCACTACTAAGTTTGAGAAATATTTTCTAAAAAAATATAAATATTGCAAATTCAATTTTCGCAAATCGGGCAGAAAAGTTTGCGAATATTTCTTTAAAAAATTAGGAAAATTCGGAAAAAAAGTCACTTTGTTTTACAGGACCCCAAAGTTGCCACACGAAGCAATGTGGAAAGTAGCACGGACCAATCGCGTTCTAAATATTTTTTTTTATTGAAACAACGATGGTGTTTCTCACTAAACTAATGCCAGTTCCATGGTGAAGGTACAATGCTCTACACAATATAAAAGTTTCATCTCAAACCAAAAAATGGTCATGGCACCACTTTGGCTGTACTTATCTGAACACACCCTAGTACCACAAAATGTTTCTTCTATCATCTGGGAACTACTTTCTTTCACGTCAGCATGGGTTTCGTACAAAGGTTTTGTGGCACCAAGCTGCCATTTCCCTTCACGATTTGCGTACTTTTACAGATAAAAAATGTCCTGTTGGTGCCCTCTTCTTGGACTTCCTGAAGGCTTTCCGCAAGCTACCTGAATACCAGATTTTAGTGTAACTTACACGTGCAAACCTTCATCCTGATATTCTTAATTGCATACAAACCATTTTAACCCACTATAAGATGTTTTTTTACGTCGATTCGCAATCTTCTTGTTTTTTTCGTGTAATTGCGGGTATTACCCAAGGAATACCGCGCATTACCAATTCCCGTCGGTCCATTACTCTTCCCAATTTACATAGTTATCTGCCGCATACTGCCTCATCTAACATCTGTTTTTCGCAGGTGATTGTGTAATTTACAGCTAAGTACTATCCTCTTTCGATACCACTAAACTTCAACATGATGTTAAGCATTTAAAAATACTGCACAAAATGGCTAGTTGCAATTAACGCTACCAAATCTTCATTCATTTCCCTCAACCGGTGTTGTAGTTTGTAAAATCAACTTGTATCTAGACTATTGCCCAATAAATGCCACCGACGCATTGGAGTACTTATGTGTTACCTTCTTCGAGGATTTAACTTGGCGACATCACTTCAACTACACCGCAGATTCAGAATTTTTGCGCCATGTCGCCAACGCCGATGGAATCTTGTCTGAGATGGCAAAAAACTCAGCCGCAGCGATTTTCCCGAAGCCGCAGGACAAAAAGGGCGCTCGATGCTTCCTTAGACCATGCGCCTATCACCGGCGCTTCGTCGCAAACTGAGCGCCGATTTCACCGTCACGCATACGCTTGTTTAGGAGAGCAATAATTTTGGAACCCGTCTCACTGCTCTAAAACACTTCAATATTTTTGTATGTTTAGGAACTCGAAAAAATGCTCCGCGTTTCCCAATATTCATTTATAGCACCAGCAGCAGTTTCCGTCTGTTCATTGGCATTACTTCTGTATTTAAATGAGGGGATATTGCCTACGGTGTTTCTAAAAATAAGAATTGCATTGTGAGGAACGCAACACAAAACCAACCATAGGAAGCATCCATTAAAATTGATTCTTGTTATCTTTTTACTTTCCTTACCCTAATGGAGCTTTCTCACTTAGAAAAATGTCTTGTGTTAAAGGCCATATCGTTGCGTTGGGGTATGTGTTACAAGCTTCCATCGGAAATATTGCAACCAAACGTTGCTTGGAACGTATTTGTGGGCAAAGCTTGGCGGATCTTTGCCTACAAATTATAGGGGTTGCATTGTTACGTCACCTTCCACTCGCAGGAGACCCAATTGAGTTCTCCAAACAATGTTTCTCAATAATGACCACCAATACAAAATATAGACCGGCAGTACTGGCAGTACGCCGGCAATACACCACAAGAGCTTCAATGTGTACAATACGCGAGTATTGCTCTTTTAAAATTATTCTTCAAACATAGCTGTTGCAGAGCAGAAATATACACATAACAGTGATAGCACTCTTCAAAGCAAAATTCACTGTGGAATAAATTTTTTTAAACAATTTAAACAAATCAATAAACAAACGAACAACAGAATTTAAACAAAAAAAACAGGCCCTTGAAAGCAAACATTATAAATGTTGAAGGACAACAAAGTTTTGGTGGAGTTTCGCGAAAATTAAATAAAATAACAGAAGACGTTAGCTCGCAGTGTCTGGTTGAGAGGCTTCAATGCCGGTTACAGTTCCGTGGTGAAAACCTCTTTGCTCCATCTGAGGTAGGCATATGTATTTACCGTGCGGGTCATCGCTATAAACAGCTCCAGGTAGCGCAGCCTTCACAATGTCGCCGCCTGCACTACCGATAGAGGCGTTGTAGCACCTCGCATGGGTTAGAGTAGTTGTGGTTGTTGCCTGGCTCAATTGCACTGTATATACCCAAGATTTCTTACTTTGCCTAAATAAAGCCCCTCGCCCTAAGTAAAAACTTGTGATATTATCCCAGGAATATAAAGTGTTACTGGATTTTTCCTAAAAGTAAAACGAACAATTCAGTATGGCGTATATACTCGTGTGATTCACAAGAATATGCCTCACGTTGAAAAGGCAAATGTAAGAAGGATATGACGCAATACATATGTACATATTCGAGCTAACAAAAGATTCAGACCCCTTACCACCATTTACTTCCTTGATGTTCCCTGAAATACTCTGTACAAATGTTTTTCCTAAACATTTCAAAAACATTTAAGATTCACTAAAATATGGTTTGCACAAGTAATTCTGAATGAATCTAATCGGATAGCCATCTAACTTTTAGTAGAGTTCTATAAGAAATCAGGAACACCATAGCACTAAAAATAACCATTGTTTGAAACCTGCGACACAGCAACTTGGGTTTATAGGGATATGCTTAAGAAAAACGTATGCTTCTTGCCCCACGCACATAGAGCAGAAGCCGCACGTACCCAAACATCACCCCAGTGGCGATAACACTGATAAGAAACAAAAAGTGCATATTCTCCTTCAAGGTATCTACAGTACTGAAGATGACTTGATAGTTTTTTTTCTCAGACTATAGAACTTTAGTGTTGCTGAACCACGAGAGAATACGCAAGAAGCAACCAGAAAGACGTATTCAAGCTGAACAATAACGCATCCTTCATGAGACCTTCCTTGTCACTTGCCTAGCACCGTAAGGGCATGGACTCAAGCCGTTACACACAAGATCAACATGCAGCATACATGGATTGTTCTAATACATTTAGCCTGGAAGCATTGGGTATTGTTTATAAAAGTGCGGTTACATTTTTTTAATTCAAGTCGAAGGGGTAACAAAATTTCGCAAAAGTCGTGTAGTTGCACCAGTGTAACGTCTTTCGCCAAATATACCTGCTGGTAGCGGACCACAAGAAAGAGACCGGTCACGGTGGCTCCGTGACTCCGGCAAACCAAAGGACGGCGAATCCATGCCCGCCCTGTATTCGTTTTGAAAGTGGAGCTTTTTATGACAATGCAAGAGAAAAATCTTGTGTTCCCGTGTACTATACGCCTACGGCGCAACACCACCTCCACGCGCGAGAAAAACGTACGGAAGATAATTTAGAAGTACGGGGGGATAATCGGGCTTGTTGTTTGGACGACAAAGCGATATTCTCGCATCTACCCCCGCTGATAAGTGAGAACAGCATATCCGAGTATGTACGGGTAAACACCGGCTGCACATTACTGCTTCACCGGTTAACTATCTGCGCTATCAGTACGCAGTTCATAAGTGAATTTTCGAGACATTGATGCTTCCCTCGTTAACCATCTGTACAGAGTTCATACGAGCACTTTTAAGGATGATAGTCGTTTTGAGCTACCTTCATGAAAACATATGGGTACGCCCGTCCGTCCGTCCGTTCGTCTGTCTGTCTGTCTGTCTGTCTGTCTGTCTGTGTGTCTGTCTGTCTGTCTGTCTGTCTGTCTGTCTGTCTGTCTGTCTGTCTGTCTGTCTGTCTGTCTTTCCGTTCGTCCGTCTGTCTGTCTGACTGTCTGTCTGTGTGTCTGTCTGTCTGTGTGTCTGTGTGTCTGTCTGTCTGTCTTTCCGTTCGTCCGTCTGTCTGTCTGTCTGCCTGCCTGTCTGTCTGTCTGTCTGTCTGTCTGTCTGTCCGTCGGACTGTCTGTCTGTCTGTCTGTGTGTCTGTCTGTCTGTCCGTCCGCCCGTCCTTCCGTCCATCTGTCTGTCTGTCTGTCTGTCTGTCCGTCCGTCCATCCGTCCGTCCATCCGTCCGTCCGTCCGTCCATCCGTCCGTCCGTCCGTCCATCCGTCCGTCCGTCCGTCCGTCCGTCCGCCTGTCCATGCGTCCGTCCGCTTGTCTGTCTGTCTGTCTGTCTGTCTGTCTGTCTGTGTATCTGTGTCTCTGTCTGTCCCTCTGTCCGTCTCTTCCTCTTCCTGCCTGCCTGCCTGCCTGTCTTTCCATTAATTCAGACCACCAGACAAAATGTTACAAGAACTGTTGTAAGAGGCGTTTACTAAATCTAGTGGCAATGTAATACTTCTCAACATCTTTTAGCAAGAACAATGCATAAGGCACCGTTGAGGATGTAATAATTTTATGTAATATTTCCATTGCTTTTAGTTTAATTTAAAATGCATGGGTGCTTGATTTTGAAGATAGCTCAACAATGCGATTAGAAAAGAAATATTTTGAATAAAATCGTCTGTTGTCCACGTGTAACAGCAACAAAAGCTACCAGTAGTTTGCGTGAGCAGTGGAATGTGCTTAGATTGCGTTGAGTTGGGCAAACATCTACTGCGTTTACCAGGGAGGAACGATGCGGGAGGGGAACTGCGTGACAGGTAGCCGAAGGACACAACAGGGACATTTACGTAGCATGGTTGGCAAACGGCTATTGTTTTACCGACAGTTGCAGAAAGTTAAAAAGTTACGGAGCGGCTTCTTAAATGTAGCTTTTTATTGCAAGGTGATTGAAAAATCCGCCGCCCGCATGTACTCGGAAAACGAAACCCACGCGGAGAAGCGAGAAGCAAGCATTTTGAACTAGATTTAGAAGGATGCGAAGAAAAATTGGCTGGGTCTTAAATTGGCGTAGCTACACTCTGACGTGTACCGACTCTAGTAAGCAGAATAGGAGGATCGGCGTGGCTACGGGTAAACATCGCCCGCATGTTACAGCTTTGTATGTTGCGAACCTCTTTGCAGTACATGGCTGTATATGTCTGAAGACGATAGTCCTTCTTGGGCTACTTAAACCCAGAAATTTCGGTCTGCCGGCCTGCCCGACTGTGTGCGACTCGATTCGCCACCCTGCGAAAGCCAACTAGATATAAACGTCCAAGTCCGGTTTATACGTTCATACTTTCCATAATTGCTAAACAAGAACACGACACTGCGCAAATATAAAACAGAACATTAATACACAGGGGATATTTGCAGCGTTTATGAAAAAGTCATAGATGCTTGATTTTTGTGAAATAAAATACAATTAACTGCCGAAAGAAAGTCACACTGCCGTCTGCTGTCTCCCGCGCCGCTGTAGCTTCTGTTGGCATTTTAAGAAATCAAGCGGCAAGAGTTACGAAAAGTTCCACTAGATAGGTTTCACGCTTTGCTTAGAACGCACGTGAACTAGGGCAACGCGGTACTCTAAACGTCTCCCTTCACGAATGTCTTCGCCGTACGGCAGCACTGTCATCGAGGCATCCGGCCCAGATCACTGTAACGCGGTAAATTTAAAGTGACTTGAGCAATTGAGCAAACGTTAGCATGCTTGGCAGGAGCACGAAGCACTATAAACAACATAGGAGGGGAGCGGGAACGCGAAGGGAAGGATTTACTTGGCAAATGTAGACAAAGACTACCGTCTTTTGTCGACATTTTCAAAGAAAGAAGCAGATACGCGGCCAATTTGTTGGTTGTGGCGAATAACAAATAAGCCCTTGTATTTATAGTTCTGCACACGGTAATAGCTAGATGGTCAAAAATGAAAAAAATACTCGAAGCACTACTCAATGGCGCACCTCAGAACCGTCTCCTGAAATCTCCAAAACAAACATTTCTTTGGACAAAAACAATTGGGTCCTAGAAAGAAAATCCAATGATGTTTTGTCAACCTGTGAAAATAGGAAAATCTGTTGTTGATTCCTCTGTCGTAGAAATAGGTAGGACACAAAAGTAAATTTGCAGCGAACTCTGCGGCGAAAGGCGGTTCGACGGCTGTCTTGTGGATGTGCTTGCCCAGCGGTGTCCTGCTGGCGGGTCTTTTCGGCAAAGGTGCAACGACTTCGGTCGTGATACGTGCTTCGTGGCGTGTACGGCAGACGGTTGCGTTGCGACGAGCTCGGCTTTGGTGAATGCGAGATGCAGAGTTCGTAGCTTACACCGTGAAGGCACGAACACGTTCACGGTGCACGTTCGCATTCACGGTCCAAGCTACGAACTAAACGCCATTCCCGGTCCAAAGTAGGTAGCCCAGTCGAAATGCAATGAAGGCGCCAAGTGTAGGCGCTTGAGGGCGTCATGATACACTACTTAGGTTCATTTCTCCTATACGGCTGCAGCAAAGGCAGCAATGAAACTTTTTCTGCGGTTTCTCGTGTCTTCGCTGCACTGGCGTCATTTCCGTGACGGATATAACGTCAGTGAAATCTTCGTAATTCCCGGCATAAGACACTTTCGTGTTAAAAATTAATTTTAGACTGGGCCAGTGCAGCTCGCTACAGCCGCACTGGCACCCAGCGTGATTTTTGCCACCCTTCAATGGGATAGGCTGTGTTCTGAGTGCCCAACAGCTTTTTGTGTGCTTCCACAAGCCGTCGAATATTTCTCTCATGGTTTAGGGTTTTTAGAAAATTTTTCGCGTAACCCATGCATGCGCAGAATAGAACGTGTTTCGTTTGCCCATTTGTCGTGGCTCTTGTGTGGTGGTTGAGATGAACTTTGTTTTATTTTTCTTCGGAACCATGAATGCAGATGTGGACAAATCCATGGAGCGTCGCTACGGACTGCCATTTGAAAACCGGAGGCAGCAAAATAAGAAAATAATACTACCCCGCAGATGTCCGGCCCGCATCGTACAATCTTACTAAGGCTTGACGTTGGGCTAGTTGGGTATCCATTAGTCACACTAAAACAGCGCAGGGACGAAGACGGAAGGAGTGACCAACTAGAGCGCTGTAGTTTGTCACTCCTTCTGTCCTCGTCCCTTCGTTGTTTTTTAGTGTGAATAGTCTGTAAAATCTGTGTTCTGCTTTGCACTGCGGTGTACCTGAGCGACAACATAACTCAACGTCACAAGCTGCCACCGGAATCGACAACGACGTGACCACGGCTGGTCGGCCGAGCGTATAAGCGATGCGATGACCCCCAATCTGTTACAAATTTATCAAAAGGCTTGGAGTCTGAAAGTCTGTTTCGGCGCATCAAAGCACATCATGCTGAACCGGGTGTTGTCACTTGCATTGGCTAGATCCGCAGCCTGTTGTTGGCTCCGACAAGCGGCGTTTCAAACTTCGGAAGTGTTCCATGAACGATACCAAAACGAATTCCTATCGCCTGGGTACCCGGTCTTGCATCTTACGTCAACTTGAGCTTAGCACCCAATACAATAAATAAAGTTTTCTGTAATTCTTAAGGGCTCCTGAGGGGCTGTTTTGTAGATGCTGTCCCAAATTAAGCCAAGCTGAAATGGTTGCGGGAGTTGTAAGGCAGTATCACCCATGTTTTTATGCTTTCTTGCAAGGATGCACTTGTGCCACACCCTACTATATTGCAGGCAATGCACGTTTTATACAAGAAAGATTACTGGCGGAGCCTCCACCACACACCCCCACCCTTGCCCTGGGGCTGATATGTGCCCGGACGAGGCCAGCAGCACACCAGGGGCCACCGGCCGTAATTGTAGATCGCGCCGTCGACATGCACGTTTTTATGTGTACTGCACGCTTGCACCACCATTCAGGTTCGCACATTTTATTGCAGCAACAAAGAGCGCAAGACCTTCGTGAGGGCAGCACAATTCCCTAATGCCATAGCGGGGCAAGGCTGTCGTAAGTCTCTTGCAGTGACAGCATGAAGCTGAGGGGTCTCGTTAAAAAACAACAATCCACAGCTTTCACGAAACTGAGAACATTCCGTGTTACAAGTTCCCACAGCCGGTTCACCAGCAACGTTCCTGTCTTTTGTTGCTCTGTATATGAAAGGGAAAAAGGAATCGCAGGCAATGCTGAAACCGGGAATTGGAACGCCTGATTTTGGCAATATCACTTGCGACCCTGTCCTGGTCCCGTCAATTAAGGGCGTAATAGGTACACGTTGGGGAGTGGATCCGAAGGTAAATTATCAAGGTCATTGAGACAGTGTTCATTACGCTCGTAGAAAATGGGCGGGGCGTGTCATTCAATGGTGATATATTTTATAACCGTTGAATAGCGAAATGGCTTAGGCAAACATAATGTCCTCCAATAATGGCAAGCACCAGGATTCGCAAAGATGTCGCAACGAGGTACAAAAACATCGCCGATTGGCGCGTGACCCCACTATCACCGATTGTACCTCCATCCGCGCCAGAGTGCTCATTGCTGAAGACAGTCACGAGATCTCCCGCCCCGATCGGCAAGTCGTCGTGGTTCTGAGTTCTCTCATGGATGCCATTCGCGCATTGCTCACCAGTTTGTATACCCCATCTGCGTTGAGTACACTTCACTTCACTGGCCCTGGATCCAGTACTGGCAAGCCTCGGGCAAGCAAGGGCCATGACGCACGTACGTTCTTAACTCAGTGGAGACATCAAAGAAGCTTTAATTTTTCACTGGAACGCCCGAGGACTAATATCACCTATTCCCCATCTTCGCCAGTTTGTGTTTATAAAATTTATACCTATACTAGTCTTCTGCAAACCGCACGTACCCAAACCTGTTTTGACGTGTGGCTATGAACTGTTTCTATTAGCAACACTCTGGGAGCCCAGCAAATCGCTGTCATGATCAGATGTCCACTCTCCTACGTTCGCCATTTTGTGTAACCTTCCAGGGGTAAAGAGTACGTCTATCTCACAATCAGAAAGCGCCAGTTCACTTTCGCTCTTTTGGGTGCATACATAAACCCGACATCTCGCTTTCAATGCAAGACGCTGGAATACATATTAAACACAATAACGGGTGCGTGGGCAATAACCGATGGATTTATTGCACATTACATGCTTTCAAGAAGGCCAAACACCAACAGACGAGGTCGAAGACTTTTAGCGTTTGCCTCTGAGATTGGGCTGTGCTTAATACACGACGGCAGCCCCACTTATTTACGTGGAACGACCTAAGGTACTTGTTTAGACATAATGCTTTTGTCACGATGCCTATCGGGTCGAGAACAATGGTTCCCAGACAAGGAAACTTATGGAAGCAACCACATTCTGACCCATGTAAAGATAAATAGATTATGAAGTTTTTTCGCTCGCAATGTTATTCGAGTAGCAGATTGGACGAAATTCAAATCAAAAATGGCAATGGCAGACATTTGCCGGAACGATTAGTTTGAAAATCTAGAGCCAGCAATTGAAAGAACATATTAAGCCTGCCAGAGGTCTTCATTAGTGACCGAGTTTGACGTTGAGCTGGAGCGCCGCCGTGCTCATCGTCGCCTCGCAGAACGCTGATACCGACGAACGAAATGTCTCGAAGATTTGAGAATTTCGAGGTAAACGCAAAAGTCGATCCAGCGACTATCCAGCGACAATCCAGCGACGATCCAGCCAAGAGCAAGCACAAAGTTGGAAATCTTTTTGTGAATAGCTCTACTATTGCACGACTTTGTCGAAGATAGGCAAAAAACTGTGACAGGGCTAATGACTTCCGTACAGCAGCGCTCCCAATTTAAGGCTGTGGCTATTCACCGGAACCGCCGAGACCTCGAAGTGGCCGAAGACGTCTGCGTGAGGATAGCCAGTGGAGCAGGCCCTCCTGGACTTTTGCTCGCCAGTGGCATCCCTGCATCGCGGTATTCAAGGATGGTCGTCCCCTTTTCCATGGAAGAACTGGAGGTGGCATTGGCTGCATGCAAGCAATCTTCATTTCCTGGGCCTGATAAAGTCACTTATGCTGCTCTTCGTCACCTTGCCAAGGATGCCCGACAAGCCTTGTTGGGATATTAGATGCGAAGCATCTCATGCTTGGGGCTGTGTTCCTCCCTCCCTTGTTGGTGTCCGCCGTCCACACTCTACTACAAATGCACGTCTTTTCAGCCCCGTCAGCATTTGGGCTGATGTCAGCGCAGTCTACTGGAAATAAAAATAGTTAGGTGGCGCCCGGTTTTGATGCCACGACTCTATGGCCGCAACGGGAGGTACATGGCACTCTTCCCACTGCGCTAAAAACCGAGACGGAAGCATATGCTACGAACGCGCCTTATGTCCTTCCCTGATTCAAACTACGTCAAGAAGCTGCTGATACAACGAAGGCGCGCGAAGCTGAACGTCAATGCAAACGACGAACTGAAAACTTTATAGGAGGACGTTTATTTCGTGCGGAAAAGCTGTGGTGGGAAGCGCTACCCGCCTTGCAGCTCCACCAGAGAAGAGGACGAAGTAGGCGGAAAGCGGGGTAGGAGCGTGAGCACGCATACGAGAACCAGGAGAAAGACATACGAGAAAGACATACGAGAAAGACATACGAGAACCAGGAGGTGTTCCATCAGGTAACGCGGGTGTCGGTCTCTTCGCTGTCTCTACATTTCTATACATTTCTCTACATTTCTCTGTCTCTACATGGGGGTTCACACTACGTCCCCATCCATGCTCAAATAAACTAAACAACATAACGGCAACACAATGGAACCTACACGGAACCCCCATGATGCTTCGCATCCTCCTCATGGTTCCCCATGGGAAGATGGTGTAATTTTGACTATTGCATTAAATCCCAAATGTCTCTAGAGTAAAGCAGGATTGCTGTTGTTTACCCTTACAGAGAAATTAGCATTACATCCCACTCGCCATAGGCGTAAGGTACCGCTTTGCGAAACTCATCGAGACAGATGATGGGTTTCTGAAACCAATTCTGAAACCTGTGTTCTGCCCGCCGGGATGGCTCAGTGGCTAAGGCGTTCTGCTGCTGAGCACGTGGTCGCGGGTTCGATTCCCGGCCGCGGCGGCCGCTTTTCTGATGGCGGCGAAAAGCAAAAACGCCCGTGTGTTCGAGATTTCGGCGCACGTTAAAGATCCCCGGTGGTCAAATTTAATCCGGAGCCCTCCACTACGGCGCGCCTCATCGCCTGCGTTGCGTCGGCGCGTTAAACCCTACAAACAATCGAAACCTGTTTTCTATCAGACAAATAACTGCGAAGTAGTGTTAAAGCTGGCCCTCGTATTCCAATTGATTCAAGTTTCGCAAAAAGTGTTAGGTGGTTTATTGTATCCAACGCCTTTGTGAAATGTATGAAAACTGTACCGCACCAAGACCCGTTATCAATAAACTTTTTATTGTATCGGTTAATTCTTTTGGGTCAAGTTCTGTTGAGTAATTTGGGCGGAAGTCGAATTGATGTGGTGTTGAAATATTAAACTTATTTAGGTAGTTTATTGGGCGGATTACAATAGGTTTTTCAATTAGCTTGCTAAAAAACGGCAGAATAGTTATACGACGGTAATTATCCATGAGGGTAGAATCCCCCTTCTTAAAAACAAGGACAACTTTCCCTTTTTTAGCTCTTCGGGAAAAACACCGCTTTTGAAAATATTGTTGACAATGAGTGCCAGTACGCCGGATAACTGATTAGCAACCAATTTCATTTTCGAAGCTGTTATATTATCTAATCCGGGGCTTGTATTTTTAGATTTCTTATAACCCTAAAAATTTCTTCCGGTGTTGTCGAGCTTAGAAAGAAAGAATGAACGCAGGACGAACCATAGTTACAATTAAATTGTGGTTGTTAGTTGCTGGTGGAAAGAATCTGTTTAGCGCATTGGCAATGTCTAATGGGATAGTTAAAACATTGTTGCTGTCAGTAATTTTCGATAAATGGGATGCCGTTTCAGACACATCCAAAAACTGTTTAATTAGTTGCCAAATTTTGTACGTATCCGTGCCGTTTTTGAGTATCTCATTTTGGTAACAATTTCGCTTAACCTGTTTAATTAAAGTTGTGAGAGTATGCGAATAACGTTTAAAGCGGGCGCTAAGAGCAAGGTTATAAGGTGGAGCTTTACCCTTTTTATGAAGGTTACCTTTTTTTCGTATGCTGCGTATTAGGCCGTTTGTTATCCACGGGTTTATGGGTGCATAATACCATCGAAAATTGGAAGTTACGGTCGTGCACATTTCAATGCATTCGGTTAATTTTGCGCAGAACAGATTAAAAGCGTTTTCAGCCTCAGTGTTTTGCAATAAATTATTCCAGTCTGTACTTGATATAACTTCTAGGAATTTATAGTTATCGAACTCACGCCTTATAAGTGTATTCGGTATTGCTTTGTGAGCGCTTTCTACGGGCGAAGAACCTAACGGGCGACGTACGCTCTCTATGGGCGACGAACCTAAACTCCCGACTATAGGCTGAAAGCCTTCAGCGGCAATCATTGAACATGTGCGTTTAGTGCTTCAGCGCGGGGCATACCTGTCTGCTCCAACTTTTTTTCAATATTTCCTTTTTCTTTTTTGCCATGTTCACTTTCCCACGTGCAGGATAGCAAACTCGGGTCCAGTCAGGTTAACTTTCGTCTCTCCCTTCTAACCCTTCCTTTCTTCCTTAGTCCAAATCCCTAAATGCGGTTCCTCTAGAGCTAGCATTTGATACATGGGCGAAAAGGAATTGTTTTCGATATCTCAAGGGTATGTCCCTAGAAATGATCTCAGAAATATACCTTATTGCAGGCACCGGAACGCAAGTGACGTCTACAGCTGGCGTCTACAGTTTCTGGATGACCCTAGCATTGTCTCCTTTTTGGAGTCACTGGAACAAGCCCCGCTTACTCGGATGTTGTCTTCACCACTGAAATTTTGCGAACAGCTACTGCAGCATGTTCTCGATAAAACTGAACTTTAACCCAGATAAAACAGCCTGTGGCGGTTTTGCGGTAGTTTTTGGCATTTTCACTAAGAAGCCGGCAAACACTAAAATTCTGGATCAACGTATCTACACCGTCAAAGCAAAGCCTTGTCGGTAAAACCCTCGCATGACGAGCATTGGCAAGTTAACACTTCTCTAGAAAGCGGTTGACCAACTTGTAGATGCTGAAACAGTCCGAACTTCCCAGAGCCCTTGAGTATTTTCTGCTCTGTTAGCAACAAAAAACGCTCGGTTCGTGTGTGCGTGGAACCGATTTGTTGGTTGCGAGGTTTTAACGTGCCGACGCTGCGCAGGCAATGAGGGCTGCGGTAATCGGGGGGCTCCGAAGTCATTTTGTCCGCCTGGCGATCTCTAACGTGCGCCGAAATTTTGACAGTGGGGCGTTTTCGCTTTTTGACTACCTCCATCAGAAATGCGGGGAATCGCGCAGGCTCAGTGCCATGAAGGTGGGAGTCTACTACTCATTTTCAACAATCCGCGAAATAGAGCTGAAACTATGGCTGAAGTTACATATTTTACAACATTGAATTGCTAACGGTTCCTCTCGTAAATACAAATCCACCCGCACAATATTTTCAAGGCGGCACTTTCTTGCCAGAAAAGCCCCTTCGCCTTTGTGGGCGTGCCGTTTGGTATTAGTAATAGCCCAAGTTCGTTTCAACGAATGATGGTCAGGGTTCTAGCCGACGCACCGTGCAAGCATAGCCTTGGGTATCTGGATGAAGTAACTGTTATTTCCCATTCCTTCAGAAAATTGCTGCAACAGTTAACGACCATTTTGTAGTGCATGCGTGATCCTAGGCTTACAGATTATCTCTGCAATATGAAGCGAGGCATAACTAAGGTAGAGTAGCTGTGGTTCGAAGCAGAACTAGGAACGCCGAGTTCTAAGCCATATAGCCTATCAGCGATCATAGTGTACCCCCACCTCAGCGTATAAAAAGCCAACAACGGTTCCTCGGCAAGCTCGAATTTTATCGCGAGTTTGTTCTGCAATGCGCTGACATTTCAAAATTGCTGAATGACATGCTGAAGAAAGGGTCAAGTTGAAATCGGGTAACTTCCTCAGTCCCCAGGTACCTATTCGGGTACCACTGTTTCAAATGTTGCACCTTGCCATGTTTTGAAGCTCGTGCGTGCAAATTCGACGTGCCGCAATGGAGAGACATGCTTTCACTAAATCCTGACTGATTGTGCCATATGCTCAGCCATCTTCGAAAGGATACTAAACAAAAACCTAACATCTCAAATGTACTGCCGCTTCCGAATATGTGGCCGGAAGTCGAGTCAGATGCCACAAAATTTATAAGATGGTCAATGTCTCTGAACTTCGAGAAATCTGTGTTGCTTTGAGTCAACACTCAAAGATAAATATTTCTTTGAGTATCAAATTAAGAATGACATCGTATGAGAAGCCACAAAATACAGATATTTCGGATGAACAACCACTAACAAACTTATGTGTTCCTACAACATCGGAATCATTTCTGCGGCAGCTACTCGGAAAGTCGGGTTACTGAGGGAAAAATGAGAAAAACAGACTGGCCGTAATTTTTATTCGTGTTACACGCGGCAGAATACTAAGAAATATGCTTTACAGAAGAAAAACTGGCATTTAAAACCAAGTTCGAGACATTATGTTACAAATCATTAATAATAATGCAATTAAATCATGATTATTTGTGTACTTCAAATTCTTTGAAGTCATGATAGTTGATTTTAATCCAGCTTTCTCCATCCTACACTTTTTTGTGACTACCATTCGACAACCTGATTAACCGTGACGACATGAAACGGCGACATTTAACGCCGAAATTCCCAGCCCCTAAGGTGGTTCGCCAGTAAAAACACTCCCGTGGTGAAATTTTACCTGGGTCACTCAACTCATGTTCTCAAACCGGCTTGAATGCGATTGCACTCGGGGAGTGATATCTTGTGTGCGGTTCTCCTGGCCAGCGGACGTGCGTTCGTGCCTGAAGTGCGAAGCACACGCACCGAGTTCCCGCTAGAGACGCCGAATTCGCGAAGCCGTCTTTCCCGCGTTGTTGCGCGTGTCAACGCGGTTCACTTTAGGAGAGATGTGAAAGGCTGCGGGCAAAACGATCCACGCCTGCGAGGCATGAAGAACTTTCAGCCGCAAGTTCGGAAATAAATATGAGGTGCAACAGCCGGTACTTTAACGAAGGAAGAGGAGACGCAACCTGGGCTGTTTCTCCAACCTAGCGCCCCTGGTGCAAGCTACGAAATTTTATGTTTCTTTTCATCGCAGTCATGCTTTATATCTATTGAATTGTAATATATGTTGTGTAATGTGTAATTCAGTTATGTGTATCCGACCTGTATGGTCCTTCCTGACAACTGTATACTGTAAATAAAACAGCTTGAGGCACGTTTGTTTATTACACTCGTTTAATCTAGCCACTCACCTACATTTAAAAGCCTTGTATGCTATATACACGTTTGTTCAGTAACTGGCTGTCGAATAAAGAAGCAGTAGTTCCTCAGGCATTTCTATTGGAAGGTGCTTCGTTGCAGGATGGTGGACGTCACTACTAGACTCATGTTTTACTTCGGTGAGTGACGACTGGTATATTGCGGGGTCTCAAACGAAAAGTCCACCCGTCCACTGGTAACATGGTTAAACGTGTCGTGCCGTAAACAGGCTGCTCGCGCATGCACCTCAAACGCAGTAGCAAACATTTTAAGCCCACACTACGAAATTTCCAAATGGTCACAGGGCTTAGAAACCAAAACAGGCGGTTCTCAAAACGAGTGGGTTTGTTAAAGCGCGGCATGCCCACGTATGTCCATTTTGCGCAAATACCTCCAAGCTCTATCACGTTTATCAAAATACCTGAATCACCACTACCGCCTTAACTCTTTCGTTACCACGCCTATTCAAATCAATCACCGGTGATCGATGATTTATATTGCCTTTTTTGACATGTTCTACTCGTATCTCGTACACCTAATGCGGCCAGTGGTTAGTCTAGGCAGAGTACGTTTAGAATCAGTTTATATTTTCCCACTCCGGTGATATTGAAATTTTTTGCAGCGTTTTTTGCGAACGGAGGTGCGTGTCTTTTTTATGACGGGGGCGGGGCCACTGCACTGTACCAAAACGCATGCCATTCGTGGTTAGGCTACATTACCATAATATTTTTGGTAAAAAGGCTCCTGGCAAGTCAAGTACCAAAAATTGTTGTCAGCTTTGTAATCCGACTGCGTTAAGAGGTGATAATTACTTTACAATTTACTAGTGATCTTTGGTTCGGAGAAAGGATAGCTTTATTCTGATAAATCTTAATTGTTATGGTCCCTCGCATGTTTAGCAAGGGCGCCTGGCATTTTCAGCCAGTTCCAACAGTTTCCGTTTTGTTTTTGAGTTGTGAAATTCATATTTAGCGCTACTACGCAGTTACCCAACTAGAAGCTCATTTGCCATGGCTCCTCCGTTCCCACTACTGTGCTTTAGTGAAATAGAATACTTGAGTAGTGCAGAAGTGGCGTCTGCTCTTCATGGCGCCCTTGAAGTCAGGTATGTTAACCGCCACGCGTGGCGCTGGTGTGCCCCGCCCGAGGAGATCCCGAAGCGGTGCACGTTGAGCAAGGCGCCGCTATGCTGCTTTTCGGTGATTCACGCTGTGTTTTGACGTTTTGTAACGACTGCACACGATGTTTTTTGTGTTTAATTACAAGAGGAGCCTAGCAGGCACTACACTGATCCTTATATGTTCTTCATTTGTTTTTATTAGTAATACGCAGAGATTTTATGCTTGCGAAGGTCTCTAATTCCCGAAGGGCCGTGCCTCATGCAGTTTGAAATAATTGTGCAATATTGTGGGGTGCGAACGCACACCTAATAAATTTATGGAATTGCTATCAATATTTTATAATGGTGATTTCTTGAGTTCCTAACTGTTCATAATTATCTTACGTCTGCAACACGTGGGTAGTAAATTTCCTGGACTTGTGCTTTTGTGACGCGGTAATTATTTTATGTTAATAGGGGACCAGCGGGCCAGTGAACTGGGCAATTTTAAAATGATCGCGCTAGGAAATGTGCCGTGTGGTGCTTTTCTGAGTATTACTGTTGCGAATGCTGATGCTTTTCGCCGACTCTACGAAAGTTTTTAAAAACATGATTGTCGAGTGTGCTGTGTGCACTGCAAGGGCCCGGCTAAGGTAGAACGCATTTACTCAACAGCTTCAACAAAATTTTTTTTCGGCCGTGGCAGCATGCATGCAGTGTCTAAGGCAGAAAAGTCGTGTATGGCAAATTCTGAATTGCTGATACCGAAAAGTTTGCTGATTGATTGTTTAGGTTAAATGAAGAAAAAAGCGAAGTACAGAAGTCGCTACGGCGCCGTTAAAAAAATATTTTGCCGATATTCTCTAAAATTCCTCTTCTGTGTCAGGATATTTATGTTGTACGAAGCTCTGTAGATGTTTTTAAACAAAATAAATTCAATATACTCGCTCTATGCTTACGTTTTTAGGTTAGAAACAGGTACGTTTTCGGGCTCACGTTTAGGCTGTCGTACGTGGACATATATTTAAAGAAAGCCTCGCGGGCTCAGGCCTATTGTATTAAATTCTGTCGGGCAGGGGCCGGGCTCGGACTTTCATCTAAATATAATGACAGGTTAAATTGTGACCTGTGACGTCCTATAGCGTGGATCAAATTTGAAAAGAAAAAAAAAACTGAAATGTTTGTGCACGTCGCCCTGCCTGAACCACGACGCTGTTTGCTCGGTTATCACGTGCAACACGATAGCAAAATCAGCAAACAATGCAGAAAAAGAAGTGTTCACACGCTAGCCTCGATCCTTAAAGCACGGAACGCACGCTCTTCTTGGCTGGACATTTGTGGTGAAAAAATGAGAAAGCAGTAAATGCACACGACATAACTATATACGTTTTCCACGAGGACCTTGCTATATATTATTAGCATTCTCAACGTTATTACAGAGCGCATTCGCCACACGTACTATTGATGAATTTACACAAAAAAGCACTTATTTTGCTACTTCTAATCAATTATAACTGTGTCTGTTAAAAACCTCTTGTTTTGAGCATTTTAAATTTTGTTCTTGGTATGGGCTACATACGTGCGCAAAACTTGCATTGCGCCTGCGGCAAGAGGTCATCTCTTGTAATTCCACTCTTTATTTTTTTATTTATTGTGTGTTGCATTACAAAGAAGTGCAGGTGCATACCTATAAAATAATTTAAATAGTTCGATTAAAGAAAAAAACTACGCACCCTACGAAATCCGAACCCACACCGCTGCTGAAGTCCGTGAGATCGACCATAATGGGACCATAAGGGGACAAAATGGTGTGGGTACCACCATAATTTAACAATGCCGCCCCGGTCCTTACGTAACGCAGGAGTATTTGTGTCGTTTTTGAATGACGTCACGTATTGTAAAAATGAAACCGTAATATTGGGAATAAGAGCGCGGCGAGTTGGGGATGCTAGATCACCAACTTACCTATACATTCGTCCTTCTTTCTGCATTCCATTGCGATAAGACAGCGTATTTTACTTAGAGCGTCAAGTGCCCGGTTCCGTCATACCCTCTTTTTAAAGCAACGATGTTTACCTCTACCCTCCCAAGGGTTCTTTCGCGTACCGTTGGTGTCACCAGAAAACTCCAGTGAACAAATAAAAGATTTTGCTGGCCCTACCGGGAATCGAACCTGGAACTATTCGACTAACAAAGCGAGAGCCCGTTGTCTTACCGATTTAGGTACGAGCACACGCGAAGACGGGGAACATAGTTGGTTTACTCACCAAACACATCTATAGGTTTAGCCCCTGCGTTCTCGCTAAATGCCACGTGAAAGCGTCACGCGACCATTCACGCTCCTCTAGCGGCCCGGTGCGCACCTTGCTCATGTGCTAAGAGTTACAAAAATTAAAGGACCCTCACACCAATGCATGGCACCTCCCTTCTTGTATATACGCCTCGAGCTTTGCGATCTCTACGCCGCCTGCCGCCGCTTCTCCGCGGAGTTGACGGGATTAGTGCTGCGCGGCCCATAGGGGCTCATGCAGTGTTTTGGTTCTCTTTCTCTTCTTTTTGCCCTTCCAAGCGCTAAAAACCTTGTTATGATGATGTCTGTAAGTAAACAGTACGTTTAGGTCACTTCAAAAGCAACTGAGTCTTGGTGGGGTGAAATATGTGCAGTCATGCCTTCTAGCAATAACCAAGAAAAGTGAATAAACCACTGAAAAATCAATGATCTGCAAGTCCGGAACAAAACAAAATATCTCGTACAGAAATAAAAAAACCTCAATGAAGCTTCTGTTATGCTAAAGACGTTCGTATAAACTTAAGCCGGGTAGGCCTTGCGAGACACAACTAGTGTGCGAAATGTACCGCTATTTCGTAGGCATGGGGAGGCGGTAGGTGGACGCTTACGTATCCTTGTGCACGATTGCGCAGCGAAATCAAGGAAAGAACCTTTTAGTAATCACACACACAAGCTACTCGTTCACGTAACTATAGTTTTTAAACTTCAACTAAGACTTGATCCCCTGCGAACGCATTTTTTTTTAGGTATACAACTTCAAAACTGATAAAAGGTGTCGTTAGAAGAGTGGGATATCTGATAAGGCCTTCTGATTTCCGTTTTTGCTAGATTCTGCAGGCTCCAATGCGTGTTGTATACTATGCTTTGAAGAAATGTTTAGTCGCGAACGGACATTACTGTAGAAGCCTTTATCCGGCCTGCTCGCGGAGGATATATGTAAAATGAACGTTTGCGGGCGCTCAGCTCACGACAAGACGCCCCAGAATTATTTTTTTTTGTTGTGCGATAATCCCGGGTATAATTTTGGGTTATTCATTGTTATTATTTCGTAGAATGTTCATGAAATTTATGTCTAGGGTAGTTACCAATATCTGAGGTACGATATTGGCAAGCATAACTGGCGTGCTGTCAGTTATGAGGGCTCCACTAGGTTATGGCATGACCATCTGGGGAAACTATGCTTACGGAGACACTTTTAGTAAATTTCAGGGTAGTGGAATCACAATCATCTCCATATGCATATCCCGGTTTCGCGACGCCAACCTGTGATGCATACCTGGAGCTTGTACAGACCGAATGTAACAGACTATGATCGCGTCACACACATTTACACTTTTGTAAACACACCACATTTGCGAACAGAGTGACTGTTCCACATAAATACGTACTTCGAACGCCTACAAACGGTAAATCTCAGGCGTGAACGGCCCCCAAAAGCAACGGTGACAGTGGGGAGCGTTCAAAACGGGTCGCTAGGGGGATTTCAGTGGCGCCCCTACAGCCTACAGGCCGCGCTCGAGGTGTGTACGCCAACGCGCTAAAGCCTGTGGCCTCCAGTGTTCACGTAAAAAATCACAGCTCCTTGTCGTCCGCCCTCACGCCAGATCAAAGATTACATTCAAATATTCCTTGATGGTCATGCCATCACTCCAAGCCTCAGCATCAAGATCCTGGGCCTACACCTTTAGACCAACACCAAGGGTGACGTCTCCTTGCAGTACCTCAAACACAGCATCAATAAAATCATACACATGATCAGGCGAGTTGCCACCAAGAAGCGAGGCCTCAAAGAATTCGATACCTTTCAACTAGTTCAAGCTTTTGTCCCCTCTAAAAACACTTACGTCAACCCCCTGTCTTCTACTCTGCAAGAAAAATATAAAGATGCTTTATATAATGATTACGAAGTCGGTTGAGCAAGCCATTGGTTTTCCCATGAGTGCGTCCACAGAGAGGCTGCTCAGCACGGGGATCTACAACCCGGTGGAAGAGCTGATAGGCGGCCATCTTTCCATTCAGACGATCCGAATGAGGGGACCGATGCCGGTTAAAGATATATAGAATAAAACTTTCATTGATTCATTCATTCCGAATGAGCAGAACTGTGACGGATCGCCAGATTGACTGGTGAGAACAGAATGTCACTCCGCTTGATGTACTGCTAGAATTTTGGGGACAAGAACTAAAGATGATTCCTTAGCTTAGAAATATGACCCGGGTCCCCTACCAGCACGAGCTCAAGAGCTCAACACCACCCTGCGTGGGGATCATGCAGGTATCTACACAGACGCCTCCTACCATCGAAGGAAGCAGTACGCCATCATCGTGGCTACTGTTGAATAAAGAGAAAGAAGCGCGCCACGAGGCAGGCAGCGGGGGCTCGCTCCACGAGCGCGGCTCTCGCGGCAGTCGTTCGTAGGCATCGCTGATAGCCGGACGTCTGGTATACTGGTCCTCTTTCGCTACACGTTCTCTGGTGCCGAAAACCCCCAGCCGTCCGGTCCCGCCGACTCGCGCCATGGAATCGCTTCGTCGCCGCCGGGGAGTTCTTCGCGCCACCGTCACGAAGAAGATGACGGCACTCGACGCGCTCCTGCAGAACCCGGCGGCACCGACTCTCGAGTTTCAGACGCTTCTGGACATAATTCTGGACAAGCAGCGAGCCTTGCACGAGCTGGACAGCCAGATTCAGGCGGCTCTCACAGAAGAGGAATTTGACGAGGGCGTGTTGGATGCCATTGACTACGACGGGCGCATCTGCGCCCTTCGCACGCGCGTCCGCTCCGTCACGAGCCCGGCCCCTTCAGCCAGCGCAGCTACAGCCGAGTCTGGTGAGCGTTGCGGGAGCGCACCTTCTCAGCCTCGACCGGGCACCCCTCAGGCAACGCAGGGGACCCGCTTCGCCGCACTCCCGAAGCTCCAGATACCGAACTTCTCGGGCGACCGACGCGAATGGCAAGGGTTCTGGGACCCTAAGGAATGAAAACAAAAGGAATTAGGTGGCCACATAAGGATAAGATGGAGGGGTCATATTCTTTGCATAAGGTACAAGCAAGACAGTGCGTAATGTTGTATTCGCTGTGAATATCGCCACTATTCCAAGTGGCCACTAGACGCATTATTTCCGGCAGCTTCCATGGAGTACAATTTGTGAATTAAATAGGATTCTCGGTATTTCCTGTCCCTAGGAGTGTTAAAGTTTGACTGAAGTATTTACAACTTAGGGTCATCAAAATATGGCCTGGTTATTTGAAATGCTGCGCTACAGCTATGGAGGATTTTCTAAGAATACATGCCCGGCAACCGTTAGGGCATAGGCTCATAGGTTGAGTCGTTTCGCCTATAAACTGTTTGTGACAAATTGAGCATGCTAACATATACACAATGTTGGATGAAGTGTTCGTAAAACTAGAATTAATCGTGTGAACATAATTACTGGCTGTGCTTTTTACATAGCCGTCTGCATCAGGTGCCTGCAAGTCTTGGATCTGGGACGGGAGCAGCTGAATATGACTGATTGCTTTGAAGGTCCTGTTTAGATGCCAATTTCTCCGGTAGGTAACCCTTGGTGCTTGCGGGAACGTCTTTTTAAGTCCGTCGTTACTTGCTAAAATGAGGTAGTATTTCCGCAGGATATTGTTTACGTTAGGGACGGCGTTTGAAAATTTAGTTATCATCGGCATCAATTATAGACCTCGCCCCTAGCAGCCTCCCTAGACAACATACTCCAAGCAAAAAAGTGTCACCCTGGAGGACTGCTCGAAACAAACAGAAATGACTACTACCACCAAAGTTGACCAGATGCTCCAACCCTTAAATCCCGCTTTTTTCTTAAAGCTCGAAAACAAGTCGGTAAACAAACCCATTGCAGGTTTCATCTGAAAACGTACTCCTCGTATCTCCAAAGCAAAAAGATCTCCAAAGGCCTCTGCCTAAAACGTTAGTTGTTCCCTTGGTGTGCCCGTCCTAAACTAGCTGCCACGTGGCAAGGTATTCTAAATAATGCTTCGCTGTCCCTCCAAGAAATTCATATCGTTGTACCACCCAACTCAGCCACCTCAATGACTTGATTCAAGCTCTTCTGCTGAGCAGGAGAAACTAGACCTTAATATTTTTATAAATTGCAAGAAAAATTATCTTAGCAATTAGGAAGCGGTTAAGTATCAACCTTACGAGCTTCCCTCGCGAAATACAGCTTCCACTGTAGAACATCAGCTTCTCGACAATCCGGAATATGGAGTATTAGGTCATGTAATTGCCCCTCTCGATACAGAAATTGCTGTAGCAGAACCTCCTCCCCCAACATATTCCTATTGAAGAAATGAGCTCCTTCGGTACCTGCCCCAGCAACGTTATTGGAATTTTCAAAACACTAACGGCCGATAAAAAAGGTATCCTAGAACGAGGTCTAACTTTCTGTCCCACATATAGCTGTGTCAATGAATACCAGGTGCATAAAGATCTCACTGAGGTTTCTCGCAGAATGATACTAAGAGAGTTTTTTTTCGAATAAACAAGACCAACCTGATATTACCGAGCGCACCCTCCCCCCACCTAGCACTTCGACTCCCGATGTAGATCAATCTCCAGAATTAGAGCGAAGACTTGGGCGAGTTGGTTGCTGCTTACTAATGAACTCATACTAGGGAACTTTAGCACAGGACGAAGAAAGAAAAGACGAAGCACACGCTTGTTTTTGTCTTTTGGTTCTTCGTCCTGTGCTAAAGTTTGCTAGAAGTATGAGTCCAGAATTAGATCTGTACTTAAAATAAGTATCAAGAGAAATATTCACAACTAAGCAATCAAACAAGCGCAAGAACCTAACTCCGTTGGAAGAAGTTACCCTGAATAGCCTATCAGCCAGAACCGAGATAGTCATAAATCCAGCCGACAAAGGTGGTAGCGTAGCTGTTTTGCCTATGGAAAAAAACAAAGATAAAGCTTATAGGCAGCTCAACAACCCTTGCCACTACAAGCCCTTAGATAACGATCCGAGCAAGGAGTACAGCCTAACCATCCTTCAGAGCCTCACAGATCTGCGATCAAGAGAATAATAACAACTACTTACTTAAACTTCATGAAACCGTATAATAAGAGCGCAGAACATTTTTACCTCCTCCCAAAAGTCGACAAAGTGCCCGTAGAATCATTATTTACTGCCGACATTCCTGGAAGACCCACAGTTTCTAATAACAATACCCCAACCAAAGCTTTATCTCTGTTTCTAAATCATTAGCTATCCGACATTCCGGCTCCTTTTCCATTAATCGTTCATGACATTCCCGACTTCGTCCACAAAATAGAAGAGATAAATAAGGGTGGGCGCCTACGCAGTGAAACCCTCCTTGTTACTTTTGACGTTGCCGCATTGTCGAAGGAATCAAAGCTATTTCAAAAGCTGAGACCCGCACCACCATGCGTCAGAATTGTACATAACTTTCTTAAAACTAGTCATAACTCTCAATTATTTTGAATTTAATTCGTCTTAGTTCTTGCAAGTTTTTGGAACCAACATGGTTACTCCTTTCGCGCCGACCTATGCCAATATTTTCATAAGGCAACTTGAAGCCACCCAGTTAAACTCTTTTCCGCATAAACCTCAGGTTTACCTCCGCTACATAGAGGACATCGTGATTTGGCAACACGGTCGCGTGACTCTAGAAACGTTTATACCTCATCCAAATTCTTCGCATCCGACTATTCAATTCTACTTCTGGCATTCTGAAAAAGAAGTGAACTTCCTTGTTACTACCGTCATTCTAGACAATGGTAAAATAAAACCACGCATTTTAGAAAACCAAGAGACAGGCAGTATTTTCTAGATTATAAAAGCCATCACCCGAGACACTTCAAACAAGGTATCTTTGTAGGACAAGCCACCAGACTTAGAAGAGTTTGCAGTGATGACAGCGTCTACGTAAAGCATCTAGACGAACTCAAGCTCACCCTTATGAACAAAAACCACCCCAAAAGCTCGCTCGATCAGGCCTACCAACGTACATCTAATCTTAAAAGGGATGACGTGCTCAACAAACAGCAACAAAACGAAAAGGCCAGGCTGCCTGCCCTAATAACTAAATTTTCGAACTCTCTCCCTAACGTAAACAATATCGTGCCGAAATATACCCCATTTTAACCAGTAACGACCGACTTCAAAAGACGTTCCCGGAAGCACCAAGAATTACGTACTGGAGAAATAGGAATCTAAAAATTTTAAGTGCATGCTAAAACGGGGCCTTCAAAGCGACCAGTCATAGCCAGCTGCTCCCGTCCGAGATGAAAGACTTGCAGGCACATGCAGACAGACTGCATTGTAAAATGCACAACCAGTAATTATGTTCACAAGATTCATTTGATTTTTACCTGCACTTCATCTAACATTGTGTATGTCACGATTTAAACCCGCGTTCGTGAACCTGGGAGGGTAGGGGTGCCCTCCAGCCGAGAGGCGACATGCAGCGTGCTGGTGGTGACGGTTACTGACCGCGAGCAGCCGTGCTTGGCGGTGTTTATTCCCCGGCCACCCGAGCCTGGTGGGGCCACTGAACCTAGCGGCCAACGAATATCAGGGTTTGGGGGCGCCACACACTTGTCACACCGCTCACCCCCAACTTTGTCCCCACAAACACAAAACACTTGTTACCCGGCGAGTACCGGTCTGAAGGTCTCCGCAGTCTCTCACTCCGCGGGAGCACAGACGTCGAAGCCGATGTCGAAGCCGAAACACTCGCACCAGCTGTCGGACTTGCAGGTAGCACCAAACTTGCAGGTGGCGCCACTGTTGCGCAAGTAGCACCAGCCCCTGGTGCTGTGCTGGCAGCGGTCGGTGTGCTTGGCTACCCTGCCTGCTGGCTTCCTGAAGGGGCGGCTGAGGTTGCCAGGCGAGGCCTCACATAGTCGGCGTGCCGGTGCCAAGTGGTCCCGTCCGACAAGCGGATGAGCAGCGACGACGCACTGGCAGGACAGACCACGTGCCCGGCAGACCAGGGTGGACCCGGCCGGAAGTTCCTGGAAAAGACCGGAGCCCCAGACTCCGGCAAGGGCCCAGGAAGGAATCCAGGCTGAGGCAGTGCGGCGGGCCCATGGCCAGGCAGCCCGGCTGCGCTAGCACCTGCTCGGGCGCGTACGGGTCCCCGCACAGCATGCACAGCATCAGCCACAGGTCCGGCCGGGGCCCCGAGGCCGCGGGCAGCGCCTGGTAGATGTGCAACCGGCCCGCCGCCGCTCGATGCTCTCCACCAGCGCGCACAGCGCCTGCTCCAGCCGCACGGGGTCCAGGCCGCCGCCGTCGTCCACGAAGGGGCACTGCAGGCTCTTGGCCCGGTTGTTGCCCTCCTCGCGCAGGAAGACCCCTTGCCCGCAAACACCATGACCAGGGGCAGGCCGTGGAAGGGCAGCCGGTCCTCCTGCTCCAGGTTGGCCAGCAGGGTCTTCTCGAGGCTCTCACGGATGTACTCCAGCCCCGGCTGACTGGCGTACACGCACAGGCAGCCGTGCGGCAGGGGCTCCGTGCGGAACGAATTGTGCGGCAAGCCCACGTCGCCGTCGATGATCCTGAAGTCCAGCGCGTACTGGGCCTTGTCGTCGAGCCGGAAGCCCTGCGGGGGCGCCTGCCGCATGGCCTGCGCCACCTGCTGGGCGCTGCCCCCGGCGCCCAGCACCACCAGGTGCAGCAGGCGGCCGTTGGCGCCCAGCACTCCGCCGCCGTTGGTGCCAGCCCCCCGCCGGTGCAGCAGCTGCTGGAACACGCCGTACATGCAGTCGGGCTGGGCGGGGCAGTGCTCCCTCTGGCACATGAATGCTTGCCGCCGTGCCGGTCAATGTGCCCACCCCTGGCTGGAACAGGGCCTCGAATTTGGTCAGGAGGCTCGAGACGTCTTCCACCGCATGCACCGCTTCCTGGTACTCCGGCAGCCGCTCGCCCAACGCCTGGATCCAGTTTCGGCTCAGCAGTGTTGGTGACTGCCCCTTGGTCAGGTACAGGGGAAGGGTGGCCTCCCTGTCGCCAAGGCGAACGCTGACCTGGGCTGGACCCTCGACTTGGGCGAGCTGTCCGGAGTAGCTGCGCAGCATGACGCCCGACGCCTCGACGGACACGCCAGGAAAGGTACGCTTGAAGGGTTTCCCGGCCATGACCGACATACTGGCCCCTGTGTCCAGCTCCATGGAGATGGGGCGCCCGCAGACTTCGACGGTCAGCAAGTATGGTGGCACCACCGGCTGCACTGTGGCCGCGTGCCACATGTCAAAAATCTGCGGGTCTTCGGCCACGACGTGAAGCCTAGCCATTGCACCCGAAGCTACTGCCGCACGCCCCCCGCCGCCTACCCTTGCGCCGACTTGCTTGGCCGTGGGCTGGCGCGGAACATGTGCTCGACGCCGGCTGCTGCTTCCGTCCGTCGGCCGTCGTCCCCCCTCGGCACGCCCAAACAATGTACCCAGTTGTTCCGCACGCATAGCACTCCGCTTGCGCGAACTGGCACTGAGAGGGGGGGTGGTCACCACCGCAGCGAACGTACCTGCCATGCCGTGCCGCCATCTTGTCCCCGCCGCCTCCGCCAACGGTGAGCCGGATGCACGCGCTGGCTTGCCCGCGTCCATGGCCGCAGCATCCATCGCCAGCGCTGCCTTTACGGCATCGTCCAGCGAGGGGTCGGGAAGCTCCAGGAGTCGCGTCTGCATGGCGGGGTCGTTGATGCCGCAGACGAAACGGTCCCAGAGCAGCGAGTCGAGCTGCTCCCCGAAGGCGCAGCCACTCGCCAACCCTCGCAGCGCTGCGACGAACTGCCCGGGCGTCTCCCCGTCTCGGCGGCTCCGGTTGTTGAAGCGAAAACGCTCCATTAGCGTCGACGGAGCCGGGCTGAAGTGTGAGCGCAGCGTGGCGAGCAGCTCACCCAATGACTTGTCATGAGGCGTGGCCGGCTTGAGCAGTTCGAGCAGTAGAGCGAAGACGCGGGTCCCGCAGCTGGCCAGTAAGATGTCGCGCTGTTTTTCCTCGGGTGTGTCGTTCGCCCGGAAAAAACACGCCGACTTGTTCTTCGTAGACCGGCCAGGCGGACCTTTCACCGTCGAACGGCTCGAGCCTCCCGTACAGCGGCATGGCGTAATGGCGGCTGGCTTGAGGGGGCGGTGTCTCGGCGTTCTCGGCGGCAGCGTTCACGGTGGCTTCGGCCGCTCCGCGGGCTTCTTCCCTCGTCGCCAGTGTCACGATTTAGCCCCGCGTTCATGAACCTGGGAGGGTAAGGGTACCCTCCAGCCGAGAGACGACATGCCGCGTGCTAGTGGTGACCTCTGACTGACCGTGAGCAGCCGTGCTTGGTGGTGTTTATTCCCCGGCCACCCACAATGTTGCCCACCGAGCCTGGTGGGGCCACTGAACCTAGCGGCCAACGAATATCAGGGTTGGGGCGCGTCACACACTTGTCACAGTGTATATGTTAGAATGCCTAATGTGTCACAAACAATATATATGCGAAACGAGTCAACCTATAATCCAACGCCTTGACGGTCCCCGGCCAGATACTCCTAGCAAATCCTGCTTAGCTGTAGCGCAGCATTTCAACCAACCAGGGCATAATTTTGATGACCTTAGGTTGTATATATTTCAGTCAAACTTTAAGTCTCCTAGGGAAAGGAAATACCGAGAATCCTATTTGTTTCACAAATTGAACTCCATGGAACGTGCTAGAAAAAATGCGTCTAAGGGCCACCTGGAATTCTTGATATATTTGCAGGGAATACAGCATTAGGCACTATCTTGCTTGTGCCTTATGCGAAGAATATCACCCCTCCCTCTGCTCCTTCTGTGGCCACCAAATTCCTTTTCTTTTATTCCTTACCTTCTAGTTTAGTACGCGCAGGCATCCGTTAAAACGTTTCTCTGGAATTCTATCTTATTTTTATTGTTCTCCGTCGTTTTTGCTCTGCTTTGTCTTGTGCCATTATTTCTCTCTAACTTCATTTTGTTTGTTCTTGAGTTTTATATGGTCTGTTCCAGAAATGCTGCTTTTGGAGACACGTGCCATTTCAGTTGTGTGGTTATTGCTATTTCTTTTATGTGTGTGTATGGTTTTTCTTTTGTTAAATGCAGAGCATTTCTTAACTCACGATGTCACCCGGCGTTGGCATGCCTCGGCGTCCGCAAATCCGTTCCAGGTGCGCCCTCTCCCCCACTCCTCCTCTCCCGCATCACGCTACCCTCCTCGCTCTTAACAACAGGTCCGCACCCCTCCCCCCACACTATATAAAAAATAATACTTACCGGCACCTGGTTTCGATCCCACGACCCTGCGGGCGGAACGCAAGGTACATGATGCTCTACCCACTGCGCCACAAAGCCGAAACAGAATGGAAGGCTACGAACGCGCCCTATATCCTTGACTCATTCAAACTACGTCAAGAAGCTGCTGACACAACGCATTCACTACCACCAACTCCCCAAACACTAAACGTTAACGCAATACACCCAACCCCTATGCGACCCATTTACTCGAGTCCCCCTTGCGGGGAGATGGGGCCTTTTCCCTTGCCCTAGTTTTTTTCCCACTTCTCTACCTTTTCTTTTCACATCGAGCTTAGAGATAGGTTATGATAAGAACTCCTAGCACCACCTGTTCTGCTTCCGGCGTTTCTGCGAACTTGTCCCTAGTCCGCGCGGTGGGGCAACAAACCCCTCTCTTCCATTCTCTGGAAGAATTTCCCGGAATATAAACTCCGAGCTGACTTCCCTCTTACCGACTTCCCCGCTTTAACTATACAACCTTTTTCCCCCTGAATATCTCCGCCTACATACTCCCAAACCAATCCGCTTTCTCAAATCCAGTTCTCTCCTCTCACCGGTGTACCTACCCCTGTAAAAACAATCAATCATTCAATCACTCCTGCAGCCTGATTGCTTCAATAAATTCGTATCTAGGGAAGGGCAAAGTCGTTTTGCATCCCCTGCAAGCTACCAATAATGACATTTGGTTTGGTCAGCTTGCACGACGATCGCGCTTCAAACAGCAACAGACCATTGCTACATTGGTGCTTATTCATTTCCCCTGTTGTTATAAAGAGCGTGATAGTTTTCAGTTGTCTGGAAGGGAAAGTGCGTGATCGGGTATGAAGTTGATGGTACGTGAAAGAAAAAATAGGCCTGAATTGCATTGACTGCAATATCAACACCGTAGTGTCGAACGATGTCGGAATGAACCGGTAATCGTTATTTTTTTCTCGGTTGAGTTCAGTTTGAGTTCAGCGTGCTAAAAAAAATTACACAATCTCCCCGTAGGGAACTATGTGGTGATGCAAAGCAGAATTGTGGGCGTCCATTCAGATTATTGGACGGTGCAGCGTGTTCAACCGAAGCAGCAACTGAGGAAGCGGCACGCGGACCGGGTTTATTATAGAGCAGATGGAGTGGAGAGGAGGAGATGAGAGAGGAGACGCGCATGCGCACTTATCGCGCAGCCGGCGTGTTGCCGTTATGTTGAGTGATCTGGTGTTTAGTTGCGCCAGAGGGAATTCTACGTCCACGTCCACACCGGTGGCAAATGCACGCAAGTACTGTTGTGTTACAGTGAGTAGGCGGTGGTGCTCGAGGGGCTGAAACTTGTTAATCATGTTTTTTGTCGATGCTGTCGTCTCTCTGGTAGAATGAGTACTCTCCGTCAGCGTTGGTGAGGTAAAGGTTGTTGACGTTGGTGCACCGGCTGAGAGAAACGTACACGCTCTCATCTTCACAGCTTTGCCTCCTTCTCCTTCTTCTGTGGTTCCCCTAAGGGAAGATAACGACGGTGGTTGAACGCGAAGCTATCTCGTCATGGATTCTTTGGTTGGCCAATTAATTCCTCGGGGCATCCTGCCAAAATCATCATCAGAAGCGGTGCGGACGGGGCGAGAGCAACGTACACGCCCTCTTCTTCGCAGCTTTGTCTTCTCCTTTTTCGTCTTCAGCGGTTCCCCTACGGGAAGATGACGACGTTGGTTGAATGCGAAGCTATCTCGTGATGGATTGTTTGGTTGACCAGTTCCTAGGGGCATCCTGCCACAATCATCATCAGAGGCGCTGCGGACGGGCCACGGACGCGGGACATCCCCGTGAGCAAGAGACGCTAACATACTCCTGTAAATGTTTCAGTTCCTCGTTTCTATTGACGTTCAGCTTCATGTGCCTTCGTTGTATCAGTAGCTTCTTGACGTAGTTTGAATAAAACAAGGACATTAGGCGCGTTCGTAGCACTTGCTCCTGCCTCGCTTTTGTAGCGCAGTGGGAAGAGCGCCACGTACCTCCCGTTGCGACCAGAGCGTCGTGGGATCGAAACCGCGCGGCTATTTTTCTTTTTATAGTGTAGGGGGAGAGGTGCGGACAACGGATCGACAACGAACATACCCCCAGCAAGCGGTGCTTTGCATCTAAAAATAACGGTTTGGGGTCGGGTTCAGTTCCGCCAAAAATACCGCTTCACGAGGGTGCTACTTTGGGCCTCTTGGTATGACATGACGGAACCTTGAAGCGCTAGGACACAGGGTCCTAGCGCTTCAAGGTACCGGTTCAGTTTTGGTTTTCGGTTCGGTTCCGTTCCGGTTCAACACCCTGATTTATATATATATATATTTATATATATATATATACACATACATGCATAGAAAGAAATGCCGGCAGTCTACAATGCCAAAGAAGGCATAGGGGAATGGTTAGGCTATTTTTTACCGTTAGTGATGTTACATTATTTTTCCCTGTGCCTTCTTTGGCGTTGTAGACTGCCGGCATTTCCGTTTGTATTATTATAAGGAACCCCTCATTTCCAAACCCTATATATATATATATATATATATATATATATATATATATATATATATATATATATATATATATATATATATATATATATATATATAAGACAGAAATAAGGGTTGGCAGTCAAGAAAACCTCGGAAACAAAGGGGAGGATGTAGTAGGTAAATATATATATATATATATATATATATATATATATATATATATATATATATATATATATATATATATATATATATATATATATATATATATATATTTATATATATATATATATATATATATATATGTATATATATATATATATATATGTATATATATATATAAATATATTATTACTTTTATATTTTTATTATATAAGTAAAGAGTCGGATACACAGCAAGAACAATGACACACAAGGTTTCCTTACGTAGGGGCAACGGGACTTGCCTTCATCAGAGTACAGTTACATGATTTTGCTGTCACAAGCATTTGAAACACATTTCTTATGTAGCTTTCCAGAAAACTGTGTGGAGGAGTGGAAGATGTTTCGGAAGCGGAGAGTATGCATGAAGTCGGGCTAAGCCTATGTTACAACAACAACAACAACCAAAAAAAGGGTGGGGAGCGAGAGAGAGAAAGGGGTCGTGTTAACAAAGCAGCGGTCAAGGTTGCACTATGACGGGGCAACGTAAGCGGCGTGGGCTGCAAATCCAGACAATGTGGGAAACTGGAGAATCGCGGTTTCAAAAGGAAGGAAATAGTATACAGTGAGGTATTTAGTGGCTGGAGAGACTGGTTGGGGCGGAAGCGAAGTTGGGTGTGCCCCCCACGGATGAAGAGAATAGATACGGGGCGCAAAAGAACATTTCAGCGAAGCTAGCAACTGAGCAGGTAATAGGTAGGGTCTATAGATCATAAAGGGTTAAACATTCTTAAGTGGTTGTGGAAAGAGGCCTCCTTCTCAAGGCCAAATGTCATTGTTGAGCTGCATTAGGCTAATAAATCTGCAATATTTGGAGAGTTTCTGGGGGGGTGTAGCACGTTTCCCTATGTCGCATTTCCCCGTCGCGGTTTTCCCGCCCCGCTCTCCCGTTGTCTCAAAATCCCACTATCCATAACCCCTGTCTTTCTTCCCCTGTGTTGCGCCTCCCCCGGCCGCGAAAGCCCTCTCCCTAAGCTGGAGAAGGGAGCGAGCAGGGGAGCCCCGCCTGGCATTGAGAGAGCTCAGTCCACCTGGGGGGCAAAGACGGTCTTGCGTCCCTGCCTGCAAGTAAAGAAAAAAGAACTGCAGCAGAAGAATTAGGTGGGTTCCTGTGTGGCGAAAATTCAATGCTTCAGTCCGGCGGATGGTCAGTGTTCGGCCCGGTAAAGAAAAGGGATACTTAGGAAGGAAGTAAAGAAGGATGTAGAAGGAAGGCAGGAAAATTAGCGCGGCTAGAGTATAGCGAGTTAGGTTTACTATAACAGCATGGAGGCGCGGTGACCGCTTTTATGATGGAGGCGAAAAGCAGAATTGCCAGTGTGTACGAGATTTCGGTGCACGTTCAAGGTCCTCAGGTGGTCAAAATTAATCCGGAACCCTCCACCACGGCGCGCATGAGCATATGCGTTGCGTCGGCGCGTTAAACACTACAGTCGAGCATAGAACCTACACGTTGATGACTCGTACTATAGTCGGGCTCATTGCTAGGTCCTGAGGCACATGTGGCAGGTCAGTTACTCTCCAACATGCCTAGAAAAAAACTATCCTGAGAGTCATAAGCAACTGCATTTCTGTGGATTAACTGAGGAGAACACGGAAGCAAGCAACACAGCTGTTCCGGAAGTAGAACGAACGCCTACCCATCGTGACAAACATTTTCCCAAGACGCGCATGCGAGAAGTTGTGGAAAATCTCATTTGAAACAATCTGTAAACACTCCCTGTATGTAGCCCGTCTGCGTGCTCACTTCAGTACAAAAATTTGAAATGCTTATTGTGTACTTCCTTTATTTTTACTTTGTTCTTTCCCCCGTTAACTTGCAAATATGTTCACAAATATGTTTTCAAAAATGCGCGTTCTTTCTCTACGACAATATCCTAGACGTGTCTGTAAAAAAAAAAGCTGGAGGGAACAGCGTTAGCTAATTCTTTTTAGCATGACAGCCCAGCCTACGTAATACTAGAGTCCCCGTAATAATCTTCATAAGATTTGCTCCATTCTGGAGGGCTACCTTATGCTTGTTATGTTTTGGATATATAGAGTGTGCATGTAATTTATGAAATTTGTATTGCATGTAATATAAAAAACACATAAAGAAGGCGTTAGACCATCGTAAACACAAGTCAATTGTCTCATCTGATTTGCATGCCACAATAAAAGGGCGAATATAAATTAATAACTTGCCGTAAATGAAAGCAAAAAACGTGTGGTAAAGAATTCAATCAGTTGGCTGCATAATAGGTGTCCCCAAGACGAGATATTAAACAAAAATATATAAATATTGAATTTTTAAAAATACGTGGGAAAGATCAAACATGGCATCACTCAATAAATAAAAGTACTGCTCCAGAGTGTTCTGAACACCCACGTTAAACGGAAATAAAAATATAAAGGCTATCGGTCGCCTAAAAGTTTGCGCACTAAAATGTCGGTGCACCGAAACGAGCACTCACCGAAATGTCAGCACCAAAACGTACTTTACCGAAATGTCCTGCACCGAAATGTCCTGAACCCTCTTCATCAGCCTTCCTTAATGATTTGAGGCTGTTTAAGGAGAACTGCCATTCGAAGTCACCTGAAAAAGTCACGTTATTCGAGCTTAAATACCTTTACTCTCTTTGTAGTATTAAATAACTTAGGTGTTTGTTGAATGTATCCACGATCTATTTTAAAGCATTTCAGAACAGCGTAGAATAGTAGCTGGTGATCCTCAGGGTAGCGTGTTAAGTCCTCTGCTTTTTTGCATATATGTGAACGACCCTGTTCATATTGACTCAAATACTAAGTTCAATATTTAAGCTCTTGTTACCATGCTACTTTTTTCTGCTGATAACGCTGACAAGTTAGTGCGCCTTACTAATAGCGCACTTGCAAAATTGTAGAAGTGGTCCGAGGCAAACGGTCTAACCATTAACGCCAAAAAAACAAAGGCTATACTGTTTCATCCCATAATGAAGAAATGTTTTTTGCAAAATGATATTAAATTGGTTGCCACAATATCGAACTTTTAGATTCCATAAAAACACTAGGCATATTCCTTGAAAAACACATGTCTTGGTCTAATCGTGTTGACTTTCTTGTAAGTAAACTTTGGAGAATCATTGGTATTATTTATGCTCTCTCTCGGACACCGTATCCTATTGAACTGCTAATTTATAATGCTGTGTTCTCTAGCATCCTAAAATACTGTACCCTGGATTGGGGTACTACTAGGGCCACCAATATCATCCAAATCTATAGCTTGCAGAAAAAGTTCATTCGCGCTCTTTTTATGCTGCCGTTCACGGCTCATACCGAACCATGTTTCCTAAATGAGTCAGCTCTTGAAAATTTACAACCTGCTAAATTACCGGCTGGCAACTATTTATCCAAAAGAACAAACATCTGGGAGTCGTTTTCTTAGTTCGTTGGCGAAGTTGAAGGCAAACATTGTGCACAACTGCGCTCGTTCACTTGAGTACTGAAATGTACCGCAGCCTAGAACGAACTATGTCCTGCAGTTCTTACGGTCCTGCTTGCCGTGGCTTTTTGACAGTATGGCTTCTGAAAACATTTATATAAGCCGGTGTTCCTCAACGAAATTGGGTGGCCACTTTTCCTGCTTGTGAAAATTAACATTGTGGAATGTTTATGTTTTTTAGTGATATTATGCTTTTAATCCACTGTATTTAAACTTGTAACATTTTGTGACTGTAAGATGTTGTTTTTTTTAAGTTGCAATTCGTTTTCTTTTCTTTTTTTTTCTCTCCACTTTCTCCTATTTGTTAGTCGCTGTTTTGCTCTGCTGCTGCCTGTCAACTTGTATGTTAGGGTTAGTCAAGTTGCCTACACGCCACTTTTTTTCCCTAAATATCATTCATAAATTGTACTTCTTTTATGGAAATAAAGTCATTACTCATTACTCAGAGGCTCATGGTCCGTAAGAACTTGAAAGGAATGGCCCTCCAAAACGTGCCGGAAATGCTGCATGGTGGCGTAAATGACGAGCAGCTCGCGACCGAAAACGCTGTAACGTCTCTGGGCAGGTTGGTGCTTCCGAGAGAAGAAGCCCAGGGGGTGCCACTCGGAGTCGATTCTCTGCTGGAGAACAGCGCCGATCGCAACGCTGGACGCATCCACCATGATGCGAGTGGGGACGTCGGTTCTCGGGTGGATGAAAAACACCGAATCGGCGACGGCTTGTTTAGCGGCGTTGAATGCGGTTTGAGATTTTGGAGACCAGGAAATCACGGATGAGGAGCTCTTGGTTGTGCGAAGAAGCTCAGTCAGTGTATGCAGAAGCTCGGCGCAGTGTGGTATAAAGCGTCGCGAGAAATTCACCACGCCCAGGGACTCACGAAACTGGCAGACGCTGGTAGGTTTTGGGAGGCCCTTCACGGCTTAAACATGTGAGGGTAAAGGGCGAATTCTCTGCGCCGAGATGTGATGGCCAAAGAACTCGAGCTCGGAAGTCACGAAGAGCCATTTCTGGGCGTTGACAACCTGGCCAAATTGTTGAAGACGATGAAAGAGTTCTCGGGGGTGACGCTCGTGATCTTGTGGAGTAGGACTGGCGAAGGGGATGTCGTCAATGTACGCAAATGTAGGCGGAAGGCCACGCGTCACCTCGGCAATGAACCTTTAAAATGGTTTAGCAGCGTTGCGTACACCAAAGGGCATGCGCACAAACTTAAACAAGCCGAAGGGTGCAGTGATGGCCGTATTCGGGATATCACCAGGCGCGACGGGGATTTTGTGATACGCCTTGACAGGTTCCACTTTACTAATGATTTTGCACCCATCCAATTGGCTTGTGAAATCCTGGATGTGGGGTAGGGGATAGCTGTCGTGGACAGTCTGAGCGCTGAGCGCCCGGTAATCGCCGCACGTACGCCAGTCTCCACTTTTCCTCGGAACCATAAGCAGTGAAGACGCGTGGTTGCTGGACGATGGTCGGATAATACCGAGTTCCAGCATATGCTCAAATTCATGTTTAGCAGTCAGCAAACGATCACCGAAGAGGCGGCGCGGCAGAGCTGCGACTAGTGTACCACGCGTGACTATGTGGTTGGTAACGCTGTGCTTGGGCGGCTGCTTTAGGTTGCAGGGACTCGTAACCTCAAGGAAGTGTCCGAGGATTCTTTCGCACGGGCCATAGGGAAGCCGCGTGCGGATGCCAGTTGAAGCGACAGTAGACCGTACGCCCAGGGTGGTAAGGCGCGTCTTGATGCCAATCAGGCAATGGTGACGCATGCCGACGTCTAGATAAAAATGGGTCAGGAAATGGGAGCCGAGGATGGGCTGATGGATGTCGGCTACTACGAAGACCCACCGGAATGATCGCCGCAAACCAAGGTCGAGGGTGAGAGATCGCAGACCATACGTGGTGATAGAGGTAGAGTTCGCTGCACGCGGCGTAGGTCCAGGTGTCTTTGAAGTACGCTCATCCTTGGTGGCTGGTAATACACTAACCTAACCACCCTTGACTACAAGGAAGCGCATACAAGAAATGCGATCCCTAACCAGGAAAAGGCGGCCAGGTTCTAAGGCGAGATGACATGCCGCCATCAGTGATCTCGCGATGCGTTTCCCGACCAGCTGCATGGGGAAGTGCAGTGACGGGCGCGGTGCTGGAAAGTGCAATGGTAACAGCAGATAGATCAGCTTCGAGGGCTGCGCGAGCAACAACCACCTGGGGGAGACTAACGATGGCTAAGACGTGGGTAGGAGCAACATTGGCGATGAGAGGACGTCCGAAGCGCTTCGATGGAAGCGGCGAGTTGATCGATCCGAGTCTCTAAGCGGGACGCGGCCGATGACTCTGCTGTCGTAGCGAGGGTGGTGACTGAGGGAGAAGTCGCGTCGTTAACTCTAACAGCCAGCTTGGTGGCGAGGTTGAGGGTCAAGTCCCCTGCAGCAGCTAAACGATGCGAGTGGACTGTGTCAAGTGCTGCAGAAAGCGCTCCTTTGAAAGCCCACCGTTCGAGTCCACGTCGCTCGCGCCCACGAGCTGTCGCATGGAGTTGAGCAGCTGTGAAGGGTTGCGATCTCTAAACTCTTCATGGAAGAGCAGGTGCCGGAGGTGCGCGCACTCGGACGCCGTGGATCGGTCGAGAATACTCTGCTTGAGCCGCTGGCACGCAGCATCGCTGATGACATCACTGATGAGCACTGATGACGTCTGCCACTTCATCAGCCACCTCAAAAGGCAGGTTGCAAAGAAAGTGGCGAAACCGAGAGTCTCCGAGATGAAGCTGTGCAGATCGAAGACGGCTTCGACCTGGGCGAACCAAACGTGCGGGGTCTTGCGCCAGAAGGTGGGCACACGCATCTGTATGACTGCGACGTCCGGCGGCCGCAAGGAAGCGGCAGGCGAAAGAGGGCCCGAGGGCGCGAGGTTTCTGAGGTCGGTCATGTTAGTCCGGAGTCACCACTGTCGGGAACCGCGGGGTGGCAGCGCAGCGAGAGAGAGAGAGAGTACCAGCGTGGCAGGCTTTCGGAATCAAACTGCCCGTGCCGTGCTGACGTACAAAGCACGCCCAGCTCGTTTGTTTATTCTCCTCGTCTTTCATAGCCGGCGCCTAGGCGCCGGGTAAGAGCGCCGATTAAAGGGTGGTACAGAGTCATAGGGAAGGACACAAGGCGCGTTCATAGCGCTGCCCACGTCTCTCCTCATAGGGCTGTAGGTAGAGCGCCACGTACCTCCCTTTGCGGCGAGAAGGCTCGAGAGAGAGCATGGACTCGAACACTGGTGCCGCACCGTCTATGGCACTTTTTCTGGTGACGCCACTTCCGTGACGGATATGGCGCTAGTGATATCTTCGTGTAGCCGGAATAAAACACGTTCCTGTCAAAAAACACCGACTACAGGTTTTATACAGTGCAAGGCAGGCTGTTTCCCTCACGATTTTGTCAGCTATTATGCTTTCAGCTCCATTTTCACAAGGCATTGGTACGCAACTAAGGAAGTAAATAACCTACGACGCTGAGCGCCCGATTTTTTGCAAGAAATGTACTTGGCAGGGAGCATGTAGTCTGTTCATTACCATCAGCCAAACCGAACAACATGCACTCCAGGTGTTAAGCCAGAGCAGCATCCGATCTCCCGTTCTCAAAGCAAATAGGATAGTGAGTAGGAAGAGTAATACTTTGTTTAAATTGTTGCTATCCGTAAAGTGCGCTAGGTTCAAACATCACCGCCCGTCAAAAGAACTTACCGCGAATTGTTTTCTGACCGACCTGCCCGGTCACCTCGAGCCACAGTTGATATTCCGTACAGCGTGAGTCACACTGCACTGGCAACGACTACTACTGGACACGGCTGCTGTAAAGAGGGTTTATTTTACGCTAGGTTCACGTTGCGCGAGAGAAGATACTGTGAGATGGCTGTGATCCCCAGAATACGTGGTGTGAACGCGCGAGAATTAACGCTGCGAGCCGGGAGCCCAGGACACCGTGTTTGGTATTCGAGACAGTGCTCGGTGCTTCAAAAGGGGCTTCACCGCAGCCCTCCGTACTCGCAGCCGGCTCGTCGGGGTCTGGGATGCCAGAGTTTGCGTGCACACTGGACGCTCGAGCATCTAAATCTATTTCTCGTTGCTACGGGAAAAAATCTAAAGTACAGGCCAGCCTCCTTTGTCAAAGATACGTTACCGTAGTAGACCTGTGCAACATCGCGCCGCGTCGACCCCGCAAGCTGTTTTGCTCGCACCGCTCTGTGGCGCCACCCAAGGCCCCAGAGTAACCACGCCACCGGTGATTCAGTCCTATTTTGTGGACGCAGTCCGTACGTACGTCACAAAAAAAATGAAATGGAAGCGGATGAGAGGAACGCCAACCTTATGTATTTATTCCTCAGCAAATACCGTATGGTTGCGCTTGAAACAAAAGTTGAGATAGCTACGGAGTGTATATTCTTTAAGTTAAAAAAGCTAAAACAAAATTCTATTCAGCCTGCTACATTTTGTTGCGCTGGACGTAGTGCAAATATCCTTATGAAGGAGAGAACGTCTGACAGTGCAGTGTATGGGGAAAAGAGAAGGAAGATAAGGATGACCGGAAACGTTGTACATTTATAGCGGTCTAATGTAAATAGAGTTAATAGAGGGTTTTTGTATAGCGTTTTAGCTGTGGCGTTAACATTTGCGTGCCGTAATCGCAAACGGATAGCGCCTCGTTACGCAATAATTAGCGTGCCCGCTAACGCTATGGGTGCGGTTAAGTGGTGCTTTCCGCTGTAATAAAACTATCCATTGTTTCCTTTGCTGTGGCTTCGGACTCTTTTCTTCAACATCTTGTGGTGCCAAAACCCGGTTATGAAGAGGTTCGGGCCACCAAGCTGGCTGAACGGGTACCAACCGAAGTGAAAGCGGCAGCTTCGGTGTCCATGAGGGGACTGTGATCTCGGTAAATATTCGTAGTCATCGGAAAAACGGTCTTTTGAAGGATAGCATCGATGCGGACGACGGAAGGCTCCACTCGGCAGGGCCACGGTGGTGCAGCCCGAAGGCGACAGACGGGATGGACAGACGAGAGAGCGACTATGCATCCTCACCTCTCACAGGAGTTCCAGTGGGTCCAGACAGTGATTCCCCTAAGGATGAGGTGAGTGTCGCAACTTATCACACTACGAATGAGACAGTACCTCGAAAGCACGAGCGAAGTTTCACGTGCCCTAATATGCTGCTTGAAGAACAAAAGTCGAACAGGAACAAAGAGAGAATAATAGCTTGAGAACTGTGCCGCAAGGCAAAAGAGACACTAGGCTTGAATTTATATTGCAGTGGTCGGTTCAGAGGTTTCATGCGCCAGTTACGACAGGCTGAAGTTTTGGTAAGGTGGTTAAATAAACAAAATAAACAGTTTATAGACGCGAACTACTCTAAGGAGGAGGTCACTACTAGCATTAAACACCAAGACCAAATAATTGACACGTTGTGCCGACTTACCACGGATTAAGAGATCAAGGCTGACACCAGAGAACGTTGCAAGGCCATGCAGACATTCAATGTATCACAAATTGCAAGGCGTTTTTTGCAGCAAATAATAAGTGCTACAAACAAACCGATGTTCAGGAAGCTGGTGAAGGAGTTCATCTACAAGATCCTTCTCTCCCATCCCATTTTCTATTGCAAGCAAAGGGGGGACTATGTCACAGCCCCTTGCCACATTTGACATCGAAACTGGCGATTCCTTGCTTTTAAGTTCACATGAAGAGTCCTCGGAGATGACCGGAAACAGCGCAGTCGACTCATCAAGCCCCGTAATACATTTACAAGCGCCACATAGCAAATGTCCCGACGATGAAAACACAAGTGATTTTCTGGGGAAGTAGGACGCTACGATGCGACATTTGTAGTGAACGGACAAAGATGCACCAAATATCCAAAGATTCCCTTTGCCCATAAAGGACATCGCAGGTTGATGGAAACAGGCTGCAGCGGGCATTGTGGGGAAAGGAATAATGGCTCACACATCGACCGTAGAATTGCCAAAGCAGTAAGCTCGCGGAAAAAGCGCAAGAAGCTAAACAACTCTTTTCAGGCTCCTGAATAATTTGCATCAGAGTTCAACACCGTGCAAGATGGTCCGCGAATTTTATCCTGGGTGCGTCAACGGCAGCGATACACTCGGCATGCGCCGAAAATACAGGCCCTTGTGGTAGTCTGGATATGGAACTGAATTAACGGATTTTACAATAAACCATTTATGGACATTAGGATAAGAGCTTGTGTTGTGTATTCTGTGATGGATGAACGCTCAGAAGACGTGGCCTGTCATGGATTTCTCAGGTCATTTGCTAACTTTGTTTTTTTTTGTGGGGCCGCGAGACTTTGTATTTTGTTGCGCTGGACGTAGGGAAATTACCTTAATGAAGAAGAGTACGTCCTATTGTGCAGGGTACGGTGAAACGAGAAGGAAGATGAGGTTGATCGGAAACGATGTACATTTATAGCGGTCTAATGTAGAGTTATTCGTTCTTTTTTTGTGGCCTCGGACTCCCTCGTTTCACACAGCCTTCATTGTCCCTTGAACTTCCACTCGTGTGTTGGCAATGCAATTGGACGTGCAAGCAATGTTGTCGATGTAAATGTTATCGCGAACAAGCTTCACCTTCACACTATTACGCCTATAGTACTCAGCAGAACGCCAGAGCTATTTCCTTTTGCTAACGTTTCTTTCCACTAGTCGTCGTAGCACTGATATTCGTACCTGTAATTTTTCGCGGCTTTGAGATATAACCAGTTTTTTATTGTCGTTGTAGAATCTTACACTCACTGGTCCGTCCTGCTCAATTTTCTTCTGGACAATGTGGTGACTTTTTTTTAGTGAGGTCACTGTAACATCAAGGCGCGTTGACAATATGGTATCTAAAACTTTGTCTTCAATGTCTTGCCCTGTTTTCTGATGAATTTCAGTGACACCAAAGAAATGAATATTATTTCTTCTAGCCCTCCCTTCTACTTTGCTGATTATTTCTTGCTGCTGTTCAAATAAATTGCGCAATGCAGGCGTTCAACACCAATGTCAAGAATATTTATGTTAGCGGCATGCTCAAACAATGGTTCCAGTTTTTGTTCAATCTAAGTTCTTCTAGCTGCTATTTGAGTTTCTGTCTCAAAATTGACTCAAGCATTTGTTCAATAGTTGGTCCGCGATTGAGTTCATAGACCCCTCAAACAAGCACGAATTCACACCTCAAACTGAACAGAATGTCGGAAAATGTCGCTAGGAGTTAAAAAAGTTTGCTAGGACTTGAAGGTAGAGTAGAAACTTAGAGTAAAGAACTGAAAACGAAACCTTCCATTTGATTTCCGTGGCACCCAGTCTGCCCCGCGTGATGGGGTATTTCTCCTTAAATACCTGAGGCATGATTGCATCAATCGTGCCTCGTAGTGCACAGTGTGTTGGAGTAGATAGCTTAAGGTAGGAAAAGTTGACCCACGACGTACAAATACGCGAGACCGTTAACTGCACAATGCCAAATCTATCAGCAAAATTATGTTCTGAAAGACCTAGGTGAAGCAGCACTAAAACCAAACACCACCCATTGTTTGTGGAGATCTCTCTCTTGTGTTTTAGGACGACGACTATCAGCTTGCACAGCTGCCATGTCTAACATTGCAGCCGTTATCTCTACGGGAAAATAAATTACTTAAGTGATAACAACTGTTCGTAGTCTAGGAGGCCTATGCAGGCAGCCAAATCCTCATTAGACTCATTAAACCCCTCAATGCAGAACGTCGCCATTCCTGCCTTCTCATCCACGAGAAGCTGCTTGATGCAGTTTTGCGGTCCTCGTAATTCGTGTACAGCACCATTTCTTGATAATGGCTGCTCGTTGAGCATGTTGTGCTCACCGTTCCTTCGCCGGATTGCCTAGTACTCCAACTAAAACTGTTTTAATGCTTTACCATCATTTTCAGAAGGATAGTATACTGGAGCTACTTTCTGTTGCATAGGCTCATCACTGCTACTGTCAATGATGGGGGTTGGTGCAGATGGGGGACGTGAAGGACCCGCTCTTGTACTGCACGGCAATGGCGTACGGCAATTTTATGGACTCCGGCACTCTATCTAACTCCCAAAAGTAACTAAAAACGGGCATGCAGTGTAACGAATCCAGCGGTTTTCGCTTGCCACTCCTGGAGCATAGTTTGGGGGCTTCAAATAGCTTGAGCACACTTTGGTTGTACTTTTCACGTTAAAGTCCGCGCCTTCATCCCGCCCACTTACAACATTCCACTTCATGTACATGCACTTCTCCTTTAAGGATCAATAAAACGAGACCTGTCATTCGGAGGAGATTGTAGGCAAGGTTTTGTCGTTTTTACGGGTAAGTTTTTAGCTTTTTGATGTTCATTAGCATCGCCTCTCTTTTCCCATACCCTCTATTTTTTCGCCTTAATTTTCAAGGGAAGCGTCATTTAGAAAACGAAAGGGCCGAATTATATAGGAGAATACAATACTAGTGCGTACGTTTCTACAATACTTCCGGCTGCTATTTCTAAAACTGAAAGATGTGGTTAGACAAAATACCACATATATCGACATGGACTACTCCGTGGTTGTGTAGCGACAACGCCGAGGCTGGGCGACATCGAGTTTACGAGACTGCGGCATGCAAAGTTGCGCGAATGTTTCACTTTGCTTGATTTATATCCACGGTTTGCTATACTGAACGCGTTTTAAATCAGCGAAGTGACTTAATTTTAGAAGCTTTTCAGTAGATCTGCTAATACAAAAAAGCAACACACCCTCCAGATGATGCGTCGAGAACTCAAGCAACACTCCCCGTTTTTAAGGAAAACAAGACAATTTTATTGGGTTGTCTCGGATACCTACAACAGTGACCACTGTTATTACGTTAATGCACCATGTGACTAGCGAGAGGAGTGAGTGTACAATACAGTCGTAGTATTGTACACGAAATACATCGTAGCCCAAATGACAATTGGCAGCAACGTCAGTAACCACAAATCTATCACGCCAGCAAATCCCCAAGCTAGCGTAAAAGCTTGACGTTTTCACCAGTAGATAATTATAAAACAATGTACACAACTTCTGCGTTCACACGAACCTAAATGCAACGTAAAACAAGCAACAACCGAATATCATCCCCTGCACGCCTGCGACAGATTATTTTTTTCCCGTGGCGTAGCGGTGTAGTTTGCCCAAGGAACATTTTTCTGCAAACCAAAGCAAGATAAAGGCTCGTGTATTATCTTACTCGTACCATTTAACAATGATTATGAAGCGTGTGCGGAGTATCATCAACTAGTATGGAAACAAAGCTCACGTCAGTGTGCAACAACGCTTGGTCTCTTTCCCCTCCTGAGCGTCGCTGTAAGTAACAGAAATCTGCGGCGCATACTCGCGATTCAATTGGAAAGCAATGGCAGGGCCATGGAAGTCCAACGTAGCAGGATGTTTCACCTCGACAGCGAATGCAAAATGAAATGCTTAGCAAACCGAAAACAAATATTCGGTGCTAGAGCACCGCGCGCTGCGGGACAGAAGCTTCTCGCGTCTGCACAGTTTGCGTCAGAAAGTTCGTTCAATTCTTTACGTACCTTTTATTTATCTGGACCGGTATTTCCGCATTGCGTGCACTATGGAACCCAGCAATCCTCTGGCATCATAGCCCACCAACAAGGGCGGTCAATGCCCGCCTTCCTAGTTTTGCCCTTAGCTGGTTGGGTTTGGTTTCAAACGACCGTACCTCAATAGCGGACCTAGTTACCACAGTGAACAGGACAGGGGGGCACCTTTTGCGTAGGGTCTATTACAGTCGGGTCTTTTTGTCCCACCGGTATGTGGACACAAACAAATCAAAGGAAATGAGCCGGCATATGCAAACGCCCTGCGACAATACACATCAGGCTGTCTCCCAAGAGGGCATAAGCGTCCATACGGAAACCAACCTGAAGCCCACGATTGGGCGAAAATAAGCCGACATATTTGCGCCCTTGTAGGACGCCCGCCAACAATACCCAACAACCTACCCAAACTAATGCAGATCCCAAACCACTATACTCGTTTGACTGAAAACAAAATGTTACTTCCGCAACACCATCGTCCATGCACTGCAACTTATTTTACACAACACGTACCACAAATACTAGCCCCAACCTGGCACCCTATACCAGTGTTGCGGAATTGCCATTCCGGAATTGGAATCACTCCGGATTCATTCCACCTTTTCAAGTTGCAGGAATGGAATGGGAACGGCATGAGTGCAGCGCTTGTAGGAATGGAATGGAAATGGAATTAAGTGTCTCTTGCCCGAAATGGAATGGGAATGGAATGGTGATTTTTAGACGACGGCGTGACCATCGCTGGCGCCTTCCCGCCGCTTAGACTGTGGCAATGATTGCGTCGGTATGTCTCAAAGGGAGCACCGGCGATGAAAACGAGAACGCATACCCCGCATTTTGAGCTATCAAATCCGCGCAGTCTGTGGCAGCAGGCGTTAACGTTAACTTCGAGCTGCGCAAGCGCGTCTGGCTTGTGGCGACGTTAGGTTGGCTCTTCTTGCTTTGGCAGGCTTTTTGGGGCATAGCCTTTTCTGTACAAGCTGTTCGCGGCACCAATGCCATACCGGCGTCTCAGCGGCTGGCGCTGTGTGCCCAGGCCAGTAGGCGGGAATGGCATCGAGAGGCAGGCGGTGGAGAATATATATATTCCATCGGCGCGCATCCGAAGTCGCGGTGTCTGTCACCGCGAGCTGATACTCCGAAATCTTGGAGCTACCAGTATTAGGCGTTCGCGCATGAAACATGAAATAACGAGTCTGCTTGGCGTTCTCCTCCCACCTCCTTGCCCGACGCGCAATGAATAGCTTCGTAGCTAGTAAGCCGACCTGGTAGGCATATCCCGGGAATACGGCGCCAACCTGTGAGCCCTATGTCCGTGTGTTTAGTGGAGCCCTGGGGCACCAGCAAACCAAAACCAATGCAGAAAAAAGAAAATTGTGGGTGAGGGCCCTGTGTGCCCGGCACCCACCATAGCCGTAAAAAGCAACCTTCGGATGTGTAACTCAGCTTCCTACCTCCACGCTCTGCTACGGTCGGCAGCTGGGATATATGATTACATTAAATATTAAATACTACAATTCAATAGACACAGCTTCCACAGGGCGTTTGTTTAAATGTTAGCGCCCTTTATTGCGAGTGTTTTGACAGCTCGCAGCAGTGCGACACCGTGCTTTCCTTCGACCTGAAAGTGCGGCCCTGTAATTCAGTTACGCCAACCTGGTTCGTGGTCTGGTTGCTGTGTTTCTCTGCACGTGGCCTTAGGGCCTGGATACAAACGTACCTGATTAGTGAAGCCGTAGTCGTCGGCTTTACAGCTGAAGTGGAGCCACTATTCACGTACGAAGGCCTCATTTCAAAATGTTGATCAGGTCCTCGTGCATATTGGTTGCGCGTTCATGAAAACAAACTGCCTGACCATACTTTATTTTTTCACGGCACCCATCACGACATGCTTCTGTCACCTTAAATGAGGGGGTAATCAGTAATGTCCTGCATTGAATGAATTAAATTAATAAATTAAATTACTGCCTTAAATTATTGTATTCACTTTATCACCGCAAACTTGCTTTACACTGTAGTTCTTTCTTGAAACCCCTTGCCACTCGCCGTACTCGTCATTCCCATTCTCTGTCCTTAACCCCAATGTTCGCCTCCAACAATCTGTTTAAATTTTCCTTTTTTCCCCGCACAAATAATGATTGGAACAATACACCCGAAAATTGACTAAATTCTCTTGGTTCATTTGAGGCAAATGTTTAGTTGTGCATTTGTAGTTGCCTCTAGCGTTCACTGTTTTCTACTTCAGTTGTTGTTTCTGCTATTTGCTGTTTACTGTTTGTATTTGGTTGATACTATTACCACATTATGCTCCTCCTGCTTGGGCCTACATGGCCTGCAGTATGTTCTTAAATAAATAAAATCAAATCCGGCTGAGGTAGTGCCAGGGCAATAAGCAAATGAAATGGAGTGTAACGTGGAAGTGGGGGCGACTTCTTTACGGTGAATGCAAAACTGTTAACGGTGTTCTGTGACGCTGGCCTCCCGTCTCTCGCGTTGGTACAATAGCATTAGTTCTCACTGCTGCCAATTTATTTTAGTTCATTTAAGTAAGCATTTAGTGTGCGTGTACATGTGAGAAAGCTCCGCGCGACGTGCCTTTGAGTTATCCACAGCATACTAATTACGCTGGTATGACGGTACGCAAAGCAGATTCCAATATAGAACGTGACAGACTGTGCAACGAAAAAGGAAAAATGTCGGCATCAAAATAATAGCTGCTTCATCTCGTGGCAAACCATGAAATCATGCTAACATGCAAATAACCTAATAGGTATCAGGATCCCGCAACTTATTATACAAAAACGGGGAGTGCGACACCACCCATTTTAAAAGCGAGAGCTTTCTGACTAGCACCGATGGCGTTCTATCAAAAAACATACACTTCCCTATGTACCGATCGCTCGACCGAACAGCTGTGGTAACATCTCTGGACACACGGCGCGTGCGTAAAACAGGGGACCGCAAGTGAAGCCTTTTTCTCTCTTACTCTCTCTCCGAAGCACGACTTCCATTGTGTCATAATGGTTACTTGAAAATCGCGAAAAAGAAACGGTTCTAAATAAGACAACACACGCGTCCATCATGAAGACGGAGAACAATAGTATATCTTTATCTCACAAACCACGTATCGATATACATTTAGGGCGTTCTCAGATGCGTTTACTTACTGAGCGAAAAATCTTCCAATGGGTTCGTTCTTAGGTTGCGATTTGGGTCTTTGAAGGTTTGAAAATCGATTGGAAACGCTTCCAGTGAAAGTTGGACGCGATTTTAGCTTTCGCACTTCTCTCCACTTTCGTTAGGAAGGGACGACTATTTTTCTATTGAAAAGGGGGTTCTGTACAAAATGACAGATAGGTAGTCAAGCTGCTATCACCTCCCAAATTAGTGGCAAGTGACAAATTTTACATACTTCTACAGTTTTCAACGCGTATGATAACGTGATATTCATGTTGCGTTCCTCGATAACTCGATAGCGCACCTGAGGCAGTTTTTACGTTGTGGAATTAAAGGAATGGAGTTGAACTACCCGTATGTTCCAGGAGTTGGAATGGGCTGAATTTTGTCATTCCGAGGAATTGACAGGAATGGAATCCCGACAAGTTCTAATTCCTCGAATGGAATTGGAATGGAATAGGGATGCCCATTCCGCAACACCGCTTTGTACTTTCTGGTATAGAATCAGCGGCCCTTACTCCTAACCCCGACCTACATACAAGTCGTGGAAGCACAGCTGGCAAGAATATACCTATCCTCAAAGAGTATCCTGCTGGAGATGGTCCGGGTGCCCAACAAGCCACAGATTCAGCGTCTAAATGTCGAACGAGACGAAGGATCCAACAAGACGACAGGTACAACGCTCCATCTTTCGTTTCGGAGGATCTCTCGTCTCGTTTGACATTCAGGCTGGATTGGACCATCCGTCTCGGTAGATTGTTCGTCTCTGTGGATATTCAGGCTCGATTGGTCCTTCGCTCTCGATGGATCTTTTGTTTCAGTGGATAACCAGGCGCTATTGGATCTTTCGTCTCGTTCGACCTTTCATCTAGGCGAATATTAAGGCTCTTTTGTATTAAATGAACGTCCGAAGCACTCTACAATCACCTTGACTACCTATTTCTGCAAGATGTTAGCGAGAACGTCTGCGTTTCAGGTGCGAATATATACCTTCGCTGCATGCATGATGGTTTAATTTTAACTGTACTCCCGGTATTTGCATTTTTCTCTTTTTCGGGAACACTATTTCTGAACAAAAGCTTCACAAATATTCATAAAGCTTCACTAGTTAACGAGATGTATGCTATCACTGCCGTATCGGCTGAAGAAAGTCCACAACAAACGTTTTTGCGGTTGCGCTGAGTTCTCCTTTATGCGTTTGTGTGCTAGTGCGTGGGTTTGCGAGACTTGTTATATTCCTCGTAGCAAGAACGCGCCAACCCCCTATCTAAAAGTATTATCTTCTTACGAACGAACTCAAATTACATCCCGCGAATGCGCACGTGCAAAACTTGGGCAAGCGTAAGCGAAATTTGCGAATATTTAATTGCTCAATTCTGGACTTTGTTATTTTCATTTATAATTTATGTGGGTTTCTGCGAATGCGCAAGTCTCTTTTATACAATTTAGATAATTTCGCACTTTCTGCCATGGAGCCTAACTATTTGTAAATATTGCAGCGAACCATTCATTGGCTTTGTTTGTTTGTGTTTTGCTTTTACCGCTCGGCCGTGCCGGTCTGTGTTATCTCTGTGTAAGGAAAGCGCGTGTTCTATTCTTTCTTTCCGTGCCGCATGTGTTATCTGCTCTGGTAGGGAGAGCATTCCGATCTAACATGAACAGCCCGGAATAATCTTCTTGGATCTACACTGTTCTCGATGCGAATCGACGGTTCGAGAACCGCGAGCGTCGAAAGATATGAAGCCTGCAGAGCAGACGCCGGGCTTTTTGATTCTGCTACGCTCGCCGACGCACGTCACTTTGTTGACCGCTGCTTCGCCGCCCCTGTATTCTTTTGAGTTGTTAGGGGAGCACATATTCGCTCCAATAAACTTGTTTCTTTTCCGAAACAACTGCGTCGTCTTTGGCTTTGTGACATCTGGTGAAGGTGCGGGGTACATGCACCCTACGCCCTCGTCAAGCCGAAAAGCAAGTCCCACTCGTGCCAGCTGCCGACAGCAAGGTCTTGTGCCGGAGTTTGGACTGCTTCCGGATAAAGTGAAGAAAGAAGAGGTCGTCACCCCCCCCATGATCAACGCAGGCACCATGACCAGTACTTCCAATCCTGCTCTCGTCCTTCAACAGCACCGCGAACCACCATCGTTCCGTGGATCCCCCGGAAAAGACCCTGAGGACTGGTTGGAGAAATTGGAGCGCGTCCGTATCTTCAACAGGTGGGATCAGGAAGAGACTTTCCGCGATGTTTTCTTCTATTTAGAAGATACGGCCCGAACGTGGTTTGAAAACCATGAAAGCTCCATATCCGACTGGGCTCTATTTAAGAGGGAGTTCCTCAAAACATTCGCCACCATCGTGCGGAAAGAGCGAGCCGCCCTTTTGTTGGAAACCCGCACACAACACCCCAACGAAGGGGTCGTGAGCTTCGTTGAGGAGATGAAGCAACTATTTCGCCACACCCGCCGCGGTGGCTCAGTGGCTAAGGCGTTGCGCTGCTGAGCACGAGGTCGCGGGTTCGATTCCCGGCCGCGGCGGCCGCTTTTTTGATGGAGGCGAAAAGCAAAAACGCCCGTGTGTACGAGATTTCGGCGCACGTAAAGATCCCCAGGTTGTCAAAATTAATCCGGAGCCCTCCACTACGGCGCGCCTCATCGCCTGCGTTGCGTCGGCGCGTTAAAAACTACAATCAGATCAATCAGAACTATTTCGCCACGCGGACCCCGAAATGCCCGAAGAAAAGAAGTTGCACTCCTTGATGCGCGGTGTGAAGGAGGAGCTGTTTGCTGGAATTGTCCGCAACCCGCCCAAAACCATCGCTGAATTCGTGACCGAAGCCAGCACGATCGAGAAGGCTCTCGAAATGCGTGCTAGGCAGTATGACCGCAACCTTGTTGGCGCGGCCTGTGCGAACTACGTCGACAACATGCGGATTCCCGCTGATAGCCTACGCGAGACCATCCGCGCAGTAGTGAGAGAGGAGCTGCGGAAACTTTTCCCGACGACGCCGCAACCCCAAGTCGCTTGCCTAACTGACGTGATCCGGGAAGAAGTTCAAAACGCTGTGGGAACTTCTGTGGCATCCGAAGTACACTGCGAGCCCCAAGCTATGATGTACTCCGCGGCTGTTCATCGTTCTCGCCCTGCTCCAACACGTCGTCAAGAGGCATGTCAAGAGGCCCCGCCCTACCGCCGCCCACTGTCGCCCGCCCGACCCCCTGTAGCACGAACCCAGACGCCGAGGAAGACTGACGAATGGCGAACACCGGACAATCGTCCTCTGTGCTACCACTGGGGAGAGGCCGACCACATCTACCGTCGCTGCCCATGCAAGAGACTCGGACTTCGTGGTTTCTTCGTCGACGCACCCCGCCCCCGACCCGGGCAGCACCCATCTGATATTGAAGAATACCTGTCGAACACCAGCCGTGGACCAGCCCGTTTCGACCGTGCGCCGTTGCCTTGCGCGTACCAGTCACCGGACCACAGTACCAGTGCTGACTTCGCACGTGAAAGGTCTCCAGCCAACGCGGGGGAAACTAAAGGCGGCAACTTCTAGAGGGGAAGTTGCAGAACGGCGAAAAAAACGAAAACTTTCCAACGACGCAGCGATTCGCCGAAGACTATCACTTACGACATGCCCTCATCCCGAAGACCCGACCTAACCCTCACGTGACTCCTGAACACGAGGATAACCAAACGGCGCGACGCGTACTTGACATGCTCGAGCCTACCGCTGAGACGAAGACAACAACGACGCACAGTACCAGACCGTCAACGCACATGCGCATTCAAAGTTAGCGCGTAAACCCGGTGCTGCCGCAAGAAAATTGCGACAGATGGCTGGATTTGCTCCATCACTACAGTGAGGGTTTTTCGGCCAACTTAAAATTACGTCAGAAACCCCTAGCGAAGCACCGAATTATAACCGAAGATCGAGCCCGACTTACCCAACAGTCACCGTACCGCGTCTCTTAACATGAGCTCTAAGCCATCCGGGCTCGAGTCGACAACATGCTCAGTGACAACGTAATACAGCCGTCGAAAAGTCCATGGGCTGCACCGGTCGTACTCGTGAAGAAAAAAGACGGAACATTAAGGTTTTGCGTTTACTACCGGCGACTCAACAAAATCACCAAAAAGGGCGTGTACCCCCTGCCACGAATCCACGACACCCTCGACCACCTCTGCCATTCGAAGTACTTCTCATCGATAGATCTGAAGACCGGCTACTGGCAAATTGAAGTGGACAAGAGAGACCGAGAGAAGACTGCTTTTATAACCCCATGGGACCTATACGAGTTCAAGGTGATGCCTTTCGGGCTGTGCACGAGGCCAGCAACGTTTCAAAGAGTCATGGACAGTGTGCTATCTGGCCTGAAGTGGCACACTTGCCTCGTATACCTCGACGACGTTGTCGTATTCGCCCGGACTTTCGACGAACACCTCGCAAGGTTGGAGTCTGTACTGGAAGCCATTCGTACGTCGGAGTTAACGCTGAAGCCTGAAAAGTGCCGCGTCGCGTACGAGGAGCTCAAGTTCTTGGGCCACGACGTCAACTCCGCGAGAGACCTACGTGACTCAGCAAAAACTTCAGCCGTTGCGAAGTTCCCAAGGCCGAAAGACAAGAAGTGCGTGCGAAGATTTCTCGAACTGTGCGCGTACTACCGGCGCTTCGTCGCAAACGTCGCATGCATTGCAGAACCGCTCACTCGCTTGACGAAGGATAGCACCCCTGTAAGCTAGGAAAACGATAAAAAAAAAGCATTCTGCGATCTGCAAAAACGCCTGCAAAGCCCGCCTGTGCTCGCTCATTTCGACGAAAACGCCGAAACGGAAATACACACGGACGCCAGTGATATAGGCTTGGGTGCCGTTTTCATCCAAAACCAAAACGGGTGCGGAAAGGTAATCGCCTATGCCAGCCGTAGTATGTCGGAGGAGAAAAACTACTCTTCCTCCGGGAAAGAGTGCCTGGCAATTATATGGGCGATTTAGAAATTGCGCCCATACGTGTATGGAAGACCATTCAAGGTTGTGACAGACCACCACGCGTTGTGTTGGCTCACCAATTTGAAGGACCCCTCTAGTCTTGGGCGGTGGAGCTTGCTCCTGCACGAGTTCGACGTTACAGTCGTCTATAAATCCGGCAGGAAACACTCCGACGACGACTGCCTGTCCCGCGCCCCCGTCGACCCTACAGCAGAAGACTCTGATGAAGACAGCGCGTCCTTCAGAATTGTGACGGAGAGCGACTTAGCAGCCCAGCAGCGTGCCGATCCCGACTTACGCCTCATAATCGACTACCTCGAAGCATGCAACGTCGCCGTACCTAGGAACTTCAAACGCAGCTTACCAGGATTCAGCCTGAGGAACTCCGTCCTCGTGAAGAAGAAATTTAGCCCCGGAACGAGAACGAATTACCTTCTTGCCATCCCTGCAGACCTTCGTGACAAAATTTTGGAAGCGTGCCACTACGACCCGTCTTCCGGACATGTCGGCACAGCCCGCACAATTGAAAAAATCAAGGCGAAGTACTACTGGCCCCGCCTTACATCCGACGTCACCCACTACGTCGGGAGCTGCCGTGACTGCCAGCGACGAAAAACACCGCCGGCAATACCCGCCGGACTTCTGCAACCGATCGCCGTCCCATCGAGACCCTTCCAACAGATTGGAATGGACCTTCTCGGGCCGTTCCCTACGTCACGATCCGAGAACAAGTGGATTGTCGTAGCAACAGACTACATGACGCGCTACGCAAGAGACCACCGCTTTTCCTAGGGGGAAGGCACAAGAAGTCGCCAAGTTCTTTATTAACCAAGTTGTGCTGCGACATGGAGCCCCTGAAGTCCTAATCACGGACCGCGGAACGGCCTTCACTGCTGAGCCTATGCAAGGAATCTTACGCTAGAGCAACACGGATCACAGAAGAACGACAGCGTACCACCCCCAAACGAACAAACTTACCGAACGTCTGAACAAGACGATCGCGGATATGCTGTCTATGTACGTCAACGTTGAACATAAGACTTGGGACGAAGTCCTCCCATATGTCACCTTCGCGTACAACACAGCGACCCAGGAAACTCCGCAGATGACACCGTTCGAGCTTGTCTACGGAAGACGGCCGACTACGATGCTCGACACCATGCTTCCGCACGTAGAAGACGACGACCTCAACGCCGACGTCCAAGGATATCTTGACCGTGCGGAGGAGGCCCGCCAGCTCGCTCGAGTTTGTATAACGGACCAGCAGCTGGTGGATGCCGGACGCTACAATCTCCGTCGCCGAGACGCCGAGTACCATCCTGGGGATCGCTTGCGGGTCTGGACCCCCATCCGACGACGCGGACTGAGTGAGGAACTTCTGCGACGGTGTTTCGGACCCTACCAGTTTCTACGACGTGTTGGTCAACTAACCTACGAAGTCATCCCCGATGATGACTTCTGCACATCACGGCGACGTACGCGGCCCGAAGTCGTCCACGTGGTTTCCTTAAAACCTTTCTGCGGACGATGACGTACTTTTATTTTTATTTTCGGACTGTCGCTTATGTTAGCGTCGGGTCGATGCACGCTTAGAGGGGGGAGGGAGGGTAATGCAGCGAACCATGCATTCGGTTTGTTTGTTTGTGTTTTGCTTTTACCGCCCGGCTGCGCCGGTCTGTGTTATCTCTGTGCCAAGGGAAGCGCGTGTTCCATTCTTTCTTTCTGTGCCGCATGTGTTATCTGTTCTGATCGGGAGAGCATTCCGATCTAGCGTGAACACCCCGGAATAATCTTCTTAGATCTACAATGTTCTCGATGCGAATCGACAGTTCGAGAACCACGCGCGTCGAAAGATAAAAAACCTGCATAGCAGACGCCGGGCTATTCGATTCTGCTACGCTCGCCGACGCACGTCACTTTGTTGACCGCTGCTTCGCCGCCACTGTATTCTTTTGAGTTGTCAGGGGAGCACATGTTCGCTCCAATAAACTTGTTTCTTTTCCAAAACAACTGCGTCGTCCTTGGCTTCGTGACAATATCAAAATTGCCCCATTTTTTTGTGCCGCCTTTTGATTCTGCGCAAGACTATGGGCTATACCGGTCTTTCCTGAGTGAATGGATTTAGCCTTGAAGTCTCAGTTTCGTTCTTCGATAATTGTTCAACTGTTTTAGAAAGTAACAGTGTTTGATATTGAACCGAAGGGCGACAGTGCAGTGCAATTATGCCGCCCTTCTACAAAAGTGTTGCTTTCCGATATGAATTTCCTGGCCACCGACGATTACGCTGTTGCGACGGAATTTCAGGAAAAGCCTATCGCGTTCGTTATCGCAGCTCCAAGACAAAGTTTCGAGACTGATTTTTGTCCACTTCCTATAAAAGGCATATTTGCGGTAGGATGGCGCGGTGTGTTCAAACCGGTCTGTTGGACGTCTGAACATAAATTCAATGGTTTAGCGGACGGGTATACCTGCGTGATTTGTGTTGGCTATGGGGTGGGCCTAGGGTTGCAAATACCCGCAAATTCTTCAAGCATTCTAATTCACGGAGAACAGATGTTTTTCTCGGAGGGAGAAATACGCTCTCTAACAACAGGAATGACCATTAGTTTATGCGAAGCACCTTTTACGTCGTTCCATACACATTAGGTTGTGTATGGAAGTCGAATAACGTTAAGAGGACGAGTGATGATTCGCGAAAATGGCGGGATTACTTGCGCAAAGTGTTTTCTGGAATCTCTAGGCAAGGTTTCAGCCACTCAGGCTGGGCTCCGGGAAGGATCTCTTGCCGCACATGAATGAAACTTGCTGAGCGACAACCTACCGAGGCGATGGAATCGGGCAGAGATCAGATTTATACCGAAGCCCAGAAAGTTCCCGCACATTGATTATTTAAGGCACATTTCCCTCACGTCTTGTGTGAGTGAAGTGATGGAGTGGATGGTTCTAAATAGGCTGCAAAAGCATCTAGAAAGCACCAGTCAGATGACGGATACCGTGTTTGGATTCCGAAAGCTCCTCGGAACATAGGACGTGTTGCTACAAATAAAAGAGGATGTCATAAAGCAGGCCACGAGACATTCGCCCACAGCCATTTTGGCGATTGACCTCAAAGGCGCATTTGATAACGTTCCTCACGCCAGCCTCCTATCGAACCTCCATAGTATACAATTATGTACGGGACTTCTGGACTGACCGCCAAGTGAGAATCCAAGTGGGAGAAGAGGTATCCTCTTCCGTGAAACTGGGAAGCCAGGGTACCCCTCAGAGATCCATCTTGTCACCCCTTTTGTTCAACATGGCGCTCCTGGGCCTGCCAAAGGTGATCGGAGTGATCGAAGGATTGGAACATGCGCTATATGCCGACGACATCTCGCTCTGGACGACAAATTTAGGCTCTTAGGATGGATTCAAAACACGCTGCAGGCAGCAGCAGATGAAGTGGACATAAGCGCCAAAGGTTGTGCCCTTAGATGCTACCCAGCTGAATCAGCACTAGTGTTCATCCGGCCAAGAGCGCTTAAGAAACAAAAAGAGGACATAAAGGCAGCGTAGAGGGGTAAGACGTTTTCCCAATCTCCAGCACAAAGCTTCTCGGATTAGTCATCCGGGCCGACAACAGGGCATCTATACCCGTTGCAAAACTAAAGCGCACATCAGAACAAATCTTTCATATGTTCCGACGAGTGGCGTCAAGAAAACGAGGCCTGTTGATTCTTGATCGCGGAGGAAAGCGCGTTCGCGGTCACTTGGAAGAAGAGAAGAAAGAAGCGCGGGGTTTGTGCGCGCGCTCGTGCTTAATCGGAAGAAAAAAAAGTGCCAGGTCTTCCGAACGGTAGCGGGGCGCCGGGTCTTCTCGAGTCAATATTTCTGGTGCCGTGAAACCCGGGAGAAGAGCGGCATCGTGTCCTGACCGACGGACAAGCTCTGCCGTCAGCGTGGCGCTCTCCATGGAGCCGTCACGAGGCTGCGCAAGGCAGCCACCGCGCTCTACGAAAGCCCGTCGCCGTCTCCGCATGACCTGCAAGAGGCCGTAGACCAGCTGGAAAGTAAAGAACGCTCACTCAAAGAACTTGATGACAAGATCGGGGAAGCAGTCGAAGGCGATGAGTTCGACCAGGATATTGCCGGCGTGATAGAAAACCAAGAAAACATATGCCTTGCAATCAGTCACCTGCGCTCGGCCTTGAATAAGCTGCGGGCACCCGGCCCGAGAGCTTCCGGCGGAGTAACTGCAGGGGAACCACAACCTGTTCAACCATACAGCATGGTTGTCGAAGGTGTTCGCCCTGCAGTCCATCCGAACCCGCCGTTGCACGTCGGCTCTCGTCCATTGACATCGCGGGTTGTCCTGCCGACGCTACAAGTCCCCCACTTTTCTGGTGAGCCACGCGACTGGCCGGGCTTTTGGGACCATTTTGAAGCGACCATTCATAACCACCCCGACCTACCCGACATAGAGAAATTCAAGTATTTAAGGTCTTGCCTTACCGGAGACGCAAAACGCGCCGTTGAATGGATTTGCCTAAACGACGCAAATTGCCGTCAGGCTGCGAAGATTCTCACCGACCGGTTTCGACGCACAGAACTGCTCGTGCAGGACCACGTAGATAGCCTACTCGCCACCGCACCGATTGAATCGTCGACGCAAGTGGCACACCTCCGAGACCTGTACGAGCAGATACAATTCAGGGCTGGCTGTCTCGAGAGCCTTGGCATTCCAGCTTCCGAGAACTCGGAGATCCTGAACAGGGTCCTCATGCACTCGTTTCCTGAAGACCTGGCGATTCTCTACCGTCAGCACACGAAGGAGACCGCCAAGGGCAACGTTGAGCCAACGCCTCGAAAGAGCAAGTCAAGGCCTTCATGGCGTTCTTGAAGGTTCAGGTGGAGAGCAGGGAGGAAAGTAGAGCTTTTCGATCGAACCCTGACGCGAAGATGTCTTTGTAGAAAAGAAGGATGAAGCGGGCGTGAGCACGCGCCAAGATCATCATCGGGAGTTGTTCGAGGACAGCCAATAAAGAAACACGTATCGCTCTGTCTAGGGCTCTAGGGCTGGACTCGCGCTAGCTTCCGTGACATCTTTGTTGCCGAAACCCGGGAAATCGCCCTTCGGAGCATCACCCGCATGACTTCGTCCATCGACCGCCTTCGGAAGGCTCGTGGCGTCGTCAGGAGCGGCGTCACGCGAGCTCTCAACCAGCTGAATGACCTGCTGCAGCAGCCGTCTCCCGACGCGGCAACCCTGAGCTCCCACGTCGAGTACATCGTACAGCGAGAGCCTGAGCTCACCGCCCTCAACGAGAAAATCGCCGATGCTACGGATGACGACGGGCTGGAGCAGGAGCTCGAAGGAGCGGCAGAGTATACCCGCAAAATATCCTACGCCGTCTCTCAAGCACGCTTCCTCCTACGAAACGCCCAGCAAGTGCCCAGCGCCACCGATTCCAGCGCCAGCGGAGGGACAGCCACTCCAGTTACTGCTCCCACGGGTGCGTCAGGCGGGCACACGCATGCTTCACGTCATCGGACGGTTATGCTTCCCAAGCTCCAGATCCCAGCGTTTTCGGGAACTCTGCACGACTGGCAAGCGTTTTGGGATCATTTTAATGTGACGATTCACGAAAATGCCGAGCTGCCGAAGATTGCGAAGTTTCAGTACTTATTGACACACTTGATCAGCGACGCCAAACGAGCCATTGAGGGAATCCGGCTTGCTGACGCGAACTACGACCTCGCGATGAAGACCTTAGTCCAGCGGTTCGGCCGACGAGACTTGCTCATCAATGAGCACAATGATCAACTCAAGGCAACGAAGCCGATCAGAAGCTCAATGGACATCGAGAGGCTCCGCCAAATGTACGACAAGGTGCAATTCCGTGTCAGCGCCCTCGAAGCCTTGGGAGTTCCGCGAGAGCAGTACGCCGTACTCCTGAACCGTGTGCTCCTCCGATGCCTGCCGGATGACCTGACTCTAATGTATCGGCAGAGGGTTAAGGAGACGGACAAGGGGCTAACGGACGAATCCGCGACGCGGCAACAAGGAGCTGGCCAGGTAAAGGAGCTCATGGAATTTCTAACAATTCAAATCGAAATTCACGAGGAAGGAAGACAAGGACAGCCTCCGTATAACGCAGCTCGTCGATCCCTCCAAAACTCCGATTTGATCTCTCCAGGACAACCGGAGGCACCCGTCCCCTCAGCTTCAGCCTTGGCCAGGAAGGCCGAGTCCATAATAATACCGGCGTGTCCCTTGTGTGACAGCCATGGTCACAAGGTGGCGGACTGCATAGTTGACATGTCGGCCAACGAGAAGAGGACGCGATTGCGCAACGCTCACTGCTGTTATCGGTGCGGCCGACGCAACCACGTTGCGCCTCAGTGCAGAGCTTCCCGCAACCTGACCTGCAACAGTTGCAATCGGCGCCACTTAACGTCTTGTGTGACTTGTTCAATCCGACTGGCAGCAGCACGCCCAGACCAACACGCCAGGCACAAGCTGGAGAAAGCGCACATGCCGTCATGACGGCTTTGAGCGGACACTCAGGGGCAACGTCAGTGTTGCTCCAGACGGCCCGAGCATTGGCAGAGGGTGTAGGGCGACGCCTTGTTGTTCGAGTGCTGTTAGACACTGGCAGCCAACGCACCTTCATTCGCCAGGATGCGGCTAGGGCCCTGAAATGCACGGCTGCCGGCACGGAAGACCTGTCCTTAGTAACGTTCGGTACTGCGAAGTCATCCAAGGTTCTACGGTGCCGGCGAGTACACGTGACGCTACGCGGACAAGCTCGGGGAAGGCCGGTCGTGTTGGAAGCTTTAGATGTTCCGAAGATTTGCTCCCTTACGAGTCCGGAACTCGATACCGCGACCGCAAAAACCCTTATAGAAAAGCGGTACGACATAGCCGACGCCTTTCATCCGATTACATGGAAGGCAAATGAAATCAGCGTACTGGTTGGTTCCGACGCCTACTGGAAGGTGGCCACGGGCGGGGTGGACAGAATCAACGGAGACCTCACAGCAGTAGCAACAGTTCTAGGCTGGACCGTTCAAGGAAGACTCGCTTCTACCGCATGCCCTTTTACCAGTGCCACGTTCCTGTCGTGCACCTCACCCGGACATTTGGACTTTGACGCGTCCGCCATGTGGCGGCTGGATACCATTGGCATTGATAACCCGACTCACGAAAATTCGCTGCAGGATAGCTCGATGGAAACATTCGAGCGAAACATCACCCGTATCGAAGGCCGGTACCAAGTACCGCTCATGATCCAGGCTCCTGGTTTACCTCATGGAAGCGACAATCGTCAGCTCGTGGAACACCGTCTGCGGATGCAAGAACCGATTCCGGGAACAACCTGAGTTGCTCGAACCGTATGACAGGGCAATTCGAGCCTATTTTGAAGAAAACCATGCGGAACGAGTTGCGGAACAGCAGCGTCCAGGCGACCATTTGTATTACATGCCCTACCATGCCGTCATCCGAAAGGACGCAGTGACAACAAAGCTCCGAGTAGTGTTCGACGCTTCTTGGCATACAGCCGGCCAGCCATGCCTAAACGACGTCCTTTGCAAGGGCATGAAGCTTGGGGTCGAAGTCGTTCAGCTGCTCATGACTTTTTATTGTCACCCTGTAGTCATCGTCGCAGACATAAAAAAGGCGTACCTGCAGTTGCTGATTCGACCAGAAGATCGCGACGCGTTGAGATTCCTCTGGGTGGAACGACTGCCTACGCGAGATAATCCGGCATCCTCCATTGTCACCTGGAGGGTGACCCGCGTACCGTTTGGCGCGTCATCCAGCCCATTCCTTCTGGCTGCCACGATTCGCCACCATCTCCAGGCCTGTCGGGAGCAGTACCTGGAAACAGTACCGCTGCTGGAAAGAGCATTCTACGTGGATGACCCCATAATTGGTGTACCTAGCGTCGAAAAGGCAATTCAAGTGTACGAGGAAGCTCGCAAAATATTCTCCGAGGCCGGAATGGAGATACGAAAATGGGCACCAAACTCAGAGAAGCTCGGACATCAGTTTGTCCGGGACAACGTCGCAATCGAAAATGAAGCAGGAGGCGCAATCAGGATGAAGTTGCTGGTAGTCCCATGGATGCGTGCTGGAGAATGCATTTACCTGTCGACGAAAGGCGCATCAGAATTTGCGGCAGCCAATCCGTCAACCAAGCTCACCGTGCTGCAGACGTTTGCGAGAATGTATGATCCGTTGGGATACTTTGCACCATTCCCCTTGACGGCCAAGCTTGTGTTCCAGGACATCTGGAAAAAGATCCGCTCGTGGGATGAACGCCTTCCAGATGACAAGCGCGATGGAACAATTGGTGCGCCCAATTAACAGATTTGAATGAGGTCCAGGTTCCCCGGTTCATGTTCTCGCACTCGTTAGATGTGGAAGGTTCAGTCGAGATTCACGTTTTTTGCGATGCAAGCCCTCGAGCTTACGGCGTTTCTCTATACATCCGAAAGCTGGGTGGCAGTGGCCTATATGACACCAGATTGTTAATTAGCAAGAGCCGAGTCGCCCCCCTCAAGCCCATCTCCCTGCCTCGGCTAGAGCTTCTTGCTTGGGTTATTGGAGCACGACTCATACGTTATGCCAAAACAACTGCAATTCTGGAAGACTCCCCCGTCAGTTTGTGGACGGACGCTGTTGTCGCGCTGCACTGGATTACTAGCGCCGCAACAAAGCGACAACCCGGCAGATTTAGTCACACGAGGTATATCGGCGGTGGCTCTTCTGCACTCAACCCAATGGTGGCACGGACCTTCGTGGCTCCTAGGTTCAAAACAGGAGTTCCCTGAAACGCAGATTGATCATGTTGACCCGAAGGAGCTTGCAGTGTCACAGGAAACTTTGGTTTGCCCTTGCGAAGTCACGAAGCACGAACAGCTACTGACCGTAGAGAATTACAGCACCCTCAGGCACCTTTTGCGCGTCACGGCCTGGACTCGACGTTTTCTGCAAAATGCCCAGCGGCGAGAGCCATCAGCAAGCGGTCCCCTCACAGCAACTGAGATAATGAAGGCTGAACGCGACTGGATGCGGCACGTACAGCTGGAGTTATTCAGCACTGAAGTACGCGCACTGTCAGTCGGTCAGACCGTTCCTTCGACATCAGCGGTGCTTTGACTTTCACCCTTCATGGATGACGAAGGTCTGCTCCGCGTAGGAGGCCGATTACACAAATTAAATTGCAGCATCGACGTTAAGCACCCGATTTTGGTACCTGCGCGGCACAAGTTTACGTACCTCATTGTTTTGCGGCCCATCACCACACTCTTCACGGTGGAGTCGAAGCCACACTCACGGAGACAAGAGAACGGTTCTGGATTGTGAAGGGACGCCAAACCGTCAAAAGGGTGCTGGCCCAATGTCTGACGTGCAGACGCCGGAGGGTGACAGCCCAAACTGCACCGTTTGCTCCTTTGCCAAGCGACAGAATCACGGCAGCACACCCGTTCTCTGTGGTCGGCCTGGACTTCTGTGGACCACTCTACGTGCGTGGAAAAGCTCCTCCGGCAAAAGCTTACATTTTAATATTTTCATGTGCTGTCACTCGCGCCATACATTTGGAGCTGACGTCGGATATGACAGCGGCTACCATGCTACTGGCTTTCCGTCGGTTCGTGTCAAGACGCGGCATACCGAACACTGTTTACTCTGACAAAGCTCAGTCGTTTCATAGTTGCGCTCGAGCATTTAAGGCCGCTGCGGCAGCCCTTCAAGAATATGCGACCTGGCTCAATGTGCACTGGAAATTCAGCGTTGAGCGAGCCCCTTGGTGGGGTGGCTGGTGGGAGCGTCTCATTCGCTCTACCGAGGACGTTCTCAAGCGTTACCTTGGGCGCAGTAGCCTTACTGCCAAAGCTCTGTCCACCACCCTTTGCGAAGTGGAAGCTGTTATTAATAGCCGACCTCTAACCTACGTCGAAGACTACCCCCATGAAGGAGTGCCACTTACGCCTTCCCACTTCCTGACCGGTAGGCGTGCGCTCTGCATGCCCCAAGAGTTAGCGGTGACCGAGACGTCGTCAACCCCAGCTGACCTTCGGTGACGAACACGCTACCATCAAAGGCTGACGGCTGAGTTGTGGCGCAGATGGAGGAGCGCATACTCGCTGTTACTGCGTTCGGCTCACAGCTGTTCCCAGGCTACTTCACCGCAGCTGAAGGTGGGCGACGTCGTAATCGTGCATGACGACAACGCTCCGCCAATGCAGTGCAAACTGGGACGAGTGACAATGCTGCACCACGGCGTCGACGGCGTCGCTAGAGCGTGCTCGGTGCGGACAGCAACGGGCCACGTGATAAACCGTTCAGTGCAAAAACTTTACCTGTTAGAATTAGCCGCCTAATCATCTTGGGCCCGCGGGAGGATGTAGAAAAGAAGGACGAAGCGGGCATGAGCACGCGCCAGGATCATCATCTGGAGTTGTTCAAAGACAGCCAATAAAGAACACGTATCGCTCTGTCTAGGGCTCTGGGGCTTGACTCGCGCTAGCTTCCGCGACAGTCTTCAATCCCGCAGCAGCCGAGAACCTCCTCTCCTCACTTGACGTCCGCCTTGGCCTTGTCAGCAGGCTCTGCATCGGCTTCAACAAATTTCTCGGCGGGAGGAAAGCTGGCGTGCTACCTGTGAGGCAGTCAGGGCCACAAGGCAAGGGACTGCCGGGCCATCTTAACAGTGCCGGAAAAGCGACGGCGCCTTTCAAGAAACCACTGCTGTTTTAGATGCAGGAGGCAAGGGCACGTGGGGCGCAACTGCCGCACCAGCGCGAAACTCAAGTGTGAGACTTTTTCGAGGCGGCACGTAACCGTCCTTTGCGACCTTTGGGTGCGATTGGGGACCACCTGCCAGACTACTTCTCGCCGTGATGAAGACGCGGATCGTGAACAACTTCCAGAACGCGATTGTAACGTGACGACCGCTCCTGCCAGCAGCATTCGCTCTTCGTCGGTGCTGCTCCGAACTGCCACAGTGTGGGCATATGGAGAGTGCGGTCGGCCGGCGTTGGTCCGGCTACTCATGGACACTGGAAGCCAACGAACCTTCGTGCGAAGTGATCTATGTCGTCAGCTGGCCCTACCTGGTTCTGAAATGGAGGGGTTCGCCGTGTTTAGGTTTGGAAGCTCGCACCGCCAGATTTCGTACCAGTGCCGGAAGGTGGCGATCACCTTACGCAGCCGCTTCCATTCATGTCCCGTCACCCTCAATGCTCTTGAAGTTCCAGAGATCTGCACGGTAGATGAATCGCCCTTGAAAACTGAAGTCGTAAATCTGCCTCGAAACCGCAATTTGCTCGTTGCCGATTAACCCGAAGAAGGGCACACACAAACGCCGACTACAAGCGTGTTAGTGGTTTCGGACAACTACTGGAAACTCGTGAGCGGGCGCATCGAGCGCTTACGTGACAGCATTTGCGCCATTGATACAGTGTTCGGCTGGGTTCTTCAAGGAGAGTACAGAAGTACCGATTGCACCCTGGTGAGGAGCAGCAGTTCTAGGGCCTTGTTTTTGGCCTGCGGTGAAATACAAGTCGAAAGTTGCCCAGGACCGGGACCGAGTGATCCCTCAGAATTGTGGGGGTTGGACGCCAGAGGGATACCTGACCCGCCTGAAAAGACTGAAGCCGAAGACTGCGCTGCATTAGGGAAGTTTCGGAGTGGACTCCACAATGAAGATGGTCAGAGTGTAGTGCCGCTTATGATCGAAACGCCAGGCCTTACATCCAGCACTAACTGGACTGTAGCGGAGAGCAGACTTGGACGGCAGCTAAAACGCTGTGAACATCACCCGAATCTTCTGGGAGAGTACGACGAAGTCATCGGCGAGTACTTCAAGGAAGATAATTCGGAGCGAGTGCTGCAAACCACGGTACCCGGGGACACAGTTTATCCACTCTTAATCATACAGTCGTCAAACGGGAGGCAGTAACACCAAAGGTTCGCGTAGTCTTTCACGACTCTTCGCACGAGAAGGACCAGCCATCCCTCAGCGACGTATTGGAGAAAGGAGTTAAGATTGAGCTCGAACTGCTGCAGCAGACGACCTTGTCATCGGCGCGTGTTCAGAAAAAAGGCGCTGGAGCTGTACGAGGCAGACAGCACCGTTCTGGAGCCAGCATGGAGCTTCGGAAGTGGTGCTAAAACTCCAGCATACTCAATGACCGTTTCACCGCGGATTTAGTTTCTGTTGAGAACGTTGGAGAAAGCGGGCCAACTTCGAAAATACTTGGGTTGGACTTGGAGAACATGACGGACGACGAAATACTTACAACTCAACCGCGCCGTTTCACATTTTTGCAGCAGTCCCGGAAGAGATGGCGTCCAGCGCTACCACGATATTCTCCTACCTAATGGACAGTGAATCCGACGCGCCATTCAACGGCTCTGCCTTTTGGAATCAACCGCGGCCGCGGGAGGATGTTGAATATTGATCGCGGGAGAAAGCGCGTGCGCGGTCACTTGGAAGAAGAGAAGAAAGAAGCGAGCGGTTTTTGCGCGCGCTCGTGCTTAATCGCAACAAAAAACAATTAAACCATCTTCCCGTGGGGAACCCTGATGAGGATGCGAAGCATCGTGGCGGTTCCGTGTGGTTCCATTGTGTTGCCGTTATGTTGAGCGATGTTGTTTTTACTAGCGCCAGAGGGAATTCCGCGTCCGGGTACACAACGGTTGCAAAGGCACGCAAGTGCTGTTGTGTTACGGATAGTAGGCGGTGGTTCTCGAGGCACCGAAACTCGTCCATCATGTTCTTGTCGATGTTGTCTCTGTGGTAGAATCGGTAGTCTCCGTCAGCTTTGGTGAGGTAAAGGTTGTTGACATTGGTGCGCCGGCTGAGAGCAATGTACACGCCCTCCTCTTCGCAGCTTTGTCTTCTCATTCTTCTTCTTTTTCGGCGATTCCCCTACGGGACGGGAAGATGACGACGGTGGTTGAACGCGAACCTGTCTCGTGATAGATTCTTTGGTTGGCCAATCCCTAGGGGCATCCTGCCAAAATCAGCATCACAGGCGCTGCGGACGGGGCTGGTTGAGCTGCAAGGCACGTGGCGCTTACCGCCGCAGCTTTCCCACGGGAAATTCAGCATCCCCCTCTAAACTTTTCAGTTCGTCGTTTCCGTTGACGTTCAGCTTCGCGTGCCTTCGTTGTATCAGTAGCTTCTTGACGTAGTTTGAATGAGTCAAGGACATAAGGCGCGTTCGTAGCACTTGCTTCTGTCCCGGATTTGTGACGTGGTGGGAAGAGCACCGCGTACCTCCCGTCTCGGCGAGAGAGTCGTGGGATCAAAACAGGGCACCGCTATTTATTTTTTTATAGTGTAGTATCGCGGAGCTGTGGGTGTACGGAGGAGAGTTGCGCATGCGCAGTGAGTGTATGGACGGCGCCACCATCAACGACGGAGGACCAGGCGAGCCTAACAAATACTGCGCATATAAAAAAAGTGCCAGGTGTTCCGAACGGTAGCGCGGCGTCGGGTCTTCTCGAGTCAATAAGGCCTCATGGAGAGGGGCACACTTAGGGTCATCAAAGTCTTTGTGGTAACCGAAATTCCGTATGTAGCACCTTATCTCCTCCTGAACAAAGATGACACACAGGTGCTGGATGTCATCATCGGCAAAGCCATAAAGCAAGCTATTGGAGTTCGTATGAGCGCGTCCACATGCAAACTAAGGGCATGGAACACGGCTGAAATTGCCCCTTTCGTTAAAATCGTTGAGTAGGAATGGCGGCATAGGTTAAAAAGAAGAAGAAACGCTGCATTAAAGTGCTTCCGGTCATCGTTGTGTACGTAATAGCAAGGATGGCAAGCGTCGCTACGGAGGAGTGTGTCGCGGAGCCGCCTGTGAAGACTCATTTAGAAAAAATGTTTTCTCCGCAATAAAACAAAGTACTTTTCGAATTTTTTTATGTACTTTAGAAATAACCTTGAGCTATCTTTTGGGTACTTTTTAAAGACCATAAACTGTTGCCCACACAGCCGTTTGGTCCCCTTTAGGGGGGTTCTTTTGTAAAACTTTAATACTATGCATTTATTACCAAAAGAGAGCTGTGAAGCTTTGTGATTTCAAAAGCTGCAAATACATGTGGATGTCTTAGAGAACCAGTGCGGAAATTTTTGTTGTAGTCATTTCAATAAAAGTTGACAAAATGAGCGTGAAACTGACGATTTTTCTGAGATTCCCGCTGTTTACTCAGGTGGAAAATTGGTTAGCACGGCGTTTAGTTTTTACGGCAGTGTAGCCTCTGAATAGATCTGTTTACCTGCTCACGCCTGCTATCGTAATCTGTGATTGCTCCTTGACAAAAAAAGGAAAACTTAACACTTTTTACGCATTTTCTAGGATTTTGGAGGCTACTTTAAATACGACAAAACCTTTTTCGCCAGAAAATTTTTACTGGGTGTAACTTTTCGACTCAAAAATGCCAAAATAAATTTTTGAAAGCTATCCGAAAGCTTGAAAAATCGCCTAATAATATTTGGCATGATGGACCCCTCTGCAATAATAAGCGAGAACAACTACATTCCGATACATGCGGTAGTTGCCAGTAGGAATAAAATTTGAAACAACGCCGGTCATGGAAACAACGCCGCGGAGGAGTGTGCCTCAATTCACGCGCTTCCCACGTATAGATCGTTTCATGTGTTAATCTTTCATACGATCAGGCTATGCTCTGGGCTGTGTTGCGCACGCGCAGTTACATCATCCTGTCCACTGCGCCAGTCATAGATCCGCTAGCACAGCCCACTGGTAAAATGGTTCCCCCCAGGACGAAGAAATTAAAAAGGTGTAAACCAAGGAGCTGGAATCCAGGCGTGAATTGTCGGCGCTAATTAGCGTCATGTTGGCCTACTTCGGTTCGTATTTCCTAGACAGCATCACCACCTGAATGAGTCATAGGGAAGGACATCAGGCGGGTTCGTAGAGCTTGTCACGTCTCTGCTCACAGCGGCGCGGTAGAGCGCCACGTACCTCCCGTTGCGGCGACAGGGCTCGAGAGAGCATGGGCTCGAATCCTGGTGCTGCAGCGTCAGTGGCACTTTTCCTGGCGTCGTCACTTCCGTGACTGATATGACGTGAGTGAGATCTTCGTGTACCCGGGAATAAAGCACTTTCGTGTAAAAATGAATTCCAGAGTGATCTGATTTCTGCATACTCCTCACCACTTCCCGTGACACACTTGTCTTGCAATGCTATTGGACAATTTTAACGATCGAAATTTCACGTACACGCTATTGCGTTTTTGTCAATGCTTCTTTTTTCTGTAGTACAACTTTAGTGCTATGAACATTAGGAAAAATCGTGAGAACGTAGTTTAGTGGTTCAGTTCTGAGAAGTTCGAGCTAGTTCCTACTTCAGGAACCATTATTACCCGCTATTCACATGTTGAGTTAAGAAGTAGGCCGGATAGATCTTCCTGCACCACTTCAAGCTAACAAGTATCAATTTATGCAGTAAGCAAGGCCGAGCCGAGGTAGACGTCATGGCTGAACTGCGGTGCTCCTGTTGATCCGGGAGGAAGAACCGCGCTACGTCTCTCCTGCACCTACGGATCTCACCTACATGTCGTTATTCCGTATTATCCGCCGTGGCGTCAGCTAATCAGCCAAATATTCACAGTCGGCCAATAAAAAAACAGGCCTATATCCCTTGGTGTGAACCCACACAGTGGATGACGCTCGCTTTTCGCTTCATCATATTAGGCTACGGGAACATGGAATGATGTTTACAAACGACAAGTATATATGTCGAGGCCAACTCCCCGTATATACGACATTGCTGTTTACTCGTTGGATTGCAGCACTGTGAGCTCCAAAGCCCATTTTTTCAGCACCGTAAAGGCTTCGCCTGCCCTCCTAACCTCGCTAAGCCCTATTACATCCCATTTAATGCCCTGTAATTCCTCGAACAACACCTGAAAAATGGACACGTCCTATGTTACCGTGGTCTAGAGGACAGAAGAGAACTGGGAGTGGGATTTCTAGTCAATAAAAGCATAGCTGGCAACATAGACGAATACTATAGCATTAACGAAAGGGCAGCAGGTCTTGTAATTAGGCTAAATAAGAGGTACAAGCTCAAGGTGGTGCAGGGCTACGCGCCCACATCCAGCCACGACGACAAACTTGTGGAACGCTTCTATGAAGATGTGGAATCGGCAATGGCTAAAGTAAAAACACAGTATACGGTAGTTATGGGGGACTTCAATACTAAAGTAGGCAAGAATCAGGCTGGAGACAAGGCAGTTGGGAACTATGGTGTGGGCTGTAGAAATAGCAGGGGGGACCTACTAATTGAGTTTGCAGAACGGAATAACCTACGCATAATGAATACCTTCTTCTGTAAACGGGAGAGTCGGAAGTGGACCTGGAGGAGCCCGAATGGGGAGCACAAAAATGAAATAGACTTCATATTATGCGATAACCCTGGCGTCGTGCAGGATGTGGAAGTGCTCGGAAGGGTAAGGTGTAGTGACCACCGTATGGTAAGATCCCGAATTAGGCTAGATTTGAGGAGGGACCGCAACAAGCTAGTACGAAAGAAGCCGATAAATGAGCTAACAGTAAGACGTAAAGTAGAAAAATTCAGGATCGCGCCGCAGAACCGATATTCCGCTCTTAACGAGGAAGCCGAGCTTTCGACACAGAAAGCCAGCGCCAACCTTACACGCATTGTCACGGAGTGTGCAGTAGAAGTCGGGGGCACTATGGCTAGACAGGATACTGGTAAACTTTCACAGGAGACGAAAGATCTAATCAGGAAACGGCAAACCATGAGAATCTCCACCGCAGCTGACAGAATAGAACTAGCGGAACTCTCGAAGTTAATCAATAAGCGTAAGACAGCTGACATACGGAAGTATAATATGGAGAGGATCGAATACGCTGTAAAGAACGGAGGTAGCCTGGAAGCAGTGAAGAGACGTCTTGGCGTGGGGAAAAATCAGATGTATGCACTTAAGGATAAGCAAGGCAATGTCATCACAAATAGGGATAAAATAGTCACAGTGGCCGAAGAGTTCTATAGGGATCTGTACAGTAGCCGGGACATACAGGATAATGCCGAACGAGACAGTAGTTCACAGGAGCTAGACATCCCACCAGTAACGACCGAAGAAGTAAGGAAGGCTTTGAAAGAAATGAAAGGGGGCAAAGCACATGGTGAGGATCAGATAACAGCAGACCTCTTGAAGGATGGCGGAGAAATTGTCCTCGAAAAACTGGCAAACCTGTATACGCAATGCCTAATGACCGCAATGGTACCGGAATCTTGGAAGAACGCAAACATCATCCTAATCCATAAGAAAGGCGACATGAAGGACTTGAAAAATTACAGGCCGATCAGCTTACTGTCAGTCGTCTACAAGGTATTTACCAAGGTAATCTCTAACCGAATTTCTCCAGCCTTAGATTTCAGTCAACCTAAAGAACAAGCAGGGTTCCGTAAAGGTTATTCAACAATGGACCATATTAACACGATAAATCAGGTGATAGAGAAGTGCGCTGAGTATACTGAACCCCTATATATAGCCTTCATAGATTATGAGAAAGCATTTGACTCGGTCGAAACCCTAGCAGTCATTCAGGCATTACGAAACCAGGGGGTAGATGAGCATTATGTAAGAATACTAGAGGATATCTACAATGGGTCTACAGCTACCATCATCCTCCATAGGGAGAGCAGTAAAATACCTATAAGAAAGGGTGTCAGACAAGGAGACACAATCTCTCCAATGCTATTCACAGCATGTTTACAAGAAGTATTCACAACGTTGGATTGGGAACAGGTGGGAGTAAGGGTTAATGGAGAATACCTCAGTAAATATTTGCTGATGACGTTGCCTTGCTAAGTAACTCGGGGGACGAATTGCAAAGCATGCTTTCCGCACTGGGCGAACAGAGTAGAACCGTGGGCCTGAAAATTAATATGCAGAAAACTAAAGTAATGATCAATAACCTCGGGACAGCACAGCGGTTTGAGATAGGTGGCGAGGCAGTGGAAGTGGTAAGCGAATATATTTACTTAGGCCAAGTTGTGACCCCAGATCCCAACCATGAGGCAGAGATAATTAGAAGGATCAGAATGGGGTGGGGTGCATATGGCAGACATTCTCAGGTAATGAATAGCAGCCTACCATTGTCGCTGAAGAAGAAAGTGTATGACAGCTGCATCTTACCGGTACTCACCTACAGGGCAGAAACTTGGAGGCTCACTAAGAGGGTTCAACTTAAATTGAGAACGACTCAGCGGGCAATGGAGCGGAAAATGATAGGTGTAACATTAAGGGACAAAAAGAGAGCGGAGTGGGTGAGGGAGCAAACTGGTGTTAAAGACATATTACTAGAAATTAAGAAGAAGAAATGGACGTGGGCAGGGCATGTAATGCGAAGGCAAGATAACCGCTGGTCATTAAGGGTAACAGAGTGGATCCCTATAGAAGGCAAGCGTTGCAGGGGGTGGCAGAAACTTAGATGGGCAGATGAGATCAAGAAGTTTGCGGGGATAAATTGGTCATATTGGCACAGGACCGAGGCAATTGGAGAATAATGGGAGGGGCCTTTGCGCTGCAGTGGGCGTAGATAGGCTGGTGATGATGATGATGATGAGCTCCTAAGCTGAGCATTGCTTGAATACCGTTTGTGCAGTAGTCTTTACTCTAGCCCAAACAAATAAATGAGCGGTAGCTACTGCGTAACATCGGGCCGGATTATCGACGTGAATGTGTGGTCGTGCTGAAAACCGGTCTGCATTTCACCCTGGGAAATGTTTTAACAATTTGCGATAAAAAAACACTTGGTTTTATTTTCTAACTACTTGCATTCTTCGTTTTTGTTGTGTTTAGATTTTCTACAAGCACACCCGTCACATATGCATATGTAGCTGACGGCGAAGCGTCGAACATCAATTATACGAAACGATACATGCTCGCATTTCAGGGTCGTCTCTGAAGTAAAAAAATCTGTGCCCTTCCACTCTGTCAACAAGGATGACCTGCAAAGCAGGACGCCGTCCACGGAGTGCACAAAACAAAACATATCCGTTGTAATTTGCGATGGAGCATACGTCCTAGCCAATTAGCTGAATGTACCTCCGAAGGATCCAAGCTTTCTTCTTGAAGACAAACATGGAGCTACCTGTGTCCCTCCCGCATCGTAGGCATCTTGCTGTTTCTGTAACGTACAAACCCAATCCGCTCTAGCAATAAGGGCTCCAGACAGGTCCCATTTGTCCATTTAATGTCCACGTTTCTATTTCGCACCAGCACAACGGATATGCTACCCATCAGTATGGGCACGAAACCTCTAGCTGCGCGTGCACGCCTCACCTCATCCCTCCCATTATTATCCACTACAAACTTACGCACGGATAAACCGGCAACCGGTCATGTGCGCGTGCTTAGAAGTGACAGACGCTGCCGAAAATATCCTCTGAAAGCCTCCTGAAGAAGTGATATTGTCTACGCTGGCGTTCCAAGCGGGCAATTTCCTGTTCATTCGAGAGAGATTCCCCGCTACTCGACGAGCTAAAATTGAGGCGGAAACGGTTGTTCCAGCAGCTTTCCGTTGTTTTTGCACCCATTCGCGCTTGTGTTCGGACCAACGCGTTGAATGAGGCTCTTACTCCAAACGAACGGCATACATCAATTCCATAACGATTTCAAACCAGGAAGCCTTTGAGCTCTCTTCCCGCGTACAAACATGTGCCTTTTTCTTTTCCTTCACCGTCGTGTGTGCTCTCCTGTATGTGTAAGATGCTTGTGTAACACATCAACCCACACCCTAACCACTCGATTGAGTAGGACAGCCGAATAACGGCAGCCAATCATCTAATTTAAACGTCTAAATGCCAGCACAACTGGCCTTTCATCCATAGCGGCATGAAGCTTAGCTGTGCGCGCACGCCCCCTTTTTCTACCGGCCAACCGTGCACGCGTACACCGGCATCCGTTGATGAGGCATACTTAGACGTGAAAGACACCGGCGAAAATATCGCTCGGAAGGCCTTCAAAGTTAAAAAATCAATATGTGCACAAGCCGGCGTTCCAACTGGGGAATTGTCCCTTCTACCGGGAGGGATTCGCAGCTACTTGGCACAGTGATTATGAGTGGAAACGGTGACGGCCACTTTCGGTCGTTTTAGGGGGCAGTCCTTTGGCAGCCGTCATCAGGGCTTTGCGGGATCGGCGTCTGTTCAGGAATGGGCGTGAAAAATTCACTGAAGAATACTACACTCCCTAATCTAAAATTTGTGCGCAGAGAGAGCTGCGGACTTCGCGGACACTGCGCATTTCTGATGTGTCTTAGAAAGTGTTCGCATGATCAGCGAACGTACGGCGGCGTGCGCTGCTCTGCTGCTACCTCGCAGTGCGTCGCCGGTGCTGGCCAGCATGTTGTAAATTGTATTTGAACCTCCTCCGCAAATGTCACGTGGTTCGGATTAGCCCCGCACAAGGGAGCAGCGAGCATATTGTTGCATATCGGGTTTGAACCTCCCGCATAAACGTGACGTGGTTTGGATCAGCGGAGAATGGAACAGAGTCTCATGAAACGGTCAGCGGGAGGGCGCTCCTTGGTGGCGATACATGAAATGTGCGAGGGAAATGCAGAGAGAGAGAGATGGCGTCGTAGCCGCTCGTGTCATACTCCACATGACCTTTCGCTAGATGCTCCTCTTCATTTTCTTTCTTTCGTCGCAGCTGCGCACCACCGGTAGCTGCCGACTGCGTAACTTGCCAAAGGGGAATCGGTGCGAGTGTGGGGGAAAATAGTTGTGAAAGAGGTGTTAGCGGCAGTGAGGAGGAGCACCAGAGCGGCGACGAGTAAATCGATGACACCGCAATAGAAACTAGGGGAAGGGGGTAGGAGTAAGACATATACTGCTTTGCAGTAAAACATGTCACCAGGGGGTCATCGTGACTGCTGAAGTATGGCTAGTCCACGATCACAAATATCGGTGGAAGCCAGGGGCGTGTTGGAAGGCGAAACCAAAACTGAAACTAGTTCAAATTCTCCGAAAATAAGCTACAATAACTATATTCCGAACCATACTTGTTTCGAAGTGCCCTAAACTATTTCTTTAAAATATTCGTTTACACAAATACAGGTGCGTATGCATGAACTGTAAAATCGCCTTCCTAGTGCAGTTGATACGGCCGCCGCAGACCTCGCCTGGTATTTTATTTCTTCGGGGCTTTAAAACCTAATTATGGTGTTAGCGACTGCATATACGCGTAAAACCATGTTTATTTGCGCCCACCTGTGCGCATTTTCATATCTATTTTGATATGGCCTGTCTAATACCCGCTCTTGCTAAAAAATACTTCCCTGTAAAATGAATCAAGCGCATTATGTATAAAGCACTCACTCAATCACTCGCCACGAAGATGCAAAAGTACGTCTCTGTGCAACGCGGATATTGATTTGATATTGTATGCCACTAGGAGCAGCGGTTACATTGATTCAAGATAACAAACATAAAGGTGAGAGAGAGAGAGAAAAGACTTTATTGACCACATCCGGCATGCAAGAGACTCGGTCCGGCCACGCAGGGCTCGGCCTCGTCCCCCTGTCTATCAGTCTTGCTATCCGGGTGCCCATATACGAAGCCAAATAGTGCCAACAGTTATTTAAAAGGAAGAGAATTAAAATACGGCTAGCAAGATAGCCTTTTTTTCTAAAGCCCTACGAAAGAAACTGAACACAATTAAAAGAAGTAAACAATAAAACGTTTCGAATTTCACAGTGAAAATTAAGATTACAAGTGACTGTGAGATGAAGCGCCCAGTCGGCGGGGAGGAAGACGATGACGTCGCGGACACATACCCGTGAAGAGATTGTCCTCGTTTCAGCATGGCCGAAAAAGATGAAGTGGCAGGCCACACGAGCCGATGACGGTGAACGCGAGTGGCCTATGAGAGCCGGCCACAATTTCTCACCTGCAATGGCCCTCCTTTCTCGTTCCCGTCTGGCCTCGTCACCGCTGCGTTGTGGCCGGCTCTCAAAGGCCAGTCGCGTTCACCTTTATCCGCTCGTGTGGCCTGCCACTTTATCTTTTTCGGCCATGCTGAAGCGAGGACAATCCCTTCACGGGCATGTATCCTCGACGTCGTCGTCCCCGCCGACTAAGTGCTCCACCTCACAGTGACTTAACTGAGTAAAAACCGCTCACCTGAACCCAATAGAAGTGGTAAACAATACAACTAAAAGGAGAAGGAAAGCTGACATCTTCACGTTAGTTTCAAAGCACTTCCCCAGGGAAGTCAACTGCGCAAACTGCACAACTGAACAATGCTCTGTTACTGCTGTAGGCGAAAATGCCAAGCCATTGTGGCCCATTTATTAGAGTAGCAAAAACCACTTACAACAAACGGTGTGTCAAAAGAGGATTCGCAGACACCTCAAGGAGAACCTTTTAGAAAATGTTTGTGTCTTAGTCTTCTAAGAACTACGAAAACTGAAAGCCGCAGAAAGAACTTGTGCCCCTTTTCTACTTTTTATTCAGTGTAGGTGAACCTTTTTTTATATTGGGACAGGAACATTTGAAAATGAATAATGGGCAATGGAAAAAGCGCGGTGTTGAATATAGCAGGATAGACAAAACACATTCCAGGAACAATACGCTGAAGAAGTAGAAATATATACAGCGATATATACGGAGAACTGGTGCACTGAGAAAAATGTACTTAAAAAAACCATTCTTTCAACTCGCCGGCCAGTGGATAATTCCAGCTATGAATGATCAATGCAAGAAAATAAGGGGTATGTTCAGCAATAAGCCGTGAGTGAAGAAAGACAGTTTGACTTTTCGATTTTCGTATCAGTGCTTCGCGTACCCTTCCGCCTATTGAGTCGTTGCTCTTCAGAGAATAAACCACTTGCGGACCTTACTGCGGGGAAAAGCTACGTGTAGAACACTCCGGCCGGAAAGTTCGTAAACGCTGACATTTCAGAGGCCTGCCACCCTGCCCGTTATTCTGCCTGTGGGTGGTGGCAGTAACCTTCGCTAGTCACAATTTTTGAGATGGCATTCTTTGAAAAAAAGCATATACCACCTCGGGGAACGCTAAGGAAAGACTACATGGATGCCTCCTTGAAAACAAAAAGATGAGCGTACACAATCAGCCATAATTACATTGGCAGCTCAGAAACAGGTTGAAAAGAACGAGGATCTTGTAGCAAAACAGCTAAATCGCGCGCTAGTTCGGAGAACTGAAAGAGAACTCGGGCTGCCTTGCCGAATGGCTTGCAAGAGCAGTGCAGCTGCTGCTTTTTCTGGCGAAGATAATACGCGAGACAGTTGGTCATCTTTGCTGAAACAAATTGCGAGAATGTGTGCTTTGTGTGAAAAGTAGGCACAAGCTGTAGTCAGCAGCGGATGATATTCTACACCTTAGTAAATTATAGAGATTGAACTCCCGCCATATTACGCCGAGGTTCATTCTCAAGGCCTACGCCCTACCTTCGCTTACATTACGTATTCGTTCCTCCTTTATTATACTACCACCTCAGGGTGCACGAAGATATCTTGCACGCCCAAAAATATATTGCGGAAATTCAATTTTTAAGGCCCCGAATAAAACATTGTTCTCTGACTTTTACTAATGAGATAACACACTTAGGAGTTTTTTTCTGACTTCAATGTGATATTTGGTAAACTCCGTTTGGAAAACGGGAATAATAAGCTCAAATTGACTCTTGCAACGCCTTGCTATAGTGGATTAGCCCACAAAACACAGTAGAGCACACCACTTGTCGCATGTTCCTCGCAACAAGAACTGTTTTCGGGAATCTTTTTATCAAACCACGGCATTCTCCTCTGCTCTAATTCCATCTAGAAGAACATGACGGCCTCCAAAGCACAGGTTCCAGGCCACTATTCCACATTTTCTTACAGTTAGCTCTACAGCAGGGAAAGAACGGCGTGTTTTTATAAAGTGGAGTTTGATTGAGAAAATTAGGTAAAGATTCTAGCTAAAACATTGTATTTTGTAGAGACACAATACATTACAAAAACAGATTCCCGGTGACATTTCGATTAGTTAACAATAATCTGCTGGTCGTTCATTGATTGATTGATTGATTGATTGATTGATTGATTGATTGATTGATTGATTGATTGATTGATTGATTGATTGATTGATTGATTGATTGATTGATTGATTGATTGATTGATTGATTGATTGATTGATTGATTGATTGTAGGATTTACGCGCCGACGCAACACGGGCGATGAGGCGCACCGTAGTGGAAGGCTCCGAAATAATTTTGACCGCTTGGGAATCTTTAACGTGCGCCGAAATCTCGCACACAGGGGCCTTCTTGCTTTTTGCCGCCGTCAGAAACCGTGCGCCGCGGCCGGGAATCGAACCAGCGTCCTCGTGCTCAGCAGCACAACGGCTTAGCACCTGAGCCACCGCGGCAGGATCGAATCTCGGCAGTGGGAATCTGCACGTCGAATTACTTTGCATTGTTTTTGAACGGAGTTGCAGCATTCACACTTTATGATTTCGGAGCATGGAGGTCATGCGAGGAAACAGAGAAAAAACAGCCCCAACCATTTTAATACAAGCGTCCGAGGAAAGTCAAGCTCCATCCACCTGTAGGGCTAAATATGTAGTGTTTATCAAAAGAGAGCAATTGGGAAGCGCCATCGCTCCATTGGCTGCCTAACGACGCTGCCACAGCCATTGCTCCAACGTGAGAGTAAATACGAAGGGACGATAGGTTACTCCCCAAGCGCGCGTCCTTAGCAGACGAATGACCTCTGCGTTCCGATATCACCCCGTAGACGAGCAGGGAGCGGCGCAAAAGAGCAGCCCGCTGAGTGAAATTAAAACCACTGCCCGCATCTACCCCCCCCCCCCCCCCCCAAACAAAAGCACGCACTCGAGCCGTCAGTTCTACAGCACAAGGCCGGACCAGAAAATAAGCAGAAAATGGGCAGTCAAGTACAAACCGTTTGCGACTGTGCACTGGGTGTCGTTGCATTTATTGATGGTGTCGACAGTCCTTGCGACGCAACAGCTTGCAATATGCGCTCCGCTAATTCTTGCTGTTATTGCTGAGCTGTCACTATAAGTAGACGCTCACAAGCATAATTTCTTTCCGCAAAAGAAAATAACACAAATAGACTTCGTCCCAAGAGGAGGGTGAGTTGTCTAAGGATGCACGCACTTCGGGAAAAATTAACAGCCTCTAACCAGGTTCTAAAAGTTCACAACTTATCCCAAATGTCTTTGTTGTCATATGTGCGAGTCCATGGTCGTCTCTATGAGAGGCATAACGGGGACCAGTCTTGGGCAGTAACTAGTTACTAATAACGCGTTACTGGTAACTAGTTACTTTTTTCAGTAACTTGTAACTGTAACTAGTTACTTTTAAGTTAGAGGAACTTGTAACTGTAACACTGTTACTTTTTTGTGGAGTAACTGTAACGATAAATATCGTTACAGTTACTTTATTTTTATAAAAATTATCCAACAGCAACACTCATTAACGCCCGATGAACAGTTTGCGCGTTTCACTTTTTCGGCGTTTCTTCCGCAGAACCTTCGACCGCTTCGACTACTTCATCTATGCCAGCTCACTCCCTTTGCATGGGTGAAAAATATTTGGTCTAGAAATGTTTAGGCGTGCACGTGTGCGTGGTGTCCCACGCGGTCCACTAAGGGCTCGAAGTTTCTAAGTCTAAGCTGCAGTATTTTCCCCAGCAGCGCGACATCGCTCTCACCCATACGCTGCGACATGCGCCTAAGCGCACGTGGATGGATGTTGACGAGCCAGAACCTATAGTCCGATGCGCGGATGCACCATTTTCGCCACATCTGGAGTGCAGTGAACAGGAAAACAAGCAAGTGAACAGGAATACAAAGGCGAACAGGAAAACAAACACCCACAAACGCCGCACAACACACTGAAACCTTTGCACTTTCGCGGAAGCCTGGAAAACTCCGGTCAGGGCGTCTCTTTCTCATTAGCGACGTACAGCCCCATTTGCAGGGTCATAAAACGCCGCGGGGAGTCTCTCGGCGGCCTCGCGCTCGTCCAGCTCTAAGCGCACTGTAGTGTGTTCGATTCACAAGTCGCAGTTGCTTGCGACCACTGTGCAAGACCGCTGGCCGTATTTGGGACCACGCGTTTGGGACCCCTGGTTTAGAGGCTTCATCGAGCTGTCAACAGTGCTCGAACGAGGTCGAGGAAGTAATCAATTTCACGCCCCTCCACACACACGACGACCCCAACAATGGTGGCCCCCGGGCCCCGGCTGCCCTCACACCAGCCAGCATCTTGGCCGGCAGACGTCTGACCACAGTGCCATTGCACGAAGAAATGTTCTTGGAAAGCCTCGCGACTTCGTTTCGAAGGCTGTGGCCGAACCGAAAACAGTAGCTATATCTGCTCCTGAATGTTGGGTGCAAGAAATACTTGGGCGAGCTTCGTTCGGCCTAGGCCTCAAAGCAAGCGAAGGGAGGGATTCCTGGGATCGGCGGCGTGATTGCTGTGGAAGGCTTGGATTGTGAGAGCAGTATTTTCCCGTCGAGACGGCAAAATCCGTCTTTGTGAGGACAGGGGGGAGGAGGAGGAGGGGGAAAACAGTAGAGCGTTCACTTCAGTTTCTATTCCCTTTGGAAATATCTTGTCTCATTCCGGGGATGGGGATGGGGGTGGCTGGGGGTTGGGGGTTGAGGCGGGAGAACGACTCCGAGGGCCCGCGGACAAACTTCGCTTCGACAATGGCTTAAATTGGTCCCCGTCTCTGACTACAAGTACCAAATAAAAAGTTAACGAAGCGCTTTATTTTTTTGGGGGGGAGGGGGGGGGGTATTTTTCAAAAACACCTCGACAACCGATGCACTCCCACGTCCGTTTCCCGCCACTTCCGCCACCTTTTTCCCATTCTCTCTCACTACGCGGGGCGGTCAAGCGACGGCATTGTAGGCGAAACTAAATTAAGTTGACATTGAAAGATTGTTTCGGCTGTGTCGTCCTCCAGCTCTGTATAGTGTAAGTTCGGCCTCTCTGATTCCAAATTTGAAAAACAACTAATTCTATGCTACAATGATGTTTGCAAATAAAATTCTTACAGCGAGAGTGCAGCAACAAAAAAATTAAGTTCCTTATGATGGATAGCAAAACTTCCGTAATAAAAAAATGACGCGTACACAACAACTGTTGGTTTGGGCAAGAGAGTGCATCATTTTAGGCTTTACTACGTGTAATTTTTACTGCCTGCATCCATTCGTACGTTTCTATTAAATAAGCCAAATTTTATTTAGCTATTACTTAGTTTTATACAGTAACGGAGAAGTAACGACGTTACTTTTTTGCAGTAACTGTAACTGTAACTAGTTACTTTTGGAAAATTCGTAACTGTAACTGTAACAGAGTTACTTTTTTGGGTTAGGTAACTGTAACTGTAACACTGTTACTTTTTTTCGGTAACGTGCCCATGACTGACGGGGACACAGGGTATATTTTCCCGCGTAGACGAAAGAACGTTGGGGGGGGGGTGATGACTCCTCCAACTCTGCGTTGGTAGATGAGAAAGAAAAACGCTGCCCCCTATTATGGCTCATGCGTTGTTTTCATTTCCTTTGTACGCAAGGCATTTATGTCGAGCTAATGAAAGCTAGCAGCACTTATAATTGTTGTTGTTTTTGAGACTCTTGCCGTGCGGGGGAATAACTGATATTCACTACACTTAGTGAGTAAGGTTCGCTAATTAGTACTAACACCTTCGTCACTATGTGATGTGCCTGGAGTATCGACTGCCTATATTATCACTCCCAGAGTCCTCATGACACGATATATTTTCCTTAACGGGAAGTGTTTGTCTATCACGCGTCGCCGCTCTTTGCCAAGAGGCGCCTGTTCAGTTAGCCAAGGCGCTTGTTTTTACAACAAAGATTTGCCCTTATATGGGCCTATATAAGACACTCGGTTAGCAATTACGCTTTTTTGCAAATCATGTAACTCTGAACACACCTATGCACACGATCGCGTAGCGGCGACACCACTACAAGGGGAGTAGCCTCTCAGCAAATACGGCATTTTGTTCTCACGTTGCTCTCTGGATGGGCGTAGACAAACTTCTAATCCGCAAATTGCACACGGCACACACGCTTCCACAATTACTACCCCTTGGATGCAACAGTCGCTCGCGCCAACTAACGAAAACATTCTCGACCATCCGAAATATTAGATATGTGATTTCGTTTATCCTGCGCACGGTTTCCGATTGTTCAGCATTCCAAGCGAACAGCCTTTTTCAAGCTTATATACGGGATCACTTGCTATATATCAGTAGCTACTGTGCGGTGTTCTTTTATTCCAAAAAAGCGTCGTAACGTTGTATGCTTGCAATGTTAGGCACATTTTTTCTTAACTTCAAGAATTCTTTTCTGTCTTCCATAAACTCTAAAAGTACCCCATTTTTACTACCTAAAACAGAAGTTTTAACTGAGAAAATCCCGCCCCACCCCCACCCCATGGTGTACAAAATACGCTTACAAGGGCCGTCACTACAGGAGAAGCTGTGAAAACCACCTTAGCAGCCAGGAAAGCAGTCTTGTTTTTTTTTTGTTTCTTTATCGGCTACGTTATCTTGTGTTCCATACAAAGCAGGCATATTGTTGTTCTTTCGCTTGCCGAATGGGCAAGTTTAATCGAGAAGGGTAAATCTGGTTGGTTTATTTTTAGCAGATGGGTCTAATGTAATCGACAGTGTTTTCGACATAATCCGATGTTTTCCTAACTGTACCGTAAGAGATCATTGCACAGAAAGCCAACACTGCGGCCTTCTAGGCGCCGGTGCTTCTTTGTGGACGTAAATTTGTTGGCCGTAGCTTTTGCGGCTTGTGCATTATTGAGTTATTTGTGGAGCACCAGTTCTTCAAAGAAACGCACTTTTTTATAAAAGCTCATTTGCATTTCTCCCTGCCTCACATATGGTAGAGGTCGTCGGTACTCACACTTCATTCCATGAAGCACGGAAATCCCGCTGGTTGAACGGCCATTATACGGCTACTCTCCCGAATTCTCTGCCATCGGCAAGGACTTGGAAAGCGTTAAAAGTGAGATGCATGGCACAACTTCAGCCACCTTCCTCTGCGGATATTTTCAGCAGCCAATTCTCATAAGTTGTTCAGCTCGTGGTCTTTGGCCGCAAACACGTTTATTTCCGGTGAAAGTTCGTCCGATACTTGTCTTCGGATTTCGCGACACCAATGAGCGGCACATGCTCCAGCAAGTATGCTCAAAAGACAAGAGAGGTTGCTAAGCCTCCTTTACTGCCTTGTTGTTGCAAGCCGGCCTTTAAAGAGCTCGCAGATTTGATTCCCGGCCTCGGCGGCCGCTTTTCTGATGGAGGCGAAAAGCAAAAACACCCGTGTGTACAATACTTCGGCGCACGTTAAAGATCCCCATGTAGTCGAAATTAGTTTGGAGCCCTCCACTACAGCGCGCCTCATCGCCTGCACTGCGTCGGCGCGTTAAATCCTGACAATCAATCAATCAACCCTTTCAAAGGTTATCAGCATGTACTCGGCCACAACTAAGAAACGAACGGCTGTTATCCGCTCTGTGCTACCATGTTTTAAAGCAAAGCTTTCTACCTCTAACCCCCAAGGGTTCTTTCGCGACCGTTGGGGTCACCAGAAAACTCCAGCGAACAAATAAAAGAAATTACTGGCACCACCGGGAATCGAACCTGGAACTAATAGACTAACAAAGCAAGAGCCCGTCGTCTTACCGATTTAGCTACGAGCCCACGCGAACTCGGGAAGACAAATGGTGTACTGACCAAGCACATCTACGGGTTTACCCCCTGCCTTCTCGCTGAATGCCACGTGAAAGCGTCACGCGACCACTCACGCCCGTCTAGCGGCCCTGGGCACACCTTGCTCATGTGCTAAGAGTTACAAAAATTAAAGGAAGCTCACACCAATCCATGGAATCTCACTTTTAGTACGCCAATGTGCTAAAGCCTGTGGCCTCCAGTGTTCACGTAAAAAATCACAGCTCCTTTTGGTCCGCCCTCACGCCAAATCAAGGAATACATTCAAATACTCCTTGACGACCAGGCCATCACTCCAAACCCCAGCATCAAGATCCTGGGCCTACATTTCCAGGCCAACACCAAGAGTGACGTCTCCTTGCAGCGCCTCAAAAACAGCATTATTCTAATCATACACATGATCAGGCGAATTGCCACCAAGAAGCGAGGCCTAAAAGAATCCGGTACCTTTCTATTAATTGAAGCTTTTGTCCTCTCGAGAGTTACTTACGACAAACCCCTATCTTCTTCTCGACGAGGAAGACATAGAGATGCTTTATATAATGATTAGAAAGGCGGTTGAGCAAGCCATTGGTCTTCTCATGAGTGCGTCCACACTGAGGCTGCTTAGCACGGGCTCCACAACATGGTGGAAGAGCTGATAGAAGGCCATCTTTCTAACCAGAAGGTCCGACTCAGAACTGCGGTGGGTAACCGCATGCTTCACCAGATTGGCTGGACAGCCCAGAATGTCACTCCGCTTGACGTACTCCGAGACTCTTGGCGACTAAAACTAAACATGCTCTCTTTGCTTAGAAATATGAACCCCTCACATGACGAGGGTCAACGAAAAGCACGGGCTCAAGCGCTAAACACCACCCTTGGTGGGGCTCATGCAGTTATCTACACAGACTTCTCCAAACATCGAGGGAAGCAACACGACATCATCGTGGCTACCTCCAGAACCAACCTCCTTGCGTGTACCTCGCTTAGGACCCAACAAATGACGGTAGCAGAAGAGGCAGCCATCACCTTGGCTCTCACTCAACCAGGGGTTCGGAGGGTAGTCACCGATTCCCAGCAAGCCTACTGGAATTACCAGTCGGGTTGGGTGTCCTGACCTGCACTGGGCGTGCTAAAAAACCACTCCCCAAACGGTTCCATTCAGCTCATCTGGACACCGCCTCACGCTTCAGTGGAGGGCAACAAATACGCCCACCCAACAAGCCTGCGCTTTTACCTCCCGTGCTATGGAGCTGCACGAGGACAGTCACCCGCTTGTCACGTCCAGGGAGATAATCCAGCATTATCGCCTTCTGAGACAGACCGTACCTTCGCCTTACCCTGACCTTTCCAGAGAACAACAAACTACCCTCCGGCTCATACAATCCGGGCTCCTTCCCACAGCCTACGCGTCTTCACGTAATGCATCCGAATCGCTACGACGCTGAATGTAAATTTTTCTCAGAAGTAGGAATACTCCGCCCCGTAATCGGGGTGTGCGACTTTAGCCCTGAGCACCCTCCTCTCTTTCCGTCAACTACCCAACAAGAGCAATGGGAGATGCTGCTGTCCAAGCCCTCTCTACCTACCCAGCTTCAGCGGGTGGACAGAACACAGGCCGCGCGGACTGCATATGGGCCCCACAGAAGAAGGAATCACTCCCCAGGGCTGCACTCTGGGCCGTTCAGAAATCTGAACAGAAGTATTTCTTCCTCCTCCTTCTCAGCCGCAAGCCTCGTCGCCTCCGTCCGCGGCGCAGAGACGGAGAAGTCAGATCGTCTAACACCGGGTTGGAGCTAACTTTGATTTGATAAAAAAAAGTTTCCACTCTTGTGCTACACCAATACAACTCAACCAAACACCGTGCATGCATCATGCATTGATTTAACCTTACCAAGAATATCTCTTTGAAGTAATAAATGGTGTGGTTAAGTGCATTTCACTTCTCTCTGGTTTTACTATTTGTAGAGCGATGTGAGTGATTTTAAGTGACGTCGCGTGAGTAATCGTTATGGGTGCCGTTTACAGCTTTGCTTTCCAACCACATTCACGGGGTGGATTGGCGCGATTTTTTTCGTTGGCGGCCGTTGTTCAACGGTTGACCTCGGAACATTAGATCTTCCTTCCGCTAGTGAATAAAAATACCCTGCACTTCCAACCGTACACGGCTGATGTCTCCGAGGGGTGGGCTCGGTGACTGCGCAGCAGCGCAGTTCACTAATCCGTTCGCCTTTGCCATGCAGATCTACGCCCTCTTCGCCGCAGCCCTGCTTTCTGGACTCGTGCTGCCCCAATCTGCAGCCTCACCGATCCCAGCGACGCACAATTTCGGGATCGACGCAGGCAACTGGTCACGCCACTTCGCTCACGCTTCGGAGTGTACGGAAGCGCCACCCCTCCTCCTCTCCTGCCCTCCCGGATACCTGGATTCATCATGGAAAACAGCATCGCCACCGACATCAGCCGCCGCCTCTCCTTTAAAAGACAATCCCTGTCCGTCTGCCCTCTGTGGGCTCGGTGACTGCGCAGCAGCGCAGTTCACTAATCCGTTGGCCTTTGCCATGCAGATCTACGCCCTCTTCGCCGCAGGCCTGCTTTCTGGACTCGTGCTGCCCCAATCTGCAGCCTCACCGATCCCAGCGACGCACAATTGCGGGATAGACGCAGGCAACTGGTCACGCCACTTCGCTCACGCTCCGGCGTGTACGGAAGCGCCACCCCTCCTCCTTTCCTGCCCTCCCGGATACCTGGATTCATCATGGAAAACAGCATCGCCACCGACATCAGCTGCCGCCTCTCCTATAAAAGACCATCCCTGTCCGTCTGCCCTCTGTGGGCTCGGTGACTGCGCAGCAGCGCAGTTCACTAATCCGTTCGCCTTTGCCATGCAGGTCAGTCATTCACACAGTCTGTTCGCTAAAAAATCTAGTAATTACTTTTTGATACAGTCACCGAGCCCACAGTGTTGCATTGCCATTGCCGCTGAATGCGCGAGTGTCATTTATTCCTTGTTGCTCCAAGCCGGTGACGTTGAAACAAACCCCGGCCCTGGTACCATTGAAGAATTTGCCACCGAATTAAAAAAATTATCCGCTGGTCAATCCACCGTTCTCACCGAACTAAAGGAATTGAAAGATCAGCTGCAATCCACTGATAAAGTAATAACAGACTTAAGTAAACGGATAACAGATCTTGAGAGCCACTTCAAGTCCCTTTCATCTCTTAAAGTTGAAATGGACAGCTTAAAGGCTACCACACTTCAGATGTCCCACCAGATAGACAGCTTATCAGCCCGAGTGGACGACTCTGAAAATCGCTCCCGCAGAAACAATTTAATATTCTGTGGCATTCCCGACACTAACCCTTCCGAACATTTTACTGAACCAGAAAAACTAGTAATTGCTCTTTGTGCTAATCACATCGAGCTGAATATTGAACCAAAGGACATAGACAGAGAACATCGTCTTGGCCGTCACGCTGTAGACAAGCAAAGGCCGATAATTGTAAAATTTAATACTTTCAAAACAAAGGAGAAGATTCTTTCAAACGGCCGCAAACTCAAAGATACCGATTACAGCGTTGGCGAAGACTTTTCCGCCACAGTTTGAATCGCTCGCAGGCATCTTATCGCTTTTGCAAGGTCCCAGTCCTGTCCATTTATGTTGACCTTTAAAACCCTACGCATGGGCAAAAAACGCTACACATTTGACGAATCGACACAAACGGTTAAAGAATTACTATAGCTAGTTCCCCGCAATCCACACGTGCGTCATGGCCCTAGATCCACCCCACGCCCACTACTTTCCTTCTCAGTTATTTTTACTAATATACGCAGTTTTCTACCAAAGCGAGACGTCATTTCTAATCTTGTTTCCTCGTCAAGCAGTAACATATTAGTGTTATCAGAAACGTGGCTATACCCTGACATCAGCGACCATGAAGTTCTAGCAGACCTTCCAAATTTTACATTTTTTCGCAAGGACCGTATAGATAGGCGAGGCGGAGGCGTGGTTATTGCAATCAGCAAAGATATTTCTTGTACTGCAATTAACATTCAGACTGACCTCGAAATTATATGGCTTCTTTGCCACGCCACTCCCGAAACTGTTTTAATTGGTGCCTGCTATAGACCTCCCCACAGCAGTCCCGATTTTGCTCGTAAACTTAACGACATGTTAAATGATCTAACTACTGCATACCCTAACGCCCGCATTGTCCTTTTTGGGTATTTCAATCATCCTCTCATTGACTGGGTAAACCAAATTACTTTGACGTCAGGAGAACCCGAAGCGCACGACTTTCTTGATGTGTGCCTAAACTTTAACTTAACCCAGCTTGTAACTGAACCAACTCGCGTAACTCATACGTGCGCCAATACCCTTGATTTAATACTAACGGATCACCCTGAGAGCCTTTCGTCCATTTCATATCTTCCTGAAATTAGCGATCACAAGGTAATTCATGCTGAGTTTACGTTCAAACCGGTGTCTTGTCAGAAAAGTAAAAAAACTATACGTCTTTATGACAAAGGAAATTATACAGCTCTCATTGATGAACTCCGCTCTTTCTTTCCATCATTCGAATCATTATTCCAAAATAGACGCGTGCAAGATAATTGGAAAATATTTACGGACAAAGTGGATTATCTTGTGAGCAAATATATACCCACATTTAATTTCCAGGCCGACACTCAAAAGCCCTGGTTCACCAAAACATTAAAACGCCTAGAAAACAAAAAGAAACGCCTCTTTCGTTCAGCCAAACAGAAGGGAAGCCAATGCGCATAGGAAAAATACTATGTAGCTGAACATGACTACCTAGGAAAGATATGCGAAGCAAAGCACTCTTTCAATAACTATAACTTGCCCAACATTCTAAAAAGTGACCCACGAAAGTTTTTCGAAATAATCAACCCTCACCCAACTCAATCGACTAACTTCACCGATGATGCCGGCAGACCACTGAGTGACGTCGATTGTGCAAACATCTTTAATAACGCATTTGGATCAGTGTTCACAAAAGAAACAGACCTTCCATTTTTCATGCCGACTTCCACTATCGAACTCTTCATGCCATCCATCACATTTTCCGTGTCCGGTATAACATTTATAATAAACAACCTAAAGCTGTCGTCCTCCGCTAGTGTAGACAATATTAACTCCAAGTTCCTTAAAAACACTATAGATGTCTGTGCCGAATACTTATGTTTATTGTTCTCACAGTCACTCTCAACAGGCCAACTGCCCGACGATTGGAAAAAAGGGAAGGTCATTCCAGTCTTCAAAACCGGTAACAAAAACTCGCCTCTAAATTATCGTCCAATCTCCTTAACGTCGGTGCCTTGCAAAATCATGGAACACGTCATATTCACTCACATTATCAGTTTCTTGACAAGGTTAATTTTTTTGATCCTGCACAACATGGCTTCCGAAAAGGATTTTCATGCGAAACACAGCTAGCACTTTTTGTCCAAGACCTTCATTCCAATCTCGATAATAACCTTCAAACCGACGCCATATTTCTAGATTTCACCAAAGCATTCGATAAGGTACCCCATAAACGCCTGTTACTGAAACTTTCCCACTTAAACTTACACCCCGCGGTCTTAATCTGGATCCAAGAATTTTTAAATAACCGTTCCGAATCTGTCCTTGTAAATAATCAGCTCTCCAATTTTATTCCAGTAACATCAGGTGTCCCTCAGGGTTCCGTCCTTGGCCCCTTGTTATTTCTAATATATATTAACGACCTCCCAATGAACTTAACTTGTAACATACGCATGTTTGCTGATGACTGCGTTTTGTACCGCACAGTAACTAATGTATCCGATCAAATTAGCCTCCAATGGGACCTTAACCAAGTACAGCGTTGGTGTGAACACTGGCAAATGGAACTTAATCCTAACAAATGTAAACTTATGTCGTTTCAGCGTCGCCATAACCCGCTGACCACTTCCTACATAATTTCTAACACTAATGTTCAACTTGTGCAATCATACAAATACTTTGGCCTAACTTTGTGCAGTGACCTAACTTGGACTGAGCATAACCGGACTATCATCGCGGCTGCTAATCGTACTCTCGGCTTCCTAAGACGTCATCTGCGCAACGCACCTCGCCATGTAAAATTACTAGCCTATCAATCCCTCGTAAGAAGCAAGCTCGAATACGCGTCGTCAATTTGGAACCCACACCACGCGTATCTCATCACTGCACTCGAATCACTTCAAAACCGGGCTACTAGATTAATTCATTCCTCATATGCCTATCACATTAGCGTGTCATCTTTAAAAGTAGAAATTGGCCTGTCCCCTCTGTCTTCCCGCCGCCGCCTTGCTACCCTTTGCTTGTTTCATAAACTTTTTCACAGTCCACTTGCAATCGAACCTTACATCTCCCCCCCATTTCGCAGATCACATCGCATTGGCCATATCTTTAAAGTTACCCGTCAACCTTCCCACACCGTTACTTTTGCTGCCTCATTTTTTCTTCGTGCAGCAAAAGACTGGAATGACCTCCCCCACCATATTGCAGCAATCACCTGTCCATCAACATTTATGCATAGCGTCACAAGCCAATTTTCAAACTAATTCATTGCTTTTTTGTACGTTTCTGTGTAACCCCACCCCTTATGTAATGTCCCTCCGGGGACCCTTAAGGTAATAAAATGAAATGAAATGAAAGTCTAGCACCGCCCGTACGCAGACATCGGGTCTGTAGCGGTCATGCGTTAGCATGCACCCAACCACCGAACATTGTTGCCGAGGTACCTTTACTTTTTATGGTTTTCTGAGACTTCAAACACACAATTACCGGAACTATTCGTGCTTAAACGTCGCAAATGGATTTCTCTTGCCAGTGCAGGACCACGGAGATGAACGAGAGCTGCTGGGTGTGTCGTATTGAAAAAAAAAACACGTTGCTCAAACAACTGGGTCCTTGCCAGCCTGTATAGATGTTACATAAATCCAGCAAGCGGGTAGGACACACGTCAAGATTTAGGTGGCGCGGACGGTATTTCATAGCACGAAACAATCAACTAAATGTGGTTAAAGAGGGTTCTCTGGGTTGGTTTTCGCGAGACCGTCTTTAAGGAAGCTATAGCCTCAGCTTATAGACCATGTTTTGCGATGCTTGTATTGATCAAGGCGACTGTCGCGTCTCGTCGTGCTTTCAGCTAGTCAGCCCAGCCATCGCCTCCAAGAGCCCAGGAAGCGTAGCCTTGGTTGCGGTCTTGAACTGACTTTGGTGCATTGCCCTATCGTCCCAGCCAGGAAGCTTAGCTGATACTCCTTACGTAAACTCGAGCCAGCGAGGGGTCGTGGCCAAAGGGTCTCGGTCCAGGACCGTAGCCTGAACTCGTCGCCGTCGTTGAGTAGTTGTCATAGTCTGCCGATGGTCTGAGAAAGCCGGAGTCCGTTTCGTGAGTACAGCCTGGCCAGCCACGTTTTCTTCCTTCTCCTCCTCTCCTTGCCCTTCCTAGCCCCGTTATACCTAAGCTGAGAAGACACCCCGATTTTCGCAGGACATGTATCTGTTTTGTGGCTGTGCTCCCGCTGTCCCAGCAGCCTGCTTATTGCACAGCGCTTTGTCGCGTCTTCGGTAGAAAGTATGGAAGACGGGCGTTATTTGCCCTGAATCACAAATGAAAAGCTGCAGGAATAGAAGAGTCAAATAACTCTGTTTCAGGAAGATCAGCAAAACAACGCAGACGACGGACTAAGCAAGAAACACCCAACACAGCGCCTTTGTTGTGTGTTTCTAGCCTAATCGCAAAGTCTGAGCTGTTTTCTTTAAGCAACAGTCCACCCAAGAGCAATTCAGCACACCCTTCTGCGTTTGATGAACGGTGGTGAGCTTGCTTGAGGACTTCGAAGCAATTGACGTGCTTTGCAACGATATCAAGAAAACCGTCGAGTACGCCATGTGCTTGCCAGGCCCAAACGCATTAGCGAAAAGGATGGTTTCCAAGATGAATAAAGTGCGGACCATACTCAGATCAATGATGTTCCTTAAGATAAATTTACACATGAGGTGTGAGCAATACTATGTACATATAACCGAAAATGAAGAACTGGTCAAGGTAATTCATTCAAGCAAGGAGTATCAGTTACTTGTCAGGGAAAAAACCTCGACGACCAGGAAGGCCGAAAGGTACAGATGTACTAAAACCAAGGGCAATTTGTCATTCAAGCAATGTGCCATGGTCTTTCTTATTCTGCCCCGCCTCCATACCCCCGTTCAAACTTTGGGGTCGTAGGATTACCGTCAGTGTAATCATTCCCCTTCTGTGAGATTCGCTCTTGTTTCTTCCGGCCTGTTTTCTTCATCTTCTTCGATTGCTGCCATACTTTTTCGAAGGGTTGCTCATGACATTATGTCCCCCGTTTAAGCGTTTTTTCTAGAAAACGTCTCTATCCCTCCTTAAACAGTGCACTCACTCCCTGAGATCGTCTACGTTTAAGATAACGCAATCTTCTCGCATAAGGTTATGTAGCAGTTCCTCATTCACTGGTTTTGTAGAATAATCCACACAGTTCACCGACGCAGTTCTCCTGGTCCACAAGTGTACACAGTTAAGAGTCCTAAATTATCCAAATAAACACTGTATGAATTATGTAAACTTTTGAATTACCCTACTAGGAGTACGGCGGCAATCTTTCGTTTTTCGGTTTCGCAGACAACCCCAAGAAAATTTGGTAAGAATAAGAACAGAAGACTGTGTCGCTTGCATCTTAAAAACTAGGCTTAGATATTGCCGCAGATAATACTGAGCGCAATCAGAGGATAGGCCTGTATGCTCCAAATAAGAGGCCTATTGCAGTAAAATTTGCTTCGTAAAAAAACCGGTGAAGTCAAAGCGATCGTTGCGGGACAATACAGACTTTTATATTAGAGATGACCATTCACTATCCACGAGTACTGCCCACAAGAAATCACTGGAGTACGGGAAAGGCCCTAACACCTCTTACAATTTACGCCACAATAGTCTCTCTGTTGGTGGTAAAAGGTACGTGTACAGCGCTAGCGCCGACTGTGTGCATGAACTAAAAGCGAGAACCTCTGCCTCAGCACCTGCTGTATCATCCCCGCCGTCGACGCGTTCCGGAAGGATGTATGGACAGCCGAGCAGTAGGCAGGAGAGCGCGAGGGATGATGGTCCGAAACATGACAATAAAGAGTCCGTCCTCTACACGAACATTCGTAGCCTGTACAGTAAAAAGACAAGCATTTCCCAAGTGAGAGGGAAGATGGCAAAGTGCGAATGCCCGAGTTCGCCCGAAGTTACCCGAAGTTACCCGATTTGATCCGGAGAAGCGCTATGTTAAAGTCTTTGGCATTCGCATGTTACGCACGTTACGTACGGCGTTGACGCTTGCGAGCCGCGTCGTTGACGAGACCTTCCGCACCTTCGTCCGCTCTACGCTTTCGTCTCGCGTCCGCTTCTCGAGCTCGGAGTTCGGCGTTCGCGGCCCGCTTCGCTCGCTTGCGTTCGGCGTCGCGAGACCTCCTCGACGCGGCCTTGTCTTCGGTAGACGACGACGTTCCCGCGGCGACGACACCTCCAACGACGGGTGGAATGCTCGCTTCGGATCGTATTTCACTCGTTGTTTGAGGTTCCGTTGCTTGCGGAGTTGACTGCGAAGCCCGCGAAGGATCCATCTAGAACGACGAAGCGCTACGGAAACTCGACTGCTTTACGGAACCGGACGTTAGCGGCGCGCCGTCGTGCGAGCGCCCTCGAGCGTCGGAATGCGGAGCCGACGAGCGAGCGCCCTCACGCGGACGGAACGCGAAGCGAACCGGCGCAGCGGCGCGCCGCCCGCAGCTACGTCGAGCAGGAGACCGTTGCTACGCCGAGACCGTTGCTACGCACGCTCTCTCTCCTCCTCCGCGCCGTTGCTAGGGGAGAGGGGGAGCGCGGACGGCGGACGAGTGATTCAGGGTCCGCTATAAAGTGCCTTCGCACTTAAAAGGAAAGCCTTAGCGCCTGAATACATGTCTCCGATGCTGATATTGTTGCACTTACCGAGACATGGCTGTCGAGTAACATAGCGTCCAATGAGCTATTTCAGGGCAACAAAAAGTACGTGGTGTATACACATGACAATGGTTAAAAAATCTGTGGTGGTGTTTTGAAGTCTCTTAGTGGCTATTTGGAGTCTTTTCTAATCATGCTTCATTCTAATCTAGAGATTCTTTGTTGTTGCATAACCTACAATTTGAAGAAATTTATATTTGGCATTAGTTATCGGTACCCATCTAGTACTGGTGGTTTTTCGAGAGTTTCACGATTGCTTTAACCAGATTGCAGTGCAGTATCCGGGTGTCCCACTTCTCCTTGTCGGTGACTAAATTTTCAACCATTAAATGGGCGCATACAGGTACCTTTGCAGATCCTGCGTCTGCCGAGGCTTCGTGTTTTCTTAATGTCTGTTCCGAATTTAGTTTATCACAGCTCGTCTGTCAACCAACACGTGTCACGCCTACAACGTCTTCTTTGCTTGACTTAATTCTGACGTCATCGCCTGACATAACATCCCCCATTACGGATGTGCATGTGCAGCTTTCCCGCTCATGGCCGTCCGTTCAACAGCAATTAATCTGTAGTTAATTAGCGTAATGTAAAGTTCTTTCGCGCTGCTAATATTGGGGTGAAAACTTGCTTTTCGCACAGTTTGAAGTCTTGCACGTTTTGCGGCTAGGTTCCTGAGCCATGGAAACTACACCATAGAAATGCATGGGGAGTAAAATTTGATGGCGAAATACATATAAACTATTCAGAATCCTCAAAAGTTCTTGTAGTGTTTCTATCTTCCCGTCGAAGTCTTGCTTTGTACCAATTATCAATTTCCTGAAGTAATTTTCCTAGGTTCCTGAGAGGTTAGACTTTTGAGCGGGAAAGCTGGGTATGGCCTGAGTTAAGTGAACACGCCGTGCTTTACTTTACCGTTTCTCTTCCTCCCAATAGAAAACTTAAGCAGCTAAAACAAATCAGAGATTATAACAGAGCTAACTTCGGGGCTACAAACGCTGACCTTTGCGCCTTTATGGATACTTTTCTGCTATCTGACATAGAACAAAGCAATGAACACTTATGGTCCTGTTACACATTTAAGGTTTTAGAAATAATTGATAAAAAACCTACTTTTCAGGAATGTGGACAGCAATACTAATGCTGCCTGATATACTCATTATCTTCAAAGATTATCTTATAAGAAAGCAGGCTCTTCCGCGATGCTAAAAATTCGTCAATTCCGGTGCGGTGGGCTGCATATAAGGTAGCAGCAGCATCATACGCGAAAGTATTTAAAAGGGCTAAAAGTAATTTTTTTCCCACTAAACCCGTACCCTCCTTATTCAAAACTAACCCTTAGCGTTTTTGGTACACTATGAAGTCAAAGCAGGTCTGTAATATTTGTCTTGTGGGCATGCCGGAACTATCAATTCCGAACCATTTCTGTGCCTCTGTATTTAATGATAGCTTCGCGAATTCCTCTGACTTCTTAATAAGTGATTTCCCCTACAAGCAATAGTTTAATTTTTCCTCATGGATCCTTTATCTCTTGATCCTGCTGGTATGGCATCCATATTATCTGAACTAAAAAGGTCGTCATCCTGTGGTCCTGATGATATAAATTTTAACTTTTTTCAGAATATAAAGTGTACAGCTCAGATATATTGCATTTCATTTACACCAAATCTGTTGACCAGGGTTATTTGCCCAGGGAATGCAAGACTGGCAGGGTGGTTCCACTCAGCTGAACAGCATAGCCCCTCCAACTACCATCCCAGCTCAAAATACTTCCATCCCTTGTAAAACCCTCGAACACATAATATTCACCCATTTAGTTAACTTTTTTGAGTCCAATCAGTTTTTTTTCGTAATTCCTATCATGGTTTTAGAAAAAAGTATCTTGCGAAACTCAACTTATAACGTTTACAAATCACTTGCTTGAATTTCTTGACTCCTCTTTTGTAAGTGACTGTGTCTTTCTGGATTTTTTTCAAAGCGTTCGATGAAGTAATTATCAACTTCTCCTTTTGAAATTACGTAATTTGAAAATTAATCCGCAAGTTTCACAATTGATGGAAGTGTTTCGTTCTAACCGAACTCAGCCTGTGTCTTCCAACCAAACTCACTCCCCTGAAATACCTGTGCGCTAAGGTGTACCTCAGGGCTCTGTTCCAGGACCGTTAATTTTTCTGATATACATTGGAGACTTGCCTACGGATATTTCTTCTTATATTCGCCTCTTTGCTGATGATTGTGTGCTTTATAGTAACATTACTGGTTCCTCTGACGTTAAATGCCTACAATCTGACCTGAATAATATTTCTGGTTGGTGCAGGCTCTGGCATATGGAGCTCAACATAACGAAATGTGAAGTGATAAGGATATCCCGTAATCAATTAATTTGTACTTGTTATTTTCTAAAAGTACCCCACTAGAGTCCGTACTTGAATATAAATAACTTGGCGTGCACAAACCTAACAACCTCTCCTGGAGTCAACACATTGATTTATAACATCTTAGGCTACCCGCATGCTGGGATACTTAAAGGGAACTTTTTCTTAACACCTTCTTCTCTCAAAAACAGTTATATGTTACTTACGTGCGTCCAATACTAGAGTATGCTTCGTGAACTTTGGATCCTGGAAATACTAATCCTGAAGCTGTATAAAGCTGGTCTGTGAGATCTATACCTACTGACTATCATCGTGCGGCCAGTGTAACTTCTATGAAGTACAGTCTGAACCCAACTCCTCTCGCTACACGTAGGACACTGCCCCGTCTGTGCCTGTTTCAGAAAGTGTATTATAATAACAATGTACTCAAATCACGCCAGTTACAACCCGCACGTTTCATATCTGAACGCTTTACCATCGTCACAGAGTTCATATCCCGCTCCAGGACACTGTCACCTACTCTCATTCTTGTTTGCCAAAAATGTACCGTGAGTGCAACCACCTGCCTCCTTCATTAGCTTGCATTACTAACCCTGACCATTTCCGGGAAGCATTGTCAGAGTCAAATTTGTTTTAATTTTTTTTGTCGTGTACTTCATAATAAGGAGTGCTTTTATTGTGTTTATTGTTTCCTTTTAAAGTGTATTGTAAGCTTGTGTCGATCCACCGTTTCCGTGTTCTTTTACGGCGAATGATGCGCGTTTACCATTTGCGTTTCTTTTGCTCCGAGTGTGATTGCGTTTATGGCTGCGTTTAGAGCATTTGCTTTATCATGTACGTTTTTTTAACAGTAGTGTATATTTTTGTGTGTACAATCGTTAAACATTTGTCGCGTGCTTTTGACATCTTTTTTCTCTTTTATGTGCGCCGTACCATCTGGAATGTTTCTATTCCCTGAGGGTAAAGTAAATAAACAAAAAACAAACAAACAAACAAAATAAATAAATAAAAAATAAGAAAATAAATAATTACATAAATAAATAAATATATAAATAAATAAATAAATCCACACTACTTAATCACACTGCCCTTAAAAACGACGCCTACCCGCTCTATTTTTATGCTGATATTCTCAAAGTAATTAATAGGAATCATTGCTCCTCTTAAAGTTTCTTGTCCCGAGTACGACTGCACTTGGCGCTCTATATCTTAAGTTGTTACCACGCTGTCTGTACGTGTAGTGTCACTCGGGGAACACCTCTCCCCGTGCTTCGCTACCGCTTTGACACTGAAGAGTGTCTGTTCCTACTGTTTCAGATTTGGCACCAAACTTTGGAGAAGTGCACATCGGTACTTCTGTGTTTACGTATGCTTTCATAACTTCCACTATCGGTCCCACCACTCTTACTCCTTAAAAAGAATGTGGCGTACATTTAAGCAAAACTAGCCCGTTCGATAAGCTTATAGGCTCTGCCTAATTTGCGTTTGCTTTTGCCGGCCTCCGCCAATCGCAGAGCTGCCTGGTATGACATAATGGGTTCCGTTGCGAGAAATGTGCAAGTCAGTCGCACGGCTTTTCTCTTTTTTTCCTAATTATACCGCTTATTTGAACGAAGTTAACGTTAAAAGTGGCGTCAGTGTGATTCTAACAAGGCAATTTTTTGAATGGACCAAACTTCTGTTTTGTCTTCATGGCACCTTTGACCTGAACCTAACAACCTCTTTACCGATACCGATGGCTGCTTGTAACAATACCGATACCAACAATACCGATGGCTGCTTGTAAATACCGGGGTTAGTGACGTTGCTTCTTTCGAGGGTCGGCTAGTGAATTGTGCGAAAGCAGCAAGCGATAATATTGTGGGAAAGCAGCAAGCGACCATCACAGCGTTTTTCACTGTGAAATATACCTTTTAAGCGTGAGTTCACCGTCACTGATGTTTAGCATGTTGGTTTTGTTTCTGTTTCAGTGGGGAAGGTCCTTGAGCACGTCCTCATGAACAGATGGCAGCGATACTTGGAAGACTCAGGACTTTACCCAAACACAGCCTGGACTCGCCAGCGTTAGCAAGGTGGCATACGAAGTGCGTTTATCAAATGATGAGGAACAATTTTTTTACCCGCGCAAAGAACAGCCATTGCAAACGACGGTTGGCCATCGCTGGGGTGCTGCCGAGCCAACTGAAGAGCGTGTCGATAGAGCAGAGGCTTTTATCGGGGTGATGTGACGAAGGGGTTTAGTCGGTGGCGCGTGACAAACCAAGAAACCGGGATGCAAAGAGATCATCCTCTGGCGGCGCCGATGGGCACTGGCGATATGTGCTGTGTCGAATATCCGGGGTAGCCGAAACGTCTTGCGTCCGGGTGGCTGGGATGACTGGGCTTAGTAGTATCTAGAAGAAAGGGTTAGTATCAGCAGCATGAAACAGCTCGCCGTGAATTCCGAAAGCAGAGGCCAGGAACAGGAGCTCCGCAACGAACAGCCGTTGCAAATGACGGTTGGCCATTGATGGCGTGCTGCCGAGCCTGCCGAGCCGGGTCATTGTTTGGGTTAACATTCAAATTGATGCGACTAGGATGTGTTGGATAAAAATAATGATTTCAATAAGGCGAATCACGTGGGACAAGTATAAAAATACAAAAAGTGAACAAGGCTTTCGTAGGGAAGGCGAAACGTATTTTTTTATGTTTTTAATAAACGTTTGGCTAGTGACTACAAGTTTTTTTATTTACGCACAAAATACTTCCTGGTTGTAGTCATGAGATAGTCATGGCGAGGATTATGATGTCACGTAGCCAAAAACGACGCAGTTTTCTTCAAGAAAAACACCTTTATTGGAGCGAACTTGTGCTCCCCTAACAACCCGCCGCGGTGGCTCAGTGGCTAAGGCGTTGCGCTGCTGAGCACGAGGTCGCGGGTTCGATTCCCGGCCGCGGCGGCCGCTTTTCTGATGGAGGCGAAAAGCGAAAACGCCCGTGTGTACGAGATTTCGGCGCACGTTAAAGATCCCCAGGTGGTCAAAATTAATCCGGAGCCCTCCACTACGGCGCGCCTCATCGCCTGCGTTGCGTCGGCGCGTTAAACCCTAAAATCAATCAATCAGTGCTCCCCTAACAACTCAAACGAATCATCGAAAGAAATGCCGCGACGTTTCGGCGCGAGTGTTTCTGGAACCGTCGATTTACATCCAGAACATTGTAGATCAGAGAATATTATTCTGGGCTAGTGACGTAAGGATGAAACAGTCTGCTTATCTGAATGAGATATCCCTTGCGGCATAAAAAATAAAGACTGAACGACGCGCTTCGCTTGGGACACAGATAACAGAGCCGGGCGTGGTCGGGCAGTAAAAACAAACAATAAATAAACAAACCCATACGTGGTTCGCGGCATTACCCCCCTTTAAGAGTGCATCAAACCGATGCTAAAACAAAAGACAATGCAAACGAACAAGAACAATGTCCGTCACCTTGCATAGACTATACAGGAAGATGCGACTGGGTTTGTCGCGGAGAGGGGTTGTCATGTATACACCCTGACAGGTATCGTGATAGCATAAATGAGTCAGGTGCAAAATTAATTGCGTATCACTGCGTTTCTGCTGGAGCTGTTCATTCAGGAAGGTTCTTCTATTGTACACCACGATGTATACAGGTAGCTATAAAGCAGAGAGTAACGGTCTGACCCTCTACAAGACTAAATGTTGTATTCTATTCACCCAATCTCGTGATCACTTCCCTGAACAGAAACCAAATACACAGCACCTAGAATGAAATTATCCTATGCACGGTGTCCGCGAAAGGGGGTTTCTTATTAGATTACCATGCAGTATGACATCGTGGGGACAGGCTAAGCAATCTTCATTGCACAGCGGTGAGGCATAGTAGATATGAGAAAAAAACACGTCACTTTACATTTTACAGCATCAACCTTTCAGGTACTGGTAAAGAAGTGTTGGACCATATAGGACCTCACGGTAAATGCCAAACTCTCGATGTTGCTGTAACCGTTCGTGGTCTGATAGCAATTCATGCATGTTCCTGTCAAAAAACTTCTGTGGTGAGCTGCGGGCTAAAATATCGTAAGCGCGGTTGGAAACAATGGTTACAATCTGCGCTGCAAAAGTGCTTGGAAAGCAAAGCTGTAGACGACAGCCAGCCACCATAGTTCCTCATGCGATGTGACTTGAACTCACACGTGTGGCTCCACAAAGAGTGAAACCAGAGATTGTACCTACCGTTACCTAGGATTCGCAGGGGCGAAGTCGCGAACTCAGAAGCGTTGGCCACGGCCGGGCAGTGAGGCGGACGCCGCCGCTGTAGCCCGGACGTGCGTCAGCAGAAAGACAACCAACGGCAAGGAGCGTCATTGAAAGGGGGAGACAGCGGAACCTAGCCGTACTGATGTGCTAGCTCGGGGCCACATCACCGCTCGACGCAAGCGCGGACACCGAAACAATTCCACGTGTGAGCTTAGTGATTCCCATTTAGACCGATTTAAGCTACTTAGTGTGTTAAGTTTGAGAAACCTGAGGGAACCCTCAGAATCCCTATTTATCAGAACCAGTTCCGCCTTTCGCCTTTTAAACTATGGTATCTAGTCACTTTACGTTGTCACGGCATGAAAGTGTGCCGAAATGCACTATGGGGCACAAAAAATGTAGGTGGATTTCCAAATTACCTGCTGTGTGTATAGGCGCGCGCTGGTTTTATACCAGGCTTCTAACCAGTATGCAGTCTTACTCTGCAAAACGAGTAACCTGTATGGCAAACATACAGTAATATTATGTTTGTTCGGATTTGGAGGGATATTTTGGTGCATTTGCCACAGCCACATCATCCCAATATTCAGATAGGCGTTATAGTAAAACTACACTCAAGAAGAGCAGGACCAGCAGGAGGAGAAAACCTTAAAAGTAAAATCAAGCTGGTTAGTGGTCAGGCTGCTCAGTCCAAGAAGAGGCAGTAAGATACATTCTTGAATTCTACGAACGTCATCCCGAGTAGGCCAGGATTTGTTCTTTGCGACTGAAGGGGTTGGAAAAAACTGAAGAGCTGTCTCGACATATTCATCGGTTTCAAATTGTGTTTTACTGAAAATTGGCATGTATACAATTTATTGCTTTCGTTAGCAACTATATCAAGTTTTCAACACCGTAGTCATGTCATAACTGTTCGGGTTGAGATGAAGTTCGTTACGATAACGAGGGTTCGATAGAAATCAGGTGCACAAAAGCCGCCTTCGAATACTATGGACACCGTTGTCTGCGCCGTAGCACAATTTTTATTGCATTGCATATGCACAGGAACTTTGTGAGCCTCGCAAACATTCCCAAACCTCCTAAGACATTTGGGATGGTGCAAGTTCAGATGGAACCTGCAAGTTCAGATGGAACCTGTACCTGGGCTAAAATGTGCTGAGAGTCCCCATTCACGAAATATAGTTCTTATAAATAGTGGTACCTCACATTAGCAGACATAGTTAGTTTTAAGTTTGCCTTAGTAGTGCCTATGCTGAAAATAAATTATATCCATTCCGCTCTCTTCCTCTCCCTTAATGTTACACCCATAATCTAGAGTTATATTGCCTACTAAGTTGTCCTTAGTTTAAGTTAGACCCTTTTATGACCCTGGAAGTTTCTGCCCCATAGGTGAGTACCGGTAAGATGCAGCTGTCATGCACTATCTTTTTCAGGGAAAATGGAAGACGGCCATGCTGTATCATAGCAGTCTTAAAAACTGTAATAATAAAACAGATTTTCATGTACCCATGCCTAGATTGAAGAACTGGCTTGCAAGGGAGGTGCTACTGCAACAGTCTGCACAAGGCGCCTGCTCAAGCTACTGTTCACGGTCAACTTGGCAAGGGAGATCTCCTGGTTTGGGAAAAAGGAAAGCACGCTTTTTTCCTCCTGCTAGTTGCATCCTACATTGTGTGTAACTAGATATCTTCATGTTGCCACAATATCAAATTATTTCACCAGACGATATATACAGCACAGATTTTTATTCCCAGTCACATCCTGCGCAAATATCAGTTTTGTCGACAACCTGCGGCTTCGTAGTTTTTATGGCTAAAAGAGGTATTAAATTTGTTTCAGCCTTTGGAGCATAAAATTTTTACTAACTTTCGAACCAATTCGGTCTGCAACTATTTTGGCAGTTTCTGGCTACAAAGAAGAACGCAATGTTCAGGAATCCAACCACAACTGATGATGGAGGCATGGACCATTGAACCACCATTAAATCATTTCCGTGGTTCCATGCGTTTTTGTTTTGTGTGATTGTTCTTTGAGCGCATCATTTGGTGTGAATCGCGAAGTCGTGTAAATCTCTCTTGTTGTAGCTAATATTCAATCATTTTCGTGTTCCCCATTCTCTCGTTTGTTCCCAAATTATATCACTTTGTGTGAAATATTGAAATAGTATAAATTTGTATTGTTTTTCTAACCAGAATTCAATAAGCTGTTTCTAAAGTTTTTTGTTGTTTTATTGTTGTCCTGCCATTTGACTAAGTGCAATTAATTTCATCACGTGAATTTATACTGCTCTTGTAACTGCCGTACAGTCATTTCTGTATACGCACCTTTTCTAGTGTTCATAGCCATTTCCCTAGATGTTTGTTTGTTTAAATTAGCTTAAATTTGTACGGCACTCACAACCACCGCTCAACAACACTTCTGTGTTTACATGGTGCTTTTGTTTTATTGCTCACCAAACTTTTCACTATAGGTGAACTATTTAGTTTCGTAAATTTGCTTTGTTTTTGTAACCACCATTCAATCATATTTTGTTCCCACACTTTTCTGGCGTTGTTATCCACGTATTTCAGTTAATGTGAGATGTTTCAAGTTGCATAACTATGTTGTGCTTGTACCCTGGGTTTCCAAATTTGCTTTTTTTCTATTTTTTGTCAACCTTTCTGCTCTGTGTGGCTTATTTACAGTCATGAGTATTTGTACTATTCTTGTAAATATACAATGCGTACCCTGTGGGCCCGGGCATATAGGAATCAAAATTAGAGTGGTTGTGTTGCGAAAGCATATGACATAATTTGGAAGTCAGTATAAAATGTTTTACCTGAACCTTGTGTTTTATGTGTTCTTTCAAAGCTTTCTTACTACCCAGCTGCACACACTTACAGCTAGGTTGGCAAGACTGTCATTTTAATTAGTTTACAATTTGAATGGTTTCTCTGATAGGTTATTTGAAGAAGGCCTGTACACTCGTGCTGTGTAGTACAATTCGATGACGCTACTGTGGTTGCCGTAGTGTCAAGGGCGCCTGTCCTGATCAGGACTGGTTTGCTGTTACTTACTGCTACTTGTTTTCAATGCGACATTTCTTGTTTAGAGATGTGCTTCTTAAAGAGTCTTTTGTCAGCTTGGCCCTTCACATATAATACTTCTTGCAGTATGGAGCACTTTAAAGATGTAAACACATTAATCTAGAAACCAGGTGCCAAGTAACAGAAAACAGTGCTGAATAGCTAGCAAGACATGTATTTGAAGTGTGAAAGCCCAGAACACGTAGGCCCACTTGTAAAGGGGGCTGGCCAAACTCCAAAATAATGTATAAAGAATGTAAATTTCAAGCATAAAAGTTCATCTCAACAATACCATACTGACGTACACTAGTCATGAATATAACAAGCTAAAGCTTGTGCCAAAGACAGAAAAACAATGTAGAACAGATATCTATATACGTCTTGCATGCGTACCACTACAACATCCATAAGATGTACAACTAGGGTAACGTCCCTTAAACAGAATGCAAAAGTACCATGAGAGGTCTATTCTACGTTACGCTTTGTAAGATTTGGATGGGGTTTTTGCAGTTGTATCAACGTTGAATATATGTATATTTTGACCCCAACGGTACGTCTCCTGGTCATATGCAATGTCGATTGCTGACGTGTCCAGGATATCTGCATGACGTAACGTGGTTTGCTGGGTTTAATACCTGTTAAAACACAAACCGAATTGGTGTTCACAAATTTAGAAAACAGAGCTCCATTCGTGGCAAGTAGTGCGCAAAAAGTAGTGTTTGCTTAGCTGCCAGATGTCTGTATTCTTGCCGTACAAAGGAATACGCTTGCGCAAAAGATGTGGACGGAGAAAAGAGAGGATAAGACGAGGGTCACCCTGTGTGAGGGTATCTTGTCCTCTTGCTGTGTGACGGTACCCTGTCATCGTGATCGTCTGGTCCTCTGTTGTCTTCATCCTCGGCGTTTGCGAAAACCTATTCATTCGTATGTCATAAACCAACTAGACACCAATCAAGTCCTACTAAGTATCGTTGCCTTACGACCAGTTAATTCGGTCGTGTCCAGGTTACCCAGAAGGTTTTGTCGAACAATTTATTCCAGCCATGCGAAGGAAGCGCTCAATATACACAGAGCTGTGCCCAAACAGGCCCAGAACATAGCGCTTCCTAATTATGCCTAATACGGGTGGTCCATAATGTGTAAAAGGTACAAAACTGCGGAAGATGGTCAGAGTATGTGTACAAATTACCTGACGATATTTAATAACCTATCTGTTGCTTTCGAAGATGCAAAGGCCGCGGCAATTTCTTAGTTTTATTTTTGCGATTCTTGCGTGCAATCTGCCTCATGTCACTCTCTTAAGGTTATAAGCAGCCTTGAAGCGATGGCAGCACTAGGAGTATGTTAGGGATAATGCGTTTTGCTTGTTTTGCAATTTTTCCGGTAAGCCCGTTTTAGACTAAATTGGAGTGTGTATCTACATCCTGCCGCAACCATTTTTTGGACACTCTGCCAGAAATAAATAAATGGCCATTGAAGGCTGTTTTATTTTCCCTAACAACTGAAACCTGAATCGGAGATCAACCGCAGTCGTTAACCCGTACTATAAAAGTTTTTTTTAAAACCCCATTGCTATTGGGGGCAGCTGTTTCTGGCTCACGCCATCTGCTGTTTACAACTGAGAAAAGTCATTCGCCGCGAGAACCAACTGAGGTTGTTTTATACAGTTAAACATATTCTTCGTATTTTCTCGAAGCATAACTATTTAAAGTCGTATTCTTGTACGTAGCTCCGGTGTGTGATGTGCAGGGTATGCCCGATTTTAACGACACAGAAACAGTCAACTTATGTACGAGTGGTTTATTGCGAAAGCATACAACATTTTGCTTACATTAACACAGAAGATATACCTCAAGATACGAATGCCGATAAGTTTACTCATTGTATACATTGTGTTTGCTCCTGGCTGAGGAAAACCTCATAAATAATTTTCTTCATACAAACGAATGTTCTTATTATATAACCTAAAAGCCTTACAATATTATTGTTCCGGTTTCATGAACAAAACAGCATTTGGGTAATGAGAACTCAGGTTACATTACCGCGGTGGACAAACTATGCAGTGGGGTAGCGCTCGTACGATCCTGCTATAAGGTTGAGACGGGGCTGATACGAGGTGCACTCCTAAAACGCCGAACACGTGGTGCGGCCAAGCAGACAATGTGGAATCATTAGAATGGCAAAGGTAATTGAATACATTAGAATCAAACCAAAAAAATTCCCATAAACGTCGGTGTATTTACTGATTATTAGTCCCACACTAGCACCACACGCACTTCGGTATAGCACAGAACCAACAGCATCAGACTATTCTGGAGAAAAGCTCTCACATCGTTAATTTTATTTAAACTGGCGCGCCAAGACTGAAGTTTATCGCCAGCCCTAAACTTGAACGTAACGAAAACAAGTTTGAAAGAACAATGCAGATTCAACATTTCCAACTGAAAGGAGCTTTCGTTTATTTCTCAAAAATATAAAATCTAAACATCCAGATGAAGCGGGCAGTTTTCTACACGTGTTAAGAAAATTACAATTTTTCAAAAAGATATTACCGTTTTAAAATGCTTATTTATCGAAAAATGCAATTTTTAAGACAGCACACACGTGGTTTTTTTGTCATCATTACATACTAACGACGACTACTTGGCTTTTCTCGGGATTGCGCAGTATCCTTTGGCTCCACAGCTTGTGCAAGGGCAATTTTTGGGGCATGGATACTTCGCCGGATTTTGAGGCAGGCACTTGAACAGAACAAGTTAAAAACACAAGTCAAGAGCAGCTCGTACATTTTTTATCGACTTCGATAACGTGTTATTTGGCATTTCTGCAGTTTGGCAACTCAGTAGGTGTAACATGGCAACGTCAGAGGTAGTTGCGGCTCAAAAGTAACCATTACAAAAAACATGCAAAATCAAAACTTCGACAGAAAAACACCGGAAGATGAAATTAGAACGTTCATGTTAGCTACCGCAATCCGGTAATGACATTGTGGTGAAAGCTACTGTTTAAGTCCGCTTTTGTATCTGTAACCACATTCTTGCAAAGACGGCGGCTTTATCCTTGGAAAGAGAGTTTCAAGACCTACAAAAAGCCAATGTTTTTGCAAGACACGTTGTGTATTTATACTCGAGCTGGAAAAACTGCTTCTACCCGGACATAGCAACTTTGGATGACGTATTCAACGGCCCATGATTTTTGGCGTGAGAAAGTCCACAGGCACAACGAAAATAAAAACTGCAGAAGAAAACGCAGGTGATATTCTTTGTTACAAAGATAATTTTTTCTGAGTAACCTTTCATTTCTATTTCAAAGGGCGATAAACAGCGCCGTATGTTTATCCTCACTCTAGCCTGCATGGCTCACCTTCTGTAACCTTGGTGGTGGTAGTGGCTACAACGCGGCCCCGAGCCTCCGAACATTCGTTGTGACCTACAGTGACGATGTGTTTATGGGTGAGGTTTGTGAAGTAAGAAAACACAAACCATTGCTGTCACCAACCGTGGTCAAGATGCGGCGGATGGGCTCCCTGGCTGTTTACCAGGGAGCCCACATCGAGCCGATGTGTCTTGAAGAAGGGAGGTTCTGTTCAGTAATTTAGTGAGTTAAATATAATTGCCCAAGAAAGTGTGGACTCTAGTGCTTTTTACTTGGTGTGATCCATAATGATCTACTGCTTTAAGCTCTCGTATCCAGTAACAGCGCCGCAGTAAATAATTTCTTTCTAATAAACGCACGCAATAAACTCCACAGGCCATCGATCAATAAACAGAATTCCTTTTCAGTTCATAGGGAAGAAAATGAGAAAATGTGTACTTTCAAATTTTTTTAGAAATTCTGAATTCACTCTCTTTATTGTTCCTGTTTTCGACTGATACATTGCTTCCTACGTGTGCATCACAGTGAGCAGCGCTTCTTTAATTTTTATGTCAAAGTTTTCTAGAGATCTCAAATAACAAACTTGATACAAGTAAAATCGAGCTAGCAAAAAAAAAGCTTTCAGCTTAAGACGATCTCTTCGCCCTTTAAAATGCCTTGGTGCATTGATGCCGAAGATTAGGGTAGAAAGGAGATTTGGGTGTTTTAACCCCAAATGAAGCCGCATACCCATAAATAATATAATTAGACGTATATTTGCATTTTACGGTTACAAAAACTTCTATCTATAATTATAGAAACTTCATGTTGCTTTGTAAAGCTTGTTACACAGATTTCCGCAATGATCTTTTCAGTGTTCGCAATACCAAACTTTGCACTTTTACTACATCTTTTGGAATTACCAGAGAATTACTAATTGGTTTTGAGGTGCCAAGTGCACGCTTTACTTTCAATTAAATTTTTATAGGAGAAAAAGATTTTCATCTCCAAAGGCTGTACCTTTGTTTTAGTCTTGGTGGCATTCAAGATTGAACAGGAACGCAAGAGGATCACCACTCGCCTTAGCTAAAATGTCTAGCATCACTGAAAATGTAGTACCTAACTCACAAATGGAACTCAACATACTCCAGGTTAACTTAGCTAGAGCATACAAAGCAAATTCATCCCTCAATAATTTAAAACAAGATAAACAATCAGATATTTCTTTAATACAAGAACCTGATACCCTCAAAAAAATTATAGGATTTCCTCTTAAACATATAATCGCAGCCAGCAAAGACACCAAATCTACCATTATAATCCACAAAAACCTCTCAGTGTTCCCAGTTTTTATAGCTCGAAACTTAGTTGCCGCTAATATAAGAAAGGGGAACAGAGAAATACTAAGAATAAGTTGTCACTCCACATTTAACGGAGACATAAACAGTGAACTTTCAAAAATAGAAGAAATGGTGCAAAGGCATAGTTCGGTAGAGGTATTAATAGGTGGAGACTTTAACGCGCGAAATCAAATATGTGGCAGCCAGACAACTGATGAAAGAGGGGAAAGAGTTTCAGAGCTTATCGTCACTAATGCTTTAAAGAGGTACTGACACAAAATTTTGAAGGCGAGATAACTTTGAAGATAGATTGATGTGAACACATATACATTATCTGCAAAATATCAGCGGCGAATACAGCCTAGAACATATTTAAAATCAATTTTAAAGTGTGCGAAACGCAACCGAGCAGCCAGCAGAGGACCACGCGCAATCGACATCCCGTCGATATTGTTCAAATAAACAACATCCAAACACGTCACAAGTTTGTGTTTGCCGCTTCCGCACTGCCGACATTTTTCGCCGGCTCACCCGGCTCGCCGCTCCAATCGGAGGGCCGGAGGGCGGAGCTTCTGCTCTCGAGAACGAACGATTTGATTGTTGGCGGCGGATGCGCCGTGATTTCGTCAGCTCATCGGGCAGCTGGCCGCGACCAAAGTTCTACAGCGATTCCAGGCACTCTGTTTCTATTACTTTGCATTTACATTGCACGCGAAAACGCGTCGGAGTCACGAAAAGCCCACTGAGTGAGTCGCACGGTCGCTGTGCAGGTGGCGGCGGCCACGGTCGCGAAGTGGCCCAGGCCGGCGCAGGTAGCTCGAGTGATAGCTTGTTACCGCTGCACAAAATTGTCCCCAAGTCCCAACCATGGTAGCTTATATGAGAAAGGAGTTAATGATGCGATGGTGGGTTGCATTAAAAATTGTCATCTGCAACGTTTACGAGAGCGAAAATCGAATTTCCGCCGCGGTGCCAAGCCGCACACATCTGTAGGCGGACCTGTACGCAGACCGGCCGGCTGCTCCAAGCGCGTGTCCTGCCACCCACTGTCTCGAGCGTCGCGTGTCGTTCTTTAGCCGCGTTAGCATTTGCACTCACAGCGCCTGCGTCACGTCCACGGTCACATTTTAATTAAGCGGATCGCGCGATCAGTACGTGGGGGTAATCGCAGAAACTGCCGGCGATGCAGATTCGAGAGTGCTACGGCAGCTCTGCTCTGTGTTATCCCTCCGACGGTAACGTGGTCAGCTTTGTTCACACAAAATCCATCGTTTCGCGGCACTCGCTGAAACCGAAACTGCGACTGGCCGCATTGAAAATGACTCTAATTAAACAACCATCGCACTCTGAAGCAAATGAGGTTTCTACAGGTTATAAGTAGGTCACTAGCTACTTATCGGAACAAAAAAAAAAACAAGATGCAAAATTGTTGTGTCCCTGCCCCACTAACATTACTAAATAAGAAACATTAGTAGGGAAAGAGGGTGGTTTGATCTATCAATAGTTAACGCAGTTTTAGCGAGAGATATTAAGAAGTGGAAGGTATTAAAGCCTTTCAATAATAGTGACCACAGATATATAACAACTATAATCGAAAATTTCCAAGTAGAAGAAGTCTATGGATTAACGTTAAAAGGGGAAGCTAGAATGATAGATGAAATAGCATACGACGTACGGTTCGAAGAAATACCACATAGGATTCGACCGACAGATGAAATAGAAAACGTAATTAATACATTTTAAAACAAGATTCAGATACTGAGAGCAAAGTACGGTAAAAAGAAAAACAAAACCACCCAAACAAAAGCCCAACCCGTGGTGGATCATGGAGTTAGAGATTGAATGCAAAAGAGTAAGGGCATATGGGAGAAGATACCAAAAAGCTAGAGGAGACATGAGAGAGAAGTATAAGAAGGAATACTACAAAGAGCCCGAATGCTATAACAACATGATAGAGCTAGCAAAAGAGAATAGTTGGAAAGCACTAACGTCAAAATTAACAAAAAATCCTTTCAACTTGGCATACAAAATCGCACGAAATCAGTTAAAGGCTAAAATAACCTTTAAGAGCATAGTAAAAGAAGACGAAGATAGAACAAAGACTCTCCAAGAGACAATAGAGTAATTACTAGGGAAACTGTACCCAGAACAAACACCAAAAGTCCAGGAGCACCAGACGGTGAAACGAACAGGGGATAAGAATACTAGTATTTATTTATTTATTTATTTATTTATTTATTTATTTATTTATATATTTATTTATTTATTTATTTTACATACTGGAGCCCCTCTTGGGGCCATAGAAGGAGTGGGTACATCGCACAAAACCACGCATCGAACAAGTTCAACAATGAAACAAAAGCAAAAAGAAAGAAAAAACACGGTAACGACGAAACCAGGTGTTCGAAACGCAACATAGAAGGAAGTATACAGTTTTAGCGGTATGGTAATGGAATTACAGTAGATCGACCTAATATACACATCTAAGTGCAAAAGTGCAGTCGTACAAAGGGGGAGAGGAAACAATGCGGTATATGTGCGTAGCTTACAATAGTTGTATTTTAGAAGGAAATGCACGCAAGTCTAGAGAGCGCACAAGGCCAGGCAACGAATTCCAACGCTCAATTGTTCGCGGAAAAAAGATGTATTTGAACGTGTCTGTGCGGGGATGATACGGGGAAACGTTAAGGGTGTGATTGCTTCTGGTCTGAGTGGGGTTTGCATATGTGACATATTTGTTAGATGGGAGGCGATATGAACAGTGAATGATGGGGTCAAAAAGGGTTAGTGATTTTATTTCACGACGGGCAGTTAAGGTGGTTAGCTCTAGAGATACGAGGGCTGTGGTTGGTGAAAAAGTACAGTCATATCTGCGACAGAAGAATCGGATGGCTTTCTTTTGAACAGCTTCATTTTTGTTAATTTCGCCTTTTCGGTAAGGGTTCCACACGGTGCTTGCGTAGTCGAGTATCGGCCGGTAAAGTGTTTTATGCATCAGGAGTTTGGTGTCTTTCGGTGCTTGGCTGAGTGTGCGCCGTAGATAACCCAGTTTCTTAAGTGATTTTGTACATATATATTCGATGTGTTTCGACCAGGACAGGTTACATGTAAAAATAATGCCAAGATACTTATATTCTGAAACTCTTTGAAGGTTTATGTCAGCGGACGAGTACGTGAAATTAGACAGGGAACGTTTGTGAGTAAAAGACATGGATACTGTTTGGCGGAAATTTACGGTCATCTGCCACGTTTTACACCACGCGCAAAACCTAGAAAACGACTCGTTTAGTTTTTGGTGACATATCGGTGAGCTAATCGTGTCATATAGTACGCAATCGTCCGCATAAAAACGGATTTTAGAATTGATGTTACCAGGCAGCCCGTTTATGTAGAGCGGAAATAGCAGTGGTCCAAGAACCAAGCCCTGGCAAACTCCAGAAGTTACGTTAGATTTATTGGATACGGAACCGTTAAATTCTACAAATTGCGCGCGATATGAAAAAAAGTTTTCTATCCACTTGACCAACACAGGGTTGTTTAATATGGCAGTTAGTTTGCATATCAGCTTAGTGTGAGATACCGTGTCGAATGCTTTGGAAAAATTGATGAAAATGGCGTCGACCTGCTCTCCGGAATCAAGTAAAGAAGAAATGTCGTGAACGAGTTCTGTTAATTGCGTGACCATGCTGAAACCGCGCCTGAATCCATGCTGAAGCTGAGATAATAAGTTGTGTTGTTCTAAACGCTCCACGATGTGTTTATAAATGATATGCTCCAGTAGCTTACAAGATTAGGAAGTCAGTGATATTGGTCTATAGTTAGTAATAATATGCTTTTCTCCGGACTTGAATAACGGAATTACTTTTGCCAGTTTCCATGAGCTAGGCACTATGCCAGTTTCAAGGGATTTCTGAAATATGACACTGACATATTTGGAAGCCCAAACGGAATAACGGACCAAGAACACATTGGGAATGTCGTCCGGACCTTTGCATTTCTTAGTGTTTAAGTTTAATATTAGGTTTAAAACCCCCTCTTCGCTAATAATAATGTCCGGTATTGATAAGAATGGGCTTGTACTATAAAAAAGAGGAACTTCAAGATCGTCGCAAATGAAACCACACTCAAAGAACCTAATGAAAGCTTCAGAAATTTCCGCAGAATCATTGGTTGTTTCATTGCCAATGAAAAATGACGCTGATGCGGCATCGCGGGGGAATATTTATGAGCAAAACTTGCGTGGGTTATTAGATAATAGGGTCGGAAGTTCTACTCGAAAAGAGTGGTTTTTTGCGGCGTTTATTTTGATCCGGAGTTCTTCCTTTGCCTGAAAAAATCTACCGTCATCATAAGAGGAACGGCGTGACCTCGCCTGCCTCATCTTACGTACCCGACCTGAAAGATGCAAGATGCCACGGTTCATCCAGGGAACGTCAGTATTTTTCTTTTTTGTTTAGAACGGTACAAACTGCAGAATGCAAGTTTTCACCAACTGTTCAAAGTAACCAGCTAAAGCATCAACATCGTTGCTTGTGGCGAGTGCTAAAATGATTCAAATTTATCGGCTAAACTGTCGAGAATGGAAACGTCATCAAACGGAATGTCCAGGGGACGGAGAACATCCTGGAAGTAGCGACACCCCATTTACCGCATTAATAGTAACAGTAGCTGTGGATAACCTTAGAAAAGATATAACACCAGGACCGGACAAGCTAAAACCACTGTTACCCAAGCAATCTACAGGAAACACAAACAATTCTTTTTGAATTTATTTACGCCTGCTTTATGAACGGTTATTTCCCAGAAAGATGGAAGGAATCAAGGGTAATACTTATCCCCAAAACAACACCAGACGAGACATGCGAGGAAAGTAAATTTCGCCCAATAGCTATTATTTCATCCTAGGTAAAGTTTTGGAGAAGTAAGCTACAGGCCGACTATATCACCACCTCTATAAAAATAACCTTTTTAATAAACATCAGTATGCCCTTACTCATAATACATCCACAATGGAGGCTTCACAAGAAATAAAAAAGAGGGCTACAAGAGCAAAACAAGACAAAACCAACACCTTCATTGTGTCGTTGGACATTAGGAACGCATTCAACTCTATTAACCGAGTTATAGTAACAACCATAGCTGACTTACTAGGTAAAGAACTCCCATATGAAACCCATATCCAAGCTTTTGCAGATGGTATAGTAATCATCCTTCAGTTTAAATCAAGAAAAGATCCCGAACAAAAAACAGAGTATTAAAATAACTAATGGCTGGGCTGTAAGCAAAGGAATAACAATAAATAATGACAAATAACAAGCAATGACACTAGCAAAACAGTATGGAACCCATACACCTATACTCCAAATAGGTTCAAGCAGAATAAGAACAGTCAACGAAATGAAGTTGCTCGGTGTAATAATAAATAATAAGTTAACATTTTTACCTCATCTAAAATATCTAAAAGAAAAAATAGCTTAGATAACATACAACCTGAACAGGACGCTAAACGACGACAAGAGTTCAAAAAGAGAATTAGTGCGAGTTATGTATAAGAGAGGCATTGAAAGAATTCTTACCTACGCAGCACCGGTGGGATACACTCGGAAGGTAACTATTTTAAGGAAACTACAGGCGATCCAAAGGTTACCGTTACTAATGATAACGAAAGCTTTTAAAACAACACCCAACCTGTCCTTAAACATGGCGAAAATCCCTCCAGTGTATCTAACAATTGAAAAAGAAATTGAACAATATAGAGTACTAAAAGAGGGCAAAATATTTTCATGTGACGACAAGCTATACACAAGTAATCAAATCATGAAAAAATACGATCTCTGGACAGATCACCCAGCCAATAAAAGCCGTATATTAATCACTCACACAAAAGAAATAGTAGACTACCGTATATATACGGATGGTTCAAAGACGGAAAATGAAGTAGGAGCAGCGTTTGTAATGTTTAACAATAACAACCAATTAGTAAGAACGAAAAAATTTAAGCTTCCAGAATACAGTTTCAACTACGAAGCTGAGCTAATACCAATTAAAAAGGCAACAGAATTTATAATAACAAACAAAGCAAACAACAGCCATCAACTATTTACCGATAGTTGATCGGTACTCCAAGCACTAAAAAACCCACTTAACACAAATTCAATAATTATCGAATTAAAACTAGTCCTTAGAGAGAATGCAGCAGTATGTATAAAGCTCAGTTATGTAAGAGCACACAGCTCCTCAATAGGCAACAACTTTGCAGATGAATTGGCGAAAGAAGCCGCAAGAAACGGAGAACCAACTTTTGTTTCAATAACAATATCATTCATTTCGAAACATTTATATAACAAGTTAAACCAGGAGTGGAATAAGGTGTAGAATAAAGATGGCAAAACAAGTTATACTTATAGGTGGATTAAGAACGTAAATCTTATTCCGGCCCTCTTCCCTACAAACGTCTACTCTTCCCAAGCCCTGACAGGGCATGGTAGATTCCCGTTTTATTTTTTAAGATTCAGAATAACACAGACATCTACATGCAAGTGCAGTAAGGATATGGAGAATTTTGAAAATTATCGAACAGAAAGCCCACTCCTAATAAATGAAAGGAAAAGACTCGTTAAAAACTAGGAGAGCACTTAGAGAACAGAAAACCAGAAATAATAAGCAAGAGGAAACAAGATTATTTTAGAAGAGATAGTTTTAAAAATTAACTAATTCATTCTACAAGCATAGGAATACACCAAACATAACATAACACCAACGCGATCTATCACGACAATATAAAAGATGGGATATGATACGGGGATTGAGTAGAAACGCCATGTTGGTGAGGCTTCCTCCGCCCACACCTCAAGTCATTCCCTTCTTACACCATAACAACACAAGGAAACCAAGCCGAACACCAACAACACATGATCACAAACCATCAGGCGTAACAGGTCTATATACCCGGTCAAGTCAGGTTATGACCAAATCATGAAGAACAAGATCAACAAACCAAGATCAAGGAATCAAGAATCAAGTAAAGTTAAAGAACAAGAACGAACAAGACAAGACGTCTACCAAGGATACAAGTCGACAGTGAAGATCAGTTTATCGAACGAAGTGTTCTTAAGGTTTAGGATTTGTTATTTTTCTTTTAATACTTGTAGAGTTTTCTGATTTTTCGTTTCAAACAAGCAAATTTTCTTTCATGTTAAAAAAAAGCCCGCTGATAGTTTTCCCGTTCCCGGGCGGTGGTCGCTAATCTATCTTCTCTTCCCCATTACCCCTTCCTTTTCCTGCCCCAACCACCTTTGTACTACTACCTCAACCCATATTTCTACCCCCTCCCCTTTCTTTTCTCTCCTTGCAATACATATGTGGTGCAGGCTGGGAACCTATTTCCCTCTCATAGTCACCTCACCTCACCTATACCTGCCAACGGCTCTTTTGTGGAGTGCGGCACAACAAACTCCCAAGGCCGTGGGGGATGCCGATGGCGCATTCCTCTCACGGAGCACACACTGTAGATGGCGCGGCGATGGGGCACTATTACCCAGCGTTCCCCGCTCGCACCGGCGGCCGCGTCAGCGGGACGGCTTTTTCGTCTGCCTTAGCGAACGCTACTTTGGGCCGGTTTAGGCGCTGCTTCACGTCCATTGCGCGTTTTCTTCGCACGGCGTGATTGACTTTTGCGACAGAACCGGCTGGGCAACCCGGACCCGACGGAATTAAGTGAGCGTACGGCACCTATAGACCTCATGCAAAAGTGCCGGCGTCTACCGGAAAAGAAACGAAATGAGCACGCGACGCCATGTTGGGGAATGGCGGTCGCGGGATTGCTCGGTACAGAGCGTTTGAGGGGCTCTTTTGTATTCAGATTTTAGCGAAGCAAAATGAGCGACGAGTGATCTGTGGACCTTTCTCTGTTGCCCACATTTGCGGACGACTTCGGAAATACGCATTATGCATCGAAAAACAAAATACTAATAAAATATTCGATCGAATATTCGAATTTTCCGAATATTCGCCCATCTCTATTGTTTTCTTCATTGCTGATTCGACATCCTTGCAGAAGCGACCTACGGCTTCGTCATCATAGCTGCTTGCGGGCGTATAGGCCTGCACTATCTTTAACCTGTATGCCTTGTTTAGCTTAATCACGACAGCCGCGACGCTCTCGCTAATGATGAAAAATGTGTCCACGTTTCCAGATACTTCTCTGTAGATTGAAAATCCCACCGCATGTTCTTTCTTCTCTTGGGGTTCTGTAGCAAACAATATGCCCGGCAGGGAGCCCTGTGGAGATTTCTAGTGTCTTTCAAACTTCAAGGTCCCACTTATTTTCCCTGAGCTTCTCTAGTAGTACCGATAACTTTCCCTCGACAGACAAAGCTCGTGTGCTGAACGTTGCCAAGGTTAAGTTCCTAAGGTGGCCTGTCCGGACCGCGAGATTCTTGTACCATCTGCTGTATCGCTGTTCCGTACACCGCCGTGGACAGGTGCTCTACAGCAGCGTGGGACGTAGGGCCGAGTGATGAGTTGAGGTTCTTGTACTCACATTTATGGCAAGTTATAACCACAGAGAATCTTAAACCACAGAAATAATTGCAGATAATTAATACACACCTGTTCTCCACATCGTTCTTTCCTGGCGGCATCAGCGGCCCAATGCTGACTTCTGCAAATCAGACATACAAATCTTACGAATAGCCCACTCGATATGCTTTTTTTTTGCAAGCACTTGCATGGAATAACAAATACCTAAAGTTCATTATGCAGACATCTTTATTATGATCCCAAGGAGCACATTTCAGTCTTTACCGCATTGTTTAGGTGACCTGCTGCAGTACCTCCGCTTCTACGGGTTGCCCTTGCAGCAGTTTTTTGTAAAAGCCCAGAACTGCGACTACAACTGTAAAGTTTCTACTATTTTTAAGTATAGACAACAATTCGCCTCACAGCTCAGGTTTACATTGTTGTAATCCTGGAACATTAGCACTTTCTAAATTTGTGCGTAAACAAATATTTTATTCTTATCTCAATTTAACTTATGACATCAATGCAACAATGTAACGTTTTTCTGAACGGTGTATAGTTTCATCTTATGTTTTCTTTTCTTACTATCTCCAGTGTTTCTTTTCTCACTATCTACCCACTATCTCCAGCGGGGGACGCCACCCCCGCTAATTCTAGGTAACGGCTTGCAGAATCTCTGGTTTCACTTTTTGTAGAGCCACGTGGCTGAATGCAAGTGACGCCGCATAGGCAATTGTTGTAGGTGTCGTTTAAAGTTTCGCTTTACAACCACCTGCAACGCATGTATTTAGGCCAATTTTTTTTAGTTTGTATTCTGTATCAAGCTTAGTGAGGTCTATGAAGTCCAAGTATCTGCGGAAAAGCGCCCATGCGATACTTGGCTGACTCGTAGGCTATTAGAAAAGTGGATGGCGAATTCAATGGGTAAAAGAGTCGGCAAAGTAAAAATGTGCTAAGGAAATAACATGCACAGCAACTTTTATAGTGAATCGTAAAATCAAAGTGCGGGAAGCACATTTTTGCGCTTTGTGAACTCGAAGAGCGGTGAGCAGCGCGATCACACAATTGCGATTGTTTTTATGCCTAAACAATATATTCGCCGGATATGATATATTCTTGGTGATTCAAGCCACTACATATGCTGAAACCTAAAAAAAGATAAATAGACTATAACACATATAATTAATATTTATCTTTTCGCCCGTGCTCCATTTATGGCCGATTGGCCTGAAGCAGAGGGGTATTGCTTTGAAAATCGTAAATTCGAATATCCGATAGCGCGTGTGGTTTTCCACGATAATTTTTGGGGTAATGTTTCCTATACTGAACTCCCTATTCTGCGGTTCATGTTTCATTGGTACAAGAGTGAGTTCGCAGAATGCGTGCACACTGACACGGACGTCCTGATAAGCTATTCTTTGTGTTGTGTTGACCCAAGCACCAATTGCTTGCAGGCGCAGGGCCGAATCAGCCGACTTCTGGCCTGGTGCAAACAGCTTCTTACGACGAAGGCATGAGCCAGGCAAACTCTAATCAAGGCGGCAAGACGCCTCTCACTTGGGCGTCTCGAATGACGCGTAGGGCGTTAAGTCACTACTTACGCCTCGGTTGGTTATTGTAACGTTTCTAAGCCGAGCTGGCAGGCCTATCTTAATCATGTTTATGCCTCCATTCTTTTTATAAGCACGGTATACCGATTCATGGGATATCGAGAATGTCCCCAATAAGTCAGATGCCAAGCGTGTTGTTTCATAGAACCGAAACTGAAATTGACTGAATTCTTTGGAATCTTCCAATGACATCGCATCTCGAATGCGCGTCACTGCTGTTAGTTGTTGCGGCCACCGCCCTGTCGCATGATCTATTTCTTCTTTTCTTCTTTGTCAATAAACACTGCCTAATCCTCCGAAAAAATGATAAAAAGTGTATTTTAGCCACCTAAATGCAAACAAAAACAAGTTTGGAAACATCTCTTCGGGGTGTTTTTGCTGGCCAGATAACTAAAAGTTGGGCTAAATTTTTTTGCGGCCTTCTTTATTTTTCAGATCATCCAGAGATCTCCAAAAGCAAGTATTAGAAGGGTTCATGAAAAACTAAAGAAAGTAGAGGATGTAAATGTTTATCTGCTAGGTAACATCAAAAAATCGGGGTTCAAAGTGCAACAGTTGTTCACGTAGCTTTCCATCCTGGCAGCCTTCACAGCTTTGCGACTTTGTATACTACATAACGATGTGAAAAATCAGGAAATGGTTGTTCCTGCCTTCGAGAAGCAGAAAAAAATGTGATTGTTCCCTCTTCCATAGGAACTGGTAAAAGACGAAATTAAAATGTTTATTGTGCATTGGTACGAACTTGCACGTCTCTATTTATATTTCGTCGGTATGGAACCGTTAGATGCATCAACGTTAGACACTGGATTGCACGCGTGGGAGAACTGCGTAAACCAGACTGAAACCATAGGCTCTCGCAAACCGTCCGCGCGAACGAAACCAAACGAGTTATCAGCGTATCGTTTGGTGAACACATGCTGGAAGAACCGTGTCACGTCATGACACGAGCGCGACATCAGCAAGTTGGCTTCTCCGCAGCTTACGCAGCGCGTCCCCCGTACATAAAGGTGGAGGCAACGAGGCACCAACTGTCGGCGCCCTGGCGTCTCTCCTAGATGAGGCGCCTTTGTGGCCGTATTGACGCGTCTGCTGATAACATAGTCGGGAGAGCCTTTCGTACCTCCCGTCGCGACGGAACAGTTCATGGATCTAATCTCGGCGCCCCCGCGTCAATCAATGTTTTTCTGGCGATGTCATTGGCGTGACGGATGTGACGTCACTTAGATCTTGGTGGGCTCCGGCATAAAACACTGTCGTGTTAAAACACCACGTTTGGTAGAATTGAATTCGAAGACTGCTGTATGGACAATGGTGCAGTAACCTGTTGTATGCTCTCCTTCGTGGTGCAATCATTCAAAGGCACATCGTGAAGCTGCGACTGGCCAGTGGCTTTTTTCATTACGTGTGTCATAAGGTGTCATACTAAACCTAACCATAAAAAATCGCGTAGAGCGGTTTCGTCGTCGGGTAGAATGCGACCTTCATTTGGCTATGGTTGCGCCGTACCCTTGGCAACGCATCATGTGACTCGCCGAGTCAAGGTCCACCATCTTGCACATTCGCCAACCAACGCCACCTATGCTTAATCCGGCTATTTTTGCCCGGCACACTCCTTCACCAGACATGGTATAACAAAACAACAGCTACTGATTTAGCACCAATACGGGTTCATATTATGGGCGGGTACGCAGGTATACTTCAAAAGATCTGCGATACTCTTAACCGCCGCCTAGACGGAAATAAGGTGTAGTTTGGGGTATTCCATGTCGTTCATAATGCGTTTGATGCTGTGAAGCATGGTATATTTTGTTACTAAGTGCACTGTTACGGATTCCGTGGAGCGTATTTGTCTTTGCTTCAAAATTACCTTCGGGATAATTCGAAATAGTGTAACTGCACCAATGCTGAGTGTTTGTATTAGCTTTAATAGTGTTGTCGCGCAAGGATCTATTGTTCACCCGTTCTTTTTATTTGGAGTGTAATATTATTGCTACTATTACTATTTACATTGCTATTATTGCTATAGCTATTATTATGGCGAAGTGAGCAAAACAGCAATGCTGACCGTGTCTGTTCCCTTTGCTATCCAGGCAATCCTGCTTGGTAGCGTTTTCTTCGAGCCCGTCTGTCATCAGAAGCCCATATTCCTGCCCTGGCCGGCCACAGCCTACCGCACCACCGCGCATGCCTGAACCAAGGCACGTGCTGTATAGTCTCCCGCCCGTCGACTGCTCCATGGCGCTCCTGCCTGTGACGTCAGCCTCAGCACGGACTATAAAGCTTGGCCTTCAACGGTTTCACTTCAGTGGGCATGGCGAAGTGAGCAAAACAGCAATGCTGATCATGTCTGTTCCTTTTGCTATCCAGGTTAGTAGCAAACACAGCTGCGTACGTTCAAGTAATAGATTTTTGATTGTTGTGCCATGCCCACAAATGTGCATCTGTATTGTGTATGATTGTTTTCATGCTTGCAAACTTTTGCTTTGTGGAGATGTAGAACTGAATCCTGGTCCTCAAATAGAAGAGATGCTCGCTGAAATCTTGGCGCAACAAGGTGAAATTTTGAAAAGCATAGTCGATTTGAAAAGCGAACAGGCTGTCCAAAAATCCGCTCTTGCGGTTATCACTGAAAAAATTTCTGTGGTAGAAAAACTTGTCACCGAAATAAAAGACTCAACAAGCAAGATCGATCAGTTTGATTCAAGCTTAAAAGAAATGAAGACGATTGTTGACATAAAAGACCGTAGCCGCCGTTCAAACTTAGTCCTGTATGGTCTTGTAGAAAAAGTGAATGAAACGGATGATTATCTAAAAAATGAGGTCGTTAAAGAACTATTTGGCAAAAAGCTTGGCGTAGAGTGCAAGTCGATTGGACGAATACACAGACTTGGAAAGAAAACTGGCAGTCGTCCCCTAATTTTGTACCTACAGGATTACAACGAAAAACAAGAAATACTAACGAACGCCAAGCTTAAAGGCACCGAAATTTTTATCCAAAATGATTACTCCCGCTGCACACTCCGCAGGCGTAAACTGCTGTGGGACAGTGCTAGAATTGATAAGGCAAACGGCAAGAAACCCTATCTTTTGCACGATAAACTCCGTATCGATGACGACACGTTCATGTGGGATGACAGCACCAATTGCCGCGTAAAGGTTCCAACCATTACCCGTCTAAGTTCATCACCGGCACTTAAGCCCCCGGAAAATGCCTGACAAATCCCGCCTCTACGTAATCAAACCTTGCATCTTCTTAATATCAACGCGCGAAGCATTACCAACAAAGTCGTTGAACTCGAGAGCACATTGTTAGCATAGTCTCCTCACATCACGGTCTTGACTGAAACATGGCTGCATGAAGGCGTCAGTGATGCTGAAATTGTTCCTCGCAACTATAAAGTGTATACAAGGGACAGACCATGGTGTGGCGGAGGTGTCGCCGTTATTCTGAGCACTCATGTGATGGTTACGCCATTGAAAGAAATGGACGACCATGAAAGCTTACGTTTGAAACTAAACGTGTTTGGAAATTCTATTATTTTAGTACGGACCTACCGCTCTTCGACTTCAGATGACAATTTTTTTTTCAAAATCTATGATTTCTGTGTAGAATATCCTGGAAGCCGCCTAATACTAACAGTGGATTTTAATTTACCTAATAATAATTGGTTCAAACTAAGCTCTTTCTCCTCAAGTGATCAGGTTGTTTTTCATTTAATGCTGGGATGCGATCTTGAACAAGCTGTGAATGTGCCGACAAGGGTGCAGGATCACACATCTTCGATATTAGATCTCGTGTTTCATAGCAAATGCCTTTGTGACGTACATGTATCGGTTGATGATGGCCTATCTGATCACAAATTGGTTCCCTTTACATGCCGTCTTGGTAATCAATCTGACAATATGCACGGGAAACAAAAAGTGTTTAAAAAATTTTATAGAGCCCATGATGAGACAATTCTAGATTATCTTGATGTAGCCTTCGATCGCTTTTCTGGTGATAATGTAAACTATCTTTGGAATATCTTCCGGTCACTCTGTGGGTATTGCCTCGACAATTTTATTCCAAACAAAACTAAAAAGCAACATTCCAAAAATCCATGGATAACTAGAGAAATCATTCAAATTGCACGGAAAATGAAGTGTATGAGAAAGCGCAACTCTAAAGGATTGCCATTTCAGAAATTAAAAAGAACGCTTTCAGAAAAAATACCGTCCAGCAAAAACGTATTTTATTTTGTTAAATTACCCCAATTCCTTAAGAGTGATCCAGCCAAGTTTGGGCGCCACATAAAAGTTAATCAACAGAAAACTGCAGATTGCATTGTGCTTGGCGATCGAAATATTCAAGATGAGAAACAAACAGCCACAGAGTTTAACCGTTACTTTCACTCTGTTTTTTCCAATCCATGCTCATGTAATAGTGCCATTGGTGGTAATTCTGTAGAAATTGATCCTCACTTCATAGCATTTGAAGGTGTCTTTTCCATGCTTCTGAACCTTAAAACGAAATCTTCTTGTGGTCCGGACAACCTGCCAAATGCTTTTTTACGTCGTTACGCCGAGTCGCTTTCCCATTTCCTTGTAGTAATATTTCGGTTATCGTTATCCCAAGGCATTGTTCCCTCCGACTGGCGCATTGCTCGAGTAATTACCGTTCTTAAAAAAGGAAATACCACTTTTTTGTCTAACTACAGACCAATATCCCTAACTAGCACTTGTTGTAAACTTCTAGAGCACATAATTTCTAACTGTATGATTACTTTTCTAGACGAGCGCAACGTACTATCACTATTCCAGCACGGTTTTCGTAAAGGTCTATCCACCACAACCCAATTAGTTTCCTGTATACATTCTTTTTCCTCAGTCCTAGATAAATCCGGTCAAACTGACGTTATCTTCCTTGACTTCAGCAAGGCATTTGATAAAATACCCCACTCCAAATAAATTCACAAACTTAACTTGCTTGGTTTTCCCTCGACCATTGTGAAATGGGTAACATCGTATCTATCTTCTCGCACACAGTTTGTTGATATAAATGGTACCTACTCCAATCCTCTTCCTGTTAACTCCGGAGTTCCCCAGGGTAGCGTCCTGGGACCACTACTGTTATTAATCTACATCAATGATATTACATCCTGTGCCAAACATGGTGTTGAAATGCGACTGTTTGCCGATGATTGCCTTCTGTTTCGTTCAGTCAAATCTACAGATGATCAAGTGTTATTGAACCAAAGTATTGATGCAGTTATATAACTGGTGTGAGTGCTGGGACATGCACATAAACCCCGGGAAAACTGTATCTATGCGCATTACTAACAAAAAGCAACCACTAATTTACTCGTACAGTATAAAAGGAACTCCCATTTTACTTAAACAAAATTATAAATATCTTGGCGTCACAATCACCAACAATTTAACTTGGTCCTGCCACATTGAAAAGATTTGCTCATCTGCTCGTAGAAAATTAGGGTTACTAAGGCACACCCTCAAAGGCTCTCCCACTAAAACTAAACTCCTCGCATTTAACACAATAGTCCGGCCTTGTTTAGAGTACGCGTCTGAAGTCTGGGATCCGCACACTAAAAAAGATATTAACAATCTTGATAGCGTCCAAAGATTAGCTGTTCGGTTTATTTACAATCGCTTCAGCCAGTCTGACTCTCCGACAGAACTAATAATTAATAACAAAATTCCAACTTTAGAATCCCGAAGGAAACTAGCGAGAATTAAATTTCTTTTTCAACTATCCAGGAAAAACAACATCATGGACCTTTCGCACGTCCTCACTCCGTTATCTTCACGTCCTACTAGAGGATACCATTCTTACAAATTCACACCTATCTTTGCACGCACTAGCAACTTCAAGTACTCTTTTTTTCCCTCGCACAATAACAGACTGGAACGAACTGCCGCACCATATTTTTGAATGTGGAAATGTACTAGAATCTTTGGAGAATTATTTTCAAGTGTGATTTATGTTACTTGTGAATATTTTGTATACCTGTCTGGTTTTCCGTTTTATTTCTTTTTTTCTCTACACCTGTACGACTGTGAAATTGGTCATATCATTATCGTTGTACCACCTCCCACTCCTGCTTGGGCCATTATTATGGCCTGCAAAATTTCATAAAAAAAATATTAAAAACTTGGTATTATTACTTCTGTTTAAATTTGAGATTTTATCAAAACGCTGCTGGTATCAGGCCACTCAACCTAATCACTTGCTCTTTGTACATATTAAGGATGATGCGACAAACTTAGGCGATTTTGTTTGAGGCGATTTGAGTAACAATTATTACTGACCAAAGTAGGCTAGATTGTTTCCGAAATGGGCAAAAATATACCCAATAACTGCTTTATTAGGGTACGCACATATAAGTGTGAATCTTGTTCCTGTGGCAGTAGTTTGCGTTTGTCGCGCATGCGAATACTTAGGAGAACATTTCATCGAGAACTTTCATGCAACATACACATGACTCGCATATCTGAAAACCTTAAATGTACCGCTTGTTTTGTGCGATCTAAAATATTTCAGCCTATAATTTTGAATGCTGTTTTACCAAAAGGTGAGACTGTGGGTCTTCTTTCCTGCACATAAACTGCACAGCAATTTTACGCCCTGCACCAAGCTGTAAACACGAAAGCACCCCGTCGAAAATTAATTCAAAGCGTACTACGCCCATCCACCAAGCCTGTGACAGAAACAGGCACATAGACACCCAAGAATAGTTCATGTCAGGTGGAATCACTCAAAACCAGTCACCATTGCACACATTGGGGATCCTTCCCGTGCCGGTTTTAATAGACAACCTAATCACTAGTAGTTCGTAAAGCCCAAAAAGAAGGGAACCACAGGAAGACGTAAAATCACAAGCGCTACCTTTTCACTAAAACTTATTTCCCGAGACACAAATTTAAACACGAAGCGCAGATTATCGCATTCACGTATAAAAACAAAACGCCAGAATATCACAAGTAGGCGCGCCGGCTGGCCTCGGGTCAGCACCATGTCAAATCCCTTCGTCTTTTTCGTGCAGATTTTTTTCTGCGCGACGACGAGTGCCACCTTCTTACAACATACGGCAAGACTCGACACAGCAAGCTTCGTCACCCCTGGGCCAATTTTCTTCGGAGACTGCGCACATGTGTCCATGCTCTACGACGACCGCTGGGTGTCAGCGCGACCGGCTTCGATGACGTCAACGGTACAGCGTATAAAGCCCCAGCCACCCTCCAGCATCTTCAGTGGGCGCGCCGGCTGGCCTCGTGTCAGCACCATGTCAAATCCCCTGGTCTTTTTCGTGCAGGTTAGTTCTAATGTTTCTACTGTGAGAACAAGCGATCGTTGTTTCATCCAGCTGGCGTGCCCACAGCGTCTTTGTACAGCATGCATGACAGTGCGGAATTGCTTGTTGTCTTTGCTGATGCTTTGTGGTGACATTGAGTCCAATCCAGGGCCCGCCACCGAGCAATTGCTAGCGCACTTGCTAAAAGGCCAAAACAACATCCAGCAAAGGCTGAATGATATTGAATTAAAGATCAAGAATATCGAAGCATCAACACTGGCTCTGAAAGATGTCGGTAAAAAGGTGTGTGATCTTGAAAAGACTGTGCAAAGTTTGAGGGATAGTGTAGTTGACCTAGAGGATCGGAGTAGAAGGAATAATCTTTTAGTGTTTGGTATTCCTGAAAAAGACAAAGAAATGGTTGATGATCTTAGGGAAAGCATAATTCAGGACGTGTTTACAAAAATACTGGGTGTACATATATCCTCCGTTGAGCGACTGCATAGGATTGGACGGAAGCAGCCCAGCAGTGACCGGCCTCGGCCCGTCATTTTAAAGCTCATCAATCACCGTAAAAAGATTAATATACTCGCTAACTGTTCCAAGCTTAAGGGTAGCGACATATTCATCTCGGAAGACTTTTCATTGACCACGCGGATAAAACGAAAGAAGCTTTGGGACAGCACATCTCAGCTTAGAAAGTCTGACCGCAAGGTGAAACTGGTTCACGACAAGGTCAAAATTGACGACGAGCTTTTTCAATGGAATGACTGTTCGAGTAAGCTGGTTCCTATCAGTAGTAGGGGAAAGAAGCGAACCCCAACCAAATGACCGGAAATCAGGAAAGCAAAATCTCTATAATGCGTACACTTGAATGCACGCAGCTTTCTAAATAAATCATCGGACTTAGAAAGTGTCATAGTAACTACTTAAAGGTGGTTTTTACCGCCCACCTAGTGCGAAACCCGACTTTTGCGATCAAATCAACGAATTCTTGTGTGCATGCAAAGCCACTTCTAGGAACTTGATACTTACTGGTGATTTCAATATCCTCTCAATTAACTGGTGCACTGATTTTCCTGAACCACTTACTACAGATGCCGAGTGTTTTGTTGACGTGCTTCTTTTTCACGACCTTACTCAACTGGTCAAGGAACCTACGCGTGTCCATGGTGATACTAAGTCAATATTAGATTTGTTCCTCGTGAGCAATGGCGTTCGTATTCGGGATCGTGAGGTGCACGTTCTTGAGGGCATATCTGACCATAATATATCTTTGGCCATACCACTAGATCAGAGAACGAAATCTACAAAAAAATCGTGTCTGGTTCCCGTGTTCGCACAAGCTATTGACGTTGACATACTCGATGTTCTTGACGAGTCGTTTTCTGAATTTATTTTTCTTTCTGAGACGAGCATGTGCTCAGTAGATGACCTATGGCGTTTTTTCAAGAACCTTGTCTTCAAGTGTATGAAAGACTATGTACCAACGCGGCTTAAAGTAACAAAGGCTGAAAACGCGTGGACAACACGGGAAGTAGTCCGCCTCAGACGCAAGGCGAAAAAGATAAGGAAGCGGTACACGCAATGCCCTTCCGCGGAAAATATGAGTAGACTTGCTGATCTGCGCCCGAAGCTTAGCGACAGTATCGAAAGGGCCAACGAGTATTACTATAGTGTGTCAATGAAAATTTTTTTGTTATCTTCTCCTGCGAAATTCTGGCGTCATTTCTCTAAAAGAAAAAGCACCTTGTTCAGTGTTGATATTAACAATGAAACAATTACAGACAAGACAACCATTGCCGAGTCTTTCAATACTTTCTTTACTTCCGTTTTTACAGGAGATGACTGCAAAAAACCTCGTTTTGATGTTTTGGACAGCATACCTCCCACTGGCGTAATCGAAATATCTGAGCAAGGCATATTGGCACTATTATTGAAAATTGACGTTAAGAAAACTCCTGGAATAGATGGCATACCGAATACATTTCTTGTGAGGTATGCGGAATGGTGTTCCAAATACCCCTGCATTATATTTGATGAATCCCTTACTGTATCCGAACTTCCAATAGATTGGAAATTTTCAAAAATAGTCCCCATACCTAAAACTAATAACACATCCTCAATTCCTTGCTACAGGCCTATTTCCTTAATGTGCACTTGCGCAAAAATTTTTGAGCACATCATTTTCAAACACATTTCGCTTTTCTTGGAAAACCATAAGATAATTAGTGCATGTCAGCATGGTTTCCGGAAAGGCCTGTCAACAACCACGCAAGTTTTGGAAACTGTTCACGACTTCGCTGCAGTATTGGATAAACAGGGGCAAACTGACATTATATTCCTGGATTTCGAAAAAGCGTTTGATCGCGTATCTCACCAAAAGCTACTCCTGAAACTTCAGTCTATTCTAAAAAACGATTTATTGCTGTCTTGGGTAGAGGCTTATCTTTCACACCGGTGCCAAAGTGTAGATATTGAAGGTGTCCGCTCAAGTCCCCAACCAGTACAGTCCGGTATTCCTCACGGGTCCGTCCTAGGGCCATTATTTTTCCTAATCTTTATCAATGATATAGCAGATGCCCTGCCCGTAAAGGTACGTCTATTCGCAGACAATTGCATTCTGTATCAAGAAGTTCGCGGCCCTGCTGACCAGGCCCTTTTAAACGCATCACTCGAAAGTATATTTCAGTGGTGTGAAACATGGCAAATGAAAATTACCATCCTAAAAACTGTAGCAATGACCATTAGGCGAAAGCGGGAGCCTTTAAAACTTACCTACTGCATCAAAGATCATGTGCTTAGAAGTGTGGATGAATTCAAGTATTTAGGCGTTATTATTTCTTCCGATTTGAAGTGGAACCAACATATTGCTTACATTCAAAAGAAGGCCATGCGCAGCCTTGGGTACTTGAGGAGAACTTTACGAAAATCCACGCAGGAAATAAAATTGTTAGCTTATAAAACTTACGTTAGGCCCATACTTGAGTACGCGTCTATAGTTTGGGACCCTTATACTAAGTTGAACATTACTAAATTAGAAAACATTCAGAGGAAAGCTATTCGCTTCGTGTATGCTAGCTACAGTTGGCGTATTTCACCTAGTGTACTTTTGGAAAAAGCACAGTTAATCAAATTAGAGCAAAGAAGATACTATGAAAGACAGAAATACATGTATCTGCGGTACCATGACAAACTAGGGATTAGTAGGGATGGTTATATTGAACCCGTGAATAGGCGTTCCACTCGTTCACTGCACTCAAAGAAATTGAAGGAATTTTCATGCAAAACCGACAACTTTAAAAATTCGTTCTTCCCTCGTAGTGTACGCGAGTGGAATCGGCTTAAAGCTGACGTTGTAGAATGTAGGACGGTCGAATCATTCATGAATGCTTTGGAAAAATAACATCTTGTGTAAATTTCCCCTCTCCATCAAGATATACAACGGAAGTTGTATATCTTGTATTTTTTGCCTCCAGTTGTAACTTGACGACCAATGTGTGCAGTTGTGCTTTGTGGCTCCCTTGTATGTTTTCCTGGTTTCCCCCCACAGACAGTTTTTTGCTCACTTTGTCGCGTTCTGTTGGGATGAAATTGCTACTGAAAAGATGCCTCGTATCTTATCGATACTAATAGGTTGTTACCTCAGTGCAAATCTTTTTGCGCATGCGTGCATCAGGTTGTAATAACGCTTTTCTTTTTTTGGGTGCCTTCTTTTTATCTTTTATATTGTGCCTACAATAATGCCACTACACATAACCTTTCCCAGGCATATTGCCACATTCTTGCTCCCTTTACGTCTTCATGTCGCGTCTTTTTCCGTCTTTTTTTTTCTTTTTCTTACCGCCCCCCCCTGCCAAGGACCTTGTACCAGAGGTCGGCAGTACCATGTAAATAAATTAAGAAAAAAACGTCCGAGCGAACATCTATACGCCTATCAGAGGCTAAACAAAACGTTATCTGCTGTGAAAGCCGCTCAATTTTTGCAAGCCAATTTCTTTTTTACATAATGCATGAATGGCGCACTCACACACTGGCACCCCTTGGGTGTTGTCTCAGCCGGATGACGTATCAGGCACTCACTAAAAGTTACTCAAAGCGGCGCCTGCGGCCAAAGCAATGTCACTGAGTGCTGAAGTGCCCGTGCAGAGTAGTCATTCTGCGCACTCGGCTTTTAATGCAACGACTTCTTTCTCCGTGTGCCTCTCCATCCCTACAGTGTCATTGAGGGCCCCTCTGTCAATTAAGCTATTCCTCCTCCTCCAGGGCAATACGTTTCTCATAAATTAGGTTGTCAACCTCTCGCCTAATGCCACAAATATTTATTTTACGGCTCTTGTCGCCGCTCAGCATGAGACAGGCTTTGTGGTTGTTACAAATGCAAAATTTGATAAGTTTCCTGGCTTAAAACACTACCATCATGCCACCTTTTTTTCCATATTGTTTGCTTTCAGGGGGATTGATTGATTGATTGATTGATTGATTGATTGATTGATTGATTGATTGTGGGGTTTAACGCGCCGACGCAACGCAGGCGATGAGGCGCGCCGTAGTGGAGGGCTCCGGATTAATTTTGACCACCTGGGGATCTTTATCGTGCGCCGAAATCTCGTACACACGGGCGTTTTTGCTTTTCGCCTCCATCAGAAAAGCGGCCGCCGCGGCCGGGAATCGAACCCGCGACCTCGTGCTCAGCAGCGCAACGCCTTAGCCACTGAGCCACCGCGGCGGGTGCTTTCAGGGGGAGATGACGAAAGTTTGTAATAACTGCAAGCCAATTTTGCCTTTTTCTATCAGCGCCATTATATGATGTAGCGCTAACGTATCGGCTCTCTTGATAAAAACGCAGGTACTTCTCAAGATTAATTTTCTGCTTGATAAAAAATACCCTGACGACCACAGCCTTTTTATGTGCCACGATGTGCGCTTCTGTAGTCTTGTTTTTTGTAAATTGGGTTCCATGGGTGTTTTTAAAATAAATATGAGAATACTTGAGGTCAGAGCCTCCATGTAGCCTGAAGGTATTACTGCTAAAGCAAATAAAACGTTTGGTTAGGTTATCTGTATCGGAAAACAATTAGGATTAACGGGGCAAACTAAGAAATCAAACCCATACAACACTGAGAGCAGTGTACCTGATACAAAGCTGTCAAAGAGCTTGCTAATTTTGAACAAGGCGAGTGTAAGCAATTTAGAAAGAACGTGCCTAGGTATTGTTGGTAGCGGCGAAGCTTTATATGGGTGTATTGGTGGCGTGAAAAAAGGTGCACAAATAAAAATTTAGGAAACCCTCAGGTCAAGCGCAGGGTGTTCCAGATGCTTTTTGAAGAAGGTCGAGCTGACATTGATGCTAACCTGGATGAGGGACCCATACTTTTGAGGGACCCATAAAAGGTACCCATACGTTTTCCTGTACAAAAAATCCTCATCAACCCGAAGACAGGTAGGATGCAATTTCTATGAGGTGTGAACGAAATCGCCTAGGTTTATTATAAAAAGCCAAAGACACCCTTCATCAGATTCACAAGGTATTGGTACTCGTTTAAGGTGAGTGGCGTTTGTACAGCACATAAAATTCATTGCATCATACTTTCATTGTTTTATAATTTTTGCTTTACACGTTTGTGTATAGAGAGCAAGGCAAAAATAAAGCAGCCAACTCTATATGGCGGGTTCATGCTGCCATGACACATTCATAAAATCCGCCATAAGATTACACATAATATGGTGTTTGATATTTTAGATGAACATATATATGACTTACAGTAAGTTTTGTATTACAAGCCCTTTCGGACAAAGCGGTAATAATTCAACCCACCAAATGTTACAAATTACAATCGCTCAACACCAACTCCCGTACAATCGACAAAAACACCCATAGCATTGAAACATAACACCGATTAGGTTATTATGCGCGGATGTTTGCTTGATAATGCCAACATATAATCCGATAGAAGCTTAGATACACAACCAAAATTTCAATCATAAAGTATAAATATATATCAAGGAGAGGTGCCTTTACTAGAGGTTTCAAATAAATGTAGGCAATGAGCAAAGCTCCGAAGACTTATATTGTGGAAATTTTTCTTTATTACAAAGTCCTCAAACGCATTTCTCCGGCAGTTCTTGAACTATCAAAAGTTGCCAATTACCTGGGACAAGTCCAACTTAGAGCCCCAAAATATTGCACCTTTCTCCTAAGAACACCTCTCTCAAACCAGTCTTCCTGTCTGACATGTGCTTTCTGCAGTTTCAACTCTGCAAAATGTTGGGACTTATGTGATCATTTTGGTAAAGCAGGTAAACAAATTTTGGGGCACAGATATTTGGTACGAAAAATATTTCGTATTGATTTGGACCAAATGGTTCGAAATAGTTAGCAGCTAAACGTTTCCTGGCCCTCCGATCGTGTTTTCGTAATCAAAACCTCTCTGATAAAAGAATAGGTCTCTAGCGCAAACTGTCTGCAAAGGTTTTAGTAGGTTTGCAATACTTCATATCCTTCTCAAGCTCCAGAAACGTACATATTTATTCTTTTTGCTTTTTTGCAAACTAGTCAGTAGTACACAAGAGAATGTCGCAGTGCAAATAACGCTAAAGGTATACTCACAATAACAAGGGCATTAGGGCAAACATGAGGCACGTCATGCTGAGGTTCATGGCTTTGCTCACCGACATGATCGCAAATCTTCTGATTCACACCGTAGTGTTAGTGTTCTCGGTGTTTTATATGCGCAATTCTCCTGCCTAATACAATGCACAAACGCTGCAGTCGTCAAATAAAATTTCTTGTGAATGGTTGTTTTAAAACGTTTTTTAAAGCATGGAGCACAATGCCGAAGGAAAAATGCATTGATTACGCTTTTAGTATTTTCCGTGTCATTACCGCGTTAGCAAATGTTATCTTTATGAAAATAGTTTTTGTCATTATCTTTTATTATGTCGGTTACCGATTCATGCAAAACGGACACAAACAGCGCAATTGCTCGTGTGGAGATGAGAGCACCCACAGAAAGACGCCCAGGCAGTAATGAAGTTTCTAAAGCCCATCACTACGGTTTATTTTTGCCCCAAGATATTACCGGCAAGTTAAATCCCGAAAAATGTTCAAACCATTATAACATGCTAGCAGTACTAGAGGATTTACTGTAGAGGGAAGACAGCTGGGCTCCGTATTTTGTCACGTACCTCCGTTCTCAAAATATGCCATCTGCGGCCGAGGCATTGTTATACAAACACATACACATGCCTAATGTATGTCGTCATGAAGCCAAAGATGGTGCAGTTGTCTTCAAGAAAAACCGGTTTATTGGAGCAAAGTTTTGCTTCCTAACAACTCAAAAAATACACAGGCAGCGAAGCAGTAGTCAACAATGCGACGTGCGTAGGCGAGCGTCGGCGAGTCGAATACCGCGGCGTCTGTTCTGAAAGCTTTTACCTTTCCCCGCGAGTGTTTCTCGAACCGGCAATTTACATTCAGAACATTGTAGATGACAGAAGATTATTCTAGGCTAGTGACGGTAAGGCAAAATGCTCTCCTTATTATCATAAGATAACCCATGCGGCATAAAAATAAAGAATGGAACACGCGCTTCGCTTGGGGCTCAGAAAACAAAGCCGGCCGCGGCAAGGCAGTAAAAGCAAAACACAAACAAACGAATCCATGCATGGCTCGCAGATATATTTTAGTGTGTATATGTGTCTATAGATATTCATATATATACATCAAAGATGCACTCCTCATTGCCAGTGCTATTCGATGACTCGAAGATGCTTAACCCGAGCAGTCGCTCTATCAACTGAGCTAACCAGGAGGCTAGTCGTTAGTAGCGCGAAAGCGAATTGATCAACAACTCGAACAGAAGGACAGGTGTTAATCGACCAAATTTAGGGGAAATCCCCAAGGTGGAGTAAGTTTCTGTAAAGGAAAGTTGGACATCCACCTAAATGCAGCCATACGGCTACAAAAGAAAGCTATACAGCTTTCTCAGAAACTTCACAGTTGAAGAAAAACTCGTCCTGGTCCAGGATTCGTCCCGAGTCCAGAGCCACGGCAAAAGTTGCGCAAAGCGAGGAGAGAGTCGTCGCACACCACCAGACCTTGCATTTCAATCGCCGAGGTGCACATTCACTACGATTGTTTTTTGAGTAACATTGGTATCATTAGCCGTGTCACTCATGGCATTAACTTTTGCTCAGATAGATGCACCATTATTACTGGCGTTCCGCAATGCGACGCTGCTTGAATAATTTCTGGCGATCTAGGCGGCGCCGCCACTTTTGCCATGTCAATCGTTGCATACGCGCCACTCGCAAGCTTACTGTAAAAGGCAGCAATTACTCTGCCTTTTATAACACCGCAATTGGTCCGAAATGTCACCTTAAGCTCGTACCGCGCTTCACAGTCAAGGCAAAAACACGGTGAATTCGCGGGCACCATCTTGTTTTCGATGAACTCCGGTCGTTCCAGTCGGGCAACTCCCCACAACAGATCAAATGACTAAAAGTAAACCCAGCCACCCTCATAACCAAAACCACGGTCATCATCATCATCATCATCATCATCATCATCATCACCAGCCTATCTACGCCCACTGCAGGGAAAAGGCCTCTACCATTATTCTCCAATTACCCCGGCCCTGTGCAAACTCTGACCAATTTATCCCCGCAAACTTCTTGATCTCATCTGCCCATCTAACTTTCTGCCGCCCCCTGCAACGCTTGCCTTCTCTAGGGATCCACTCTGTTACCCTTAATGACGAGCGGTTATCTTGCCTTCGCATTACATGCCCTGCCCACGTCCATTGCTTCTTCTTAATTTCTACTAATATGTCCTTAACATGCGTTCGTTCCCTGACCAACTCCGCTCTCTTCTTGTCCCTTAATTTGCACCCTACATTTCCCGATCCATTGCCCACTGAGTCGTTCTCAATTTAAGTTTAACCCTCTTAGTGAGCTTCCACGTTTCTGCTCCGTAGGTCAGAACCGGTAAGATGCAGCTCCCATACACTTTCTTCTTGAGGGAGAATAGTAGGCTGCTATTTATTATATGAGAATGTCTGCCGTATGCACTCAACCTCACTCTGACCCTTCTAATTATATATGCCTTATGGTTGGTATCCAGGTCACAACTTAGCCTAAGTAGATATATTCGCTTACCCCTTACACTACATCGCCCCCTATCCCAAACTTCTGTGCTGTCCCGAGGTTATTGATCATTACTTTGGTTTTCTGCATGTTAATGTTCATGCCCATGGTTTTTCTCTGTCCGTCTAGTGCGGAAAGCATGCTTTGCGATTCGTTTCCCGAGTTACTTAGCAAGGCAACGTTATCAGCAAATCTGAGATTACTGAGGTATTCTCCATTAACCCTTACTCGCACCTGTTCCCAATCTAACGTTCTGAATACTTCTTGTAAACATGCTGTCAATACCATTGTAGAGATTGTGTCTTCTTGTCTGACGCCCTTTCTTATAGGTATTTTATTGCTCTCCTTATGAAAGATGATGGTAGCTGTGGATGCTTTGTCGATATCCTCTTGTATTCTCACACAAAGCTCATCAACCCCATCGTTCCGTAATGCCTGACTGACTGCTAGGGTTTCGTCCGAGTGAAATGCTTTCTCCTAATCAATGATGGGTATATACAGGGGTTCAGTATACACAGCGCACTTCTCAATCACCTTAGTGATCGTGTGAATATGGTCCATTGTTGAATAACCGTTACAAAACCCTGCTTGTTCTTTAGGTTGACTGAAATCTAAGGTTGATGAAATTCTGTAAGCGATTACCTTGGTAGGTACCTTGTAGACGATTGACAGTAAGCTGATCGGCCTGTAATTTTTCAAGTCCTTCATGTCGCCTTTCTTATAGATTAGGATTATGTTCGCGTTCTTCCAAAATTCCGCTACACTTGCGGTCATTAGGTATTCCGTATACAGGTTTGCCAGTTTTTCAAGTACAATTTCTCCTCCATCCTTCAAGAGGTCTGCGGTTATCTGATCCTCACCAGGTGCTTTGCCCCCTTTCATTTCTTTCAAAGCCTTCCTTACTTTTTCGTTCTTTACTGGTGGGATGTCTATCTTCTCTGAACTACTTTCTCGTTCGGCATTATCCTGGCTGTCCCGGCTACTGTACACATTCCTATAAAACTGCTCGGCCACTGTGCCTCTTTATCCTTATTTGTGATGGCATTGCCTGGCTTATCGTTAGGCGCATGCATCTGATTTTTCCTCACGCCAAGACGCCTCTTCGCTGCTTTCAGGCTAACTCCGTTCTTTACAGCGTATTCGATCCTCTCCATATTATACTTTCGTATGTCAGCGATCTAGCGCTTATTTATTAACTTGGAAAGCTCCGGTAGTTCTATTCTCAGCTGCGGTGGAGATGGTCATGGTTTGCCATTTCCTAATTTGATTTTTTGTCTCCTGAGCAGGGTTACCAGTATCCTGTATAGCCATCGTGCCCTACTGCACACTCCGTGATAATGCTTGTCAGGTTGTCGCTGGCTTGCTGTGTCGTAATCTCGGCTTCCTTGGTAATAGCTGAATATCGCTTCTGCTGCGCAATCCTGAATACTTCTACTTTACATCTTACTGTTAGCTCAATAATGGGCTTCTTACGTGCTAGCATTACGGTCCCTCCTAAAATCGAGCGTAATTCGCGATCTTACAATACGGTGGTCGCTACACGGTAGACATTATCGAAGAGAAGCCTGCCTGAACACGAGCAACTGCTTCGCCCGGCGGCCATGTTTCCCAATCTTCACCACACTATGACGGCGGCGAACAGTAAGGTCGTTCCGGAGATACAGCGCTCCGAAAATTGCCGTTTTATAAATCCGCTCGCGCAAACCTTGTCGCCTCAGTGCAGAAAAGTATTTTTTCCACAAGACTCTGCAATGGCTTTGGATGGGAAAACTTTAAAATCTCCCAGAATATACAATGTGGTACACGATGTTGTGACTTTCGAAAAAAAAAGTATCGCAGGGACAATTTTATGGGTGTTTTTATCGAATGATCTGTAAAATAAACCTGTACAAACAGCATCACCTTTCACGGTCTGGTAAAATTAGGCCGTAAATTACCACTTTTCCACACTGAACCTGACCGGAGCGTTAAAATCATTGGCTCTTAAACTGGCTTGGAGCAGATTTGCGCAATTTTTGCAATTTTCCAGCTTTTATGAGCATCCTCGCGCCAGAAAACAAATTCGTATCAAAACTATGTGCAGCTGTCTCACCCCTGAACATTGATTTTTTTTACGCTCCCAACGTTCAGAAAAAGATCACGACGCAGGACCCTCGCTGGGCGACGAAAAGTGAAAAAAAGAACATCATTTAGTATATGCAGCGGAACCCTGCTGATACGGGTCCCGGACTTACTACGACCCTGTTCTTACGACGGATAACCACGCTCACGGAAAACTCCCCATAGAAACAATTCATTAAAACCCCTATGATATGACACTCGGGTGTGCGCGGTCCACTTCATACGAAGGAACCTGCATGGATAAACTGATGTTTTCGTTCTCCTTCATACCGCTTCGCCGCCTCGTCCCGACGTTTTCTTATTCTTAACACCCGTCTAGAGCTGTGTGAAGTGAAAAGGCCCGCATGCGGGCCAGACCACTTGCTGAACAGAGGGAGTTCAGCGGATAAGCGGTCTCTGGAAAAAAAACGTACTGACATGCCATGCATACACAAATCTCGTAGAACTACCGACTAGGGTATCTTCTAGTGCTGCTACCCTCCTAAATATCTGTCTTTCTAATATCAACATCGATGAGATTCAGGCTTGCGTGCTTTCCGCTAGTCTTAGTGATACCAGTGTTTTGTTTTGCCAACACGAAGGTTACTGTAAGCGGCAATACTTGTGACAGAAATAATCGGCGTTGAATTACTAGTTCGGGACTGGAGCAGTTTAGAGACCTTGTTAGAGGTTTTGACTGCAAGAAAATTTTCGCTCAAAGCGACTCAAACAAAGCTTATGCCCTATTTTGAGGTACATACTGGTGTGCTACAATTAGCGTTTCAACCAGTGGCACAACAAAGAAATTCCCGAAAGGTGTGAAAGCCCTGGATAGATCAACAACTTCTTAGACGAAGTAAAAAGAAAAACTCAATGTATCACCCCTTTTTTGCGAACCCGTGACCCTAACCTGCTTCTAGAATTCAAAAAATATAGAAACAAACTGCAGAGCGACCTGAAAAGTGCCAAGCTCAGATACTATAAACGCCTCTTCGAGGATATACGTAACGATTAAAAACAGATTTGTGAAACAGTGAATGTGATAACGGGCCGCAAGAAGATCACGCAGTCGCATGTTGCTCGCTTCTACGGTAGACGGGTACAATTATCCAAAATGGCAATCGCAATGAATAGGCAATTCATCAAAGATGAAAGTAGCGCTATACTTGCCTTATCTTGCCTTCGCATTACATGCCCTGCCCATGTCCATCTCTTCTTCTTAATTTCTACTAATATGTCTTTAACACCAGTTTGCTCTCTAACCCACTCCGCTCTCTTCTTGTCCCTTAATGTTACACCTATCATTTTCCGCTCCATTGCCCGCTGAGTCGTTCTCAATTTAAGTTGAACCCTCAGTTTATTTGTCTTCAGAGCCGCGTTGTCGCTCCTTTCTATGGTACAGCGCCTAAATTCTACGCGTCCCCCGGCCGGATGGAGGAACGTATACATTGGCAACGCCATTTTGTATGAATCGCTTACCGCCGCAGCAAGACACTGTAGCAAGACCGCGCTATAATTTTCCCACAACACAGTTGACTCGCGAACTTGTATATACTGCGTTGGTAGATCTTGTGGGAAACGAAAACAACTATACGCTGAGTAACCCTATCGCGACAGCACGGGACCCTTCAAAAGGTGACTCCACAATGTACAGGAAGGCCATTTTTTAAACCAACGCTTTCTGCCTCTACCAGGCAAGGAATCTTTCGCTGCATGCAGGCAATAAACTCACAAGGCTGATGGGCGGCGGTGGAAGCGGGCGGGGGGTTTCACTAATGGAGCACGATGTAGATGGCGCGGCAAATTTACCTAGGGTTCACGGCGTGCCGGAGCTACTCCCGTCGGCGGTCGCGTAGGCGAGGCCATTCCGTATGCTTTGTCCACTGCTTTCGACGGTTTGTTTAGCTCTGTTCTGGTGTCATAGCTCCCTTCTTTCGAATAGCTTAATTATTCTCTTTGACCGCACTTGCTCCGCTACGTGGAAGCGACGGAATTATACGGCCGTACGGCAAAGATATATTAGGGATTGGTTTCCATGTCGGGAAAACAAAACATACAAACCACATGCAGACGCGCTGGTTGCTGCAGAAACGCTAGAAATACGCTCTGCTTGCAATAATTGGGACTTCGTTTTCTAAATTGGTGAATACAATTTCGGCTGTGTTTTAACAGGTATTAGAAATGGCGAAAGCACCAACGGGTTCTGATAAACAGTGAACATAAAAGTTTTCTCAGCTTTCTCGCAATTCTCAAACTGACTAAAATAACTACATTTATTCGGTATAAATTGGAATCACTAAGCTCACATGCCAAATTGTTTCGGTGTCTCCGCTTGGGTCACACGGTAGTGTAGCCCCAAGCTAGCACGTCAGGTCGGCTTGGTTCCGCTGTCTCACCTTACAAAACACGCTCCTCACTGTTTTCTTTCTCCCGACTCACGGCCGGGCTACAGCGCTGGCGTCCGCTGCTCTAACCCTGCCGTGCCGAACGCTGCTGTGTTTGGGACGCCGCCCCCTGGAATTCCAAGTAACAGCTGGCAAGTAACAGCTGGTTTCACTCTTTGCAGAACCACGTGTGTGAATTAAAGTGACGTCGCATGGGCAATTGCTGTGGGTGTCGTTTCACGCTTTGCTTTAAACAACAAACGGCACAGCGTAGATGTGAGCCAATATTTTTGTTCATCTTGTCCTTGCACGATCGCTCGTTTCACAAGCCCTTGACAGTTTTACTATGGTCCCTTAAAATATTTGCTGTTTTATCGTCCGCCGGCCGCGAAGGGACTCCATGAGGCATGCAGCGGCGGCGCTGTAAAGAATCGGAGCGCGATCGGCCGGCTCAATGGGCAGTGTTAAATCTCCCGCTGGCTATGCGCCAGTCATGATCACCTTGTGTAGATTATCCCGTGTTAGTAAAATTATCGTACCCGTGAAGGGCAGCCATGGCCCAGGTCTCGACTGCGTCGTTCTTCCGTAATATTCTGGTGCCGTTAAACCCGGGAGGATGACCGCACGCCACGACGAAGAAGACCATCCTACGTCCCCTCCGGCTTGAGGTTCCTGGAACCCCATGATTTCGACTGTTCTTCCTCTGATAATCCCCGCCCTCAGCCGGAGGTTGGCATGGCTGGCCCTGACCGCCCACCTAGGACTGACTGGAACCTTCAACAGCACGCAGATACGCCCCGTCACGTCCAGGGTACCATGCTTGGGAGCAACTGTACGTCCCCCGAGTACCAAGCTGGTAACGACCTGGACGCCCTGCGTTCGTTGAGAAAGGGTTTTCGCGCTGCCGTTACGAGACTGCTTAAGGCAGCGACCGCGCTCCGGCAAGCTCCCTCACCATCTGCGTTGGACTTGGAGTTGGCTATCAGCGAGCTCGAACAGAAGGACGCCGAACTCAACAAGCTGAACGATATTGTGGGTGAGCTGCGAGAAGGAGACAAGTTTGAACACGATTGCTACGAGATTTTGCACTACTAGGAGAAAATATGCGGGGCCCTCAGTTCTGCAGGGCCCTCAGTTCCAACGATCTGCGGGCAGCCGGCATTACGTTTACCAGAAAGGGAACTTCACACCATCCTCACGATTCTCTCACGTCGGCTCGCACACGTCGACTTCGCCAGTTGTCCTGCCGATGCTTCAGGTTTCAACTTTCAGCGGTGAGCCACGTGGGTGCAAGGGGTATCGGTGCCGTGTCGAAGCGATGGCCCACAGCCACGTTCCAGCTATTGGTGACGTGGGAGCCAGCACCGAGTAAGCGTCGAGCGTTCCAGCGAAAACCAACTGTGAAGAACACGAGGCCACACCAACCGCATACAATGACAAATCAGCTGCTCCCATCCAAGTACACGACAGAACACGTGAAGTAAACGACGTGAACAAAAGGATAGAGCCAACACCCTGTGAGCTTCAGTTTGAGTACTTCTTTCCCGAATTCGTGAAGGGTGCCGTTACCAGACATTTGTGAAGGCAGGCTAGCACCAATCGTAGACGTAGTCCGGGAGGTTGCATCCAAACGCACATATGTGTCCTTGGGGGTACCTGAAGACACGAAGGCTGAGCAAGCTTTGCTGACCACTTCTCGTCCTTGTGCCAGGCCTGGTAGAGAAGCAGAAGAACCTCATCCGGAGCTGACGCCTATCAGAAAAATGCGCTGGTCAGGAACAGAGTCAGACAAGAAAACCCACGGGAGGCTCAAAACTGAGCTAAGAACAGCGTTCGATGCCAAGACATTCCAGGTTGCACGCCGTCATCTTCAGGGCAATCGCAGGAAAACACAAGGACATGATGTCTTTCGGGAAACAGGGCGCATAATTCGGTTGTCGTCCGGGTCACCTTTTCGGGGCTTGGCTGTTCTGAAAGCGGCAAGACGGCGCAAGCGCCGCTGGAAGAGCAAGAGGAAACAGGGCTTGTCAACAGCTTTGCAAGGATTGACCTCCTGGAACGAAACGAAACTTTACGGTTGTGGACCTATTTTTATCCACTAGGACCTATCTTGCGGGCCGGGGGAAATGTTAGAACCCCAGCCAGGTATACGCTGCCCGCAGGGCAAAGGTTTTAGCGTTCCAAAGCCAAAAAGAACCGAATCAGTGTGTTCAAGTTGTACCGCAGGGCTGAGGTGTTCAAGACGCGAAGAATCAACTCGTAGTGATCAGCGCCCACCTGAATCAAGCTTTCGGATTAACTGCGAGACTCCCTGCGGATACATCATTCTAAGAGACACGTACTAGAGGGTCACGTTGGAATTTGGCCGATACGCGGTCGTGGGGCCAGGTGGAGAAGCTGACGACTGGCCAGCAAGTACGGTGTGCTGTAGCGCGCTTCTGCAGCGGCAGACACGCACGTTGCGCGCGCGGGAGGATCTTAAATCTCCCGCTGGCTATGCGCCAGTCATGATAATCGTCGTGTAGATTATCCCTTGTTAGTAAAGTTATCGTCCCCGCGAAGGGTAGCCATGGCCCATGTCTTGACTGCGTCGTTCTTCCGTAATAGGCAGCGCAGGTACTGTGCTCTGCCGTGCTGCTGGGGCCTTCGTAGTTCGGCGTAGGGAGCCTCAATGTAGCACTCCATATTTTGAGGCTTCTTTAGCCCATTCGAACTGTTCGTAGTTGAACCCTATCCCTTTCTGTCGAAAAACCAGATTAGCAAAATAAATGGGTTCTTACGAATGCGGAGAGGTTTAGACGAATCATGAAGGACTACGTTTTTACGTATTATGAACAATCCAGGCCTGTGAAAACCGCCGAATCGTGTCGCTACGCTCGCTCATTCCTCTTCCGAGCAACCGGTTTCGACGCATATTCGGGGTCTTCGGAAACACTGTCGGCACGGCATCGTTTTCCAGCTGGCAAAGATTACGCGGAATTTGAACTACATTAACCCTAGCAAACAACCGTTCTTTGTGAATACCCCCCCATGTTGTAGCAGCCATGGATATGTCAACGCGTGAAAATTAGTGTGTGGTGTGTAAGCGCTCTGCTTCCTTGTATGGCTCTTTGAAACCTTCTTTGTTTGCAGGTTTCCTAACATGATTTCCTCTGTACGCGCGTGTAAATAGAACAACTTGATCGGGTGATATATGAACATTCGCGTTGTTGTTTAGAGGCCCTTGAATTACACGGGCCATGCAGAGAAAACACGTTTGTTTTATTCCAACCATTTGGTGTCTATATTCCCCCAGGCGCTTTCTCGGCAACCGACTATGGTTTATGCACTGAGAAATTTGTCCCTTTAAGTTCGAATTTTGATTCTTCCGCCACCTAGTGTGTATCGGGGTGTATTCTGTGATGACGTGACGAGAACAGGGCCGCAAGCGAACGTGAGGGCACTACTAGTCCCTGCAGACGACAATGGAGCCTTGTTTTAACAACGGTCACGTCTATACACCACGTACTTTTTGTTGCTCTGAAATAGCTCGTTGGAGGCTATTTTACTTTACAGGCATTTCTCAGGAAGTGCAACAGTACAAATGTCAAGCGTGGTTAGCATGACTGAGCATGACCTCACGCATGCGCTCTGCTCGCTTGATATTGTCACGGCATGGCCTGTTGCACACGCCCGGCCACAAAGAACAAAAGAACGTGGAACAACCCACCATCCTACGCCACGTGCTGAAGAAGAAAGGGGTCTACCGGCGGTGCCAGAGAGAACTCGGTGGCAGCGGCACTAGTGCGTTCGTATTAGTGAGGCACAGGTTCGTCTTTTAATATATCTGTTTGTCCTTTTACCGCCAACATCATCTTCTTGAGTTTGTGCCTAGCCAACTTTTACGGACAGTTATTACGCTCAGCGGTACTTCCCACAGGAAAAGTACTGCTTACCAACCGCAAACGAATGAACTGACCGAGCGGATGAACAAAGTAATCGCCGACATGCTGTGCATGTATGTAGACGTCGAACACAAGACGTGGGACGCCATTTTTCCGTATGTACCGTTCGCATACAATACGGCACCGCAGGAAACGACGCGAATGACTCCATTTCGTGTTCTCTACGGTCGTGACGTAGCCACCATGCTAGACGCGATGCTGCATGACGTTGAAAATGATAATAACTGTTCTGCCCAAGAGATCACGCAGCGCGCTGAAGACGCAAGACAGCGAGCCCGTGTCCGCATCAGGAATCAACAGTTACGTGACGCAAGCCGCTACAATCTGCGCCGCAGGCACGCGGAATTCCAGCAAGGTTACGAAGTTTGGGTATGGACACCTGTCGGACGCAGCGGGCTCTCCCAAAATTTGTTTAGAAGATACTTTGGACGTTACAAAGTGTTGAGACGACTAAGCGACGTTACGTACGACGTCGTACCATCCAGCCATGTTTTCCCGCCACGTCGCCAGCCTCGACCAGAAACGGTTCATGTAGTGCGCATAAAGCCCTACTATACAAGGTAAAATTACGTAATTACGCCCAAGGTACCTGACTCAAATACTCCCTTTTGCGCATCGGGAAGATGCGCCTTAGGGAGGGAAGCTAATGTAACTGCATGGCCTGTTGCACGCAGCCGGCCACAAAGAACAAAATAACGTAAGAACGTGGAGCAACCCACCAACCAACAGCGGCCAGCCAACTACGTCACGTGCTAAAGAAGAAAAAGGGGGTCTACCGGCGGCGCGAGAGAGAGCTCGGTGCTGCGGCACTAGGGCGTTCGTTTTAGTCAGGCACAGGTTCGCCTTTTTAATAAATCTGTGTGTCCTTTTACCGCCAACATCATCTTCTTAAGTTTGTGCCTCGCTACACTAATGTCACGGCATGCCCTGTTGCACGCGCCCGGCCGTGACAATATGTGAAGCAGTTCTTAAATTTCGCTTGTGGTTGATCTGCTATTTTGCTAAAAATGAAGTATTTCTAATTTCTAGGTTGCACTCACAATAATGCAGTGCAGGGACAGATTTCCTGAGGGGGCCGGTTGCTGGCCTGTGTAGCGGTGTTCTTGAAGCTTCTTAATGAGGCCCTCTCCATGCAAATATTGCACTTGTAATAGATAAATTCATCACCGCGTTTGTGGTCTCCCCTTTGTTCTTGTGTTCTTTGTGTACTGTGTAACGGAAAACGCAGCCTACAATAATGCGAACCCAACTAGTCCTGTCCATGCTGCAAAACGCACAGCCATTGCACAGAAGCAAGGCTAGGGCATGTTAGTTGGAGAGAGAAAGAGATAAATAGCGAGAGAGGGCTTGTGAACCTGGCTTCACCCGGGCCCCACCCATCTTTTTACCGCGAATTCTTTTCACGTTCTCTCCCCTCCCCTCACCCACTCACACTCCGCGCAATAGACGTCGCGGGCAGCGCGACGACGGCGGTTGGGAAAATAAAAATCGCCAAGTCTCCGGGCGAGCCGCCGAGCAGGCAGTGAGAAAGTGGAAAATACTTGTCTTGTATTGTTCCAACATTTCAACAGAAATACCTGTGAAAGTGTGGTGTGTTGGCACGAATCGATCACCCTTCCGCACATTGGACACGCCGCACAGCAGGCATCAGAGATAACATTTGCGTGGTGCCGCGGATAGACGTAGGGCGAATTGAGCGTCACCATTTTCTTCCAATTCCATTCCGGGGAATGGCAACTTGCCTACGTTTCATGCTCTTCCACTCCCCGGAATACAAAAAATTCATGCATTTCTACTCCGGGAATGGCCGGGAAGTTCAAATTGGTTCCTGCAATTTCTGAATAAAGGAAAGGTAGCTTGATAGTTTTATCAAGTCACCGGTGAACGCACTATAACGCCGATGTTACCAGACGCGTTAGAAATGGAAACAAAAAATTCAGGGAATCTTTTACTAACGCGCAATTCTTGGATGGCGAAGCTGATCATTGACGGATATAAAGTTTAAGTGTCGTTGTGGTGCCGTGGTTAACGTAGCACGCACGGAATTTCAGTGACCTAATGTTGAACAAGGCCAAAGTGAGCTCGTCATTTTGGTCGACGTTTTTGTAGGCCACTCTGCAAGCGCGACAATTATCGTCTCTAGCGGATGCATTGCACGCCGTGCCCCTCGATGCGAGGCCTCTTCTTCTGCCATGAAAAGTAACCGCGGCCGGGCCCTGTGAAGTTAATCATCACTTACAGCATCTTCCACATTCAAGGCGCCACTCTTCTACGGTACAGAGCGCATGCGCACGACGACACGAGGACAAAATAACGGCGGGCGTAAGCTATGAGGTGGCTTTCTCGTTCCGAGCAAGTGTTGCCACAATATTCCGAACGCTGAGTTTTTTTTTTCTTGGCGAATCTTCCTATGGGGGAATGCTTGACTTGACTACGACTCTGGTTTCACGAGCGTGAGCTCGAGGCACGCGGAGAACGCGGGACGTTATTGTTTTGTTCTTTTTTGTCAATATTGAGCAATCTCCGTAAGTGGATATGCTTAACGTGACGAACGTGCACTCGTGGCCGGCGTGCATGAGCTGTCGTAATTTCTTTTTATTTACAAAACTGCGGACACTATAAACAGTTTTGCTTTCACAATACGCAAAACTCGTTCCCAAATAGAGGGATAGTCGCTGGGTAACACCTCTCGTGCTGTACGACCGCACTACTAACCTCCATATGGGCGGAACTCTTTCTACTTATTTAAGTATTTGCGTGGTCAGCAAGTTTTAACAGCCTGCGTTGTTCTAATATTGTTTAAACGTAAATGTGTTAATGCTACAGCGACGACCCAAATATTGTTGTGGTTGCATAGGTAGTGTTGAAGAAGACAGTATATTCGCTAAGCAGTTTTATCACGCGTCTGGGGCAGTCGTCAGTAAGTAGAAAACAAAGATTTAATAATGAAGAACAGAACCTACACATCTGCTGCGATTTGTTAGAAAGGTGCACCTCGCCAACACCTCGTTCTGACTTTGCACCAAATGCGGAACACTGGGTGGCCGCACAGATCGTCAGCACTTACGCAAGTCAGGCGCCCCTGGCAAGCGTAGATGGGGTGAGAAATTGAAGTGTTTGCCTGTGCGTAGGCAAGCAATGTCGTCCTTGTCGCAGAGATTATTTACTTGCGCCAAGTCCTCCACTGCACTCGAGCGAAACTTTAGGCTGTAAATAGCGTATTCGCGACCGTTGGGTGGGGATGCCGAGAGGAAGCACTCTGCAGGCATAACTTGTTTCTCCCTTTAGTACTGGCTGGGATAATGCTTTATTTGTACAGTAATTTGCGTCGAAGTTTTTTTTTACACATTTGTAGTTCGTTCACTCTTTTACATCACGCCGATCTAGAGGATGCGTCACAGCCTTCAGCTCAGCAAAAGCATGTACTCAGGCCTGCATGACAAAATTTGACCAGGCAAGTTACAAAAGTAGCAAATAAATTACCAGCAAAGTATGTTCCCCCAATTGTCCTCTTTGCATTGCAATGCGAACACGATAATCTGCCCAGTCGTATCAACGGAAAGAAAAGATGTACAGAAAAAGTATAACGACAATTATGAAAGGACACGTTAGGCCACAAGGGTTGCCATGTTTGGGTATTAGTAGCCAAACGGGAGTTTTTTAGATGCTCGTGGCGACTGTTTTTTCAGTGGGGCGAATTAGCTACTTTCTGGCTTCTCTGAGCGCTGATGATTATTTACATTATTGCAGGCCCTTCTGACACATTAAATTTGCGAAAAGGGCCTTATTTAGACGTTCGGTGCTATCACTAGTAAAGATGAAACTAGAAGCCAGTTAGAACACAAAATTCCAAACTATATGGCAAAGTGGAACATTCAGCAGAAGTAATTAGTGTCACTCAACACACATTAATGCACACATATAAAACACCCCAATGTACAATCTGTTTTGTAATTCCGAAAGCATGTGCTGTAGAAGAAAGCTTTCGGACGAGCTTAGTGGCCGTTCTGCTTCCCTGCTTTATCTTACTTTATCTTACTTTTATCTTACTTCCCTGCTTTATCTTACTCAACCGACGCATGTTATAACAAGGGTCGGTACCCATTTGAGGTGTAGGGCCGAGTTGCATAAAGCCGAAATGGGGGCGGGCCAGATGTAAAAACGGTGGGCAGGGGCAGGGTGCTTTCCAGGAAAAGAGAAAAAAATTAACCGAATTGCTAATAATATTTGACAATAATTGACAGTAATCTGGCTGTGTGAAGATGGTGAAGATGGATGCCAATACAAACTGGAAGTGATCAGTTCTCCGTTCTTGTCTGCCGTCTAACCACCTTTGAGGTTAATCCAAGGACCTTATGCAAAGCTTCTGTATTGACATGAAGTGACCAGGGGGAGGGGGGCGGAGACGGGGGAGTGTAGTTACGGTGTTCTGGGGACCGCACATACTTCCCTACAGGTCGCGGATTGCCGACGAACAGGTGGCCGATTAGATAAAGAACACAGTCAGTGACGACAATACTGAAACAGTTGGGCCGGACACGTTGTATTTGACTGTTTTGTGTTATGCGAATATGTAGCCTTTTTACAAACCTTCAGCGTTTTTGTTAGGTCTGGATGACTAGAATAAGTGGCAACAAGAAGATGCCTCATTATTTGCAGTAGCCAGTTGCACCTCGCCGAGTTTGAGTTCCCATATGGCTACCGGCAGTCCAACAAGTTGCCGCGAACCGTGCATTGAGTTTATTTACCGCCGCAAACCGTGCATTGAGTTTCTTTATTTATCGATCGTTATAAACTGCCCGGCTGCGCCCGGATGCGTTATCTGTCCCAAGCGAAGCGTGTTGAGGGTGGCCGAGCGGGTACGCCGAGGGACCGCCCCGGCAGAGCACGCAGCCCTGAGAGACACGTACAGACACGATGCTACCAGCAGGAACATAACCCGCCCCGGCGGGGAGCTCGCTTTATTAGCGCACCTAGAATCCACTGATGATGATGGTCGCCGTGGCGCCATCTAGTCGAGACGCGACACACTACATCTCCCCTTCAGAAGCCCAGCTTCAGAAGCCCTCACAAGTCCAGCCTCCTTGGCTGGCGAATGGTTCGACCGAACCGTGACACCTGCGCAGTGGGCTCCCGCACAGTTGGTGGTGTCGCACCATGTGACGCAGAAGGGGACGCTTGCTCACTCCCGGTGGCCACTGCTGGTGAGGGTGAAGTAGGAACAAGGTGACTGCGGTTGCGCTGCAGCACCCCTTTGGGTGTCTCTACCACGTATGAGCGCGGACGCTGCGCTGGGCTCAAGACGACAGCTGGACTCTTGATATCTCGGACCCAAACATGTTCACCTGGCTGAAGCAGACGAAGTTCACGAGCAGCGTGTCTTCTGTTGAAGTCCTTCGCCTGTCTTTGCCTGTTAGCGCGATCCCGCTGGTCCACTTGTACCGAAGATGGCCAACCTGGCTTCAGCTGGTTTGTCGATTTGGGTATGCGAGTTTGCAGGCGTCTGCCCATTAACAGCTGTGCAGGGCTATGTCCATTGACGCCCGGTGTGTCTCGGTAGGCCAGCAGGGCCAGGTACGGGTCTTCCGACTTGCCTAGGAGGTCTTTGACAGTGCGGACCATTCGCTCCACCTCCCCATTTGACTGCGGGAACCGAGGACTGCTCGTGACGTGATGGAAGCCGTAGGCCAGTGCAAAGTCCCCGAATTCCCTGGCCGCAAACTGAGGACCATTGTCTGTGCGCAGTAACTTGGGGATACCATGGCGGGCGAAAATGCTCTTGATTGCTGTGATTACTGCTGCTGCTGATGTTGACCCAAGGCTGATGACCTCGGGGAATCTGGACCTGTAGTCAACCAGAAGAATGTAGTCCCTGCCGTTCAGGTGGAAGAGGTCGGCGCCCACCTCCTCCCACGGAAGACTTGGTGTGACAGTAGCCATCATGGGTTTTGGACGTTGGACCCGAGTCTCAGCACACTTGGGGCAGCTGGAGACGGTGTGTTCAATTTGGCTGTTGATGTCAGGCCACCATACCGACTCTCGTGCCACTGCCTTGCAGCGGTTGATCCCTTGATGGCCTTCATGAAGCAGTTCCAGCATGTACCGCATAAGAGAGGTGGGGATGACAATGCGAGTGTTCTTCAGGAGCAAACCATCACACACAGTGAGGTCTCCCCTGTGTTGCCAATACTTTTTCAGATGAAGTGGCAACCGAGACTGTCTGGGCCAACCCTTAGTACAGTACTCCACGAGAAGGTCACACTCGCCGTCAGATGCTTGGGCTTGGCGCAGGTCGTCCCACCGTGTGGAGACAAGACATGGAAGGGAGCGGACGAGTTCTTGCACGTAGAGTTCGACCTGGTCGGCCTGCTGCGACGAAGGAGCATCCACAGGAGCTCGAGAGAGCGTATCAGCTGTAGCCAAGAGTTTGCCGGGTACATAGAGTACCTTGTACTGGTAGCTCATGAGCTTCAGACGGAAGCGCTGGATTCTAGGTGGCAAGAGGTCGATTTCCAAGTTGCCTAAAAGTGCAACGAGGGGCTGATGGTCGGTCTCCAGGATGAAGTCCAGACCACGGACATACTGGTCGAACCTCTGCACAGCCCAGCTGGCTGCCAATGCTTCTTTTTCGGTTTGGCTGTATCTTGTTTCTGCCGACGTGAGAGACCTTGAAGCGAAGGCAACTGCTCGACGCTCTCCGGATGGTTGCTCTTGCAGAAGCACGGCCCCCAGGCCAAAGGAGCTTGCATCTGCTGAAACAGTTGTCTTGTACTGGGTGTTGTAAGTTGCAACGCACCGTTCAGAGCACAGTAGTTCTTTTAGCTTCCCGAAAGCAGACTGCTGCGATGGGCCCCATGTCCATTCAGAGTTCTTCTGAAGCAGGGCACGAATGGGTGCGGTGACGTCCGAAACATTCGGCAAGAAACGTCCCACATGATTCACGAGTCCCAGTAGACGACGAACGCCAGAGAGGTCTTCGGGAGCAGGCAGACGCTTGATGGCTGCCACCTTGTCAGGGTCGGGTGAAATACCGTGGGCACTCACTACGACTCCTAGAAACTTGACACTGTTGGTGCCGAAGGAACATTTGTCTCGGTTGAGCGTGATGCCTGCCTTGGAGAGCCGTGCGAGGACCTGCTGGAGGCGCTGGTCATGCTCTTTACGAGTCTTGCCAAAGACAAGGATGTCATCAATCATGTTCACTACGCCGGTCTGGCCTTCTAGTATCCGAGACATTTGCTTCTGGAAATACTCGGGTGCCGATGTGATGCCGAATGGCAGCCGCAGAAAGCAATAGCGACCAAACGGGGTAATGAACATTGTGTACAGCTGTGACTATGGAGACAGCATGACTTGATGAAAACTTGACTTAGCATCCAGCTTAGAAAAAAACTTGGCCTCTCCAAGCAAGCCTAGGCATTGTTCCACCGTCGGTAGCATGTGGCGTTCGCGAAGGACGGCTTTGTTAAGCTGAGAGAGATCTACGCAGATCCTGTAATCACCATCACCTTTTGGCACAGCTACCAGTCCAGCACACCACTCTGTCGGAGCATCGACGCGGCGGATCACTCCTTCCGATTCCATCTTGTCCAGTTTTTTCTTGATGGGCTCATGGAGAGGTAAAGGAAGACGTCTCGGGGCACTTAGTGAGAAGGGCGTCGCCCCGGGTTTCAAACGGATTGTGTAGGCGTCAGGCAATGTCCCCAGTCCCTCGAAAAGGCCAGGGTCTAAGAGCAGCTCTCCGGACGACTCCTGTGAGCCTGAGACATGGTCAAGGAACTTGCATACCCCCAGGGCCTGAATTGCAGGGAAGCCTAACAAGGGAACTGTTTTGGATTCCAGAACATACAGTTTCTGCTCCACGGACTTGCCTCTCCACGTGAGTGTGGCTTGGTATGTACCCAGGACAGGCAACGTGTGATTACCGGGACCTTTGAGCTCGCCTTCTGGAACTTGAAGTTTTGGCGGAACTCCGGAAAATGAGCTTGGTACGACCGAAACTTCGGCTCCCGAGTCCACCTTGAACGACAGTGGGGAGCCATTCACGAGTACTTCGATGAACTTGGCGTTGGGGCGGTTCTCTGCCACCGCGTGAAGCTCAACGGAGCTTGCTGAAGACCGAGTGCGCTTGGAGTTGCATCTTCTTTTCTTCATGCAGACAGTTTCGAAATGCCCTTTCTTGCTGCAGAAATTGCAAGTTGCTTGTCGAGCCGGACAGTCTGCACGCTCGTGCGAAGAACGTCCGCAGAAAAAGCACCCTCTCTGGTTGGGCCTGTCTGGTGACCCAGGCTTTCCTTTTGCGTTACGAACACGCGCGGCGGCGTCGACGGCAAGCGGTGACGAGTCGGCCGAGTCGCGTGCCCGGCGCTCGTTTTCTGCGTCTTCGTGTTGACGGACATGCGTAAGTGCCTCTTGCAAGGTGAGCTTCGGACTTCAGCACAGTTTATCCGAGAGGTTACGGTCGAGCAAACCGACCACGAAGCGGTCGCGGACGAGCCTTTCCTCGACTTCCGGCGACGCGTAGTTGCAGCGCTTTACCATCGAGCGGAGAGCCGTGTAGAAGGCATCGGCAGTTTCGCCCGGTTCTTGAGCACGGCGGTGAAAGCGGGCCGTTTCGTACAGCTCGTTGGGCGGATGAATGAAATGGTCGGTAAACGCTTTTTTGACGGCGGCAACGTCTTTGAGCTCGGAGTCACCCAGCGGCGTGGTTGCGAGTACGACGCGGGCTTGCGGACCCATACAGTAGAGCATAGAACGCACCTGAACCTCCGGCGGTGCTGTGTAGTGGCCCGTGGCGAAAGTGTAATCCTCATATTGGAGCAGCCACGTAGTCCAAGAGCCGGGGTTGTCGAAGTTGAAGGGCGGTGGTGGGCGTAGCTGAGTCAGCTGCGGCGCGGCGGCGGCGGCGATGGCAGGGGTAGTCATGGCGGGGGCGGCGGCGGTTGTCTCGTGACGGGCGTACGGGGTTGAACTGGTTCAACCGTTGAACTACGGACGAGCGTTGAACCGAAGAACTAAAGCCACTTCTGACACCATGTTGAGGGTGGCCGAGCGGGTACGCCGAGGGACCGCCCCGGCAGAGCACGCAGCCCTGAGAGACACGTACAGACACGATGCTACCAGCAGGATTATAATCCGCCCCGGCGGGGAGCTCGCTTTATTAGCGCACCTTGAATCCACTGATGATGATGGTCGCCGTGGCGCCATCTAGTCGAGACGCGACACACTACAAAGCGCATGTTTCATTCTTTATGTTTATGCCGCAGGGGTTACCTCATTTGGATAAGGAGAGCGTTTCGCCCTAACGTCACCGGCCAGGAATAATCTTGTTTGATCTACAATGTTGTGGATGCAAATCGGTGGTTCGAGAAACACTCGCGCCGAAAAATAAAAGCCTGCAGACCAGACGAAGCGGTATTCGACTCGCCGACGATCGCCTGCACCCGTCACTTTCCTGGCTGCTGCTTCGGCGCCTTCGTATTCTTTGAGTTGTTAGGGCAGCACCAGTTAGCTCTAATAAACGTGTTTTATTTCAAGACAACTGCGCCGTCCCTGGCTTCGTGACAATATCGTCCGTGTGGCGCGGATCTTGGGAATAGATGCAAGGATGGCACCACATTTTTGTACTACCGTATTTTTCAGGATTCTAACACGCCCCGATTCTAATGCGCAGGTTCGTTTATGCGGGAATATGAAAAAAAAAATTAACACGGGTTTTACTTTGAAGATGTAAAGGACATGACCCCACGTGGCTGGTAGAAGACGTTTTATTTGACGCGCGCAGCTGTGCCATCAAAATTCTTTGTACGTCATAACCTTGATTATCTAGCTCCTGCTGGCATTAAAACGGGAGCCCGGAACTTTCATAGGACGTTCAAGTTTAAGTGCCTTTAGCCTAATTTTAGACGTGACAGACAGCTGTTAACTTGTTGTTAACTTATGAATTCCATCTGGAAATTTAAAAGTTCTCAAAAACATCCGGGATCAGGGCCGGCGAAGCCTTTGCATAAAAATATGAATTTAAGTAGGGGCGGCACAGAAAATGCAAAAGAAGATGAGGGTCCCTTCCTAGACAAGTCTTGTGCGGAAGCGTTTGTGCCTCTTTGGCCGGGTGTTTGTTTTTTATGTTGTTTACGATTGATTGATTGTAGGGGTTAACGGGATGACGCAACGCAGGGCATAAGGCGCTGCAGTGGGAGGGTCCAGATTAATTTTGACTACCTGGGGATCTCTAACGTGCGCCGAAATCTTGTACACGCGGGCGTTTTTGCTTTTCGCCTCTATCAGAAAAGCTCCCACCGTGGCCGGGAATCGAACTCACGAACTTGTGCACTGCAGCGCAATGCTTTAGCCACTGAGTCACCACGGCGGGTAGGTCGTTTATCCTGCTTTAGGTTAACTTACGCGTCTTTCTAATAAACCTTCAGTTGTTAAACAGAGCTTGTGTCATTCTTACTCTTCATATCCTGTTTTTGTTTGCGCTGACCATCAAAACTGTGCAGCTGGTTTGCTTTCTTCAGAAGTAATAAAAAAAATGTTTCCAGTGAGCCATGCTGGCGGACTTACTGCTCACGCGAGCCCCTTGGGGAAGGACCGCGTGTATGGCAGTGAGCTATTAAAGCGCTTTTTATTGTCCATAGCCGGTTAGATAAGTGGGAAGATCGGTTCGCAGAGAAAGACGAGACGGGAGCTTTGTCTATGTTTTGCACAATGCGTGAGCTCCTACATGAACCGTTATGCTTCTCTACCCGCCAAAATGCGCCAGTGGGGCGGCGTCCCCACCCGGACCTTTCCACCACCACAGGCGCCAGGCATCTTGCGTCGGGGCTCACAGAGGCAGCATTGCGGACGCGGCGGCGGCCCGCCGTTACGTTTACGTGGGCTCTCCTGCTTTGAATACCTCCCCAAACTAATGCCGCCAATGCCGTCGAAAGTTTATTCTTTCCCATCTGTGTAGGAAGGGAGGGAGTCACAGTTTATCGTGTACGAATGTGTTCTGCGGTGACCTGCAGAACGCAGTCGACCGTGAACGGAGTCCCGGGGAAAAGCGTCTGTGTGTCTAGACAGAGGGAGGGAATAGCCAAGGAGTGGGGGTGGTTCAGAACGGGGTGGAGATGGCGGTGGCATATATCACGCCAGCTCGTATGCGAAAAGAAGCGCTGTTTTGAATTTATGTCCGTATCCCCGACGGCGAGGAAAAGAAAACAAAGAAGTAAAGGGCGGGGAGAAAGCAGGCACCGGGGTGTGTGTGCCGCCGGAAAAAAAGATCATAGGGTGTGAGACTATGGTATTCAGCACGACGGATACGAATGGCATAGAACAGCGGTTACGCGAACAATGGAGCGAAACTTCGTACATCATTACAGTAGGCGCGTTGGTCATGAATGTACCGTGGTTGTAATCAGTTAAGCCACGTTAAAATACGGCTTTAGTGGTAAATTAGATTCCTTCATTTATCTAGATGGCCGGTATAGCAGCCCATACGGGTTGTGTAGATATTTGGTCTACAAGCGATACGTCACATCCTATCCCGCATGGTCATCTGTAGGCCGTGATGCTTCGATGTGTACGTTGGGTTTCGATTGTGTCGACGTTGGAGTGAGTTTTGATTTTTACAAGTACTACTGCATTATTTTGTTATTAGCGGCATTTAGTGCTCTCGCTGTCTGCAGTACTGATATTTTCCGGCATAAAATACGGAGTGATTGGAGCTAAAATCTACCTTTCCCATAAATGGGGTCTCACTTTTTCCTAACTATGTATACGGTTAATATTAGATTAGAACTGGATCGGCAAGAACCCCACATTTTGCGCCACAAGATTCGGCAGCCTAGATAACCCTGAGTGTTCATGGTGCTCAGCCAATGAGGACATTGCACACATCCTGTGGGAGTGTCCTCGTGTTGCCGACAGTCGCGAACAAGCCTTCAAAATCGTGGGATTGGCAAGCTCACCGAGCCTTAATGATTGGCTTTATCCAGGCAGTTCCAAACAAAGAGAAGAACGGCGCCTGCTCGCCGTTCTACAAAATGTCGTCGAGAACTGGTCTTCACAATTTTCTTAAATACCATACCCCATTGGATGTACAATTGAATGTATCCTACATTTCCCCAACTCCCAATACCTAATCCCCGTCACTTAGACACCTAAATTCGCGAAAGCGTAATATGGCGTCTTTGTATCCCTTGTACATAAAATAAATGCGTGTTACCACCACCACCACCACCGATTAATATTGATACGCGGTAGTCCGGTATCTACAGAAGGCACAGTAAGACCGACTAAGCGCCGTCCAAGCAAGGGGCCGAAGTCCACGCGCGTCCCTCTAAGCGTCTTCTTTCTCTTCCCTCCTTGATGATGATTCCGACTTGATGGTGATGTCTCGTAAGAGAACCCCCTCCCGTAGGAGCACCGTCTCGGTGCTGCTCAGGGCATAATTCTAGGCTGGGAACGGTAGGGCTTTAGACGGACGACATGGACGATGTCAGTCTTCGGAGGGCGCGATGAGACAGCCGGAACGACAGGGGTGATGTCATTGTTTACAGCAGTCACTTGGCAGGACACGATAGGGACCGTAGTAACGGGCGAGCAGTTTCTCAGAACGCCCTACTTGGCGCGCAGGACACCAGAGCAGCACGAGGGAACCTGGCTCAAAGTGGCGGATGCTGTGGCGTCGATCGTAACGAGACTTTTGCGAATCCTGGGATAACGTAAGCTTGGTGCGTGCTATGCTGCGGGCAAAGTCAGCCAAGGCAATGGCATCTTGGGCATAGCCAGAAGGCGGCGTGTTGTCTTCGATTAAGGTGTCTAGGGGCAAGACCGGCTCTCGACCTTACAGGAGGTAAAAAGGCGAACATCCAGCTGTATCATGACGGGACGAGTTGTGCGCGAATGTAATGAAAGGTAAAGCAATGTCCCAGTCGCGATGGTCATCCGAAACGTACATGGAGAGCATATCCGTTAGGGTTCTGTTAAGTCGCTCCGTAAGACCGTTGGTCTGCGGATGGTAGGAAGTAGTAAATTTGTGCGTGGTTGCGCAGGAGCGAAGGATGTCGTCGACTACTCGCGACAGGAAGTTTCGACCGCGGTCAGTCAATAACTGACAAGGAGCGCCACGATGGAGGATAACCTCGTAAAGGAGGAAATCTGCGACATCAGTAGCGCAGCTGGTTGGAAGGGCCCGTGTTATTGCGTAACGGGTCGCGTAATCAGTGGATACTGCAATCCACCGATTTCCGGCCGCAGACTGCGGAAAGGGACCAAGCAGGTTTAAACCAACGCGGAAAAATGGTTCGACCGGTATGTCCAGTGGCTGAAGACGAAATTTACCCACAGCCCACACAAGAGCGAGACACTCCCGTTCTGTGATGAAATAATTTCTTTCCGCTCAAGATAGGAGGCGGCTGGCGTCGGCGATCACGCAATCCTTGCCGGATTGGCGCTGAGCCAGGACGGCTCCAATGCCATGGCCGCTAGCGTCAGTCCGGATTTCGGTGGGTGCAGACACATCAAAGTGGGCTAAAATGGGCGATGTGGTGAGGAGATACACCAATGTGGTAAAGGCTGTGGCCTGTTCAGGGCCCCACTCAAAGATGGTGTCCTTTTTCAAAAGATTGGTTAGAGGACGGGCGATATCAGCAAAGCCTCTTATAAAACGGCAGAAATATGAGCAGAGGCCCACAAAACTGCGGACGTCTTTCGATGAGCGGGGTGGAAGTCTTATCGGGATCGGGCTGTAGTCCTTGAGCGTCGACGAGGTGGCCCAAAATGGTTAGTTCACGCCTCACGAAGCGGCACTTCGCTGATTTGAGCTGCAGGTTGGCCTGACGGAAAAGAGCAAGGATTTCACGGAGGTGCTGAAGATGAGTTTTGAAGGAGGGAGAAAACACGATGACGTCATCGAGATAGCAGAGGCAAGTGTACCATTTATATCCGCGCAGAAGGGAGTCCATCATGCGCTCAAAAGTGGGTGGCGCGTTGCACAAACCGAACAGCATAATCTTGAACTTGTATAGCCGTCGGGTGTGACGAAAGCGGTCTTTTCTCGGTCCATCTCATCAACTGCAATCTGCCAATAACCTGAGCGAAGGTTTATTGAGGAGAAGTATTTCGCCCCATGAAGGCAATCTAGGGCATCGTCGATTCTGGGTAAGGGGTAGACGTCTTTCTTGGTTACCCGGTTCAAGTGGCGGTAGTCCACACAGAAGCGCCAGGTGCCATCTTTCTTTTTTACCAAGATGACGGGTGAAGCCCATGGACTACAGGATGGTTCGATGATGTCCTTTTCGAGCATTTTTTCAACCTCCTTCTGGATGACTCCTCGTTCGGAAAGAGAAACACGGTACGGCCGGCGATGGATAGGCCTGGCATCACCTGTATCGATGCGGTGCATCACTGTTGTGCTTTGCCCCAAAGGTCTGTCACCCAAGTCGAAAACGTCTTCAAATGATGACAAAAGGCAGCGAAGCTTGCTTGATTGAGCTTGAGATAGTTCCGGATTGATCGGGGGTGAAAATTTATCTGGTGAGGTAGGTCGATGGGTGGATCCATGTTGTTGCATTGGGTCACGGTCTAAAGCATATACCGAAATTTCAGCTGCCGCTAACTGGATGAGTGCGGCGACGGTTATACCTTCTGGAAGTACTTGAGTATTGAGCGAAAAGTTGAGGATAGGCAAGCAAACGCGGTTCTGTTTGATGGTGACCACAGCGTGGGGCAGAGCAACATTTCGCGTCAACAGAACATCCACGATGGGAGTAGCAAAATAGTCGCCGTCAGGAATGGTGGTAGACGTAGTGAGGGGGACATGGGTGGCGGCTTGACTTGGTAAGCGAATATGTCTGGACGAGCACAGGCGCGGCGGGGAGGAATCTGCAGTAGAGGCCAACTGAAGACGAAGAAGGCCCGTAGAACAATCGATGAGTGCTGCATGCTTCGTCAAGAAATCGCGGCCAAGGATCATGTCGTGAGGACATTTGTCAAAAACGGAGAAAAGAGCAGTGGTATCGTGGCCGGCGATGGTGACGCGACAGGTGCACATACCAGCGATCGCCGGTGTACCACCGTCGGCAACTTGAACATGCGAAAGGGCAGGTGTGAGGACTTTTCGCAAGCGGGTCCGTAGATTAGCACTCATGACGGAAATATGGGCCCCTGTATCAATCAATGCCCGAACAGGCGCACCATCAACGTTCACGTCGAGCAAATTTTCCCTCGTGGGCAGCATCAAAAGAGGATTTTCGGTCGGGGTCCGGAATGCAGCATCACCTCTGGGAGCTGCACTCGCTACTTTTCCGAGTTGAGGCGCCCGTAGTGGGTCGGCGAGGTAGAGCGGCGGGGCTGCGGAGAGCGAGACTGTCGGCGCTGGGGTGATGGGGACCGGCCAAATCGTGGAGCGGAGTAGACGGCATCGGCGGCACTGCGTTGCTAGTAGCTGGAAGAAGTGCGGTTCGTCGCAGACTGTGGGACACGGTCGTTCCAAGTGTTTCGAGCGGAAGAAAACCAGCGGCTCTGGCAATACCGGGCAACATCACCAACACGCCTGCAGTAAAGCATTTGGGCCGGTCATCGGATGTCCTCCATTGAGCCGGGTGCCTGTAAGACCATGGCCAACACTCTTGGCGAAAAGGGGTCGGGGACGACTGAGCTGGCCCATAATGATTACAGGCAGCGGCGTTGGCGGGAACTTGCCGACCGACAGGATGGCTCATGTGGCAGGCTGTCTGCAAGCCCATGCAGGCAATTTCGTCGCGCACAACTGCTTGTATAACGGACAGTGTCGGCAGATGAACGTCAGCGACGGAGTGTTGGGTGGTGACCGGAGGCATGGCCTCTATCTCACGTCGGACGATACGGGTCACCGTGTCTGCACTGGTTTCTGCCGGTGGTGGGCGCGGTGGCGAAACTGGGCCCTCACATGGAGACGTTGCAGCGGTATTGGGAAGGCGCATGAATTTCTGAGTGATTCGACGGGTTTTCGCTTGTCCGAAGCGCTTGCACTCATCCAAAATTGAGCTTACAGTGGAGCAGTCTTTGCACACGAGCTAATTGAAGGCATCATCTGCTATGCCTTTCAAAATGTGGTCAACTTTAGCCTGCTCGGACATGTGGTCGTCAGCTTTGTGGCAAAGGACCAGTACATCTAGGATGTACGCTATGTACGGCTAAGTTGACGTCTGCACTCGCGACGCCAGCTGATTTTTGGCATCGAGCTGGCGACCAGATGACTTGCCAAAGAGCTTATTCATCTCTGCCTTGCAGCTGTCCCAACTAGTAAGAGTTACTCCGTCCGTATTGTACCACGTCTCCGCTGCACCTTTCAGGTGGAACGAATGGTTAGCCAGTGTAAGGGTGGGATCCCAGCGATTGTGGGCACTCATACGCTCGTAGAGACTGACCCAGTCCTCCACGTCGACATCGTTGGGGCCGTAGAAGAAACCTGGGTCTCGAGGGTGGCTCACGATGACAAGTGGTGTAGCGGGAGTGGGGGGTGCAGAAGGCGGTGCTATGGTGGCGCCTTGCAGATGACGCCCGCTTCGAAGATCCGTGATCAGAACCTGTGAGCCAGCAGTGTCCAAGTCTCACGGGCCACAGAAGGGGTTGGTAGAGCAGGACGGGGTCGAAACAGCACTCTCCACCAAATGATACGCGGTAGTCCAGTATCTACAGAAGGCACAGTAAGACCGACTAAGCGCCATCCAAGCAAGGGGCCGCAGTCCACGCGCGTCCCTCTCAGCGTCTTCTTTCTCTTCCCTCCTTGATGATGATTCCGACTTGATGGTGATGTCTCGTGGTGTCCCGCTCTGGCCAAAATTAGGATGGTTGATTTGGGTTAGCTACGGTGCGTGACCTTCATTGTATACAAGAGTGTGGGCGCTGTTAGTTGCGTCATCTAAGGTTTCGGCGGCCGTTTCTGCGAGCTCTGCACTTGGCGCTGTTAGGCCAATTACACTGGCTATGGTAGGCCGAGGGTTATTTCTGACTTTAAGTTTAGTTAATGTCTCAAATGAAGTGTGGCGTGACCGACTCACCCTGTCTGTGCGCGTAGATCTGCGCATCGTGAAAACGCGAGATCGTTGCGAGCCTTCAGCCTCCTCGGTGGCGGCGTCCTCTTCGGTTTATTTCATGCCGTTGTCTTCGAGCTCTTCTCCTACATAAGCGTTCACGTCTGATGACTGTAGAGTGAAAGAAGTCTGGGGTCGGTGAGGCTCCTTGGAGATCGCCTTCCCGTCTATGGTAGGAGCATGTCTGTCTTCAGTGTGCATAGGAGTGAGATCCCTGTGAGTGGGAGCCTTTCCACCCGCAGCTGCTGCAACAGCCCCACACGCAGCCGACACACCGACAGCTGCGGCTGGCGGTAGGCGAGCACGTCAAAGAGGCCGTTGGGTTAGGCCTAACCGACGGTTTGGGGAAACAGACTTGGCTCTGGGATGCGTGGTGGTTCTGAAGGGCCTAATATTCGGTTCTGCGGGGTCACAACATGTCCATGAAGATGGGTAAACACGGGAAGAAGGGCCAACGTTGCTTAAAACGCCATGACTTGCGAAACTAACTGGAGCACGTTTGCAACACGACCGCTCGTTGCGGCCCCCTAGCCGCTATCCTGTACTTTGAAAAAAATATTTTTATCTCTTGATTTGTATGTACCTACCAGTGTAGACCATAACATTTTATCTAGAATGATTCCATATTGCCTGCAGAAGTTTATGCTTGAGCGCTGGTAAGCGGCAGTCAAGAACACAGTTTAGAGGTAGAATGCCAATACCATCAACGTCCCTGGGCTAGGTGTTGTTGAACCAACTAAAACGGCAAATATTTTGTGTTGCGTCGTTGGGCATACGCTATTTTTATTAGATGTTATGATAAACAGCGTGATAAAATGGTCGTGGTTTTTTTAACGAAGCTAATGAAAGAACAGTTGAATTCATATGATAAGTGTAGCCAATAAACAGGCTCCATTATGTTCGATTTTGTTAACGTTATTGCACCTTCCCGAACACTTTTGGAGTGTGTTAACATACGCAATATTTTATGGAGAGAGACGTTTCGTGGTAGCTTCATTAATAAGATTTGTGAAATACTCCCGCTTGCCAGTTCGTAACGCTTGAGTTAGAAGGCTTCTGTGTGTTATTTTTATTTTGAACGTATTCTGCCTTCCGGAGTTTAACAGATAGCTTATAGGAAAGTTCTTTTTACGAATGACCTCAAGCATACTGCGGTGGCCCATCGTTTACGTAGAGTCTGAGTCTTCACGCGTTTTTTTTTTAAATTAAAGCTCTCTGTATTGTCACAAGTATATTAATCGCTAAAAATAATCTATGAATTATTTCCTTGAATGAGATTCTTCCATCATGCCAGCTTAAACTCTTTTCCTGTAAGTTTTCCGCCTGGCGTCGTGATGTCTTCAACCGCAACTGTAGAGGATGGAGAGTTTTGTGCAGTTAGGGATTAGCCTTTACAACATAAAAATGCGAAGTGGTCACAGACACTTGTTATGATAACTCCGGCATTTATATTTTGTACCCTTGGCTCTACAATAGAATGGTCTAAACGAGTTTAAGCTTAAAGTGTAATGCGCGTAGGTTCAAAAATTACCTTTATCAGAGTATTGCTTCGAGCAATATTAGAAGCTAATCATTCATTTTCTACAGTTCTAATTCGTTACAGTTGAGGTCACCACAAATTGCCGTTGTGAGATTATTATTGTTGCCAAAACATAATAAATTTTCTAAAAAAGGAACAAAACAAACTATAATATTCTATGGTGACTTGCACACAATGGTAAACATGTTGTCACCGCACGTTACAGATAGCACTGCATAGGTATCTGACGATAAATTGAAGCTGGGCAGCATAATTACAGAACGTTCACATTTCGTTAGTTGAAACTCACCTCCACACCGTTTTCCTTGCCTATTTAGGAACAAATATCTTTAACCTAATACGGCAAGAACTTCATCGTCACAAGGATACCACGTCTCGGTTAGCAAGACGACATAAGAGGCAAACGAAAAATATTGAGAAACGCAGTTGTGCATGCGTGTTTTTTTCTTGAGAATTGCACGTTGAAAATAAGAAGTCTGAGGCCCTGGCCTTCTTTGGGGCACGCAGCGTCTTTTGGGGCTATCAGTTTAGATAAACCCATTTACATGGAATAGCATATGACAAGAAACGACAAGGCAAAGTGAAATATTGAAATATACTGCGCCCACTAAGCCTGTTGAATAGGGGATCTCTCCGATCAAAAACAGTTATTGTAACACGTCAATTTTGATGAACAAACAAATATCTCGGTTCATGAAACGCCGTTATAACTAACAAATAGCTCATCATTGTACAGTTGCTGGTATGATTGAAGTTTTTCCCGCTTTTGCCAGCATAAAATTATTTGCTATTTACGGTAGAACGATTGCTACGTGGAAGCTTTCAATAATACTACAATAACGACCAAATATAATAAAAAACCCCTTCAGACTGTAGTTAAGAAACTGGTGTGTAAAGGGAATAATTAATCCATGCCACGTCTGAAGCAAAACAGATTTTGAGCAGAGGCATTTCCTCTGTTTGGCGATCGAGGACGTGGTCGTTGCCTACCCACGCTAACCGCCAACAACTTCCTGTTACCTAGATATTGCCTGCTTAAGAAGCTTCTTTTTTTTTCTTGGCATAGGTACACAAAGAAATGAACACTGGATTAGCTCCGTAAAGACGAAGATCGTTACGGACAAATTTCGCCTCACGGTCCCTAGCAAGGATGGCATCACGCTTTGTGCAATATGCAAACTGGACAACGACGTTCTCCTGGCTTTCGTTTCTAGGATCGGGCACGCAATAGCACATTTTATTGTCGTAAGCGCAAACAGGTTATCCGATATTGTCACCGATTTGACCATCAGCTCTGGAAGGCTTTCAGCCTTGCAAAGAGTATTGCTCATGTTCTCATACGCAGGTCTCGGAACGTGTCAACTGACCTCTTAGAAATTTGCGCTTAGACTTGAGATATTTGTTCTCGCCCCGCTTTTATTATTTTCTGCTTTTATAGCGTGCCGTTCGCTTTGGTTGTTGTCAAACTCATCACTTACATGTGCTTCATATTCCTTCTTACAATTTTTACATCCCCTTTCTGCTTGAGTTTAACGCCTTTCATGGTTTTTTTGCCATTCTATGAGTCTGGTTGGGTCAAAGCCGCATTCAATGGTGACAAAAACTAAGTACATCATCAGGAAATGATAAAAGGGCGCTGAGACCGAAGCAGCATACGAAGCACCTACAGCGCCATTTTCCCGAATTCGTTACAGACCTGCGACGCACATAGTAAGCAGGTTGGCTTGTATAAAACAGCTGCCGCTGCCGCTACTGCCAGTGGTGGTCCTCTCGTGCTGCGCAGGCTTTATGGCGGTGCTTGGGATGTGGTTGGCCGGCTGATTCAACGAGCGATCTAGATGACTTGCAGTGCCGCAGCTAAGTGTTCAACAGGCACCACCTCCTGTCAGGCGGAACACGAGAGAGTTTTACCTGACCGTTGCTGATGGTCCGCTCCGCTACGATAGCAAGCGGGAGCGCTATTGCGCCTGGGAGGCGCGCCAGTAGCGGTAGCGACGATACCGGAACGGGGCCGCGCCCCCGGTAGCCGTCGCTCTTAACGAGGCGTCGCGACAGCTTATGCTACTGCGGGGAATTTTTCCCCGGTTTCCCATCGCCAGGCCAGCCTGCTACGGCCAATTCAGTTTCTTCAGTTCAAAAACAAGCCATGAAACATCGAAAGCGCTTCCGAATAACCAAAGGCACCACACGCCTCAACAAGCTTTAGAACGCAATGTGAAAATGTAAAACAAAGCGCGAGCCTACTTCAGTGCAGATCCTACAAATACAGCTTCGTCTTAGCTATTCAAACATTGAACAGCCCTTTTAAGTATTTAGGGCTATTATACAGTGTCAGAGACTACATTTATTAAAAAGCTGACACAAGGCACTAAACGCAGTTTAGTTTATGTGAGTGACCACAACATCAATTCGTACGTTTTCGTTGGGGTGACGTTTTAACGCAAAGCTTTCACTTCTTCCCGGCAAGTGTTCTTTCGTGGCGTGCGGGATAATGAACTCCCCACGCGGCGGAGGCGGCGGCGGGGAGGGCGGCGGGCGGAGGTTTTGCCTGACTAAGCACACTGTAGATGGCTTGGTGAAGTTACCCAGCGTTCCCCGCGCACCGGACCTGCGCACCTAGACAGCCGTGTCGGCGGGAGCCTTCCGTCGGCTTTGTCGTCTGCTTGAGCGACGATTGTTTTGCGTCATTTTTGGCGCAACTTCTTCTCCATTCCGCACTTCCATTGGACGGCTTATTTACCGTGTTCGACAGCCCCTCCTGGGTAACCCGATCCCTAAGGAATTATATGGTCGTACGGCGAAGATACGTAAAGTATTGGTTTCCATGGGGGGAAAAGAAGATATAGAGTCCACATAAAGACATCTGGCCGCGGGAGAAACGCTAGAGAAGCGCACTCCTTTCCACAAATGGGGCTCCGTTTTCTAAATTGGTGACTACCAATTCGGTTGTGTTTTAACAGGTACTATAAAATTCAAAAGGAGCAACTGGTTCTGATAAATAGCGATTATAGATAGGTTTTCAGCTTTCTCGCTATTCTCAAACATACTAAAGTACATCGTTTAAATCGGCATAATTGTGAATCACTAAGCTCCCATGCCGAATTGTTTCTGTGTTTGGCCTTCTCTCGTGTGGTGGTGTAGTCCCAAGCTAGCACATCAGGATGGTTTGGTTACGCTCTCTCGGCTTTCGAAAGACGCTCCTCTCCATTTTCTTTCTCCCGACTCACGGTCGAGCTACAGCGGCCGCATCCGCAGCTCTTGCCTGCCCGTGGCGGACGCCTCTGCTACGGTCAGGATGCTGCCCCCGCGAATACCAGGTAACGGCTGGAGGAATCTCTGGTTTCAATCGTGGTAGCGCGACGTGTGTGAATTCAAGTGACGGCGCATGGGTAACTGCTGTGGGTGTCATTTGAAGCTTTGCTTTCCAACAACATTCATAGCGCAGATTGGAAGCATTTTTTTGGTTTACACACGCACAGGGTGCGACAAGTAACACGAAGGATTCCCCGCCGACGGAGACATGCTTATCGCTTAGCGAAAAACCATTCTGCTGCTGGCGCTCCGGTTATGTTGTGCGGGCCGTCTAGAGCATAGCGAACCGTCAATAACGGTCAGTTAAAACTCTCTACTATCAGTCAGCTGTCGAATTGTTCTGTAACTCGGCGGTGCTTCTTGAGAGTCCTGCGACGTACGAATTAAGTGTGTTCGCTTTGGCCAAACTGCGTCCACTTCCGCTATTGCCAGTTAGGCAGACGACGCAGCGCCTACTCACACTTGGCAGCAGCGGCGCCGCTATTTTTTTCTACATGCCTGTGCAGATCTTGTTTATATGGTTTATTCATTTAACAAACTGGGCAATAATTAGGAAGAGAAATGAAAGAAAAATGAAATGATTCCGGCAGCAGCCCGCAATCTAGACGTTCACTAAACACAAAACCTTGTATCCCATTGTAATAATGCAGTACGGAAGGCTTGGCTACTTTGGATGCACCAGTTTTCTATTTGTATTTCTATTTCCATTCTTTCAGTGCCCGAAGAACGACTAGAAGCAAGTGTTCATTAATGTAGTCACAATGCTTCATTCCTGGATATTATACTCACGATTCGAAAGGTATGAAAGTGGACGAGTGAGGGCTCTCTGCAAAAAGGAATTGTTGCAATATATTTTATGGAGCAGGCAAATGCGAATGTATTTTCGACGACTAGGAAGATGAGAAATTTGCAAAAAATTGAATAGATGCTACACTCGTTTTTCCCCTGCAGTTGTAAAGACGGTAGTTAGCGCCAGCGTATTGGACTAGTTCCACTGATTTTATTGTACTTTCAGGGCTTAGATGCGACACATTTAGCGTAGTCATGTTTGGAGCTCTTTTAAGCTCTGTGCAAAGGTGTTTAAAATGAAACCGGAGTGGAACGGGAATTGCGACCAGTAAGCTATTATGTGATTTGTGCTGTTAATGAAATTCACAATGGTATTACTGCTTGGAAGATCTCATATAAAGACAGCTAACTATAGACAGGATGTAATGGTTTGAACCAGAGTGTTTCGATATAGTAAAGACGCGAACAGTAAAACACACAAAGTTTTGCATTTGTTGCTGTGAAATTTTATTTAGCTGGTTATGCACCAATCTGATACCGCATCGTAGTTTTTCCATTTTTTATCATTTAGGCAATAAAAAGCTTTACAGAAATTAGTATAAAACCCAAAAACGACGGCTTTTCTTTGAAATGCATCTAAACGGTCCCCTTTTTTTCAAGCAACGCTATCACGTTTTAAACAGTACTTATGAGTGGAAAGAAGTGAATGCTTAACCAAAAACTCGCTCAAACGGGATTGTATTGTTTTGCAACCTGTGGACAGTATAGGCAAAATACATATGGGTCTAAAGTTACTCGCGGAATTTATGTCGCCCCTATGTCTTCCTACTTATTTTGCTATTTCCATTTCATGAAGAAGAGACTCAGTTCTTGGAGCTAAGTTAAACAACGGTTTAGAAATCGGAGCTCGAAGGACAAAAACATACTTACCTTGGCCCATCTTCATATCGTTGCAATGTTGTGGTTTATAATCTTGAAATCTTTTGTTTTGTCGAAACAAATATAATACCACTAGTAAAATTTCGCCTTTTCTTCAGAAACGAATATTTGCTTATGTGAGAGCCGCCTTGGTCGCCTAGTGAAACAAAATATAACTTTAGCACCTCTGAAAACGCCTTGCCTTTATCAATGCGATTATTTCTTACTTTACTTTGAGCACGTGTTTCAGCGCCATTTCTAATAAATGAGTTAATCCGCTCCGATAACTTCTCAGAGTTGTATGATACGCTGTCAAAATAGCAGAAAAGCAGTTACGTCTATCTGCTCTTAATTTAGCATTCATGTTGTGTCGGTATTGTTGAAAACACGACATTTTTGGGGTTTCTTTGGTTCGTGACCTTAAGTTTATAAACAAGAGATTTCAGTTTTCAATGGGTGCGACAATTTAGGAGTTTAGTGGCCGTAAAGTAAGGAAAGCGAGTTTTAGAAATCTTAAAAATATAAAAATACCGCATTGTTTTCCGTTTGCGACGGTTTTTGAAATCACCTCATTATAGTTGAAGTTTAGGATATCCCTGTGAAATCAGGTGAGTGTTGTAGTAGTATTGTTTTGATAACATGGTGCAGGCCTTCTTTCCGCTATGTTTCCTTTATCATCATTAATCATAACAAGAACAAGTAGGTAGCCGTTAACTTCATATGGAAGAGCGCTACATTCCCCAACACAATTACCAATATTTGTGTAATGAGATCAAAGAGAAGTTTAAAATGATAGCTTTAGGCAAGTATACACAGTAATTACGTAATTAAAACAGTTATAAGTATACATCGTGGCCGATGTGGAGGATTTATTCTGATTTATGCTAAAATCACCTCCCAAAAACTCAGTATTTCTTATGAATACGAAATCTCGAACGGTTTTCAAAAACAAGGAAAAGCCTGCGAATCTGACTAGGAATGGTTATAAATCACTGAAGGAATTTTGGTGCCGTCTTTAGCGGTTGACACTTCTAAATATATATTGGAAATAGCAAATTCGTATACGGTCTGCGGGTTATGTATCTTCTTGATTAAGAACAGTAAACCTCCGACTCTCCGATCCAGACGACAAACAATTTCCAGTTTGGGTAGCATCTACGAATGGAATCTGTAGTGTACGCAGCTGAGGAAGGGATAATTGCGTCAAACGAGACGACAGAACTTTAAAGTAATAGATCGATACTTTCCTGCTTGTTCTCTAATGAACGTGCATTGACGGGAAGAATGCACAAGCACTTTTTGGTATTGTTGGACTGCGCATCATTAGGTTCTACTGCCACAAAGAAACAGCTATAAATTTCTTATAAAGGAAAGGCCACGCGCTTATGCGGTCGAGGTGAACGGCATCAGAAATTCCTGCACGCGGTGTGAAAAATGCCAGCAGGTGTGGTCCTTTGTGAAATCGATGTTGATGTCTAAAAACTGCAGCGAATACTTTTGCCGTAATTCAAGCATATAATTTGACCCTTTGCTGTGTTTCGTGGAGTAGGGTAAAAACTTGGTGTCCTTCCACTCTGTGCTGAATAATAACCTACGAAGCTTGACGCTCCCAGAGAGTGCACAAAAGAAGATGCGTTAGCTTGTAACGTCAGATAGATAATACTTCCTAGACACTTAGCTGAATACACCTACGAATGAGTTGAGATTTATTTAGCGGAGCAAGATTGAGCTGTATGTTTCCTTCTGTGTTGTTGGCAGTTTATTGTCTGTACGAGCCACCAATTCAATTCCCTTGACTACGGAGGACACCGGATAGGTCGCATTGCGGCGTTTGACGTTGAGGCATAAGCCTTCCGCTAGTACAGGGGATATGTTATCAGTGAGGGCATCAAACCTACAGCTGCACGTGCACACACCTTCTCTTCTCGCAACTCCCAACCCGTGCACGCATAAACTAGCCATCGTGCTTATAAGTGAAGACACCGTCAAAGATGTCGCACTGGAAGTACTTCAAACTGAAAAAAATTACACCATCTTCCCACGTGAGAACCATGAAGGGATGCAAAGCCGTGCAATCTGGATGGGCTACTCGCCGCTGGCGTTTAAAAGCGGCTTCTGGTTCTCGAAGCGAGGAATCCGCTGCTCGACGCTGCCGTTTACGTTCGGCGTCGCGAGCTCTCCTGTGTGCAGCCTTGTCTTGGGTGGTGCTCGCGGTTCTGACAGTGTGCTGGCTGGCGCTAGTTGAAGGTGTGCCAGTCAATTGGCTGACAGAATCGTTGGTGTCCATTTCCACTCATCGGACGGTGCAGTACCGAAGAAGCAACTGAGTGGAGCGCGGACCGGGTTTATTTGCAGACAGAAGGAGTGGAGAGGAAGAGCAGCGCGCATGCGCGTGATTCGACAACTGGTCTGGAGACGGGAGAGAAGGAGCAGCGCGCGTAGCCCACAGGTGGTGTGGAGAGGAGGAGCAGAGTGCGCTAGCGCACAACTGGTGTGGAGAGGAGGAAGGGAGAGGGTGGTGTTATCACAGGTGGTGTGGAGAAGAGGAGAGGTGCGGACGCAGGACGCCGGACGACGGAGAGTCGACTAAGAGAAGATTTGCATTTAAAACATATTGGCTCACGTCACTGTTCCGAGCGGATAAGTGGCTGTTCATTTACAAGGGATCAGCCGCTACTCGACCAACTATAATTTGCAGTGGCTATGGTGAGTGCAGTGGCGTTTTGTTGGTTACGCTACAACTCGCGCTTGTCTCGACCGACGCTCTTTTAATTCCTGCTATTCTTTCTTCAACCGAATAAAAGGCGTAAAGGACTAGATCTTTATTCAAGCCTATGAACTTGTGGCCCACTTTTTTTCCTCTCACGTCGGAGGCATATTTCTTTCTGTACAACACACCAAACCGGATTCAAAGCACTCGACCACCGAGGACAGCTAACAGGTCGCGTTGAGTGCTGAGATTTCCACGTTTAAATCGGCCGCCAGCATAACGGCAATCTATCGGTAGCGACATAAAGCTTAGGTTTGCGTGCACGGCCAAGTTCTTCCATCCCCAACCTCTGATCGCGTAGACAGACAACAGTTGTGGGTGCGTGCTGAGAAGGAAAAGTATACAACGGCGAAAATGTCGCTGGGAAGGCCTCTTAAACTGAAGAAGAATTACGGGCTCACGTTTACATTCAAAACCAGCAATTTGCTCTTCATCCGCGAAGGATTCACAGCTACTAAGGAAAGGGGAATTTAAGGCGCAAACGGTGGCGGCTACATGTTAGGCGGCTGCATTAGGTAGGGCGATTTTAAGGTCGCAGGAGGTACAGGAGGCGCCGTACGCTTGTGCTCATGCTAGGACAAAAGAAAGTGGCTCGGATGCGCACAAACGTTTTCTGATATCCGAGATGTCGAGCGGTCTCATCATCATAAAAGGCTCCTAAAATTTGCCGCCGCAGTGCCCGGGGTGCAACGGAAACCCACTTTTCTCCAGTAGGATGGTAATTTTGACGATGCAACACTCCATCGACAACCCCAAATTTAGTTTGCTGGTGGCGCAAGCGAATGTTTTGGGTCTGAGGTCTGCTCAGTCGGTCGAATATGCTGTTACAATAGTGGTCTTCTTGTTGGAGCTACTCAAGCTGAAAGCGTTCATCGACCGCAAAGGAGCTGACAGGCGCGAGCGGCAAAGCTTTTGCTGGTGGCTTTAAGGCAAGCGGAATGTGAAGCAATAGCAGCCCACGCGATAGAGCGTCTGCATCGAGGGCGTTTCTTGGCCGTCTTGCATGTGACACAGAAATCGTATTCTTGCAAGCGAAGAATTCATCGTGCAAGGCATCCAGTAAGGTTTTTTAAAGTCGTTAACAAGAAGGGTGCGCGGTGATAAGTTACATTCGTGGAAAGGTGGCCGTATAATATTGGCTGAAATTTCTGAATAGCCCAAACGACGGCAAGACGTTCCGGTTCTGTGATGTTGTAGTTTTCTTCGTCAGGCTTGAGAGAGCGACTGGTTTAAGCAACAGGCCGCTCTCTTGACTGATCATCATGTTGGAGGAGAACAATTGCAATGCCGCTCCCGCTGGCATCGGTATGGAAAAGTGAGAGTATTATCTCCTCGAAGTGGTGCAGCAATGGACCAGAAGTAAGCGCATCTTTAAGAGCTTGAAAAGATTTTTCACAGTGACCAGGGGAAGGGGACGTCGGATTGTGGAAGTCTTTTGAGAGGCTAAGCAGGGGTGGCCAAACCACGAATAAAATGGCAAAAGTCAGAGTCAAAACCGAGGAAACTGTGGAGGGCTTTTTGTAGTAGCGGTAAAGGAAAATTGAGGACAGCTGTTATGTTGTCTAGGTCTGGTTGGGTGTCTTCTTTTCTGACGACATGGCTGAGACTTTGGTGTTTATTCCGGAGAAACGGCATTTGTCTGTGCTGAGCTGAAGTCCAGAATTTGCTACAGATGTAAGAACTTCGTTCAAGCGCTGAAGATGTTGCATGAAAAGTCGATGACAGATAACATTATCATCCAGATAGCATAAACATGTCTTCCACTTGAGTCCACGTGACACTGTATTTATGAGGCGCTAAAAAAGTAGCTGGGGGATTACATAATCCGGAAGGAGTAACAGTGAATTCATAATGTCGGTCCGGGGTGGATAACGCGGTTTTTTCTTTGTCAGATTCATGCATCATGATTTGCCAATTATCGGATCGGGGGTCAATGCTCGAGAAAATATCCGCAACTTGCAAACAGTCCAAAGCGTCATCTGTTCAGGGCATAGGGTAAACATTTTTTTGGGTAATTTTGTTGAGTGCACAATAATCAACGCAGAAGCGCACTGTTCCGTCTTTTTTACTAACAAAAACTACGGGCAACGACCACGGGCTAACAGAGGGGCGAATGATGTTGCGTTCAAGCTCGTTTGAAACATGGTTCTATATAATATTTCGTTTAGACGAAGGTATACGGTTGCGGTCGCGGTCATTACGTATGAAAACTGTATCATAGTCATCCGTCTGCTAAGCCTATATTTTCTTCCCTCTTGACAAGGCGTACTTCCAACTCGCGGCTTTTTTCAGGACAGAGAATTAGTGGGAATTCAAGTAGACTCCCGAGAACAAAGTGTTTCCCAAAGGTTTGTTGCTCACTCGCAATTTTCAAGTCATATCGATGAGTGCATCTTTCTTTTGCCGTTGGGCAAACTGCACAATAATGCAGCTAGGCTTTGCCTTTTTAACAAACCTGGTGCCCAGCCTCACTGCCATCTGGTGTAACGGGAACACTTTCAAGCCTTTCATTTGCTTGAACTATCTTGACGACATCTTCCTCAGGCTTCAAATTGTCGCATTTGATCTCAACGTTTTTCTTATGGTAATATTGGTCGCAGAGAGGCAGGCGGGATCCGGTAACAGTCAGCTGTTTGGTCAAGGAATCACATTGTGCCCGCAAAGCAAGGTTTCGTGCTTTGATAGTCCACCTATGGGCCTTAACAGCCCTGTAGTCCTTCTTAATATCCTCAAAGACTTTCTTGAATGCTCAATTCTTTTGGCCTCGTCACAAAACTTCGTCTTAACTTCGCTCATTTCTGCAATCAAGTCCCGCTCCACCTCCTTCCATGCATTATTTATGTCTTGGAGCAGTTCCTTCCTAAGTTTAGTGATAAGTTGTTGCATTGTTGGCGTCATTGTAGAAATGTTATTTTTACATTCACAAAAAGACACAGTCAAAGGTTGATAAATGGGGCCAGCAGTGGCAGCAACTATGCGCAAGTTTAGACACAGCCGTTAGAAAGGCATACAACACGAACCTGCAACATGTAGAAGAAAGCGCGATGCGCGGGTCGCTGTGTTGCAGTTGCTGCCAATACGTCCGGTTGCTACCGGCCAAGTCTTTTTGATGGGTTTGCAGTCGCTTTGGGCGCCGCCGGATGCGCAGGGAAGAAAAAAAAGAAAGAAGAAAAAGAAGGAAAGAAGGCAAGAAAGAAAAACACGCGTTCAGAGTGGGGACCGAACCCACGCCTTTCAATTAGAACTCGAATGCTTACCAATTCGGCTATCTGAGCGACTGTATCCTGCTTCACGTTCTCGGGTATTTATATTTACTACAACTGTATCTGACGCTTGAGGATGGTAGCTAGCACCACTCAGACTACACGAGGAGAAGGCGAACTTCTTTTCAACCCCCGGGGCGTGATGTGAAAGTCAACAGCCTGTCATAAGCGGGTAACTGGCGGGAAACACTCTTATGCTATCGTGGCATCAAGGCTTACAGAACCGAGGCCCTCGCTAAGCTTTCGCACGATAATAGGGTTTGGAAATGAGGGGCTCGTTAGGAAATACAGAAAGAAAAGGCGACAGTCTACAACGCCAAAGAAGGCATAGGGGAAGGTTAGACTATTTTTTACCGTTAGTTACGTTACATTATTATTAATTTTTATTAATTACGTGAGAAAGAAAGAAAGAAAAACACGCGCCCAGAGTGGGGACCGAGCCCACGCCTTTCGATAAAATCTCGAATGCCTTACCAATTCGGCTATCTGGGCGACTGTGTTCTGCTTCACTTTCTGGGGTATTTATATTTACTACAACTGTATCTGACGCTTGACGGTGGTAGCCAGCGCCACTCAGACTTCTTTTCAACACGAGGGTTGAAAAAAAGGTTCCCTTCTCACCTTGAAGTCTGAGTGGCGCTGGCTAACAACCTCAACCTTCCGTTACAGTTGTAGTAAATATAAATACCCCAGAAAGTGAAGGAGGACACAGTCGCCCAGATAGCCGAATTGGTAAGGCATTCGAGATCTAATCGAAAGGCGTGGGTTCGGTCCCCATTCTGGGCTTCTTTAGCCTCCCCTTTCTGGGGTATTAATGTTCAGGTGTTTTTGTTGCCTGCGCTTGGGGGTGGTAACCAGCGCCACTCGGACTGCTCGGGGTGAAGCGGACCTTCTTTTTAACATCCGGGCCGTGACTCGAGCATCTACGACATGTTGACAGTGGTCGACCAGCGTTGAACACTCTTAAGCTTGCTATGGCACCAAGACTGCCAGAACAGAGGCCCTCGTTATGCATGTAGCGAATCAGAATAGGAAATGAAGGGCTCGTCGAAAATAAGACAGAAAGTAAGCATTGGCAGTCAAGAAGACCTCGGAAAGCAAAGGGGAGGATGTAGTAGCGCAAGATGAAGAATTTGAAAAATGGGAAAGTGGAGAAAAAATGCCCGCCATCTGGGATACGAGCCCACGACTTCCAGAATACCGGTCTGGTGCGATAACCACTACGCTACCGGCGGGGCTACTTTAGCCTCCACTTTGTGGGGTATTTATGTTGACCACGTGCTTTTGTTTCCTGCGCTTGGGGGTGATAGCCAGCGCCACTGGGACTACTCGGGGTGAAGGGGACATACTTTTTAACCCCCGGGCCGTGACTCGAGCGTCTACGACAGGGCGAGAGTGGTCGACCAGCGTTGAACCCTTAAGCTCCAAATGGCACCAAGACTGCCATAGACTGCCATATATATATATATATATATATATAAATATATATAAAGATATATATATATATATATATATATATATATATATATATATATATATATATATATATATTTATATATATATATATATATATATATATATATATTGTAACGAAGATAGTGAGCGACCGTTAGAGCACCAGTCTCCCCGAGCGGGTATGTGTTCGGCTAAAGTGGAGGCTGACCTTCTGAGTGGCGTCAATCCCCCAGTGGGTATATGTCCCCGTAGCGACACAGCGGCAGCTCCAACGACAGTGCTTCGGCGCGAGACCTGCGCGCGGACGCCAGACCTCGTTTGGACTCTGAAACGGCCAGACCTCGTTCGTGCCTCTTGCAAGACCTGCCAATAAACCCCATTATATTTTGGTGGAGGTGCTGGTCGCGATGTCCACCCTGTATCGGCCTACGGATCTCAGCCGTATTTCGCCCCCGGTGATTCAGGACCGACACCGAGCTCCTGCACTAGTGGGCCACCACCATTTTCGAGCCGTCGCCCTTCTTCACCGCGTCGCCGCTCCGTGTCGCCCATGCGCCCCCGACAAAATCCGGTTGCCGAGGGAAACTGACGGCTGCAGTTCCCGAGGCAAGAACTGCACGAATGTCAAAATGCCGAAGTCCTCTTATATCACCCGCTGACGTTATAGATGTGACTGTGGAAGGTGTCGCCGCACTAGCGCTTGTTGATACGGGAGCCGCAGTGTCAGTGTTAAGTGAACGTATCTGCCGCTCGTTGCGTAAAGTCACAACACCTCTCGGTGGACTTACTCTTCGGACTGCAAGTGCGCAAGAGGTTAAGCCGCTAGCCATTTGCACCGCTCGTGTCCTCATCCAAGGCATCACTTACGTCATCGAGTTCGTTGTGCTCCCGTCATGTTCTCACGATATTCTTGGGTGGGACTTTCTATCCCGTCATCACGCCATAATCGATTGTGCTCGTGCGCAAGTTGAACTTCTACCGTTGTGGCAGCCGCCGCAGAACGAACTGTCGATCAAGTTGCTGGTTTCCGAAGATACCGATATTCCCCCGAGCTGTTCCGTGATTGTTCCTGTTTCTTGCAATGTCGCTGCGGACACAACCGTGATTTTCACACCGTCGAGTTTATTTCTTTGGCGCAAGTTGCTCCCCTTACCCTCCGCTGTCCTCGATGTTCGCTCTGGTTCAAGCTTAATGGCGGTCTGCAACGCATCCTCTTGCCCGACAACACTGTTCCACGGGGAATGTCTGGGATTCGTGGAAGCTGTTTATTCCTCGCATGTAGAGGCCGTGCCCGACGAACCGTCGTTCTTCCCTGTGAGTGCACTTAGTCCCGAGTGTACGGCAAGCCCACACTTGTTCCTAAAGTCTATCAACAAAGACCTCACCTCGGCCCAACGCGACCAGATCATCAACCTTCTACAACGTTTTCGTGAATCGTTCGATTGCCAGCAAGCCACCTTGGGACGCACGTCGAATGTCGCCCACGAAATTGACACCGGCTCCCACGCGCCCCTACGGCAGCGGCCATAACGCGTGTCACCTGCGGAGCGCCGCGTGATCGACGAGCAAGTGGCAGATATGCTTGCGCGCAACGTAATTCGGCCCTCTACCAGCCCGTGGGCCTCCCCCGTGGTACTGGTAACTAAGAAAGACGGGTCGATCCGGTTCTGCGTAGATTACCGTCACCTGAACAAGATTACACGCAAGGACGTCTACCCGCTACCTCGTATCGACGATGCTCTTGACTGCTTACAGGGGGCCGAATTCCTCTCCTCACTAGATTTGCGGTCAGGCTACTGGCAAGTGCCCATGGCCGATGCCGATCGCTCAAAAACGGCGTTCATTACGCCCGACGAGCTTTACGAATTCAATGTGATGCCTTTCGGGCTTTGTAATGCGCCATCTACCTACGAGCGAATGATCGAAAATGTTTGACGGGGCCTCAAGTGAAACACATGTCTGTGTTATCTCGATAACATTGTCGTGTTTTCGCCAGATTTCCACACGCACCTCGAGCGCCTTGAACAAGTGCCGACGTGCCTTGCTTTGGCTGGCTAGCAACTAACCTTGAAAAAGTGTCGCTTTGCTGCTCAGAGGCTAAAAATCTTGGGCCACGTTGTTTCTAAAGACGGCATACTTCCGGACCCGGAAAAGCTTCGTGCAGTGGCAGAGTTTCCAAAAACGACCACTCTGAAAGACCTACGAAGCTTTATTGGCCTCTGCTCGTATTTTGGACGATTCGTTCGAAACTTCGCCACCATTAACGCCCCTTTGACACAGCTCCTCAACGGAAGCGCAGAAATTACCGACTGCCCTCCTGCTTGTGAAAAGGCATTTGTGGCTATGCGAAGCCTGCTGACGTCACCACCCATTATACGCCATTTTGATCCGCTTGCACCTTCTGAAGTTCACACTGACGCTGGTGGTGTTGGACTACGTGCCGTTCTCGCTCAGCGTAAAGCAGGCTTCCATGAATACGTTGTTGCATACGCCAGTCGCACCCTGACTAAGGCGGAGCGGAACTATTCCGTTACCGAGAAGGAATGTTTGGCTATTGTTTGGGCTATCGCCAAATTTCGTCCCTATATTTACAATCGTCCATTCCACGTTGTCAGGGATCATCACGCTCAATGCTAGCTGTCCTCACTGAAAGACCCTTCCGGTAGACTCGGACGTTGGGCTCTTTGACTTCAAGAGAACGAAATCCGAGTCAAACACCGGTCCGGACGCAAACACAGTGATGCCGGTGCCCTGTCTCGGTCACCCGTCGTGTCCGGCACTGGTTGCCTGTCCACAACAGACTGCGCGGTGGCGTCACTAGCTATACATGATATGGCCTCAGAACAGCGTAAGGATCCGTGGATTGCCGTAATCTCGCAATACCTGTCGAGTCCATCAACAGTTCCAGTATCCCGGTCAACGCGCTGCTAGGCTTCACACTGCGACATACGTGATGACCTGCTCTGCCGCCGGAACTACTCATCTGAAGGCAGGAAATGGCTACTCGTCATTCCTGCCCATTTGCGTTCCAAATTTTGCTCTTACCACCACGCTGACGCATAGTGCGCCCACGCTGGATGCTGAAAACGTATCAGCGGCTCCGTTTGCGCTACTACTGGCGGGGGATGTACACATTTGCGATCAAGTACATCCGCTCGTGCACAGAGTGTCAGTGTCATAAGTGTCCCCCTCAACATCCCACGGGAGCATTGCAGCCACTACCGTGTCCACACGACCTTTTGACTGTGTTGGAATAGATATTTACGGTCCACTTCCCAGCACGGCCGCAGGCAATGGTTGGATTATTGTGGCAGTTGATCCCTTGAAACGGTACGCGGAAGCAGCTGCACTTTCCACTGCCACTGCTCGCGATGTCGTATCCTTCCTTCTTCCACCTTTTATTCTGCGGCACGGAGCGCCCAGGGAGCTGTTGAGCGACCGGAGAGGAGTCTTCTTGTCCGAAGTCGTGGAGGCGCTGCTCACTGAATGCCGCGTTGTTCACAGGAAGACTACATCCTACCACCCCCAAACCAACGGGATGACAGAACGTTTTAACCGTACACTGGGCGACATGCTGTCGATGTATGTTTCTCGTGACCATTCGAACTGGGACTTAGTTCTTCCTTTCGTCACGTACGCGTATAATACGGCCACGCAGTCAACCACCGGCTTCTCACCATTCTTTCTGCTGTACGGGCGTGAACCTTCCTGCCTACTTGACACCATCCTTCCTTACCGCCCTGACATCTCGGAATGTGTTCCAGTTTCGGAAATCGCCAAGCGAGCCGAAGAGTGCCGCCGACTGGCACGCTCCTTCACGGCAGCAGACCAAGGACGTCAGCAGTGTCGCCACGGCGACAGTAGTGGAACGCCAACTTACGCTGCTGGCTCCCTTGTATGGCTACGGACACCGTCTACGGCCCCAGGGCTTTCAAGCAAACTTCAGACGAAATACCAGGGTCCCTACCGAGTCGTCGAAAAAACGTATCCCGTCAATTACATCGTCGAGCCGGTCACTCCTAGTACCGATCGTCGCTTCCGTGGCCGCGAGACGGTTCACGTTCAGCGTCACAAGCCCTATTACGACCCGCTCATCATCGCATCACCCTGAGTCGCCAAGGATGGCTCCTTCTGTCCCCGGGGGTGATTGTAACGAAGATAGTGAGCGACTGTTAGAGCACCAGTCTCCCCGAGCGGGTATATGTCCCCGTAGCGACACAGCGGCAGGCCTCTTGCAAGACCTGCCAATAAGCCCCATTATAATATATATAAATATATATATATATATATATATATATATATATATATATATATATATATATATATATATATATATATATATATATATATATATATATATATATATATATATATATATATATATATATATATATGTATATATATATACACAAAGTAGAAGTACGCTCTTCGGAGACTTTATTTCCAACGTTTCGACCTGAGACAGGTCTTCCTCAGGAATATATATAGATAAATATCAGGCGTACCTACGTGTGTCTAATCTCAAAAGGGACGGCGTGCTCAACACAGTGATATATTGGAAGTGCCAAGCCCCCTGCCCCAATTGCTGCATTTTTCAACGCCTTCCCCAACGTAAACAATATTCTAGTGAAAAGCCACCCCATTTTAGCCAGTAACGGCGGACTTAAAATGACGTTCCCTGCAGCAACTGAGGGGGACATGTCCGAGAAAGAGGAATTTAATAGGTTATAATGAGGTTGACCTCGGAAGATTAGCTTCCGCTTTAGCCAAACACATACCCGCTCGGAAAGACTCTTGCTCTTCGGGTTGCTCTCTATCTTTGTTACAGGGTATTTTAGTACATGCTAAAACAGGGCCTTTAAACAAACCAGTCATAGCCATCTGTTCCCGTCCCAGATTCAAGACTTGCAGGCACCTGCAGACAGACTGCATTGTAAAAACGTTCAAAAGATTAGTTCAAGTTTGACGTGCACGTCATCCAACATTTTGTATATGCTAGGATACTCAATGTGTTACAAACAGTATATAGGAGAAGGTTCACTAAGAGGGTTCAACTTAAATTGAGAAGGACTCAGCGGGCAATGGAGCGGAAAATGATAGGTGTAATATTAAGGGACAAGAAGAGAGCGGAGTGGGTCAGGGAGCAAACTGGTGTTAAAACATATTAGTAGAAATTAAGAAGAAGAAATGGACGTGGGCAGGGCATGTAATGCGAAGGAAAGATAACCGCTGGTCATTAAGGGTAACATAGTGGATCCCTAGAGAAGGCAAGCGTTGCAGGGGGCGGCAGAAAATTAAATGGGCAGATGAGGTCAAGAAGTTTACGAGGATAAATTGGTCACAGTTGGCACAGGACCGAGGTAACTGGAGAATAATGGGAGAGGCTTTTGCCCGGCAGTGGGCGTAGATAGGCTGGTTATGATGATGACGATGATGATGATGATGGGAGAAGGCAGTCAACCTATGAGCCTGCGTCTTAATAGGCACTGGGCCGACTCTTAGCAAGTCCTCTATAGCTGTAGCGCAGCATTTCAACCATCCAGGCCACAATGTTGGTGACCTTAAGCTGCATATACTTAGGGCAATGTTTCAGTCTCGCAGGGACAAAAAAACAGAGAATCGTCTTTATTTCCCAAATTCAACTCCATGGAACATGCTTGAATTATGGCGTATAGGGGACTTGAAACCCTCGCGATATTCACCGGGAATAAAGCATTAGGCATTGTTTTTCTTCTACCCTATCGAAACAATAGGGCCCCCTCCTTGTGCTGCTAATGTGGTCACCTAACTCCTTTCGTTTTCAGTCCCTAGCTTCCAGTTTAGTACGTGCCAGCATCCCTCCAACCTTTGCTTTTGGAATTCCATTTTAATTCTTTTATTTATTTATTTTGCTCCGCTTTGTCTTGTGCCCCTTACGTCATTGTAACTTCATCTTTTTTTTTTAGTTGGTTATTGGTTTTTTCTGTGTGTATGGTCCTTTTCTCTTTCCTTGAAGCAGTTCTCCCCCTTTTCTTCCTTTTCTATTGACCTGGAGCTTGCAGATACCTTCCCAGAAGAACTTCTCTCTCCACCGGTTCTCCTTTCGGCGTTTCTGAGAACCTTGCTGTAAGCCGCGCAGCGTTGCAACAAACACACTATCACCCTTCCCTCCAAGAATTTCACAGAAAATCCACCACACCAGACTTTCCTCTTGTCGCCTCTGGGGCTAGAACTATACAACCTTCCTTCCTCCTCTATATAACCCTCTGCGTAATCCCAAACCAATATGGTTCCTATATCTCACTTCCTCCACTCTTCTCTCCTGGGGGTATACCTGTAAATAAATCATGCCATACAGGCGAGGGTTCACTCTGACGAAGGGAAGTCTCTGCTGAAACGTTTGCAACAATCGTGGTCGCTACTTTATTCAAAGTTCTCTTTTCTTCTGTTCTCTACCATCTTCCATTTCATACCGACGCACACACACACACACACACACACATATATATATATAAATGTATATATATATATATATATATATATATATATATATATATATATATATATATATATATATATATGTGTGTGTGTGTGTGTGTGTGTGCGTGTAGAAATAAGAGTTGGCAGTCAAGAAAACCTCGGAAAGCAAAGGGGAGGATGTGGTAGGTCATTGAAACAGATGAAGATTTTGGAAAGAAAGAAAGTGGAGAAAAAATGCCCACCAGGTGGGATCCGAAGCCACGACCTCCAGAATACATCTGGTGCGAGGTCATGGGTTCGGATCCCACCTGGCGGGCATTTTGTCTCCACTTTCTTTCTTTCTTTACAAATTCTTCATCTGTTTCATTGACGTACCACACCCTCCCCTTTGCTTTCCGAGGTTTTCTTGACTGCCAACTCTGATTTCTGTGGTATTTTCAACGAGCCCCTCATTTCAAATTCTGGTTCGCTATATATATGTATATATAAATATATATTTATATATATATATATAGTTATATATATATTTAAATATATATATATATATATATATATATATATATATATATATATATATATATATATATATATATATATAGATCAAGGTTGCAGACGGCATTGCCAGTGCTATTCGGCTGTTTCCTACGTATTTTTAATAGTGCCGAATGACGTGTGTTTGTCATGTTTCCTTGATACGCTGATAAATAAGCGAAATATACGTGGAGAAAAAATCCGCCGTTTTTTCTGGGACCGGAATTTTTTCTCGACTTATATTTTCGCTTATTTATCACTGTATCAAAGAAACACGACAAACACACGTCATTCGGCGCTATTAAAAAAATTGTTAGGAAACAGCCGAATAGCACTGGCAATGACTACTGCAACCTTGATGTGTGTCCTTACCGAGTCCCTCGTCCCGTATCTTTATGGTCTGCTATACATATATATATATTTATATATATATATATATATATTTATATATATATATATATATATATATATATATATATATATATATATAATACGTAACAAGAAATGTGGGCGGAGATGTTGGGTGGAACATCATAGATTGACCTAACCTCGGCTGAATTCGGGGAAACAATTGCCCTCTTCCCCTTAACGTAGGCAGGTACAGGGGTATACGTGCGAACAACTTAAACATAATACATTCTACTTTTATGCAAGTATTGGAGTCTGTTTTCACCATCTCATTACCTTAAGATCAACGCGAGCTGATTGGAAGGACAAGGGAAGGACCTGATGTATGGTCGGCCTAGACTTCATGTTTCGCCTTTCAATTACCTCGCATCTGTTTACCCTTTCTCCAAAACCCCTCCCGTATTTCATCGCAACAAAGATCTGCACTTTCTCTCGCTCTCGCTTTTCGCAAAAAAGAACGTTCAGTCCAGCACATAAATTAGAAAAAAAAAACACTTAAAAACATTCACGCTGCTACCTTCGCCCTCACACTGACGAAAGACTCGCCACCACATCCGTTCACGCTCATATCTCAAGCCACAGAAGCATGGAGGGTCTCAGTCTCTTCTGGCATATAACTATTAAACACGCTACCTGCCAGTTCTTCTCGCTTCGCTGCCCTCCAGTTCTCGGGAAGCGTACATCGAAAATGCTGCAATTTTGGTACAAAACGTTCCCTGGGAGTAAAAATAACGCTATCAAATCATACTTCTTAAGACCCAAACGTAGTTGTCCTCCACAACTTTTTTTATGTTCTTTTTTGAGCACCTGACGTAGTTCCAGCCGACGCCCAATCATGAGCGACGCCCGGTGATCTTTATGATACGAACGCTCACGTGCGCTCGGGATGTGTTTGCCTGTTATTTCTTCTTTTTTTGCGACCCTCTCGCGTGGCGCAAGTGCATGTGAAAGCCTGGTCGAGGGTGGGCGGTCCTCACGGGATGCACGCTCGTGTGCGATCGGTAATTTCTTGGCATTTTTTTGTGCTCATAGATGGGGCAACCAATAGCTTACACATCTCTGCTGTAAGAGGTCGAACAATGGGAAGGTGGAAATTCTTGCCGAGTGTTACACGTAGGTATAGTTTCGTGGCAAGGGTGCTTGAAAAGATGCAGGTGCAAGCTTCGGCCCCGCGGCCGTTTTTCTATTATAGACGAGAAATAAAAACGCCTATGTGGCACTTTATCCAGGTGGCCAAATATTTCTGCCACCCTGCAATGCACGCCACTCGTCGAAGCATCAAACATGCCAAGGAGTTTTGCCAAGTGTGACTTTCGCTTTAAGAAAAAAAGCCTATCACGTGATTTTCAATTGTTCAGTGCAGAAGTATTCATACGCGAGTAATTTCTGCTCTTTTCCACTAACTTCAGCCATCAAATAAGCACAGAATCAAGAGTTCATTTTTCTATAGCTATCCCCTCCTTCGCCTAAAATTTTGAAATTAAACTGTCCTCACTGCGTAGGCAGCGAATTCCTTGTTTCATTTAATGTTTATGTTTATGGACGCGCACAGCGGACCGGAAATTTCCTAATGGTCAGTTCGTGTTTCAAGTTGACTAGAAATGTTTTTACAAACCACTACAGCATGCAGCTCACCGCAGTGGATATAAAAAAGTAATATTTTTGATTTTATTTAAAACGTTACAGAAATAACGCAAATTGTTTCGAAGCGTTCGATTAAGCGCAACCTCGGCTTTATTTGCAATAATAATACAAAGGGGGCACTTTATTCGTTTTCAAAAAAACCATATTGCGAAATTTAGTTTATTTCAAATTGAGTGATCTCACTCAGGAGACCCGGGATCGATTCCCGGCGTCGGAACCACAAAATGATAAATAAGAGGACCAAGGACCGAGACGTCCCGATGATGCGATGGTCTTCTATTTACAAGATGGCGGATGGAGAAACGACGAAGCAGCTCGAGCGAGAGCTGCTCACGAGAGATTTCGGGCACCGATGATTATTTTCTCATCGGTGCCGCGATGATGATTAGAAAGTTTCTACATCTTCCCCGACCCATTTTCCCCGCCCACAAAGTTGGCGTGGTCAGTCCGCTTCCAGAGGGTAGGTGCCTTCAGTTCATTTGTTCTTTTCGGATACTTTGAGGCAATCGGTAGGAGAAGCTGCAGCTGGGGCCCTCTTCGCAGCACATGCCGGTAGAGTCGGTGCAGACGACGCAACCATGCGGAAATTCGAAGCAGATCTTTGACGCCTCTGAATTCTGATGTGTATTCAACCAATTTATATACATCTCGGCCTGAAAACACCTTCGTAGCTCCTTGTGGCTTTTTTCTAGATGTTTGCACTTTCCTGGTTGAAGAATCATTGTGTTATGCATTCCCTTTCTTAAAAGAGCGCTTGCCGCAAACTCTTTGGCTCTGTTGTAGGATGCGTGCAACGACAATCCTCTTGGGTTGTCTGTCATGATGGTCAGTACCCCGCTCTTCAACGTTGACGATCGACTGCTTTTTGGTTGCCAAAACGTATCTCTCATTCTGCAGTTTCAGTTCTCCAGGGGGTACATCCGTTATCTCTGTTGGGAAGCACTCCTGATACATAGCTTGCGGTGACGCCAAGGAAGTCGAGGAGATGTCTGACTTGCTCATCCTAATGTCGCCGGTCTCTTGGAAGGCACAGAATATGAAGGCGTCTTCTGTCCGAAGATCACGCGAAGCCAACGCAGTTGTCGGATTGTCACGCTGTGCTTGCGTTAAGAACTGTGGCACATGCAAAGTTTATATCGCAGAGGCTGCTTGGAAATTCTTCACATGAAGTGGGTCGTATAATTCTTCTGTCAGTGTATAAAACGCATTGAAGTTTGTAGAGGAATTTATTATCCCGTCGATCTGGCTTGGTTTTGTGGTGTCGTGCGTTTTGTATTTCTATACATAGTAGATACGGATCATCGTATGAGTGATTTCATCTTGATATTCTACATTGGTGGCATATTCCTCATCCAGAGAGTCGCTGTCAATAAACGGTTCGATTTCTTCGTTCAGCGTTCTAAATACAATTTCTGTTTTCCGTAGCTGTCGCATCAATTCCTTCAACCTGACGCAAACACCACTCCTCGTTATTGTCACCCGTAATGGGGATTCTGCGTTTCTGCGTACTTCACGAGCGTATGGCCGCACCTTTTATCTTTTCGCCTTAAGTTCGTCAAGGCTACTCTGGTCACACATCAAAGTTACTGCATCTTGCATTGCGCGATCAGCGGCGGCAATCCCCTCACAGTTCAAGGAATCGTCGCCCATCGAGGGAATCGTCGTACGTGAGGATCCGTCGTAGTCTAGTCCACCCATCACATCGGTCCCTTTCGCGTACCACCACTGGTTCAGTCCATCACACTGGTCCGTTGTCGGTATCAAGGGGTCCTCCTCCTCCAAAAGGCCGAAGTCCGGCAGACTCCGAATGGCAGGTGAGCCTTGTTTTCGGGTTTCGGCACCAAAATGATAAATGAGAGGACCAACGACCGAGACGTCCCGGTGATGCGATGGTGTTCTATTTACAAGATGGTGGATGGAGAAAAGACGAAGCACCTCGAGCGAGAGCTGCTCACAAGAGATTTCGGGCACCGATGATGATGTTTTCATTGGTTCCGTGATGATTATTAGAAAGTTTCTACAAAAATCATTTCTCACTTTTTTCAGCTGAAATCGGCAGGAAGGAGAAATCTGATGAATGAGTAATATCAGCCTAATATAAACGCCCTAGCTTGTTTACAAGCAGAAAAACGGTACCCGCAATCTTGGCGATTCCTGAGTATTTGTCAAATTTGTACTTTCTAATTGCAAAAAAATGATCTACGAATGACAACTACATGTGGTACCTCGTTTAACACACAAAGTGTTGCGTGGGGAAAGTCTGCGACAATAGAGGCGACACTTTGTGTGTGTGCAGAAAACAAGGTTCTGAATTTTGCGCGAATCATCTAATGCGGCTTTTTCCCGAACCGGCTGGGAAATTATGTTTTTATAAAGTGAACTTATATTTCTACAAAAAAGTACACATATATCGGGAACATAAAAATGAGCTATATATAAATTTTTCACCTAAAAAATGATATTGAGCGGACACAACTTTCTCAGGTAAAACTTTATGAGATGACAGTGGGATGGTCGAGAAAGTGTCTGGTGAGTAGTCCCTATTTCATTTTTTGCCAAACACCTACCCTTTCGCTAGAAGCTGTCCTGGAACTTCCACAACTGTGCATAGGAGAAAGATGAGTTTTGAATATTTGTGACCGTACGATTTCGCACACTGACCGGGTTTACCCACATACGTCCATACGAGGACCTCATCCCTAGGGCAGAAGCGCACATAGCGATGAGTCGAGTCACAGCGGTAGCTTCCGGTTGCTTGGTAAAATAGGCGTTTCGGCATTGCGCCAGCCGTAAAATACATTGTCCATGAGATGGTACATCGGAGGGAACCGATGGGAAGAAGAAGGCTGACCCGAATGTATACAAGCAGAAACGGCCGAAGACAAGGAAGAGAGGACAGTAACCAGTTGTAGTACTGTAGAGGGAAGTGTTAAAGGCGCAGGCGACAAATGGAAGGGCAACGTCCCCATTACGGTGGTCGTCGATTACGTACATGAAAGTCATGTCGGAGAGGGTTCGATGCAAACGCCTAGTCTTTTCCCTGGTTTCGGGAAGATAACCTGAGGTTGTTGTTTTGTGCATTGTCAACCTCAAACGTTTTCAGAATGTTGAAGGCTTGGTAATACTCATCGTCATCATCATCATCCGCCTATCCACGATCACTGCCGGAAAGGTCTCTCCCATAGATCTCCAATTATTCCTGTCATGTGCTAACTACGATCAATTTATCCGCAAAATGTTCTTAATCTCATTTGTCTATCTAACTGTCTGCTGCCCCTGCCAGGCTTGCCTTCTCTGGGGATCCACTCTGCTACCATATAGGCCAACAGTTATCTTGCCTTCGCATTACATGCCTTGCCCACAGCCATTTCTTCTTAAGTTCTACTAATATAACCTAAACACGCGTTTGTTCCCTGACCCACTCCGCTCTCTCGTTGTCCAATTACACTTATCATTATTGTTACACATTGATAATCTTCCGGTAGGTTGCTCACTGACGCGTCCTCAATTTTAAGTTGATCCCTTTTATTGAGCCTCCAAGATTCTTCTCCGTAGTAGAGTACCGGTAGGATGAGCTGTCATACACTTTATTCTTCCGGCAAAATAGTAGGCTGCCATTCATTTTCTGAAAATGTCTGCCGAAAGCACTTCACCTCATTCATATGATTCTAAATATCTCTGTCTCAGTGTGGGATCCGAAGTCGCAATTTGCCGTAAGCAGATATATATGCTTACCCCGTCCACTGCCTCACCACGTATTGCAAACCCCGGTGCTTTTCCAAGGTGGTTGAGTTTTACTTTAGTTTTCTGCTTAATAATTTACAGTCCCATGGTTCTACTCTGCTTGAGCATGCTTAGCACTTCGTCCTCCGAGTTACTTAGCAAGGCAACGTCATTATCAAATCTTTAGTTACTGAGGTATTCTCAATTCCCCATGACGTACACCTGTTCCCGATCCTATGCTATGAATACCTCTTTTAACCATGCTGTGAATAACATTTGAGGCATTGCGTCTCCGTGTCTGACGCCGTTTCTTATAGGCATTTTCTGCGCTGTTTACGAATGTACATTATTGCCCCATTGTAGATATCATCTAGTATAATTGCGGAATGCTTGTCTACAACCTCATTCCACTGTGCCTGAATCACTCCTGTGGTTTTTACCGAGTGAGTCCTTTCTCGTAAACTATGAAGGCATTAATTAGGGCTTAGGTATATTCCGAGCATTTCTGTATCCCCTGATCGATCATGTGAACATGATCTATTCTAGAATAGGTTTTATGAAAACCTGCTTGTTCAATAGGTTTACTGACATCTAAGGTGCCACAAACTCTGTCAGCGATTACCTATGTATGTACCTTGAAAATGGCTGACAGTATGCTAATCGGCATCAAAATTTTCAAGTCGTTCATGTTTACTTTCCCATGGATAAAGATGATGTTCGCGTTCTTCCAAGATTTCAATATAGTCTAGGTCATTAGCCAGGTCGCATACTGGTTTGCCAGTTTTTCTTGTACAATCCAGTTTTTCTAGCCAGTTTTTCTAGTACATCCTTTGAGAGGTCAGCTGTTATCTTAACCTCACCAGGTGCGTCGCCTTCTTGCATTTCTTTCAAACTCTTTTTTGCTTCTTTTGTCGTCACTGGTTGGATATCTACCTCTTGTGAACTTCTTCATTGTTTGGTATTATCTAGATGTCATGGCCACTGTACAGACCTCAATAGAACTCCACGGCTACTATAACTATTTCATCCCTACTTGTTATGTAGTGCCTTGCTTGTCGTTAGTTCTTGTCTCTTTAGGCAGCAGTGGCGTAGAGGTAGAGCATCCCCTCGCGTGCAGAAAGACCGCGGTTCGAATCCCGTTGCCACAAAACGGCCACCGGATTTAAAAAACGCAGGTGTTGATGAAATTTCAGAAGGAGGCTTGCGGTGCGGCTTGACCCTTGCGACCATTGGCAACCATCCCAGTGACCCTGGTGCATTATTGGGCACCACCTCCAATGAATACGCCAATTCGGAGTGCTGGGTAGAGCGGCAATAATGCGCATTACTGCTGAACCTGCCGCCATAGACAGCGGGTGGAGGCTCAAGAAACTTGCGCGCCAAGCGCTCTTTATGCATGCCTGTCTATAATTCGTAAACAGGCATGTGTGGTCACTCACCAGCTTAGGGCGCCGTGAGTAATCTTGGTGACGTTATTGACGACACGGCGGACCCCGAGCCCCCATACATTTCTTGTAGCCTACCGTGAAGATATATTTAAAGGGGGAGGGTTAAAAACCACAAATCGTGGCCGTCGTAGCATCGGTCAAGCTCTGGCGGATGGGCTTCCTGTCTTTTTACCAGGCAGGGAGCTTCTGACCTCTTCAGCTATCAGGATAAGGCCGACAAAGAAAGTACCCCCTTTCTCTGCTTCTTTTACATTCCATATGTTAAATCTTAACCCCCCCCCCCCAAAAAAAACTGATCGGCTCCTGATAAGGGGCCACCCTGAAGGTTCATTTCTGCCACTCCCAGCCATCACCTTTCGAAAGCCCGATCACTACCCCCGTGTTCTGCTAATAAAATTCAGTGAACAAGAAAAGCCCCTTTCATTGCAGTCCGCATTCCTCATATCAAAGTTTCTTCTGGGTGCAATTGTAGAGCCATATAAGGCGAAAAACAAAAAAACAGAAGAAATTGTTGTTGAAGTACACAACCAAAAGCAAGCGACGATCCTCCTTGTTTGAATCGTGCAACCAATCTTGAAATCAGGGTGACACTCCACCGGAAAATGAAAAGTCCTCAAGGTGTAATCTCCAAAGTAGTCCTCATGAATGATACAGCGGCTGACCTGCTGGAAAGTCTGAGAAGTCAGGGCTTGACAGCTGTGAGGAGCATAACAATAAGTACAGATGACAAAGCAGTCCCGAAGGAGCACATTATCCTTACTTTCCCCCGGTCCACACTCCCAGAGTATGTAAATGCAGGTTTTAGACATCGTAATGTCCGGCTCTACAGTCTAAACCTTCACCGCCAGTGGTTCGTCACGGAACCAACTTCTGCTGTGTGCGACTGGCCTTCGCGAAGAGCCCGCAAAAGGACCATCTGAAAACTGTCCATTCGCAAACCCTTACTTTTGCCTATTTCCAGGTACCCCCTGCGGCCTTCTCTGGAAAATACGAAAACTTTCAACAGGACAAGGAATTTATCAATGTTAAGGTATCTGAAAACAATATATTGCCGGAGGCGCGAAAGAAGTTCACCTCTTTCCCTCTGGGGAGGTACGTCGACGCAGCTCACCATGGGGAAGACCGGCCTCTTGTTTTGGGGAAACCTCAGTACCGCAAGTTGGACCTGGTCTCGCCCTCGCTGCCGCCCCCCCCCTCTCGTTGCCTATTGTGGCCCGTCCAACCCCCACACCGCTTGCTGAGCCAGCAGCGGCTGTGGTGGCAACCACGTCTGTTCGGGATGCCACTACATTTAATGTTCCCTCTCCACCGGCCCAAAGCACACGCTAGGGCACGCAGGAGTTGTAGACCGCAGAACCAGTGGTAGGTTCCACCCCTGCCGCACCGCGGTAGTTCCCACCCTGCTGACTCCACTCCTTCCCCTGCTTCGCAGCAGGAGCTGCTTCCGGGATTCAAACCTTCAGAGAAGGTAAAAAAAAACCTGTTTCAAGAATCCAAGCCCTAAAGACCTTACATAAATCGTCACATTCCTGTAGGTCTCAAAACCTACTAATGGTAAGAGAAAATACTGTTCAAGGGAACTGCAAACACAATTATCTTTATGATGTGTGCCAGATCATGCATGCTAACCAGTCGAGAGTAATGTGTGTCCAGGAGACACATTTAAATTCCAATTTCCCATGTGATGGAATAGTTATATGGTATTCAGAAAGCATAGGCATGGCTTCACGCACTCTTCGGGTGGTGTGGCAATAATCGCCAGGAAATCCTGAGCATGCCACTCATCACGATGAACAGTGAACTTCAGGCTGTAGCGATTCGCCCAATTATATGGCCGCGTGGCTGTTAGTAAAGAAATGAGCCAACCGAGAAATGGCTTTCCAGAGACTCGACTCGCATAGGGCGCAATCCCCCAAAGTGGTCATATGCCATGGTTTTTCGGCAGCCTAGCTAGCCGTTCGATGAAGAACACGCTCTGGTGGACTAGCATGTACACGAGCTTAAAGACCTAGCTGTCAGTCTGATTCTGCCTTGATAATTATAAGCCAATAATCATTCGTGTATTACTTGTGAATAGGCATTTTCCCTGAACCGCAACAATTGTGGTGAAGGTGCTACCCAAAACGGAGCTACGGAGCGGCGACTGCATTCCAGAAGAAACGACTTCTGGAGCATCGAGATCCGCACCACCGTTCGGCATCATCTCCCACCCTCACGAGCCCAGCTTCCTCACCGATGGCGTGGATGTTGATGATTGGCTCAAGATGTACGAGCGCGTCAGTGGCCATAACAGGTGGGCTACGCCAATCATGCTGGTCAACATATGATATTACTTGAGGGGACACCGCAGGTCTGGTATGAAACGACCGAGCACGACCTTAAGAGCTGGGACGATTGCAAGTCTCGATTAAAGGAACTCTTTGGGCAACCAGAAGGACGTTAGCTAGCGGCGAAAAAGCATTTGGCGACACGTGCACAAACAACTACCGAGTCCTACGTGTCCTATATCTAGGACGTGCTGTCCCTCTGCATGAAGGCTGACGCCCAGCTGACAAAGGCCAACAAAGTATACCATGTGCTCAAAGGAATCGTGGATGGCGCCTTTTACTTGCTGCTGTACAAAAACTGCACCAATGTCAGTGCTATTATCAAAGAATGCCAAAAGTTTGAGCAGGCCAAAAGCCGCCGCATGGCAGCGCCGTTCACTCGACTGCCGAACACCGCTCCGACATCTTCCTGTGAGGACCCCGTTGGCCGAGGTGCTCCTGAGGGTCTGACACCCGTCATACGACGCGAGCTCGAAGCAATGGCACTAGCCTCCCTATTTCAGCACCCATCTGAGAGCAACCACCCGTCCATATTGCTTATAAAAACCGTCGTACGTCAGGAGGTCGAAAACCTGGGCATCCGCTCCGTATGCGCTGTGAACCATCCCGGCAGCCACGAGACCCATTTCCGAACGTCAAGCCGAAATAATTACCTTCCGTCCAATTACAGGAATCCAGCTGAATGGAGGACCCGGGATGACAGGCTGATTTGCTTCAACTGCCTTAGGGCTGGCTATGCTGCTAGATACTTCCAAAGCCATCATCTTCGGCCTACCCGCCACCCCTACCCGGGTTTCCAGTACGCCAACAATACCAACCGTTCATTTTTGCATCGACGCCAGCGACACGATCCCGCCCGAATTTCGATATCTCGCCTCGACCGCTCACCGTCCTCGCAACGTCGCCAGTCGCGCTCCCCGCTGTCTCGTCGCTCGTCCTCTCCGACCCCTTACGCCACTTCGCTGGAAAAGTAAGAGATGCAGCGCCTGTAGGTGACGCTGCGTTAACGACCAGGCCATAAAATCCTCTGCTGCTGTTACCTGCAGGGAAGAATTTACTAGGCATTAATGTAGATGGCGTCCCTGTACGTGCCCTTATAAGCCTCCTGCGCAGGCATTCTGGCGACATGCAGCGCCCCTAGTGGTCGACGCCTCTGGGTAGTACCAGAGTCCTTCAATGCTTTTGAAGCATTGAAGGACTCTGGTAGTGCAAAAGCAGACGACCCTCTCCGCCCTCCATATATTTTTAATTACAAGAAAGAGTGAAAGTTGGTTGTACTTAGTTTAATTGCTTTGTGGCGTGATTAAATGACTGCATACTGCGTGAAATAGCCCTTAAAGTAGTTGCAGAGGCTAAACAAAATATTATCCGCTAAAATAAGCCGATTTATCTGCTTTCTTTTGAGCGAGCTGTCGTGGTCGTCGCGGCGTGGGACAGTATCGCCAGGTCGGGTGATCGAACTTCCTGACGACCATTACCGTTCATTCTTCTTTCGTGCGGTCGACAAAGAAAATTTCACGAGTAGCATAAACACGGAACGCTGCTGGTAACTGCAGAAGGTTGCTTCAGCGGGAGCATGCTAGCAAACGCAAGATTTGCACAGCCGACTCAGCTGACAGTGCTGGCCTGGCAACGCCTTGAATACGACCGAAAATTTCGTTTTGTATTTTCGCAAACTAAATGATTCTAGCTCAACGTTTTACTCGGCGCGATTTACGAACGGCCGGGTGTATGTATACTAGCGAGTAGGTGAGGCCATAGCATCGAATAAAAAAATAAGCGCTATTAAAGGACTCAAAACAAGCACCAAATCGCACGCCTGGTGCTTGCAAAGATGTGTACTTCTATATTTGCATAACACAACAGCCGCATACACGGCGCGTGGCGCAAATATTTACATACGATCTTCACTCTCTGTTGGTTACCTTCTAGTGCAGGGGTCATCGCTAACAATCTCAACGCCGACACGCAAGCTTTGTCCTGAAATGGAGTTGGGCAGCGAGACAAGAACAGAGAATTGGTCGCTTCCAGTAGAATTGTACCCCATCTTCACACTTTGCCAGATTATTGTCAAATATTATTGGCAATTCGCTTTTTTTTGCGTTCAAAGCCCCTCTCCCTCTCCCACCCCATTTGCCACCCATCCCTCCACCGTGTCGGCTGCATGGAACTCGGCCCTACAATTCAAAACGTTGCTGACCATCCTTTTAGCCTAATAAGTGCGAACTGGGAATATATAATTATGTGAAGTTAGAGCAAACATGAAAAGCGAGCGGCCTCTCACTTCGCCCGACCACCTTGTTTACACGCCACTAATTTTGAAATCGTAAAACAGATGTCACGCTTGTGACGCTCGCTGAATTGTCACTGAGACCTGCAACAAAAGGGCAAGCTAACGCTGCACCGTGTATTCGTTACGGCGACGCAACCGAGCACTGTTTACTGAAAGTGCACTCATAGTGCGCAGGTACGCAAAAGAGCGGCACACCGCAGCAGGCGCGTCAGGCGTCCGCTGGACTCGCTGGCTCTTTCAAGCGTCATCATCGCTGATTGCGTCCTTCCTATTTTTATATCGGAAGTTGTTGAAAAAGCTCTTGTCACCTGCAGTATTAGTTTAAACTGGAAGTTTCACTTCAAATATTCAGTGAACCTGCTAGTGAGAGAGCACTGTCACCGTCCCGGCACTTTCGTCCGCGCTTTAAACGTATTGAGCGCTGCTAAGCTTTTTACCCTAGTTCCAAGTTGATCGCTGTAAGAGACCGGACTCGTCAGGAATGGGCTGGTGACTATGTCGCAAAACAATCGGGAACATAGAGCTCATTTTGCGTGTGTCAACACACGATGCCATGGGACCCGCGCAGCTTTGTACTACCCGGAAGTACTGCCCGGAAGCCGCTTGCGCAGCGCCCCCTGGGCAGCGCAGGAGGCCAATTGAAAGGAGGGAGGACAAGACAGAAGGCAAATTTCTGTAATAAACTCTAATCTCCGCCGCCAATTGCGAAAAGTCCTCCCACCTGCCCCAAATAGCGTCATACGTGTTGCCGACAGATGCATGCCGGTCGTCCCTGGGCGGCGCACTGCTCGCGTAGAAATTTCCGGCCACCAAATCACCGTCCAGTTCACGGTCCTTGAAAAGTGTCCCCACGACGTTATACTTGGTCTCGACTTTTTGTCGCAACATGCTGCCCTCATAGACTGCTCCTCCGGTGTCCTCCATTCAGAGCTGCCTCTTTTGTCAACAGAAGGCGACGAACCAGGACCACGCTTTCCTTGGGAAAGAAACGTCTGTCTGCCGGCAAAAACTGTGACATTGGTGCCCTTGTTATCGTGGCCGCCCGCGCCTAATGGTCACTACGTCGTTTCGCTGATACCCTCCGTGCTTCCCGAGCGCGACGTCACTATTCTCCACACCGTCGTGAAATTAGTGATAGTGTGATAGCCTCCCTTTGGTGAACTTTGGCCTGTCAACGCAAGTGTTGCTCCAGGGTATTCGCTGGCAGCACTTTGCCCTTTGGACTGTGATCAAGTTCCCGCCTGGTGGCGGGCGCATCATCGAGCTCTTTGAACGAGACCCCTGCGGAGCCTAGGCAGGACGACGCGCTAATGGACATGATTGCTCCCGGAATTCGAGCAGCAGAAGCTGAAGGGCTCTGCCGCATTTTGGAGTCCTATAAAGACATATTTGACTTGGGTGACCGCCCGTTGAGTCGGACTTCTGCTGTCAAGCACCGGGAAAACACTGGCGATTCAAACCCAATCCGCAGGCGGCCGTACGGAGTGCCGCAGCCTGCACGGCTCGTGATACAGCAGGAAGTCGACAAGATTCTCGACAAGGACATCAAAGAGACGTCATACAGCCCGTGGGCATCTCCTGTCGAACTCGTAAAAAAGAAGGATGACACCTGGATGTTATCTGTTGATTACCAAGACCTCAACAAGATAACCAAAAAAGACGGTTACCCTCTACCGCGCATTGACGATGCCCTTGATTGTCTGCATGGAGCCAAATACTTTTCATTAATAAACCAATGATCCGGCTATTGGCAAATTTCAGTGGACGTAAAAGACCGAGAGAAGGCCGCTTTTGTGACACCCGACGGCCTTTATCAGCTTAAAGTGATGCCTTTTGGTCTCTGTAACGCGCCGGCTTTTTTGAAAGAATGATAGACTCACCTTAGCGGAGGTATAAATGGTCCATTTCCCTTTGTTATTTACACGACATCATCGTTTCCTCGCCCAACTTTGGCAGCCACATCTCCCACCTCTCTAAAATTCTACAAGTTTTCGTCAGTCCGGTCTCCAGCTCAACACCAAAAAATGTCGCTTCGGATGCCACCAGCTTACAGTCCTCGGCCACCTAGTTTATTCGATGGGTGTGCGACCCGACCCTAGTGAAATAAGTTCCGTTCGCAATTTCCTTGAGCCCCGCTCACCCCAAGACGTCCCTAGCTTTATTGGTTTACGCTCGTACTTCCGCCGCTTCATCAAAAATTTTGCTACCATCCAGCGCCATCTTACCGATCTCCTTCGGAAGAACACAACGTTTGTCCGGGGCCCCGACGAAAAACAAGGATTCTCCACACTGATTGGACTCTTCCCCTCAACGGCGATTTTGGCACACTTCGACGCCTCTGCTCCCACGGAAATTCGCACAGACGCTAGTGGCTGTGGCATTGGAGCTGTAATGGCCCAACGCCAAGCAGGTGCTCACCGAGTGGTCGCCTACTCCTGCCGCCTCCTTTCACCCTCGGAAGGCAATTAGTCTATAACTGAGGGCGAAAGCCTTGTTCTAGTGTGGGCCGTCGGCAAGTTCCGCCCCTACGTATATGGTAGGCACTTCGCAGTCGTGACTGAACATCACGCACTGTGCTGGCTCTCTTCCTTCAAGGAACCTACCGGTCAGCTTGGTCGCGGGACGTTGCGCCTTAAACAATACTCGTTTTCGGTGATTCACAAGTCTGTACGCCTACATACGGACGCCAACTGTTTATCTCGAAACCCGGTCAGCCCTGCGTAATGCTCGGCGGACAACTCCGACGCTTGTGTCCTACGGTCTCCCACTCCCTGAACATCAGCGAACAGCCGCGCGACCCTTCTCTGCGCTCCATCATTGACTGCGTTAACCTTCGTTCCGACGCCTCCACACTCCGCGCCTTCGCTATACACTATGGAGTCGCGCAAATTTGGGTGTGGGGTTGTCCTGATAATATGCTAGTCGTTCCGGAACACCCATGAGGGACTGTGCTGCACCACCTTCATGACGCACCCATGGCCGGCCATCTAGGGGTGACCCGCAACTACGACCGCGTGCAAATTCGTTTTTTTTCTGGCCAGGACTTTACCGCTCAGTGCAGCGTTACGTGCATGAATGTGAAGTGCCGGTAGACGATGAAGCAGAGGGTACCGAGCAGGCTACTGCAACAAGGGCGTGCAGAAAATCGAATCGGGCCACTGATCAGTGGACGGCTGTGACGCGCTGGGCTGGAGAGCGCGGCCCTGGGATCGTATTCGGGTGATAACCTGGGACACAACCGCTGCTGGGTCCATGAGCCGTCCGCCGCTTATCACGACAACCCGTGGGCTGGCCGTACCTGGAGCTGGTGAAGCGCTGGGCGACAGAGTTCGGGTCCGGATTCACCTGGAGGTGGAACCCTCCGCCCACACCCGCTGCTACGCCATCGAGCCGTGACTCATCGCCAAGGTCGACAATGCCTGCCCGACGTCCCGTGCCTGGATGCGACGTGGCCTAGAGCCGGTCATCGAGCCAGCCGCGCCGTGACGTCCCTTTCGACCCCCGTGACGTCCCTTTCGACCCCGCAGACCCCGAGGGGCTGCGACAAAACCCCTAAGGACGTTGCTTTTCTTTATTGCGGACATTTTCTCGTTAGCCCTTTTTAACGCCTGTATCTTTAGTCCCGCGTCCTTGCTTCCGTGCCCCATCTCCCGCTTCTTCTTGCATCATACATAAAGCAACGTTTACTCGCGCACGCACTGGCCACTGACTCGTGACTTTCACGCCAATCCTGGACCCATTTATTACAAAAGTGGCGAGCCTGCCAGGATTTCTTAACATCCGCTGAAAGGAGTCAGTGAGCCACGAGTGTGCCTGTAACGTTAGCTTCAGCAGCATTGATCTTGACAAGTTAATGGTAATGGGGACTCAGCTGGCACTCTCGGGACAAGGGCTTAGGGCGTGGATAGAGAGCGAACGTGCAAAGCAACGCACCGGTAGAGGCGCCGAGAGGGAAGCCAGCCGAGAAACCGCGGAAAGAGCGAAAGAAGCTGCGGAAAGAGGTAAACATGCTGCAGAAAGAGAGAAGGAGCTGCTACGGCTAAAGATCCGACTCCAAGAGGGTGGTGGTACCAGCCAACCAAATGTCGCCGCGGGAGGTGAAAACTCCACCTGAGATAAACCCGCAGAAACTGCTTCCTCTTTTTGACGAGGAGCGCGATGACCTGCAAGCGTACCTGCAAAGGTTTGAGCGCGTGGCAACGGGACAGCAGTGCCTCAGGACAAATGGGCCTTAGCTGGAAGCATGTGCTTGAGAGGGGAGCTATTACCATCATAGGCCGTATGACCGCCGAAGAGTCCTTAGATTACGCAAAAGTAAAGAGGGCATTGCTTCAGCGCTTTCGGTTCACAGCCCAAGGTTACCAATAAAAGTTCCAGAAGGCGAGGGCTGAGGATGGCAAAACCGGGAAACAACTAGTAGCAAAGCTTACGGTCTATTTTGATCACTGCATCGAAAAGACGAATGTGCAAAAAACATTCGAGGCTCTTCGCGATCAAACGATTGGCGAACAATTCATCCACTGCTGCCATTGCAAGCTCGTCATCTTCCTGAAAGAGCGAGAGTGTAAAACTCTGAGTGACCTGGCTGAGACTACAGATCGTTTTCTAGAGGCGCAAAACCTCTCGAACCTTGGGAAGATTTCCGAAGAAGTCCGCGATACGACAAACATCGCGGCCGACTCACAAAAAAAGTGGCATCCAAGTGCTTTGTATGCTATCAGCCAGGACACCGAGCTCACGATTGTCGTAACACCCCTAAGGATCCAGCAAAATGCGCTACTTGTGGTCGCCTCGGTTACAAAACCGAAAACTGCCGGAACCGCCCCAATGGCAAAGAGCAGGCTGCTGCTTGTGCTGTTACTGAGCCTCAGAGAGCTACACAGACATGCACGGAACTCGATGGGGACAAACACAGGGGTCCTAGTGTCGAGACTCCTCGGGGCTTTGCCGAGCAACCATCTGCTTTCCTTGTGAAAGGAATGCCAGCAGTGGAAGGCTGTGTACTTGTACAACCTATCACCGTCCTTAGGGACACGGGCAGTAATACCATCATTTTTCGACGTGACCTGGTCGGGAAAAGCCATTTAACGGGAAAAACTACCCGGCTAGGGCTCATTGACGAAGCGGTTAAGCAACTACCCGAGGCTAAGATCTACGTCGAAACCCCGTACTTTTTGGGTGAGGTTAGCGCTGCGTGTATAAAACAACCGATCTATGACCTCGTGGTCGGGAACATTCCCGGTGTGAGGGAACCTCACATGCCAGATCCCGACTGGCAGCTCAAAAACAGCGATATCCCGAACGCAGCTGTAATAACAAATGCCACAGAGTTAGACTCAGACGTGTTGGTGTCTGCTGTCACCAAGTCAAGTTCGGCGAAGGCTTTACCTTTAAAGGTACCCGAAATCAGCTGCGCAGACATCACAAGACAAGAGCTGGCCAGGGAACAACAAGAGGACCCAACTCTCCGAAGTTGTTTCCCCAAGTTAAAAAAGGATTTAGCCTCCAGAAAAGGACAGAAATATTCTTTCGTCAAATCAAATGACGTCTTGTGCCGTTATTACAAGCTTTCCACGGGCAGAGCGTTTAAACAAGTCGTTTTTCTCAACAAGATTCGGGAGCCGATCCTTCAAGTTGCCCATGAGAGCATCATTGCGGGGCACCGAGGTGTACGAAGGAAGACCGACCACGTTCTGCAAAAATTTTACTGGCCTGACCTACGTGCAGACGTACAACATTTTGTGAAATCTTGCGACTTGTGTCAGAGGACAACGCCGAAGAGAAAAGTTGGAGTTGCGCCTTTGGGGAGCATGCCACTAATTAGGACACCGTTTGAGCGAGTTGCTGTCGACATAATCGGTCCATTCTCCCCCAAGTCCCAGGAAGGAAACCAATACGCGGTCACGCTTATCGACTTCGCTACCCGGTACCCGGACGCCGTAGCTCTCCCAGTGATTGACTCAGCCCCGTCGCCGAGGCCCTGACTGAGATATTCTCCCGTCACGGAACTCCCAAGGAAATCGTCACCGATAAGGGGAAAGCTTTAAATCAGAACTTATGCGAGAATTCAGCCGTTCACTGTCAGTCACGCTTCTCCGCACGAGTCCCTATCATGCCATGGCAAACGGGCTAGTAGAAAAGTTTAACGGGACCTTGAAAACCATGATGAAGAGACTGTGCCAGGAGAAACCCCGGTTGTGGGACCAATATCTCGCGCCACTTCTTTTCGCTTATAGAGAAGTGCCTCAAGCGAGCCTGGGCTTCTCCCCCTTATAAAGTATTTACGGACTGTTGTAGTTTTTCTTCTCTCTTACTAGCTTGCAGATAACTTACCTAGCGGCATAATCTATACGAAAACAAGTTACCACTCTTCAGCACGTATCGTTACGGGGTGGCGAGGCCACGCGTGCAGGAGCCCAAAAACCGAAGGTGCTTCCACTTTGAGTTCCGTTTTCAGACTGACTTCATTGGCCGAATCGAGAGAGAAGGAAAAGGGGTTTACATATAGAAAAGAATGGGGAGGGTGGCTGCAGGCATCCACCGCCACGCAAGAGTTCTTTTCAGAGCGGGCGGCGTGGGAGAGTGGTCTTCATTTCACAGCGTTCACTCACTGCGCGCACAACACACACACACACACACACACACACACACACACACACACACACACACACACACACACACACACACACACACACACACACACGCACGCACACACACACACACACACACACACACACACACACACACACACACACACACACACACACACACACACACACACACACACACACACACACACACACACACACACAAACCAACCTAGCAGGTCGCAGTCCAGACATAACTCTCGTGCGCCGGCGTCCTCGGGGAAACAGACGTCCCTCGAACGGGTCTCCCCGAATTCCGGTGGCCGCCCCGACGAGCGTCTGCGGCGATCGCACGAGGTGTCGAGTGACGGGGCTCAGGCGCTTTACGTGACCCGCTGAAGGCAGGCAAGCCTGTGTGAGTGGCGCCGGCGCCTCCTCGGTCTTGTCTCTCGCTTTGTCTGTAGCTCCTTACAATAATACAACAATCTCCCCCGGATGAGCGTTTTCTTGCGCTCATGGTTTTTCTTTTTTCTTAAGGTTCCTAGGAATACAGCAACTGTACGGGCCGTCTGACCTCCGCTCCCCCGGGTATACTGAGCTTGCAAGATCGCACGAGGCCATCTGTTCCCTTGAAGGTTTCTGTGATTCGACCGGTTTTCCATAGATGCCTTTTAGGTGATCTTCCGTTAAGAAAACCAAGTCACCAGCTTGTAGGCCACTTGACACGGTAGGCTTGCTCAGGTGTGCCGATCTCAGCTCCAACAGGTACTCTTTGCGCCACCTTCGCCAGAAGTTGTCCGCGATGGTGCTGCGGTATCTCCAGCGCCGAACAAGTTGCTGGCCACCTGGAGATGTTGCGGCCGGAAGACGATGCGGTGGCAGAGCAGTGAGGTTTTGCCCCACGAGGAAGTGACCCGGCGACAGCGGTTCAGGCTCATCAGCTTCGGAATAAACGAACGTCAATGGACGCGAGTTCATGACTGCCTCCACCTCGTTGAGAATTGTTGTCAACTCTTCAAAGTTTAGGCTCCTCCGACTCAGCACCTTGCGGAGTGACACTTTCACCGATCTCACCAGGCGCTCCCAAAATCTACCCCACCAAGCGGCCCTTTCAACTATGTATTTCCACTTAATTCTGTGGTCAGCGAAGTAAGATAGAGTTTCTTGCGACTGTAGTGAGTCGAACATCAACTTGAGATCTCTTGATGATCTTTTAAGTTTGAGCGCATTGTCAGAGTAGACCGTAGTGCAAATTCCTCGACGTGCCACGAAGCGCTTAAAGGCCAATAGAAAGGCGGTAGCCAAAAGATCACTGACAAGCTCGAGGTGCACTGCAGGCGTTACGGCACATGTGATGAGGGCGATGTAACATTTCTTCGTCCCACCGCTCTCCCGACACATCAGCGGGCCAGCGAAGTCGACTCCAACGACGTCAAACGGGTTCCCCTGTGTTACTCTATCGGCAGGAAGCGGTGCCACTTGCTCGAACGCCGGGGGACAACTTTGTTTCCGACACTTCAGGCACTGATTTACAACTTTCTTCACAACGTGCCGCCCCCTGAGGATCCAGTATGACTCTCTCAATTGAGCGAGGGTGTCCCGCACGCCGGAGTGCAACAGCCGTAGGTGTTGTCTCTGTATGAGCAGGGAAGTGAACGGGTGGTCGCCGGGAAGCACTATTGGATGATTTGTATTTCGCTGTTCTGGCTGAAGTGTAATCTCCCCCCTACCCTCATGAGCCCGTGTTCATCGATGTACGGGTAAATAGGGACACAGGAGATTTCTTCGAAAGCGGTCTTTGAGTGAGCAGGTTCCAGATGTCGTCGCCAAAGGCTTCTTTTTAGATGGTCGCCAACCAGTACTTTTCAGATGTGATTATTTCTTCAGCTGTGAGTGACCCCTTCCTTTTTTCATCTTTCTTCCGGCAGTTGTCCACAAAACGGAGGATCCAAGCAGTCACTCTAAGTATTTGTTGAACGAACTATGATCCTTGAGATTCAGGATCGGGTCTTGCGATGGAGACATCACTGGCATTGCAGCCACTCTCATTTCCTCTTTGTAGGAATCCGGTTGTTGTGATTCTTGATTACCCAGCATCGACCAGCCTGACTCATCATTCAGTAGCCACTGGGGCCCTCTCCACCATAGTGCGCTCTGAACCAATGCCGAGGGCAGAATGCCGCATGTTAAGAGATCCGAAGGGTTGTGCGCTCCAGGGCAATGCCCCCAATCTTCAGGGTTGGTCAGTGTTTGCAACTCTGTAACTCGGTTAGCCACGAATGGTTTCCATCGGCTGGTGGAACCCTCGATCCAGTACATAGCCACTGTAGAGACCGTCCAGAGTCGTACCCGAGCGTGCTCCAATCGCCGCGTCTTTGCGAGGCATTGGCACAGCCGCGCGCCTATTAGGGCGCCCATTAACTCGAGTCGGGGCAAAGAGAGTCGTTTCAGAGGTGCCACTCGGGTTCTGGCCATTATCAAGCTGATGCCTACCTCTCCCGCCGCTGATGTAGTTACGATGTATGCAACGGCGCCGTAGGCATTGGGGCTTGCATCACAGAAAACGTGCAGCACTTTCTTTGTTTGATCGTTCCCGAAATCCGCGGCGATCATGCGGGGCACTGTAATCTATTGAATGAGCGGAAGCTCGCTGCGCCACTGATCCCACTCGGTTTGCAAACTACTTGGCAAAGGTTAATCCCATTTAACTCCCAGCTCCAACAGTCTTTGAAACATCATCTTAACATTCACTGTGGGGGGGGGGACAGAAATCCAAATGGATCGAAAGTTCTCGCTGACACTTGGAGCACAAATCTCTTATTGTCCACTCTGGCGGAGAGTAAATCGATGAGGGCGGTCAACCTGTATTCGAACACGTCGCTTTGGGGGTTCCAACCCACTCCCAACACCTTTGCGGCCGCAGCATGTCCGAAGTCATTGTATTGCTGCTGAACAGCACCATGTTCCAATGAGTTTAGCAGCTCGGTATCGTTGGACATCCACTTGTGCAGTTTCATTCCTGCTTGTCCCATGATAAGAGTTGCCTCCTGGCACAGCTTCGTCGCTTGTTCTCGGCTGTCCACTCCAGTCACGAGGTCATCAACGTAAAGGTGACGGCGTAGTATATCCGCCGTTCTGTCGTACTGCTCGGGCAGGTTTCTTAGGTGATGGTGCAACGTCGCTGCCAAAAGAAATGGGCTTGAAGTTACGCCAAAGGGCCCTCTTGTCATTTGGTAGGTCACAACTGGAGGAAGTTCTTCCCCGATCTTTGGCGTTCTTTCGTAACACAGAAAACGCACCGCGCTCCTATCCGTCTTGGCCAAAGATATCTGCAAGAAAGCCTTCTCGATGTCCGCAACAATAGCGATGTTATGGGTGCGGAATCTGGTCAGTACGTCAATGAGCTCCGAATTCAAATTTCGCCCACTATCCAAAACGTCGTTCAGAGAGGGGCGATTGTTTGTGCTTGACGAGGCATCGAAAACAACCCTTAGCTTAGTTGTTTGGCTGTCATGGCGTACAACAGCTTGGTGTGGCATATAGTACACCGAACTTGTACTGCCTTTGTTTTCTTTCACCTCTCCGCGAAGCCCTTCTTAATGTAGTCACGGATGGAAGTATCGTATTCTTGCATTAGGTGCTCGCTCTTCCTTAGGCGTGTTGTTAGAGACTTTAGACGCCTGGCAGCACATTCTTGGTTGTCGCTCAATTCAGTTGCTGTTGGCTTCCACGGGAACGATACCTTGTAGCGACCGTCTTCAAACCGGACCGTTTCTTTATGATGCTGAAGAACGGCATCTTCGGGACAAACTCGTTCGGTTTCGTTGATACCAAGGTGCTCAAGCTCCCAGAAAGACCGGAGCTATCTCTTTGCCTGTTTCTTCACTCACGCTCGCTCTCATCACACTTGTCGCAGTGGAACAAATTGCTGCAGATCGGGTCGTACCAACCTCGCCCTGCAGAGTCCACCCAAAAGCAGTGTCCACTGCCATGAGCTTAGGAGCCAGTCGCCTGACCGATCCCGTGACTACTGCCCAGTAGAAATCAGCCCCAATCAAGAGACCCATCCCCTCGTCACTGTGATCACCGTGTGAAACGTCTGCGACTTTCATTCCTTCCTCTAGCATTCGCAAAACGTCTGCGTCCGATGGAACAGGCATAGGATCTGCACATATGCAGGGCACCTCGAGAGATTCAACTCGCACCTCTGTTCTGTCATGCTGGCTTCGGAGCCAGAGCTCGACTCGACGTGACTTGGTATGCCTCGCAGCTTCCGCGCCTCCGAACGTAAAAATGTTCAGCTCCTCTTCGTCTAGGACCTTCAACTGCAGATTCTTGGACAGGTCGCTTCGTATGAATGTACGTTGGCTATTTCCATCAAGGAGAAGTCGCACCAGTGTACGCTTTTGTTGGTCCTCAGCCCAAGCCTTTGCTGTCTGAAGAAATACCTGTGACTCGTGATTACGAGCATCCAGTGACGACTGCAACACTGTCTTTGGCTCTGTCACTATTGTTACGGTTGCATTCTCTTTGGCCGTGTTGTCAGCGCCCGACATGTTGGGATCACACAACGTGTTGAGATGTTTCCCTCTGCAACTTGCGCATTTCAACCATCTGGCTGTTCGGCATTCTTTAGACCTGTGTCCTCTTCTTGTGCAGCCAAAGCAACGGTTGTCGCGCTTTAGAAGTTCCCGCTTTTCCGAAACCGACATCCGAGACTCACAGCTCCCAGCGTCGTGGTTGGAAGAGTGGAAGAACACGCATCCTATGTTGTCTCTGTCCGTTACGGCGTTCAGCAAAGCAGCAGAAGGCGCATGCGATCCTTTGAAGCCACTCTTGTGTCGGTTTGGAGCAGCGGTAGGCTCGCGGTCTGGAGTCAGCTGCTTGTATCTTTTCGCGCTTTTCTACCTCTTTTCTTAGGAAAAGCAAGAATGTTTCTACCTCGCTGCCCTCTTTTGTTTCATCGTGCCTTCGGTAATATTCGAGGCAAAGATCAGCTGACACAGCCTTCTTGAGTACGGTCAGCAACAGCACGCCGTATGTGCTAGCACTCATTCCCAATGCGGCTAAACTCCTCACTTCCGTCTGCACTTCGTCGACGAGGCCATGCACTTTGTCGAAGTTTCGTGCATCCTGAATCGGCTTCACATGAAGCAAGCGCGACATGTGCTCCTCGATTATCATTTCCTTTCGGCCGAATCTTTCCTGAAGGATGGTAAGGGCTACGTCATAATTTGCCTCTGATAGGAAAAGCCCTGCGATGGCCGCCGCTGCCTTTGCTGTCATGTAGCTGTTCAGATAATTAAACTTGTCAATTTTTGACAAAGTGGGGTTGCTGTGGATAGTAGAGTTGAATTGGCCCCAAAATCCTTGCCACTTTCTCAGTTCTCCTCCAAATTTAGAAATTTCCAACTTTGGAAGCCTCACGACTTGCAGAGGGGGCACAGGAATCATGCTGGTTTCTGCCTGCTGCCTGGGATCTGTCTGCCGCGTTGCTGCAGTAGCTGCTGCCTTTTCATTGCCGGACTTCAGATCTTTTATCCAGCTTCTGACTTCGCTTTGGGCTACGATGATTTTCTCAGCGTAGGATTCAGCGCTTGCTACATCGTCTTCTAGCTCTTCCACTTCAATGACTTTATGGATTTCTTGATCCAGTTCTTTCAGAGATCTTTCTTTAAGAGAGAGAAGGTCCAAATTGGATCCCAGCTCACCGATTGATGCGGAGTCCCTCTTGTCGGTGATGTCGTTGATCAGCTTTGTAGTCGACGATCGCACCACGGTCCGCTTACGTTTGAGGCGGCTGACGTTCATCTTTTTTGAAGTCCCTCCTCCCGAGTTTCGGCACCAGAAAATATTGTTGTAGTTTTTCTTCTCTCTTACTAGCTTGCAGATAACTTGCCTAGCGGCATATTCTATACGAAAACAAGTTACCGCTCTTCAGCACATATCGTTACGGGGTGGCGAGGCCACGCGTGCCGGAGCCCAAAAACAGAAGGTGCTTCCACTTTGAGTTCTGTTTTCAGACTGACTTTATTGGCAGAATCGAGAGAGAAGGAAAAGAAGTGTACATATAGAACAGAATGAGGAGGGTGGCTGCAGGCATCCACCGCCACGCAAGAGTTCTTTTCGGAGCGGGCGGCGTGGGAGAGTCGTCTTCATTTCACAGCGTTCACTCACTGCGCGCACAACACACACACACGCGCACACACACACACACACAAACCAACCTAGCAGGTCGCAGTCGTGCGCCGGCGTCCTCGGGGAAACAGACGTCCCTCGAACGGGTCTCCCCGAATTCCGGTGGCCGCCCCGACGAGCGTCTGCGGCGATCGCACGAGGTGTCGAGTGACGGGGCCCAGGCGCTTTACGTGACCCGCTGGAGGCAGGCAAGCCTGTGTGATCTTTGTCTGCGTGTGGCGCCGGCGCCTCCTCGGTCTTGTCCCTCGCGTTGTCTGCAGCTCCTTACAATAATACAACACGGACGACATGTACGAGGACCCTTAACCGTACTCAAGGAACTCTGGACAAAAGATAACATCGACGATGAAGTCCGGATTACCTATGGATACCTCGTCGATCTGCGAGACCGACTTGAACAGACGTGCGAAATTGCCTATGAGCAGCTTGAGAAGGCTCGAGAAAAATAAAGGAGTTACTACGATAGGAAAAGTCGCCCCAGGAAGCTTTCCGTTGTCCTCATCCTGCTGCCAACCGATTCCAACAGACTGCTCATGCAGTGGAAGGGGCCGTTCGAGGTTACCGAAAAGAAAAACGACGTTGACTACGAGATCAGCTTGGGCGGAAAGAGGAAGGTCTTCCACATAAACATGTTAAAGCTGTACGAAGAACGGCAGTCCTCACCACCTCCGCAAGCATCAGTTGCAACTACAATTGATGACACGACAGATACGACTGATTGGCTTGACGACGAACCTATGGTCCTGGAGAGACGTCAAGTATTCACCTGACCTTGATACAGACCAAAGGGCGCAAGTGCAAGAGATAATACAGGTGTATAGCCTCATCTTCTCGGACCTGCCCGGGAAAACAGACCTCGTCCAGTGCCCGTTGAACTTAACGTCCATCAAGCCTGTACACGTTCCACAGTATCTGCTCCCGCTCGCACTTCACGAGACGATCGAATACGAAGTTCAGGAAATGTTGGAAATGGGCATCATTGAGATATCCCAGTCTCCCTACAATGCTCCAATGGTGCTATAAAGAAACCTGAGGGCACCCTCCGGCTTTGCATTCACTTTAGGGAACTCAACTGAGTTCTCGTCTCTAATTGTGAGCCAATCCCACGCACAGACGTCGTTCTTGCCCTCGCAGGCAAGGAAAACTTCTTCTCCAATTTTTACTTCACAAAAGGCTATTGGCAGGTTCTAATGACTGCTGACAGCCGTGAGAAGACCGCCTTCTCGAGCTTGTAAGGGCTGTACCATTTCCGGGATATGCCTTTCGGTATTAGGACAGCGCCAGCTGTCTTTGCGCGTCTAATGACAGCTGTGTTAGGCGGGCTAAAGAACGTCCACCACTACTTCGACGATGTCATCGTTGCCACTGACACCTGGCAAGAGCACGTAGACACACCCCTTCAAGTGTTTGAGAAAATCAAAGCGGCCAAGCTCAATATCAAGCTTAGCAAGTGCGAAATTGGAGAGCGCACCATTTCCTTTTTAGGACACCACATTGGAGAGTGTAAAGGTAAACCCCTCCTGAAGACCTTGGACAAGATCCTGGCTCCAAGCGACCAAGTACGAAGAAGGCGGTACAGTTCTTTCTGGAATTAACCGGGTACTACCAAAAATTCGTCCCGAACTATTCCGCGCTCACAAAACCACTCACATACCTTACGAAGAAGGGGCAAAGCAACTCTGTGTGCTGGGGCGACGAACAAGAGCATGCCTTCATAACTTTGGAAAACTTACGTCCGCACCCATTTTGTGAGCTCTTCATCTTACCAAGCCCTTCATACTTCGCACGGACCCTTCCAGCATCAGCCTGGGCGCAGTCCTCCTACAAAGTCGCAACGAATATGCCATACACCTTATCGCTTACGCGAGCTGCAACCTGTTGCCGAGAGAGACGCGCTACTCTACCATAGAGCGCGAGTGCTTGGCTCTAACTGGGGCAGTACACAAATTTCATATTTGCCTTAATGGAAAGCATTTTATCATACAGTGTGCCACCAGCCGTTGAAATTCTCGCAGTCAGCTAAGCACATCAACAGCCATGTATTGCGTTGGAGCCTGCTGCTCCAGGGAATATTCTTTTACCGTGGAGTACATCAAGGGAACCGACAATGTAGGGGCTGACTACATGAGTAGAGTTTAAGCCTCGCCCCTCTCTTTTGTACATAGCGTGTGCTATTCAGTATTTTAACGCGTAATTGTGTTCCTACATTTGTTTAGTGGATTTTTCTATAGTCTTCGTGCGAGTACTGCGCGGTGAAGTGTGCCGGTGGGACTGACTGTGCTCTTATGGACTGTGCGCAAAAACTTTTCCAACGGTACAGCGAACTTCTCCCTGCCTTTTTAACTCTTAAAATAGTTGTGGCTCCCCAACAACTTTTTTAGACCCGGGACATTCTGATGAAGTGCCGGTAGACGAGGAAGAAGAGGGGACCGCGCGCGCCCCTGCAACAAGGGCGTGCAGAAAATCGAATCGGCCCGGTGATCAGTGGACGCCTGTGACGCGCTGGGCTGGAGAGCGCGGCCCTGGGATCCTATTCGGGTGAGAACCTGGGTTGCAACCGCTGCTGGGTCCGTGAGCCGTCCGCCGCTGATCACGACAACCCGTGGGCTGGCCGTGCCCTGAGCTGGTGACGCGCTGGGCGAGAAAGCGCGGGTCCGGATTCACCTGGAGGTGGAACCCTCCGCCCACACCCGCTGCTACGCCATCGAGCCGTGACTCATCGCCAAGGTCGACGATGCCTGCCCGACGTGCCGTGCCTGGATGCGATGTGGCCTAGAGCCGGTCATTGTGCCAGCCACGCCGTGATGTCCCCGTCGACTCCACACGCGTCGGGACTTCAACACCGCGAGGGGATGCGACAAAACCCCGTAGGACGTTGCTTTTCTTTATAGCAGACATTTTCCCGTAGGCCCTTTTTAACGCTTATATCTTTATTCTCGCGTCCTTGCTTCCGTGCCCTATCTTCCGCTTTTTCTTGCGTCATACAAAAAGCAACGTTTACACGCGCACCCACTGGCCACTGACTCGCGACTTTCACGCCAATCCTGGGCCCATTCATTACAGTATCACCTTCCCGGCACTGCATCAACACCTAACGAAAGAGGAAGAACGGCTGCTTCATGCACTCCGGATGAAAACCTTTTACATTGCCCTAAAGGAAATATATTGTAGCCCACCAGATATTCATCTCTATGATGTTTCTGTTAAACCACCTAGACGCTCTTTCATATGATAGGGGGCTTCCGCCCACGCCCCACATCGAAAAAACAACCAATGGTAAATGTTATCTCAGTAGGGCCAAATGATACTCATTCATTGCAGTTTTAGGATAAATACCAAGGTTAGTTGCGTTAGTTGCGCGGTAGTAGAAAGTCCCGAGAGATGGTGAAAACTATGTGAACGGGGGATAATTGGAGGGAATTCCTCGTTCAGAGGGGTGTAAGTTTATAAATCCTCCTGGCGTCTTGATGTTCGTGTTCGAACAAAACACTGAAATTAAGGTTTGAAAAACTATATGGCCAGCATGTGGAAGTAAAAACAATGTGAATACATCAGCGGGCTGTATAGTTGTGGAGCAATCTAAAAACACAGTGTTCTCAATCCTACAATGTGGGTGTTATGGAAAAATGTTGTACAATGGCGTTTACATACTTGTATTAGTTACCTATGCCAAGAAAAGCATTTGAATATTTGGACTGGCGTTTTATAAAGCAATCAACATCTGGAAAATAGTTCGAATGCGTTTAGTCTCTGCCTGGAATACGTTTTTCAAAAACCAGCGATATTGAGCTGCTGCAACATGATCAGAAGCTGCTAATGAATGAAATCTGAAGACGTTTCAAACAGGAGAAAGTATAGACCTTGACATCAATTATTAAATCTTTTTCAGTTTTAAGAGCGCCATTTCAAAAAGGTTTCGCCTTGTGACCGGTGTGGCAGGGTGAAATACCTAAAGGTTTTTTGTGCATGTGTATGGGCAGGTGTTATAAGCAAAACCAACGGCATAATTCAATAGGTGACATAATTATTGAATGTTGAAGAAAACCCATCTTGTTCCAAAATGCAGAATGGGCTAGTGCTGTTGGTTACGGGGAAACCGTTACACTACTTAAGTGCGAGTGAGACAATGGCAAATTTTGTGAAAGCCCAAATTCCACTTATTCGTTCCTTAGGAGTACAATTGCGTAAATCCTTTTTAATAAGCCCCTTCGTCATGACGCAAATGTTCTCAAGGAATTTCAAGTCTTTAGGTGTAGCAATTTCGGCTGGGAGTTGATGCCTCACTCAGCCATTCACTCAGTCGGGTGCTTTTCTTTATAGGTGTAGGAAAACACGGCACTGAAGCAAGCGAAATTTACAAAAAAGTGCGAGAACATAATGTAAGTAAAGAAACAGACAGAGGGGAAAAACATTCAACAAAGAGAAATGGTTAAGCGCTTTACTTCGCACACAGGTAACAAAGTCCGGCGCGGCCGGGCGGCAAAAACAAAAATAAGCAAACTAATCCAAAACATGGTCCGTGCCAATATCTCGATTTAGCTTAATAGTTAGCGTTTAGAATCATTGGCAAGTTGAGAAAATTGTGAAACAAGCACTATCTTAAGACTTCTAGCAAAATAAATAGCAGCTGCACCTCCCCGTCGTTTCTTACGATTAAGCAGAAATCTGTATACCCATTACGAGTTTGAAATTACATTTGAGAGTACGAATTTGAAATTCACTTGCAATTCACTTAAGAAAGGTGTAGTTGTGTGGTACGGTCACATGGTACGGTCCACAGCGTGGTACGGTACAGTTGTCGCCATGGTGTGGTCCACCGAATAATTCTGAACAATATCTTGGGTTCTGGTCAACATAATATTACAACAAATCACCTTGTTTTCATCATCATCATCCAGTGGACTACCGAAAAGGGATTGCGTTATCGTTATGAAGGCTCATTCTACATTTCGAAACCCCATTCTACATTGCGAGTATTTCCTACTTTGGAAGTACACACTGCTTTTCTAGAATACCCACAGCAACTCTCGACTGGGCACTCCGTAGACCAAACGTCTAGGTTTGGTTGCGATACCTGCGGCTTGGCGTTCGCTTCGATCATGTTGAAATAGAGCAATCTGATATACGCAGGCTTCATAACGCGAGGGGCCCCGGTTTGATTCCAGCCAGGAAAGGATTTTTTTTTCAATTCACACACTATTATTCATCATCAGATGCACTTGTCTTTTCTGCATTGCGTATTGGCGTACAGCGGCATCAGTGAGGATGCAAAACATTCGGTTCAAAAATAAAGCGCTTCCAGTGGTAGGAATCGAAAGTGGTTCATTCGTTTTATAAAGCTGACGTCTATCCGATGACACCATTGTGCTGCAGTCGAGTAACGAGGGATTTGGGGAGGGGTGCGTGCACGCGCAAGGGGATATATAAAATTGATCTCTCCGTCTAGCGAAAACGATGGTACAAGGCTAGAGAAAGCCTGGGCAAAGCCTCTATGACTAAGCACAATCTTGGTGAAGTAAACTGTTTTGATAAGAAGTACCTTAAGTGATAACTAATCTGGCTTGATCTGGACTCGCTTGCTTTTGTGTTGGTCCTTGTGTGTTAGACTTAATTTTAATAAGTATCGTGTTCCTTATCGTTCTCGTTTCCACGGAGTGGTAGTTCATTTTATAGGAATTTTAGCTACATGCGCCTTCCGTAGCACTTTAAAAAAATTTTTGCTATAGTTTTGTTGTAGTATGTTATGGTCCTGTGTTGCATGAACTACGAGTCCACAATTACTTAATCAAATGTGCCCAACTTGATCATCATGATCAAGCAGCCGGATTGCTGTATTAATCCTACCAACTGTTACTTGTACGTTTCGCAAGCATTTTCAATTTTCGCCATTCCAGGGCTTCGCATGGGCATATGGAAGCTCCCTCCATACGACTCTTACATTCTTAGAATTGTGTGTTTCGCAAGCATGTTCAATTTTCCCCATTGTAGGGCTTAGCGTGGGCATAAGGAAGCCCACTCTATATGATCATTGTATTCATAGAATTTTTTTGCGCGAGTGCAAGAATGTGTGCCTGCGTAAGAACGACCCCAGCAACCGAAGAAACTAGCTTAATTCAGGGAATCAGCCCTGGAAAACACAACCAATTTCTGGGCAAAGACGGCAAACACGGGCAAAAAACAAAGACTTAAAAACTATAAGCACCTCTTGTCCCTTGTAAGCTCATTATATTTCGCTCCATTTTGTCACGCACTACCAATTCGTAGACTTTTTCCGCTATTTATTTCAAAGCCACATAAAATTATAACACTTGCAGTTAAAACACATTAATCAAAGTTGTCACAATGGTGTTCAGTGTTCTTTTCCCTAAACCCACCTTTATTTGGACGCATCTATTTTTTTTCTTGTCTCAGGGGTTACAATGGCATTCGCTGACTATCTGTACACTCTCATTTCGTTGCTTCTGGACAATATAAAAGAGTGAGCTGTTTAAAGCGCATCTACTGAGAACAAATTCGCAAATAGAATTTTGTGAGGAAATATGAAGTATCTGGTGCTCGTTATGATATGCAGCGTCGTCACTGCTCAGATGTGAGTACTGTTTAGAATTAACACTGGGATATCCTTGTGCCACTGGGATAAGAAAGTTATCTGCGGGTAGCGCAGCATATGCTCTGGGTACTAATTTTGCAAGGGTTGCAGAGTGAAATGTTTTTCTTAGAAATAAAGACCCAAGCAAGAACAAAATAGCGTAGTCATACTTATATTATGTTTCTCCAATAGCAACAACCCCCTCGCAATATGTATTATCTCTCACAAATTTAAAGGATGTAAAAGTTCGTTTAAAAAGTGTTTTTTTTTTTTTATGTGGAGTTTTCCCTCCTTGGCGAAACAGAATGTGGAGTTTTCCCTCCTTGGCGAAACAGAGTTGCTTGGTAACAAAATGAGCTGGGCTCAGAAAAACACACTTTTCTGTAATATAACTGAGATACAGTAATTTTTTTTCATTTTGATTCTCTGCCAACATGTTGGCGTTTGGTGGCAAAAAATCTCCTATCGAATTTGGGATTAAGAAAGAAAATAGCAAATAATGATAGGGGTCTCACTGGCAATTCCACTGGCAATTCCAGGAAGGCGATTTTTAGGAAGCTTTACTGTGAGGACATTGGTACAGTGGCGCTACGCTTGCACATCTGGCTGCTTAGTTTATACGAACAGCGTCGTCGTTGGAACGACCGCTTGTGTTAGCGGGTACCAAAACCGTTTGTGGGTGTCGTGGCGTTGTCTGGAATGAAGCCCGGCGGGAGTGCAGAGCAGAGTAGTCGCAAAGTATTGCACACAACCTCGTGAACAGTGTCTATAAGCCGAAACTGCTGAAAACGTTTTTGATGCGTCTAGCACTCAGCTAAGTGGATCAGGTCACCACTAATAATGCAGAACCTTGCAACGCTCGCTTGGCCCTGTGAATAAAGTTGTTTTGCAAGTGACGTGCCAGCAGCGCCACACTGCCCTAATGTACAAGAGCAGAAAGTTCGCGTCAGTCTCATTTTGAAGTTCGTGGGGTATGAACTGTTGTAACAACTGCCGTGACTACACCTCACTAATGTTTCATAAATGACTACTGCACTTTTTCCAATGTACTTCTAGAATATTGAAAAGCGAGACACTATAAAATTAAACAGAAAAATCTCATTTTCAATCTTTTTAGAAGATAAAAAATCTGTTTCAATAGGTTGAAATTTCGTTTATTTGTAACAAGAGATGTTTAATTCATATGTAGAACAACGTTTTGTGGTTTATAAAGAACTTAACAAATATTGTTGTTTTAAAATTTTATTAAATAAATTACAATAAATAAATAATATTACAAGTCACTTGTAAACTATGGTATCTTTTGTAGCTGCATGGAAGTTTCACTCAATTGCACGTAAAGCTGCCTATTTAAAATTTGCTAAAATCGTTTCGCCGGGATTGAGCGACGAAGCAAATGTTTGAAATAAAGCGCTGATCTGACACACTTGTTTTACTACTGCAGTTTCTGGTTTAGGGCTGCACAAGAACTCCGAGAGGTTAACGCTGGTGTAAATCTCGTTTTTGCTTTCACAGAATGCATGCCACATAGTCGCGTTTTTATGTGATACTGCAACGAAAACGCCATCACATGTACCTAAAACTGACGGTATTATATAAATATGTTGTTTTCTTATCTCAGCGGGTATGTTCCCACAACCAATCCTAATCCAAAGTGTGGAGAGGAGGTAGGTGCTTCCAAAATATATTTTTCTCGGAAACGAGTCAATGAATGTGAATTTGTTACGTTTTGCGAGCGACATTAAACGTGTATATGATTTCCGCTGACACAAAGTTGGAGAATCGATTACCAAATAGAAAATACTTACCTAGCCCTTCAGTCTTCTTTGTAAACATTACGTTCCGGCAATTGCCAGCTTCTACAATTTTCGGTGCTTCTAGTGGGCGCCTATGCGCTTTAGTCTGACGTGTTTTACCTTCGGAAGAGTGCTTTTGACAGCAGAAATGCACGGTATAATAGATTCAGTGTATATTTGCGTGCCCGCCTGCATGCAAAATGATTCGATTTTCTGTGTAGTTCTGACTGTCAAATGGTTGTCCAACCGGGATCCTTTAGGCGCATTTAGAGAGAGAGAGACTCGATAAGGCTGCGCCACGGTGTGTTTAGATTAACCGCGTGGGAGACTAGAGAATATCAATAAAGGAAGGCTGGACATCTCATCAAGACAGTTCGTCCTGACGTTGATGACCCTTACCCCTCAGGATCTCCATGTGTCGGTGCGAAACATATTACGTGTCGAAATTGCGCGTGTGTGTGTGCGCGTGTACGTGCATGTTTGTGTGTGCGTGCATGTGTGCGTTTGTGAGTGTGTGTGCATGTGTGCGTGCAGGTGTGTGTATATGTATGTGCGTGTGCGTGCGTGTGTGTGCGCGTGTGTGCGTGCGCGTCCGTTCACGTGGCGCGCGTCTGCGTGTGTGCGTGCGTGTGTGTGTTTGTGTGTGTGCGTGCGTGTGTGTGTGCGTGAGTGCGTGCGTGCGTGCGTGTGTTCGCGCATGCGTGTACGGGTGCGTGTGCGTGTGGTTCCACGGCACGTAGGTTTCAACAGCAGCAAAAATACGACTACGCGCCACAGTACTCTCTCTTATAGCATTGAAATTGTGTTGTGAAGACCACCTATAGGGCTAAATAATGAAATTTTGTGCACGCTCTTGGGGTACGACGAATGTATGTTGCGCGTGTAAAAACACTCTGTGCACACGCAGGCTTAGAAACTCTGCGATTCGCGCATCTGCCTCATTGGCTCTTCGACTCCGACAGAGTGCTGTCGCTCATGTGTACTTTCTCATTAGAACGCGCCGTCTTTGCGTTTGTCGGTTGGATTCTACACCATAAACAAGCCGAGAAAGTTGGCTTTCCTGTAGGGCGTTTTTGCGTTACAGCCTCCATTAGTGAGAACAATAAAGCTTCGTTTAAATAAGAAGTCGCCACACCGAATTACCCTTGAACGGCAGACGACGTGTGGATTCCGGAGATTTGTTTTCCCTGGGTAATCTGAATATTCAGCCCACATAGCCGAGAGAGAGAGAGAGAGAGAGAGAAAGACCTTTATTCGCCCAGAAGTAGAGAGCTTGGACTCTCTTTGCCGCGTTAGTCAGCCAGAAGATCTTGGTCCCTGGTGGCTTCTTCGGCCATCTGGACAAGGCGTAGCTGCGTTAGAGGATCAGAGCTGCGCAGCAGGGTTTCCCAGTGCTCTAGGTGGTTGATATCTAGGCGGGGTAGAGGGGACTTGCTCCGTGGTTTCTTTTGGCACTTCCACCTAATGTGCGTAAGGTCTGCGCGGTGGCCGCAGTGCTTGCACTTATCCGAGAAGATCTCTGGATGGAAGTGACTATAGGCCAGCGGGTTCGGGTAGGTATTGGTTTGAAGTTGCCTCCATGCTTTGGCTTGCGCAGCGTTGAGTGTGTGGTGGGCGGCTGGATATTTCGCACCTGCTGTGTTTGTAGTAATTTGTGATCTCTTTGTACGAGTTGACGCTGTCGAATTTCTCTGAGTGATCTGTTGCCACTGCAGTGGGGTTAACTGCTGCTCGGGTGACGATCTCGCAAGCAGCTGTGTGGGCCCGTTCGTTGCCCTGTAACCCTTCGTGTGCAGGAGTCCATATACGTTTCGTTGACCGGTAATTTGGCGCTCGCAGCTGTTGAAGCATTCTTGCGGCGACTTGGGATATCCGCCCTTTGCTGTAGCTACGTATGGCTGCCTTCGAGTCGCTGATTATGTATCTGGCTCGAGTTGCGGTGATCGCAAGAGCGATAGCTGCTTGTTCTGAAGATGTAGTATTTTTTGTGCGAACTGTCGCCGAGGTGAGCGTTTGTCCTTTGTGGTCCACTACCACCACAGCCATGGCGTTGTTGTCGGGATAGTCCGCGGCGTCTAGAAATACTGTTTCGGGGTTGTTGCCGTATTGTTTTGTGAGAGCTTGTGCTCTTGCCGTTCTCCTGGCCTTATCATATGTCGGATCCATGTTTAAGGGTAGTGCAGTTGTGCGTATAAACTCTCGTAGCGTGGCGGGTATTGCAACTTCTTCGGCTTGTGTCGATCTATTGGAAATGCAAAGTTCTCTTAGAATTTGTCGCCCCGTAGGAGTTTTGGAGAGCCTTTCAAATTGTGAGATTTGCTGCGCCTCTATGAGCTCGTCGATGCGGTTGTGAAGGCCCAAAGCATCGAACCTGTCGTTTGGGGTTGACATTGGCAGTCCAATAGCTCGTTTATATGCCCTTTTAATCACATTGTTGATTTTTTCTTTTTCCGCCTTCTTAAGATTAAGGTAAGGGGTGACGTAGATAATCCGGCTGAAGATGAAAGCCTGGACGAGTTTCATGGTGCTTTCTTGTTTCATCCCCCCTTTTCGGTTGGTTATGCGTGAGATAAGGCGAATGGTCTGTGCAGTTTGCTTGTCCAAAGCCTTTATGATTTCCGTGTTACTTCCTGTGGCGTGGATATTTAAACCCAGGATTAGAATTGAGTTTACAGTAGGTATGGTTCTTCCTGCGTGATGCAGCTCAATCTGGGGATCACCAGTGGGCATTGATTGTTGCGTACGGTGTGCAGGGCGGAGGATAAGTAGTGCTGATTTCTTCGTGGAGCAGGTCAGACCCTTAGGAGAGATGAATTCGTTTATCGTATCTACGGCGAGTTGTAGTCGTTCTTGTATTTCTCCGTCACTACCTTTATTTGTCCAGAGCGTGATATCATCAGCATAAAAACTGAATTTCAGGTCCTTTATCCCCTCTAGTTTCTTGGGCAGATCCAGTAGAGCCATATTGAAAAGGTAGGGAGATAACACTGAGCCTTGCGGCGTTCCTCTGCTGCCGAGGTTGATATGTTCGCTTTGGATGCAACCAAGGCTGAGTGTAGCTGTCCTGTCACTTAGAAAGTTGCGGATATAGCGATAGGTTCGCGTTCCTACCTCTATCTTTTGGAGACTCTGGAGAATAGCTTTGTGCCTCACGGAACCAAATGCTTTGGCTAGATCTAACCCAAGTATGACTCTGGTGTCCAGAGAGGAACCCCCATGCCCCTCGAGAATCTGCTTCTTCAATCTAAGCATGGTGTCTTGAGTGGAGAGCTTTTCTCTGAAACCCACCATGGTGAAGGGGTACAGATCTTTTTCTTCCATGTATCGATTGAGTCTGTTGAGTACGACGTGTTCCAGAAGCTTTCCTAGACATAAAGTGAGGGATATCGGTCTCAGATTTTCCAGATTTAGTTTCTTTCCTGGTTTTGGGATCAGTTTTATTGCGGCTGCCTTCCACTGCCTTGGTATGTTGCCACTTTCCCAGCATTTGTTGAAGTATTTTGTCAGCACCTCCACTGAGGTGTCGTCTAAATTTCGGATCATTTTATTTGTGATTCCATCCGGTCCAGGTGCAGAGTTAACTCGTAGTGTTTGCATTGCGTAATTAACCTCTGCTAGCGTTATAGGGGCGTCCAACGCCTGGTTATTCATCCCGGAATACGGTGCCTGAAGGGTGGGTAGTTCTGCATTTAGGTATTTATGACATAATTCCTGGATAAGCTGTTGCTCTGTTCCGGGGTATGTATGTATGAATTTTGCAAGATTGTGCTTTTGGGTTGTTCTATTATTCTCTGGATCGTCAAGATAACGAAGGAGGTGCCACGTTTTCTTATTATCAATGTGTCGATCCATTGCTTCACACAGTGAGTTCCAAGACTGATTGGACAATTGTCGGGTGTAATCTTGTATCTGCTTATTAGGCTTGGCTATTCTCCTACGCAGATTGCGGAGGTGTTTGTGCGCTTGGAGCCTCTGTTGCAACCGTTTCTTTGCCAGCCACAAGTGAGCGAGTTTCGCATCCACATCTTTTGGTTCTTCCTGTCCCCTGGGAATCTCCTCTGTGGCGGTTTTGACGTCGTCAATTATTTGGCGCACTCAGCTATCGATGTCTGTGATTTCATTGATGGTCTTCCTTCCATTGTTGCGGACATGTCGAAACTTGTCCCACTCGGTGATCCTAGTCATTCTTGAGTTTACGTTACTTGAGGTGGTTGTTATTGTAGTTGCGACTATGTAATGATCACTGCCTAAGTCTTGTTGCAGATTGAACTATTGAGTGTTTTTGACGTTTTTGGTGAGCGATACGTCCGGCGTAGTATCTCTGGACACGCTATTTCCAATTCTGGTAGGGTAGGTAAAGTCGGTGCCGAGTGCGAGGTCTAATTGATGAATGTCTTCCCAAAGATTTCTACCTTTACGAGTTTCCTTATTGTAACCCCAAGCGGCGTGCGGGGCATTGAAGTCGCCAATAATTAGTAGGGGGTTATTCTTCGAGATGCTGAGGGTGGCTTTGAAGAGCTTGGTGAACTTGTGCTGCTGTCTTGGATTGCTGTATACGTTTAATACGAATATACTGTATTTAATTTTTTTGTTCTGACGTCCGATCATTTCTAGGAGGATGTGATCTGCCGTCTCAATTTCGGTGTTGTGCTGGATTACTCGGTTATTTCGTCTAACTAACGTTGCTATCGGAGGTTTGCCGGTAATTTCTGGCTGTACGTATGTAACGTACCCCGACAGCTTTGCAATTACACCAGTTTCTCGTAGTGCAATGACGTCAGGTTTTTTTGCTGTTTCCAAATGGCCAATGTATATCTGTAGGTTATGTCTTTTCCGTTGGTACCCTCGGCAATTCCACTGCCAGATTACATACTGGTTTTGAGATTTGGACTTGGGACCTGTACTGGCTGTCTTCGCTTCTAGTTGTGCTCCCCGACGATGTGAGTGTTGCCTGGAAGCCTGGGGTCGTTGCACTGTACTGCCAAGGTGTTTCCTAGCTTGGTGATTCTCGTGTTCATAAATCCCATTTGTTTCTGGATGCTAGCTGCAAAATCGGCAATTTTGGATTCGATCTTCTCGGTGATGGAGTCAAAGCGCTTATCGAGGTTAAGGCTTAGTTGCCTTCTGATTTCTTCTTGAATTCTTGGCCTGTTGAGGATTTCTGAAGCTTTCCTCTTGGGTGGAGGAGAGTCTGTCTCAGAATTTATTTCTGCCCCGTCCGCTTCTAGTAGCTCATTTTCAATTGTGGGTACTTGATTTACCGCTACCTGTCCGGTGTTAACCTGTGCCTTCAGTGCGGCTATTTCTTGCTTAAGTGCAACGTTTTCGCGAACTGTTGTCTCTAAGAGTTCACGGATCCTTTGTAGTTCCTGTTCAAGATGCGCATTTGGATGTGGTGCGCTGTGTGTTTGGTGTTGGTCTTGGGAAACCGCTGCTGCCCAGCTCACCTTATTGTCGTTGCGCTGGTCTTCTTCTTTCGGGTGATGATCTCTGCTAACAGCTCTGGCCTGGGATTTTGAGCGCCCCCGCGTTGAGCCGGAGACATTCTTGGATGCTGAGCGGGAGCTCCTTCTGCTGTTCTGTGCACCTTGTGTCCGTCGTGGTAGCCTTGGGAAGGACTTTGATCGGGCTCTCTCCTGGTTGTGCGCTTTGTCAAGTAGATCTTTCCGTGAAAGGTGTGCCGTAGTTCTCGATCGCTGCGTTTCCTCTCGACTGTCACTGCCCGAGGCGTCTGATACTGCATGTTGGTGTTGTAGGCGTTGTTGCTTGATTTTTTCCCATTTTCTCTGAATGAGCAGGTAGGGGGGTCTTGTACCCTTGGGGGCAACGTTTGTCACCGGTTATGTGGTCCTTGCCACATATTGCACATTGAGGTATGCATCCATGTGCACTGTCCGGGTTGGATGCGCCGCAGGTCTTGCAGGTTTTGTTCTCCGGCTTTGGGCATACATCTTTCCGGTGTCCTACACCCCCGCAGGCGTCGCAGATTTCTTGTTTCTTTTTGTGCAAAAAGCACCGATATTCTGCTCCTCTGTAGTACATGAAGTACAGAATTTGGCTTCCCTAGAACATGATCATAGCAGAGTTGGTCTTGCCCATTCTGCGTGCTGTTAGTATGGTAGGGTTCTTGCTATATTTCAGACTTTTGTTGATGTCTTCATCGGAGACGTAATCAGGGATATTATGAATGACGCCCTTGGTAGTGTCTTCAGGAGCAGTGGCGTAGGCCCTGATTTCATATGTCTTGTCGGATATGCGTATCTCTCTCAGCGCGTTGTATTTTTCGGCATTCCCAATCTTGGGTGCGCTGATAATTACGATGTTCTGTGTCGGGTTCGTCCTTACAATGTACATTTCTACATCGCTGGGCTGTAGTGCCGTAGCGCTGTTTATGGCGTCGCGTATCTGCGCGTCGCTGTGCTTGTGAAAGTCAAGCCCGTCACGCGGTCGGAGAACTATTTTGATGTCCTCTTTCGGTAACCGCGGTTGCCTGTAGCGCGCCGGAAGACGCGAGCGTGGCGAGTTGCCGCTTACTGGCGTGCTTGTTGCTGCTCCGGAACACCCTGTGCCCGGCCTCCTGGCCGTTGAGCTTAGCGTAGAGTACGTGCTCTGCCTGCGTTGTTTGTGGCATGAGAGCCAGCCTGCGTCGTTATGAAAATCTTCCGGTGAAATATCCTCACCTTCAACTTCTACTACTTCCATTTGTGTGGTGGTCGGAGGTCTGGGTTTGCTAGCGCCGGGCATATCACCGAAGTGGCGTCGGAGAGTTCGTCTGCAGCTGGCGCTGGCCCTCCAGCTGTGCGGCGGCCAGGCGAGGCTCCGAACTGCTGGTTAGGGTTAGCTGCCGAGCCACTGCCGTCGGTTTTCAATTCTCGGTGCCGGAGTGGTTCTCGGGTGGATCTCCGTGATCTTGGTTTCTGTCGCTGCAGGATGGTCTTGCGAACGCCACACTGTAGTTGAAAGCAGCCAAATTCGTGATACTGCGCCACGAGTAAAGAAAACATGCAGAGAGCAAGTGAGGCGCCTCCGCTCTTCTGCCTCGTCTTCTTCTTCCACGGAGCCGAATAACTTAGGAGAGAAAAACGGCTCCTCGGTTAGTAGTAGATATTTCAGGATTACCTCGCAGCCGTGTACTCGGCCTACTCTTACCATGTAGTCAACGGGAAATGCGCGTTTTAACAACGTGTCATGGATAAGTCCATTGGTCTGGGAACGTTGGAAATCATCCGCGAGAGTGGTACGGGCGTCGTGGACGCAAAATAAGTACCTGTAGTATGTTAGCGGGTGGCTGCAATTGAAAGAGCAGCAGAGACGTGCGGCGAGTCGTCGCCTAACAGCACCTGCGCACTCGATTTTCAAGACCACTGTGTAGCGGTTGTGGGAAGGGCCTATCCAAAGTTTATTTCCTAATCACACGCAAGGCGCTTGACATAACAGAACATAAATATTTCCCTGAACTCTACGGAAAACACATTCCACTGCACCCACCATATTGTTTAGCCGACAAAACAATGTTTTCTACTCAACGTGTTGTTACATTTTTAGCCGAGATTAAAGTTGTGCACCTCTTGTGAAGTCACGCGTAATCATTGCGGCCCCACACACCAGCCATCTGAATTGTCTTTTATTTTGTTTCACTTTGTGTAGACACAGGTTTTAGTATTTACGCTTGTTTCACATATTAAAGAGCTCGTTTTTTGGCCCTCTTTACCCATGTTGACCTTCCACCATTAATAATCAACCATCATCATCATCATTGTCGTCGCCTAACACGCCAATTACAAACTGATTTGATTTATCGTAGGGTTTACCACGCCAAAGTAGAAGGCTGAGGAATATTTTAAGTACCTACGGATTTTAGGCCAGCACCTCAATCTGGTCCTAAGCAGCCACACCGGCCGGAATCGAAACCACGTCTTTCGGTAAAGCAGCGCAACGTCCTAGCCACGGTGGTAGTGTGTTCGCACTGCCTACTGAATAAAAATATCGTATTGTTTTCAGTTTCCATTTGTTTTTGCTTTTTTTGATGCGGGCAATCATAAAAACGACAAACGCTTGGGCGCACATTCCCTTTTGAGATGGCAGATGGTGCCGCAAATGTGCTTTTGTATTGTAACACATATTTTTGGACAGTAAGTGCGGCTCAAATAATTAGTTGTGTAAGACGTCGAAAGCAATTTTTATCATAGATAATTTAGGAACATCAATGCTTACACATTAATTTTTTTTAACCTAAAATATGAAGGCTTCCAAGTTTTAACTGCAGAGTTTTTATTGATCTCTCATTTTGGCCGTTTACATTCAGCGTATCATAAAAGTTAGCGTATCATGTCGTGTTTTCAATACATTCATTGCCTATGTTAGCGCTTGTTTGTTTTATTGCTTTTATAGGCTCGATCACTCCTCTAACATCTGTGGAAGCTTACCATCAGTGTCGGTACATAACAATATAAATAAAGAACAAAAACCGGCGTCTTGCCTTCACTAACGATGAATAGCAAGTCTTAAGGTTTCAGGGCATAATTTAGGTGAACCATCGCGTAGAAACTACAGATGCCTCTAAGCGCAGTGTTTATAAAAAATCAACTCCCCTTATAATAAAGCAGTGATTGAGGAACGCGAAGCTGCCCATAATCAAGTACAGCACCAAACAAACGAATGAAAAATTCAGGGATACCATGTTTATTTATGATGGCTGGTGTGGTGGTGACGCCATTTCTACGTTATATGGCAGGTAGGGTTGTGTTAGAAAGCTCGGTTGGGTGACGCAACGTTGTCTTCCCATTTGCGCTTGCTTGAGGACGCATGATGACTGGATTGTTGTGAGCTGCTGCATTTGACACGGAAACAGGTCTGAGGACACTGCAACGAAGAATATCAATGTAATGCTGCCTGAGCTGTCAACAGAAAGGTTCGTTTTAAGCACTATTATGCATGGCGACCGAAAAGCCAGGAATTTCCGCGTGAAAGATTTTGCTACACACTCACTCATTTGGCGGTGTTATGAGACGCTATCGCTACACGGGCGAAAATAATTATTCAAGTATTGCCAGTTACCTTCACTAATGCCGATGCTGCGACGAAACCGGTGGTTGCCGACGACTTAAAACTAAGGCATAGGAAGTGTCTGGGATTGACCCGCATAACCAAAATGCAGGGATTATGATGCATTGGCTACTGCATGGAATGCCTGACGACTAGATCCCCAGGATGTTTCTGCACTCGCGTGAAGTGACTTAGATCTCAAGAGAACGTTGGCGTTTCTGGCGCAAACGACAAAGCCTCCCCACTCATTTTCTGTTCCTCAAGTTCATACTTGGTGTGACACGCGACGGCATACCACGGGGGCTCCACATAAAAGCTCTCATTTCACTCTGTATTGTGCCAGGAAGGCCACTGCTGGGCTTTTGGTGTCAACACAAACACACTTACGACGCAAGTACTTGCTTCGTGGTGCTGGCTCTGCCGGTGCTTTGGCGACACACAGAAGGCGTATGTGAAAACAGGACAATTTCGGAGGACCTGGGGAGAGCTTGGGCAAGTCCAAGCGCGTTTTACACGAAGCCGTGACGGAGAAAGTCACCAAATGAGTGCACAGTCCAGAGACAGCGCCGCCACCGTCGGAAAAACATCCAAATGAAATTAGAGACAACAGTGCAAGTAGAGGTGAAGAACTTTGGCCAAAGCTTGACTAATGCAAGAGGGAAGCGATAATGCAGGTCTTGATGGCCACGCTCCGACAATATGAGGTCTCCAGCAAAGAATACCGAAATCATGGACACAAGCACTGAAGTTTGCAAGCGACGAACCAGAAACTTTATTGCAAAAGGGTCAGACAGACGCAACAGCGAAAGAGAAACAGGCACTGAGGCGGCGGAATTCTGACAACGACGATGAAAATCCACGCTTACGCTTCGTTTATTTTTCAAGCCGAAAGTAAACATTCCGCCTGACTGAGGTGGTGGAAAATTTACGACGTGGAACTCGAAACTGCACTGGCAGTGACCCTATTCATGGGACTCGTGAAAAATATGTTGCGAGGTCGCCTTAATGAGGTATCAATTCTTTTTCTCCGAACACGCTTAAGAAATCGCATCTTTAATGCGATTTAGTAGAAATATCACTCCTGTCTTTGTCGGGGTTTTAGTGAAGGCGGTACTCGACCTGCTTGTACACGTGCGTACATAAAGGGCACTAAACGTACGAACAAACATTGAGCGTGACGCTAAACCAGGGCACTCTGCACCACAATGCAAAAATACCAGTGAGGTCGAATGTCCAAAAATGATAATCTGAATATCATTGCTACACACAAAGACACTATAACGAAGTGCAAGCGGATCGGGTAGAGCAAGGAGTTACGACCCGATGTTATGTTTGCATACCCGTGTAGTTCGTTTATCGGGACTCTGTGCTCTTTATGCCTAAGAAGTCGTTAGTAATTGTGCTTCAGAAGGTTATGTCGTAAAGAGGGATGCATTATTGTGCGTGACTAATTCTTCCGGGTTTATTTAAAAAGCTATACGCCTGCACGTGCCACAAAAACCAACGTAAATATAGGTGTTAATAAGGCGCGTTGAATGTTACCTAGTTGACGAGAGAAATATTCTTTGATTCGGTTACCGCAATATAGTGTTTGTCACGTGGATGATAGAGGAAGAAGCGTAATTTTCTGTTGTGCAGACCTATGGGGCCCACTTTTACATAAACATAGCTTAGAAGATGTTGCCACCCTTGTTCTGGGAGGGCGGCGCGTGCAGTACAAGCACCACCAAAACTGCACGCTTGCTCGATTGGTCGCAGCCAGTGGTTGTAGTTATATGTGTACCCCGGGGTTGTCTAGTTATAAAAATTTGGAGATGCTATCTAGGTCACCCCGAAACCCATCGTACTCCTACCTGAGTATAATAACAGTGGTTCCGAGATAGCCCGGGACCTATTTAGAGTTTTCTACCTTCGAAACTTAATGTTTGATGCCAAGGAACGTCGGCTTACCGCTTTGAACAATTTTTAACCCATGTCTAATTATTTTTTTTCCCAAAGTGTCCCTGCCTTCTAGGGCGGTGAGGCTTGGGGTTACTCCAGTTTGTTTATATCGTGTTTCAATGAGTGCGGTTATTATTCGACCGTTCTTTTCTACTAAATACCTGCCCAAATTAGCGGAAACGTTTTTTACCTATTTCACCTTTTTCAACATCCGAACCAGGTGCATTACTCGTTTATTGTATGATTTGATCCCGGCGACCATCCGATTTGGGCAATGGCGACTGTGCTTTGTTTACATTTCGGCTTTACCAAAAGCCAAAATGTAAACAATGCCTTTACCAAAAATGCACCTAGCGAGGTGATTCAACTTCTGAAACTATCGCAACAGCAACGCGATAACGCGAGTACTGCCGAGAAGTTAGCTAGGTTATTTCATCTTGTGAGTGACACAACGCGCGCTTCTGGCCCAGGGCCGAATAAACAAAAGCGTTTATAACTGTAAAACTATTCGTATTAGAACGTTCACGTTTGGTTCCGAGGGGCTATAAAACGTTATGAAGGAAAATTGCCAGAGGATTAAACTTCCAAGACAGGTTTCCTGACAAAAATGTATAAAATTGCGTGCCGCCGTGCAGCACGTCCGCTAGGAATGGAATCTTGTAGAACGTTCCAGAAGCGTCCACTTACCTTCCATTGCCATTTATATAGGGGTCTAACTTATCCCTGATACTCTGCACTGATCGTGTTCCTTTATGGACTATATTTTTGCTGGGAACGACGTCATCTGCTTAAACTTTTTGACACAGCGGAATGGGTGGTGTGCTGTCGAAACAGCCGAACATATTAAGTTTCTATATAGGCCTTTGCTTCTACTGCATCAGTTATGTATGTGCGAACTAGCTGCTTCGCGTTGATATCGTTATATTTCTTATTTATTTTTGATATTCTTAGAATATATATACAATTGCCAGTTCAGGCAAAAAATATATTTAGTATTCGGTGAGCCTGACGTCGCGCTTGTGGATTTTTTATCACCATTGTTTTGAGAAAGCAAGGTGGAACAATTTGAGTGACCAGAAGCTACGTGACGTAAAAGTGGTAACACAAGGAATGGAAACAATAGAACACAAAACCGGCTCTGACTTGACGTCCCCTTCTCTTTTCCACGATTCGAAAGCTGCATATTCTATATCGCCATCACAGCCATCGGTAGCCACTGCATACCATCATGGATACAAAAAGCAAATGAAAGTTAGTAGTACACCTCTATGAACAATTAAATGGTACTAGAGTTCGATGTGCACTGATTTTGTTCTAATAACACGCAGTAATTGAAGACCTATTGTTACAAAATATATTATATTGAGGAAAAAGCACTGGGCATAATGTGTATTTCTATATTATGATCAACGGCTCACTTGCCAGTTTGAACATCTCCGTAATTCACTTAGCGTTCCTTCGATTCTGTAAAGACATTTTCTTTGCAAATCATGTTACTTTCTGCCGGATAGAGTTACCAAGAATATAGGATACCGTTGTAGCAGGCTGGAGCCTGGGCCGGAAGAATATCACAATCACCGCGCACAGCAGCCTAGCTCAACAACACAATCGTATGTGAAACACCTAGGCATTTACTATCCAAAGTCTCCTTCCCTGTTGCGCCCCCTGGACAGGTCGTGAGACGTATAATGACAAATGTTCGCGTGTTCAAAGCGTCCTGGAGTGTTGTGATACGCTAGAAAAACGTGTAGCCGTTCATCAAGTAGACACTGAAAAGGCATTTGGTCAAGTCGCCCTTTATATCCTTTTTAGTATTCTTGAACACTGAACCATAGGATGTGTTTATATTACAAAGTGTAAAATTGTGCAACGTGACTAGTTCTTCAATCCTCATGGTAAACAAAACGCTAAGTAAAGACTTAGAAGTCATTCGTGCGTACTGTAAGGATGGTCCTTAGACGCCTTGCTTTTCGTCGTATATCTTCATCCTCTGTGCAGGAAAATCCGATACGACGAGTTAATACCACTATTTTTGATACAAGAAGGCAGAGTTAAGGCTATATCGTATGCTGATGATATAGTAAGCACAATGGGTGTCAGTAGAATAGCAAAAAAAAAAACCTTCAAAGACTGCCAAGCACACGGAGAGCGCGAGAAATTAGAACAATTCCCTGGGCATTTGGCACGGATCCTGCGAAGGTACGCCGGTATTTTGGGCAACTATACTAGACCCCTACACCTGCCAAGTACCTGGGTGTACCCATACAAGGGCAATACAGGCACCTGTCGGAAGGCTGAGCCGAGGAAAATGAGAGAGCCTCAAGCAACACAATGAACTAGGATAGGAGGGCTTTTCAATGTTGCAAGAGCCACCGTTGGAAAATTTGTTAGCTACTTAGAGTTCGTACGTTATCTTGGCCATCTGTTTGTCAAGAAAATTTGTGGAGAAACTCCCCTGAGTTCTTCAGAATTTATGTGGCGTTCTGAATGGGAACGAGCATGCAACATTAACTTTTGCTTTTGGTATTAAGTTAAGAACTGGGTTTTTTTAACTCATTCTTGAACTAATCATTTGGCGCTTTTTTTGTTGAGACATCACGCTCATACCACTTTGTGCGGATAAATCAAATAAGTTTGCAAGATCCGTTCATTGATTTTATTATTTAATAATTTGCGTTCATATTCGCCACTGTGTGAAGGTTGTGGCAGATATTCGTGTGGACATTTAAATTTTTAAATGCCGGTTTTTTTACTAATAACGTATCATTCTCTTGCTTGTCCTCATTGATCATCTTGTCTACGGCAGAGGAAGGGGCAAAAATGCTGTTTAATAAAGATTAAACAGATACCATGTAGGTGTTTCAGCAATGGTTTTTTCTTCCGATTTCACCGTTGCACACTTCCCGCGGAGACTTAGCTCAAGGTTATAGAAATATTAACAACGGGGAACATCGACTGCAGAATCTGTAAGGCACCCGAAACACATCTTTTCGGGTGGATTTCATTGGCGCTTCTACTGGGACATACCTCAGCAGGCAGTAAACAGATTCGGCAACCTCCGCGATTGAGATGCGATAGCTCTGAAAACAGAGAAGCTGCTAATATTCACAAGCAGAAATTGGTTTTTTAGCTTCGGCAGTCCCCGCCGGAATTCAAGATCTTGTCGACGTCATTTGAAACGCTCGCAATCGTCTTCACACTTCCTTTCGGTATGCTCCCCTTCTTCCCCGTAAAGGGTACTTTTATAGGTCTGCCTATCTTATCGGTACATCGCACACTGGTGCCGTAGAGCGCATGCCGTCTCTCTCAACAAGGAGAACACCAGCACGTCAGAGCTGGCGTCATCACAAGGAACCGCAACCCCGGACGCACACCTTTCCACCCGAACATCTGTGACGTTACGCCCATTTCCCATGCCTTTTTGTCAGCTGTTCGCAGCTTCGTCAGTTCCCCTCTCAATACCTCAAGAAGCAATTGTGTCCTCGGCACTTTGTTGCGCCCAGTTTTGAGGTGCGCGAGGCCCGGACGGAAATCAAGCTTAAACGTATACGGTATTACGAGGCTTGCCTAGCACTTACTGAATCCGTTTTCTATCCGCGGAAAAGATTGAAAGTGTGCCCTATGACAACTTTATGGTGCTGAGTCTTAATGGCTAATGGAGGGGTATAATGGCGGAGAGACATGTATATCTAGGTGCCCTACAGGCTTGAATGGAATATATTAGTTACGTACGAGAAGTATATAGCGCTGAAAACGAGCGCGCTGAGTGAATTCTCGTGTTCAATGAACTTCCCACAATAAAGCACTTCTACTTCACCACTACAGCCAGTTAATGGCTGGTGTTTTACCCGTTTATAGGTTATCCGCGTGATGAGGTCGTTGTAGACAAATATGAAATAATAATACAAAGCTGCAGTTGCCCTATCGGGTAGGCGTTATCTGCTCAACGCCAGAGACACAGGTTTGATTTCTCCCACGGGAAGCCTTTTACTTTCCGTCACTTCAAACACAGTTTAATATTTGTGATAGAAAATAGGAGATCTTGCAGTGGTTTACACTTCAGACAATGTTTGTGAGAGGGCAAATCTTTCAGTTGAAACAAAAAGCTAACAGCTTAGCTTTAAAATATTACCAGAAAGTTTATTCCTATCATGAGGTGACCAATCCCGTAATATTACTTCTGCCTGTGTGCTTTCGAAACTTTGGTCCAGATTTTCAAAAAAAAAAAAAACATTTGTAGTGCTCGCATTTCTATGAATGACATTGCCATTCGAGAGCATTCGTAATCACGCGGCAAAAACGTTTCTAGAGACCCTGTGTAGAAAACCACATACAACTTTGCAACCCTTTGCAGCCAAACCAAATCAGCCCTTTCGCTAGCTTGATTTAAGCAAAAGCTTAATAGGGGCAGTCATGCTCCTCCAAGAAGACAGGCTGTTTTATTGGCGAAGCCTTTTAGTGGCTGGCGCTGCTGGCGTTCTGTCTTCGTCGTAGTAATTGACGTTAGTGTCATGTAGTCATGGCACTAAACACTGGGAAACTCGTTTACGCCCTGCGCTATAACGTAACTCCCACAAAAAAAAACACCTGGACACTCCTCTACGCTTCACGCTGGAGGGCTTCGTAACGCGTACGAAAAAAATACACCGATACACTCGTCTATGCCTCGCGCTAGACAGCTTCCTGCTTCAAAGACTTCACAACAAAGCTGCATGACTGTGTGCCTGTACACCCCAAGGTTTCATCTCTCTTGGCAAAAATGCCAAAGCGCCAAGAAAGCACTTATACACGGCATGCTTCACCCCTCACGAAGGTTCACGTTAGTGGAGGCGGCCCGAGACTTTTTTCTTGTACAATTCCCTCATTCAGTTCTTTTTCTTCGACTTTGCGTCTTAGAATTTTAGTTGACAGAAGATATCACGGAAAGGGCAAACTGCACTTTGGCAAAGGTGAAAAGGAACTGCTATTACCTAAGTATTCTCATACAGAACTTTGTCTCTAAGTTTTTGTATTTGTTTATACTGTCGCGAAACATGTATGGGTATGTTTATTTATGGTTTGCTTTTACTGCCCGACCGAGCTCGGCTCATTTATTTGTGTACCAAGTAATGCGCGTGTTCCATTCTTTATTTTTATGCCGCATGGACTATCCTATTCAGATAAGGAAACTGTTTCGGCCTAAAGTCACTGGCCAAGACTAGTCTCCTATGATCTACAATGTTGTGGATGTAAATCGACGGTTCGACAAACACTCCCGCCCATAGATAAATTCCTGCAGATCGGACTCCTCGGCATTCGATTCATCAACGCTCGCCTACGCAGGTTATTTTTTGAGTGCTTCTTCGGCGTCTGTCTATTGTTTGAGTTGTTAGGAGACGACAAGTTCGCTCCAATAAACGTGTTTTCCTTGAAGACAACTGCGTCATCTTTGGCTTCGTGACATCTGGTGGAGGTGCGGGGTACGCACCCTTAATGCTCCCAACGACCTCTGGAAGCCGCTAACCAGTCCACCTAGAGCCAGCCGCCGATTGCAAGGTCTCCAACCGGAGTTTGGTTTTCTGCCAGACGGACCCAAAAGAGCGACCGCTGCAACCACCACCATGGCGCAATAAGCGACGTCACCAATCGTCCTGCAGCAGCCCCGTGAACCGCCATCACTCCGAGGTGCCCCAAGAAGAATGGTTGGAGAAACGAGTGCGTCCGGATCTTCAACAGGTGGCACGTCAAAGAAACGTTCCGGCTTGTTTTCTTTTACTTTGAAGTTTCAGCTCGAACTTCGTTCGAGAACCACGAGAGCTCTTTAAACAACTCGACTGATTTCAAAAGCGAGTTCCTGAAAACATTAGCCAGCGTAGTGCGAAAAGAACCAGCCGCCCTTTTGCTGCAAACGCGCACTCAACAACCCAACCAAGCAGTCGTGATCTTTGTTGAGGAGGTGCGGAGATTGTTTCGCAATGTGGACCCGGAAATGAGCAAAGAAAAGAAACTGAGGTTTTTGATGCGACGTGTAAAGCAAGAGCTTTCTGCCTGTCTTGTCTGCCCGCCCTCCCCCCACCCCCCAACGCTAACCGAATTCGCGTCTGAAGCCGTCGCGATGAAGAAGACGCTCGAAATTCGAACGCGGCAGTACGACCGCCCTTTCAACACGCTGTTCTCTGGGACCATCGGTGCCTGAACTGTAAGCTCCGAAACATTGCGGGAGACCATCCGAGCACTGGTTAGAGGGGAGCTGCGGAAACTTTTGCCAACAACGCCGCAACCTCAATTAGCTTCCCTGACTGACGCCATTCGAGCAGAGGTTCAACAGGCGCTGGGGACTTCTACTCCATCCGAAGCAATCTGTGAGCCACAAGCTATGAGCTACTCCGTAGCTTTTCTTCGACCCGCACTGCTCCGACCCGTCGTTAAGAGGCACCGCCGTACTGCCGTTCACTGTAGCCTGCCCGACCCCCTGTAGTCCAAAACCAGACGACGAGGACAACCGACGCTGGCGAACGCCCGATAATCGCCCACGGTGCTACCACTGTGGAGAGGCCGACCACTTCTACCGTCGCTGTCCCTACTAGAGGCTCGGTTTGCGAGGTTTCTCCGTCGACGCACCACGCCCAAGACCTGGCCAGCACCCTACTGAAATCGAACAATAGCTCTTCAACAGCAACCGAAGAACAACCCGCTTTAGCCGTTCACCGTCGCCCTACCCGTCCCAGTCGCAGAGCCGCCGTAGCACTGCTGACGTCGCATGCGGAAGGTCCACCATTCGACGCAGGGGAAACTAAAAGCAGCTACTTCAGGGGGTTAAGTTGCACGACCGCCGAAAAATGAAAACCCTCCAACGGTGCAGCAACTCGCTCAAGACGATGATTCGCGACATGCCCTCAGCCTGACGAGCCGATCTAACCCTTACTTGACTTCTGAGCACGACGACAACGACACGGCGCGACACATATCCGACATGACCGAACCTGCCGCTAAAAATATAACGAAGACTACGACGCATAGTGCCCGACCTCCAACACGCACAATCCGAGATACGACGAAAGACTCACCCGGAACTCGCGAAAGGCGGCGTCCGGCGTACAGCTGTCGATCGACGGCTTTGATATTGTCACGAAGCCAAGGACGACGCAGTTGTCTTGCAGGAGAAACAAGTTTATTGGAGCGAACTTGTGCTCCCCTAACAACTCAAAAGAATACAGAGGCGGCGAAGCAGCGGTCAACAAAGTGACTTGCGTCAGCGAGCGTCGCAGAATCGAATGCCCCGGCGTCCGCACTGCAGGCTTTTTATCTTTCGGCGCGCGTGGTTCTCGAAACGTCGATTCGCATCGAGAACATAGTAGATCCAAGAAGATTATTCTGGGCTGTTCACGTTAGATCGGAATGCTCTCCCTATCACAAAAGATAACACATGCGGCACAGAAAGAAAGAATGGAACACGCGCTTCCCTTGGCGCAGAGATAACGCAGACCGGCGCAGCCGGGCGGTAAAAGCAAAACACAAATAAACAAACCCAATGTATGGTTCGCGGCATTACCCCCCCTCTAAGAGTGCATCGACCCGATGCTAACATAAGCGACAGTCCGAACAAATGAAAATAAAAGTTCGTCATCGTCCGTAAAAAGGTTTTAGGCGAACCACGTGGACGACTTCAGGCCGCCTGCGTTGTCGTGATGTGCCGGAGTCACCATCAGGGATCACTTCGTAGGTAAGTTGGCCAACACGTCGTAGAATCTGGTAGGGTCCGAAATAGCGTCGCAGGAGCTTCTCACTGAGTCCGCGTCGTCGGATGGGAGTCCAAACCCACACACGATCCCCTGGTTGGTACTCGGCGTCTCGGCGTCGGAGGTTGTAGCGGCCCGCATCCAACAGCTGCTGGTCCGTTATACGAACTCGAGCGAGCTGGCGGGCCTCTTCCGCACGTTGAAGATATCCGTGGACGTCGGCGTTGAGGTCGTCGTCTTCTACGTGCGGAAGCATGGCGTCGAGCATCGTAGTCGGCCTTCTACCGTAGACAAGCTCGAACGGCGTCAGCTGCGTCGTCTCCTGGATAGCCGTGTTGTACGCAAACGTGACATACGGGAGCACTTCGTCCCAAGTCTTGTGTTCAACGTCAACGTACATTGACAGCATATCTGCGATTGTCTTGTTCAGACATTCTGTTAGTCCGTTCGTTTGGGGGTGGTACGCCGTCGTTCTTCGGTGATCCGTGTTGCTGTAGCGTAATACTCCTTGCATCAGCTCCGCAGTAAATGCCGTTCCGCGGTCTGTGATTAGGACTTCCGGGGCTCCATGTCGCAGCACCACTTGGCTTATAAAGAACTTTGCCACTTCTTGTGCAGTCCCCCTCGGAAGAGCGGCGGTCTCGGCGTAGCGCGTCATGTAGTCTGTCGCTACGACAATCCACCTGTTCTGTGATCGTGACGTAGGGAACGGGCCTAAAAGGTCCATTCCAATCTGTTGAAATGGTCTCGATGGGACGGCGATCGGTTGTAGAAGTCCGGCGGGTCTTGTCGGCGGCGTTTTTCGTCGCTGGCAGTCACGGCAGCTCCGGACGTAGTGGGTGGCGTCAGAGGTAAGGCCGGGCCAGTAGTACCTCGCCTTGATTTTTCCAATAGTGCGGGCTGTGCCGAGATGTCCGGAAGACGGGTCGTCGTGGCACGCTTCCAAAATTTCGTCACGAAGGTCCGCGGGGATGACGAGAAGGTAATTCGCTCTTGTTCCGGGGCTGAAATTCTTCTTCACGAGGACGGAGTTTCTCAGGCTGAATGCTGGTAAGCTGCGTTTGAAGGTTCTAGGAACGGCAACGTTGCATCCCTCGAGGTACTCGATTATGACGCGTAAGTCGGGGTCGGCACGCTGCTGGGCGGCTAGGTCGCTCTCCGTCACGATCCCGAAGAACGCGCTGTCTTCATCAGAGTCTTGTGGTGGTGGGTCGACGGGGGCGCGGGACAGGCAGTCGGCGTCGGAGTGTTTCCTGCCGGATTTATAAACGACTGTAACGTCGAACTCCTGCAGGCGCAAGCTCCACCGCCCAAGACGGCCAGAGGGGTCCTTCAAATTGGCGAGCCAACACAGCGCATGGTGGTCTGTTACAACCTTGAATGGCCTTCCATACACGTATGGGCGAAATTTTGAAATCGCCCATATAATAGCCAGGCACTCTTTCTCAGAGGCAGAATAGTTTTTCTCCTCCTTCGACAGACCACGGCTGGCATAGGCGATTACCCTTTCGCAGCCGCTTTGCTTTTGGACAAGGACGGCACCCAAGCCTATATCACTGGCGTCCGTGTGCATTTCCGTTTCGGCATTTTCGTCGAAATGAGCGAGCACGGGCGGGCTTTGCAGGTGTTTTTGCAGCTCGCAGAATGCTTTTTCTTGGTCGTTTTCCCAGCTGAAAGGGGTGCTGTCTTTCGTCAAGCGCGTGAGTGGCTCTGCAATGTGTGCGAAGTTTGCGACGAAGCGCCGGTAGTATGCGCACAGCCCGAGAAATCTTCGCACGCCCTTCTTGTCTTTCGGCCTAGGGAAGTTCGCGATAGCTGAAGTTTTTGCCGGGTCAGGTAGGACTCCCGCGGCGTTGACGACGTGGCCCAAGAACTTGAGTTCCTCGTATGCGAAACGGCACTTTTCAGGCTTCAGCGTCAACCCCGACGTACGAATTGCCTCGAGTACAGACTCCAACCTTGCAAGGTGTTCGTCGAAAGTCCGGGCGAATACCACTACGTCGTCGAGGTATACGAGGCAGGTGTGCCACTTAAGGCCAGCTAGCACAGTGTCCATGACTCTTTGAAACGTCGCTGGTGCTGTGCACAGCCCAAACGGCATCACCTTGAACTCGTATAGGCCGTCTGGGGTTATAAATGCAGTCTTCTCTCGGTCTCTCTCGTCCACTTCAATTTGCCAGTAGCCGGTCTTCAGGTCCATCGATGAGAAGTACTTCGCGTGGCAGAGGTGGTCGAGGGCGTCGTCGATTCGGGGGAGGGGGTACACGTCCTTTTTCGTGATTTTGTTCAGTCTCCGGTAGTCAACACAAAACCTTAATGTGCCGTCTTTTTTCTTTACGAGTACGACGGGCGCAGCCCAGGGGCTTTTCGATGGCTGTATAATGTCGTCGCTGAGCATGTCGTCGACTTGAGTCCGGATGGCTTCCCGTTCGTGTGAAGAGACGCGGTACGGTGACTGTCGGGTAGGTCGGGCTCCATCTTCGGTTATTATTCGGTGCTTCGCTAGAGGGGTCTGACGTAGTTTTGCGCTCGACGAAAAACATTCGCTATAGCGACGCAGCAAAGCCAATAATTTGTTTCGTTGTTCTTGCGGTAGCGCCGGATTCACGTGCAAGGGCTGAGGGAGCTTGAAGGTTTCTACGGGTGTGCGTTCAAAGTCGGCGACCGCGATCACGTCACTTGCTTCTTGCGCTTCTTCGAGGAATGCAATTGCCGCGCCCTTGTTTAAATGCTGGTACTCCTCGGTGAAATTAGTAACCAGAATGTGGGATTGGTGTTCCTTGAAGCGCGCAATGCCTCTTGCGACCGACACACCACGGACGAGAAGCACCCTTTGATCAGTGTCTACGATAGCGTCGACGTCAGGAGCAGCATCTTCACAGTAGACTGCGACCATCAAGCTTGCGCGGGGTGGCAGGGTGACATGATCATCGGCAATCCTTACAGCAGCACGTCGTTCGGGGTTCGGTTCCGGCGTCATGGAGTGATTGGGGGAAAAAGTTATTGACTTGGTCTGCAGATCGATTATTGCCCCGTTGTCCATCAAAAAGTCCATCCCAAGAATTACGTCGCCGGAGCAGTTAGGCAGAATGACGAACGCCGCAGGGTACGTTGTGCCGTCTATGGTGACGCGCGATGTGCACGTTCCGCTTGGCGTCACGAGGTGGCCTCCTGCTGTGCGTATGTGCGGACCGTCCCATCTGGTCATAACTTTCTTCAGTTTAGACGCAAATGGTCCGCTCATTACCGAATAGTCAGCTCCCGTGTCTACGAGGGCGACTACGTCAAAGCCGTCGATGGACACCTTGACGTCAGAAGCAGTCTTCCTCGAGTTTCGGGTTCGTCGGGGCGTCGTATCTCTGCTTGTACGTGTTGACGGTCGGGCAGTGTGCATCGTCGTTGTCGTCGTCTTCTCAACGGACGTCTCGGTCAGGTCGGGTACGCGTCGCGCCGTGTAGCTGTCGTCGTGTTCAGGAGACTCGTTAGGGCTGGGTCGGGTCGTAGGGATGAGGGCATGTCGTGAATGATGGTCTTCAGCGAGTCGCTGCGTCGTTGGAGGGTTTTCATTTTTCCGCCGTTGTGCAACTTTACCTCCCGAAGTTGCTGCTTTTAGTTTCCCCCGCGTGGGCTGGGGGACCTTCCACGTGAGAAGTCAGCATTGCTACGGCGGTTCGGCGATTGGTACGGGTAGGGCGATGGCGAGCGGTTGAAACGGGATGGGCCACGGCTGGTTTCAGATAGATACTCGTCGATCTCACGTGGTCGTTGGCCAGGGAGAGGGCGAGGTGCGTCGACGGAGAAACCACGCAGTCCGAGTCTCTTGTATGGGCAGCGACGGTAGATGTGGTCGGCCTCTCCGCAGTGGTAGCACAGAGGACGATTATCGGGAGTTCGCCATACGTCCGTCTTCCTCGGCGTCTGGTTTCGGGCTACCGGGGGTCGGGCGGGTGACAGTGGGCGGCGGTACGGCGGGGCCTCTTGACGGCGTGTTGGGGCAGGGCGGGGTCGACGAACAGCCGCAGAGTAGGTCATAGCCTCGGGCTCGCGGGGTGCTTCGGACGGCACAGAAGTTCCCAAAGCCTGCTGTACTTCTTCCCGGATCACGTCGGTCAGTGAAGTGACTTGAGGTTCTGGTGTCGTCATCGGGAAAAGTTTCCGCAGCTCCTCCCTTACCACTGCGCGGATAGTGTCGCGTAGTGAGTCGGAGTTAATAGCGCTGGCACCAATCGTCTCCGAAACCAGCGCATTGATTGGGCGGTCGTATTGCCTCGTTCGGATTTCGAGCGTCTTCTCCATCGCGGCGGCCTCAGACGCGAATTCGGACACGGTCTTGGGGGGGTTGCGAACAAGGCACGCGAAGAGCTCTTGCTTCACACCTCGCATCAGAAACCGTAGTTTCTTTTCCTCCGTCATTCCTGGGTCCGCACGGCGAAAAAGTCGCTTCATTTCCTCGACGAAGATTACGACTCCTTCGTTCGGGTGTTGCGTTCGAGTTTCCAGCAAAATCGCAGCTCGTTCTTTTCTCACCACGGTCGTGAAGGTCTTAAGGAACTCGCTTTTGAATTGCGTCCAGTCGGTCAAGGCGCTCTCGTGGTTTTCAAACCAAGTTCGAGCTGCATCCTCCAAGTAAAAGAAAACATGCCGGAAGGTTTCTTCATCGTCCCACCTGTTGAAGATCCGCACGCGCTCCAGCTTCTCCAACCATTCCTCTGGATCTTCAGCGGGGGCTCCCCGGAACGATGGCGGTTCCCGGGGCTGCTGCAGCATGATTGGCGACGTTGTTTCTTGTACCATGGTGTTGGTTGCAGCGTTCCTTCTCTTGGGTCCTTCTGGCATCAAACCGAACTCGGGTGGTAAATCTTGCAGGCGGGGGCTGGCTCTTGTTGGACTGGCTTGGCGGCTTCTCGAGGTTGTAGTGGGCATGAAGGGTGCGTACCCCGCACCTCCACCAGATGTCACGAAGCCAAGGACGACGCAGTTGTCTTGCAGGAGAAACAAGTTTATTGGAGCGAACTTGTGCTCCCCTAACAACTCAAAAGAATACAGAGGCGGCGAAGCAGCGGTCAACAAAGTGAATTGCGTCAGCGAGCGTCGCAGAATCGAATGCCCCGGCGTCCGCACTGCAGGCTTTTTATCTTTCGGCGCGCGTGGTTCTCGAAACGTCGATTCGCATCGAGAACATAGTAGATCCAAGAAGATTATTCTGGGCTGTTCACGTTAGATCGGAATGCTCTCCCTATCACAACAGATAACACATGCGGCACAGAAAGAAAGAATGGAACACGCGCTTCCCTTGGCGCAGAGATAACGCAGACCGGCGCAGCCGGGCGGTAAAAGCAAAACACAAATAAACAAACCCAATGTATGGTTCGCGGCAATATAGTCGCCCTCATTGACACAGGTGAAGACTACTCCCAAATGAGCCAAAGAAAGTTACGACCAGATTGGACGGTCCGCACATATGCACAGCTGGGGGCCACCTCGTGACGCCAAGTGGAACGTGGATATCGCGCGTCAATGCAGACGGCACAAAAAAACCTGCGGCGTTCGTAATTTTGCCTAACTGCTCCCTCGACGTAATTCTCTGAATGAACTTTTTGACGGAGGAAGGTGTAATAATTCATCTTCAGTCCAAGTGTATAACTTTTTCCTGTCTTCATTCCATGACGCCGGAACCGAACCCCGAACACCGTGCTGCTATAAGGATCGCCGACGATCATGCCGCCTTCCCAGCCCGCGAAAGCTTGATGATCACCGTTTACTGTCAAGATACTGTTCCTGACGTCGACACTATTGTAGAGAGTGACCAAAGGTTGCTTCTCGACCACGGTGTCTCTGTCGCAAGAGGCATTGCGCTTTAAGCAACGCCAATCCCAAGTTTTCGTCACTAAATTAACCAAGAAGTACCACCATTTAAACACGGGCGCGACTATTGCGTTCCTCGAAGAAACGCAAGAAGCAAGTGTCGTCATCGCGGCTGCAGACTTTGAACGTGCACCCGAAGATACTGAAGCTTGCGCATACCTTCGACGTGAATCCGGCTTTACCCGTAAGAATACCGGAACAATTTTTTGGCTATGCTGCGTCGCTACAGGGAGTGGTTTTCTTCAAACTCAAAACTACATCAGACACCTCTAGCGAAGCATCAATAATAATCGAATAGGGAGCCCGACCTACCCGACAGTCACCGTACCAGGTCTCTTCAAACGAGCGGGAAGGCATCCAAACTCAAGTCGAAGACAATCTCAGCGACGACATTACACAGCCATCGAAAAGCCCCTTTTGCTGCACCGGTCGTACCCGTGAAAAAAAACGACGTCACAGTGAGGTTCTGTGTTTAGTACCGGCGACTGAACAAAATCACCAAGAAAGACGTGTACACCCAGCCACGATTTGGCGAGGCCCTCGGCCAACTCTGCCACGCTAAGTATTTCTCATTGATGGATCTGAAGACCGGCTACTGGCAAATTAAAGTGGACGAGAGAGATCGAGAGAAGACTGCATTATTAACCCCGGACGGCCTATACGAGTTCAAGGTGATGCCGTATGAGTTATGCAGGGCGCCAGCAGCGCTAAAAGAGTCACGCTAGCTGGCCTGAAGTGGCACACCTGCCTTGTAAACGGCCATCTACGATGTGGTATTCGCCTGGATTAACGCTGAAGGCTGAAAAGTGCTGCTTCGTGTACGAGGAGCTGACATTTTTGGGTTCACGTCGTCAACAATGCCGGAGTTCAGCCTGACCCGGCAAAAACTTCAGGTATAGCGACCTCCTTCCCAAGACGCAAAGACAAGAAAGGCGTGCGAAGATTTCTCGGATTATGCCCACACTACGGCGCTTCGTCGCAAACTCCGCACGCATTGCAGAGCCACCCACGCGTTTGACGAAAGATAGCACCCCTTTCAGCTCGAAAAACGCCCAAGAAACAGCATTCTGCGAGCTGCAACAACGCCTGCAAAACCCGCCCGGGGTGGCTCATTTCGACGAAAACGCCGAATTGGAAATGCACACCGACGCTAATGGTATAGGCTTGGGTTCCGTCCTCGTCCAAAACCAAAGCGGTTGCCCGAAAGTAATGGCCTATGCCAGCCGTGGTTGTCGAAGGAGGAGAAAAACTACCCGGCCTCTGACTACGTGTGCCTCGCTATTATATGAGCGATTTTAAATCTTCACCAATACGTGTGTGGCAAGCCATTCAAGGTTGTGACAGACCACCATGCACTGTGTTAGTTCGCCAATTCGATGGACCCCTCTGGCCGTCTTAGGCGGTGGAGCTTCCGCCTACAAGAATTTGACGGTACAATCGTGTAAATCCGCGAGGAAACACCCCGGCGCCGACTGCCTGTGACACAATCCTGTCCACCCACCACCACAAGACTCCGATGAAGACAGCGCGTTCTTCGAAGACGTCACGGAGAGTGACCTAGCCGTCCAGCAGCATTCCGACCCAGACTTACGCGTCATGATTAAATATCTACAAGAACGAAACGTCGCCGTACCCAGGGCCTTCAAGCGCAACTTACCAGCATTCAGTCTGAAAAACTCCGGCCTCGTTAAGAAGATTTTCAGCCCCGGAACGAGAGCGAATTATCATTTTGTAATTCGTGTGGATCTTGGTGACCAACTTACGGAAGCGTGCCACGACAAACCGTCTTCTCGACATCTTGGCGGAGCTCATACAATTGGGAAGTTCGAGGCGAAGTACTACTGGCCCCGCTTTACATCCAACGTGACCCGCTACGTCCGGAGCGCCCATGACTGCCAGCGACGAAGAACGCCGGCGATGAGACCCGCCGGACTTCTGAAGCCCATTGCCGTCCCATCGCGTCCCCTCCAGCAGATTGGAATGGCCGTTCTGGGGTTGTTTCCTACGTCACGAACCAAAAACAAGTGGATTGTTGTAGCGACAGACTACATGACGCGCTACGGACAGACCGCCGCTCTTCCGAGGGGGAGTGTACAAGAAGTCACGACGTTTATCATAAATCATGTTGTGATGCGACCCGGAGCCCCTGAAGTCCTAATCACGGACCACGGAACGGCCTTTACTGCGGCGGCTATGCAAGGAATCTTACGCTACAGTAACACAGATCCCCGAAGTACGACGGCGTACCTCCCCCAAACGATGGGTGTGACGGAACGTGTGAGCAAGACCCTCGCAGATTTGCGGTGTATGTACGTCGACCTTGAACATAAGACATGAGATGAAGTTCTTCCGTAAGTCACGTGTCTCTACAACACAGCTATCCAGAAAACTACGCAGATGACGCCGTTCGAGCTTGTCTACGGAAGACGACCGACTACAATGCTTGACGCCGTGCTTCCGCATGTAGAATACGACGACCTCAACTCCGACTTTCAAGGTTACCTTCTGGGTGCTGAGTAGGCCCGCCAGCTGGCTCGAGTTCGCACAACGGACCAGCATCTGATGGATGAAGGACGCTACAAACTCCGACGCCGAGACGCCGAGTTCCGTCCAGGGGATTGTGTCGGGGTTTGAGCTCCCGTCCGACGACGCACACTCAGTGAGAAGCTTATGGGACGGTATTTCGGACTCTACCGTACTCGAAAACGTGCTGGCCAACACACCTACGAGGTGGTCTCTGATGATAAATTCGGGATGTCACGAGGAGGCACGCGACCCGAAATCGTCCACGTGGTTTGCCTTACTACGCACGATGACTGGCTTGTATTTGTTTGTTTTGACTGTCTTTTATTTTAGCATCGGGTCGATGCACTATTAGAGGAGGGTAATGCCGCGAACCATGTATGGGTATGTTTATTTATGGTTTATTTTTACTGCTCGGCTGCGCCCGGCTCTGTTATCTGTGTCCCAGGCAAAGCGCGTGTTCCATTCTTTATTTTTATGCCGCATGGGCTATGTCATTCAGATAAGGAGGCTGTTTGGCAATAACGTCACTAGCATAGAACTGGCTTCTTTGATCTACAATGTTCTGGATGTGAATCGACGTTTCGAGAAACACTTGCGCCTAAACATAAATTCCCGCAGAGCGGCACCGCGGCATTCGATTCATTGACGTTCGCCTATGCACGTTCTTTGTTGAGTGCTGCTTCGCCGCCTGTGAATTCTTTGAGTTGTTAGGGGAGCACAAGTTCGCTCCAATAAACGTTTTTTCCTTGAATCCAACTGCGTCATCTTTGGCTTCGTGACCTTATGAAGGATTAGTAATATAGCTTCAAATTTCTCAGAACCAAATATTAGCATGCAGGGAAACTGCATTAGTGATATTTTTAACAGTGACTCACCCTTCGAGTTTCGTCTGCGAAGTAGGGAATTGTAACGCTTCCCGTACTTGGACATGTACATCACGGATGGCAATCCCTGGCCTGGAGGAGGAACAGGAACGATCCTCAGGCGTATGCTTTTGGAGCTCCGTTCGTTCATGTGAAGCTGCTCCGTCCTGTCCAGGGAATAACCCTTCCTTTAACGGTAACACTACAAAAGTAACACGGACGCTAAGTGCGAGCAACTAATCCATCAGAGAAAAATATAATAAAAAAGTTTAGTGTGTGACTAGGGAACTTCACAAGGCACGCAAAATGAAAACAGCGTTTGACAACATTGCAAGTATAACCCAGCGAACGCTTGTGATCTTATATACTGCGATTAATCAAATTTTTATGTACAACGGGAAAAGACAAGCCATTTGAAGATTAGTGCAGCTCCCAAGTCTCTTACTTGTCCTGGCCATTCTTTGTTCCTGCTTAGGTAGTTGAGTTTACGAGCTGTATAGGAAGCTGGAACAAGTAGTTTACTGTTTCAATCCTGGCTGCCTATTTTTTAGGAAAGATTTTTTTAAGGAAGTGTCTAGCGTTCCGTCCAGACGGAACGCTAAAAACTGCTAAAGTTCCGTCCAGACTAAACGCTAAATCAAAACCAGCCGATTAACCGCCGTTTGTCGTACTGGGATTTGGTGTAGTGGTTCTGCCGCTGACTACGGACGTTGCAGTCCGTGGTTCGATTCTCGCACCGTTTTTTTTGTGTGTGTTTGTGAGTGTGTGTGTGAGTGTGGCCGCGTTATTAGCGTTTTGTAACAGCAAAACAATTCACGCGGTGAGAGCAGTCGGTATTGGTTTTTTACTCAAGCGGCCGAACCGCTCCCGCTCAATGGAGCCAAGGCCGACGTAGCCATCGCCAGTTACGCCCGATCTCCTGTAATTATTACCAGTGATTAATAACTAACAGTGATTCTGGCTAGTCAGTGAGCGGAAGCGGTTTGGCCGGTTAGGTAAAAATCAAGACCGACTGCTCTCGCTGAAATATTGTGAAGCGGGCGTCTGGTGGCGCCTTGGAGATCCGTTCGGATAGGGCTAGAGCTAGTCCGACCATCTGTAATTATAAATGATGATTAATAATTTTCAGTGATTCTGCCTAGTCAGTGAGCGGTAGCGGTTTGGCCGGTTCAGTAAAAATCAAGAGAGACTGCTCTCAACGCGAGTTGTGTTTCCTCTCCACGGAACTTTAGTGACAGCTGCCGTTTCGTCTGGCCGGAACGCTAGACAGCCTTTTTTTAAAGCAAAATTCCTAAGTACTTTATTATGGCATTTTTAGGCCACATTCAGACTATCTTTGTAAGCAAGTAAATAGAGTAAATTTAGTGTCGAGAAGAGCCTTGTGCGTAAGAAGAAACTTTGGTGTCCAGAAGAAACGCGTCTTAATAGGCCTTTAGCAAAAAATAATTTGTTAAACTAAAAATTTTCACAATAACGAGGGTTGTGCCAGCCTTGAGTAGAAATAATGAATAGAAGTTTAAAGTATTTTCTATATTTTCCGCCTAATGCACAGTTGTTAGGACTATCTTAACCTAATTTCTGAAAATGAAAATATTAGTGGGGATAATTCTAGTGCAAACGAAAAGGCCAATTAGTTTTCCCAGACAGAAGAGTAAGAGCGGTGTTGAAACCCTCATGGAGAACCTTTATCTCACGCAATGCTCAGGAAAGGCCGAAATTCCTTCCTGACTCGATGTAATGCCAGTCCTGTACATTTGAAATTAACTGTGTTTGTTTACCTATGCGAAAACAATTTGTTTTTTCCGAACAAATCTTTTTAAGCTGTGAAATGCTCTTGTAGCTTGCTGCTCCAAGTTGTACTGCGCTATTTTTATGCGCTAACTAATTTTTGCGAAGGACTTCTAGTTAAGGCCTGAATGCATTTTTAGGTTGCAATTCAATGAAAATTGCATTTACATGCCGTAATCAAAGTTTAAACAAAGCACTTTTTTTAAATTACTTCAAGGTTAAATGTTAAATACTTTGAGAGCGTGCTCTTGTTTCTCTTCTTTGCCTCCTGTTTAGTGCGGTGGCTTGTACAATGGACGTTGCCCTAACAAATGCCGTTGCCGCTTTTGCGGCGTTCACAGCGTGAAGGGCATCTGCGGATACGCTAATAAGTTATCCTGAAATAAAGTCAGTGTTGGAGCCCTCAGCTGTGTCGCACAATGCAAAGAATAAATAAACTATTCTTGTAATACACAACCGGTCTTTGGTTTGTTGTTTTGTGTTTTGTGTTGGTAAGTACGTAGCCTTTGTTTCTGTGGTCTGTAAATGGCGTCCCTACTGTGCATTGACGATGGTCGATACCTCTTTTTGGCATTGCGGCACTCACCAACGTCACGAACACAGGAAAAAGGAAACCTTTATTTCTGCATTTTCGTTTTCGCCGAAGGAAAACATTTTTTCCAGAAATGTCACTATTCGTGTAGCTCGACAAACAAAGTAATTGAGCTGGTTACATTCATTTGTGTTGAAGTCCGTTATTTAGCAATATTCACTTTGATTTTTCGAAAATACTGCCATGGTGTATGTGCGCTACTTTCTTCAGTTTTGAATGGCTATAAGACGACCTTACAGAGTACCTAAAGTGTAGAGTACCTAAAGTGTGTGATAGGGGACGACTGAGTGCGACGTAAAAGGATGGATCCATTTTTGGTACAGATAAACTTCCAGGTGTTCACGCGCTTTCCTGCAAAAGCAATGACCAGTAGTCGCTTCATTAATGGACAAAGATGTTCGTTTATGTAGATGGCCCTTTCCTATGGTTCAGTGGATGATCCCTGCCTAGGTGCGGCCAGCAAGCCTACAGTTGCATTTGTGAGCGTTGTGGTTTTCTCTTTTTCAAGCACGGGATCGCGGATAACGGGTCGCTCAAATTGCACGAAGATATTCGTGGCACCTTTGTCTTTTGTAGGCTCCCTGTGGTATTGGCTCACTTCGCGATATTGGCTCACCAACAACCACGCCTATCTTCTCAAGATTATCAGGAAGGTTTTATTTGGCTCATGCGCAATGACTTAATTTCTATGCTCCTGTTTAGCGCGCATTGTTCTGAGTTGACTAGGCTGGCCGGCGGTAGTTGACCAGTTCTTCTTGAAGCGCTTCAACTGTCAACAAAGTCGTTTTCTTTTTTGAGTGTGCTGTTGTGGTGGCAAGGCGCGTGTTTGCGTCGTCAAGGCATTTGCTATGAATTTTGTGCCCTCTTTCATTTCTTCGATATCAGTGCGCATACCGCGTACATCCGGATGATGATTGCGTTCCTGTGCTTCTCTAAATGACTTTATTTAAGATTTTATCTCTCCCTTAAACTCTTGAAAAAAGTTTGCAAGCTTCGTAGCCATAGCTCACCGAAAACGGGAAAGAAAAAAATTGGCTCCGAACCACTGTGTGAGTGTGGTTGGAAAGCAAAGGTGCAAACGGCAACCGCAACGATTACCCATGCGATATTACATAAATTCACTCACGTGGCACTACAAATCGTGAAACCAGAGAAAAGTGAAATGTACCTAACCACACCCTCTATTCCTTCAAAGAGATATTCTTGCTCAGGTTAAATTATTGCATGATGCATGAACGGTAACAGGGCATCTGTTGGGGCTAGTTGGTTATGCATAGCTTGAATGGAAAGCGCTTCAACTTTGACTGGTAAACAAGGACGAGAAAAACTACAACACAGGACGAACAAACAAGCACGTGTGTATATATATGTTCATCCACGTAAATAAATCAGTTGTTAGTTTGCGCTTCGTCCTGTGTTGTAGTTTTTCTCGTCCTTGTTTACCAGTCAAAGTTTAAGCGCTTTCCATTCAAGCTAAGCATGGACGGTGGTTGGTTGAGTTGTATTGATGTACCACATAAATGGAAACTGTTTTTATAAAATTAAAGCTCAAACCAGGTTTCAGACGATCTCACTTCTCCGTCGCTGCCTTCGCGGACGGAGCCGACGAGATCGGTGGCAGAGATGGATCAGGAGCAGGCGGAGGAGGAACAAGCGCAGGAGGAGTAAATACTTATATTGAGATTGCTGAACGGCCCAGAGTGCGACACAGGGGAGTGGTTCCTTTCTCACTGTAGCCCATATTCAGTCCGCGGCGCCTGGGCTCTCTTTACCGGCTGAAGCTGGGTAGGGAGAGAGGGGCTGGACAGCCACATCTCCCATTGGTTTTGTTCAATAGTTGACGGAAAGAGAGGAGGGTGCTGTGGGCTAAAATCGCACACTCAGGTTATGTTGCAGAGTGTTCCTACTCATGAGCAAAATTTAAACTCAGCGTCGTTGCAATTCGAGAGCATTAGGTATGGGAAGGAGCCGGATTGAACGAGCCGTAGGGTAGTTTAATTTTCTATGGAAAGGTAAGGGTAAGCAGAAGGTAGGTTCTGCCTCAGAAGGCGATAATGCTGGGTTATGTCACTGAACGAGACAAGCGGGTCACTGTCCTCGTGCAGCTCCATAGCACGGGGTGGAGAGGCAGGGGAATGCCGGCTTCGTGGGCGTATTCGTTGCCCTCCATGGAAGTGTGAGCGGGTGTCCAGATGAGCTGAAGGGATCCATTTGGACCGCGGTTTTTTAGCACACGCAGTGAAGTTCGGGACACCAATCTCGATTGGTAATTCCGGTAGGCTTGTTGGGATATGGTGACTATCTTACTAACCCCTCGTTGGGAGCCAACGCGATGGCTGCCTCTTCTGTTGCCATCATGTCTTCGGTCTTTAGTGAGGCACAAGCAAGGAGGTTGGTTCTGTAGGTAGCCACAATGATGGCATACTGCTGCCCTCGATGTTGGGAGGCGTTTGTGTAGATAGCAGAATGAGCCCCACCGAGGGTAGTGTTGAGCGCTTGAGACCGTGCTTGCCGGCGACCCTCGTCGTCTCAGGGGTTCATATTTCAAAGCAAAGGGAGCATACGTATATCTTGTCGCCAAAAGCCGAGGAGTACGTTAAGCAGAGTGACATTGTGTGTTGCTCAGCGAATCTAGTGAAAGATGCTGCGACACGCCACAGTTCTGCTCATTCGGTTGTTCTAGATAGAAAGATGACCCTCTATCACCTCTTCCACCGTGTTGTAGAGCCCCCTGCTAAGCAACATCTCTGTGGCGCTCATGGGAAGACTAATGGCTTGCTCAACTGCCTTTATAATCATTATATAAAGCATCTTTATGTCCTCCTTGCCGAGAAGAAGACAGTGGGTTGATGTAAGTGATTCTCGAGAGGACGAAAGCTTGAACTAATCGAAAGGTATCGGATTTCTTGAGGCCTCGCTTCTTGGTGGCAACTCACCTGACCATGTGAATAATTTATTGATGCTGTGTTTGGGGCACTGAAGGATACGTTACTCTTGGCGTTTGATTGCAGATGTAGGCCTAGGATTTTGATGGTGGGGCTTAGAGTGATGGCCTGGCCACCAAGGAGTATTTGAATGTGTTTCTTGCGGTATCGTCGGACGTGAGGGCGGACGAAAAGGATCTGAGACTATTTAAGCAAACACTGGAAGCTACAGGCCCATTGGCGTACTACAAGTGAGATGCCGTGGGTTGGTGCGAGCTTCCTGTATTCGGTATCGCGTGGCATTTGGTGAGAATGCAGGGGTTATACCAGTAGTAATGCTTGGTCAGTGCACCACTTGTCTCCCCCATTCTCTGCGTGGGTTCCTAGCTACATCGGTAAGACTACGGGCTCACGCTTTGTTTCTGTGTAAGTTCCAGGTTCGCTTCCTGGCGGCGCAGTGAATTCTTTTATTTGTTTTGGGAGTTTTTGATGACACCAACGGTCGCGAAAGAACCTTATGGGGTAGAGGTATAAAGCTTTGCTTTAAACCCAGAAGGCACTGATGGCAGCAGTGAAGGCAGATATAGCTACAGAACCAATTTGAATGTGTGGGAAATTGTTTTACCTGCAATGGGCAGAAGTGCTTTTTCACTGCGCGCACCGCCGTCAGCACTGCCAATGCTGTGGAGGAGCCGTGCAGTCTATATAGGCAGCCCCAGGAACTCGTGGCCCCGCCTGTGCTCGACTCAGAATGGCGACGTATCCGGTTGAGTCAGCAGTATGCGCACCACGACGCGTCCTCCTACAAGTAGATGCTATCCAGAGTAAGGGTAGCACTTCCCCAAAATATATTTCCCGGCGCTTCTTTGGCGTCGTTTGCCGAAACCGCTCGAACAACTGCAATACGTAGAAGAAAGGGCTTCGGCACTGCGCGCAACGCAGTCACCCCTGCCAATCACTAACATCCAGTAAAACTCAGGTAAAATGATATTTGATTATTATCAAGGCGTACATACAGAAGCACAAATGGGGCCGCCAAAGCCTACAAGTGGGCTTTTGCGGCGCCACCCAGCAGCAACGGTCTTCGCTTCCGTAAACAACACTCATTGAGAGTGGTAAATGAATAGAAAAGTAAAAAAACAACCATACAAAAGAGAAGAAGTAAAAAAAGAAAAAAAAGTGAGAAGACGAAAAAATAAAGGGAGGAAAGAAAAAAAACTACGCCCACCTCCCCTCGCGGGAACCCTGGTGTGATGCGCCGCTGAGGGGGGTTCAAGCACACGCGGAGAACAATCGGCAACCGAAAGGCCGCCGGAGAGAGGCACACCAGTTATATGCGCAGCGTGCACGAAGGAGAGGAGACCGCGGAAAGAGAGAGTACTGCACATACGCAGCACCGCGCGCAGCGCCGCCCACCGGCGGAGTGAGAGCGCGCTGGGACCACACCCGCAGATGTTGAGAGAGAGTGTTCGCTCTCACCTGGGCACGCGCCGGTGCCAGTGCGTCTGCCGCGGCTATGACACAACCCAATCCCACACAATCCACTTTAATCCAATTCAATCCAAATCTAATCCAATCCAATCGAATACAATCCAATGCCCCTCGCGAGAGAGTGTTCGTTACCGGAAAGGAGAGGGGGAAGGGAGGAGGGTGCTTCGCCGACGACGACGGAGGCACAGAGGAAGGACAGGGCCGCCGACAAGAGATGCTCTCCGCGTAGCATCTAAAAAATTGGCTGCAATCCACCCTGTGAATGTGGTTGGAAAGCAAAGCTGTAAACGGCACTCACAACGATTACCACTGCAACAGCACATAAATGCATTCACGTTGCTCGACAAATCCTGAAACCAGAAAAAAGTGAAATGCACTTAACCACACCCTCTATTCCTTTAAAGAGATATTCTTGCTAAGGTTAAGGTAATGCATTATGCATGACCAGTGGTTGGTTGAGTTGTATTGGTGTAACACATGAGTGGAAACTTTTTTTATAAAATCAAAGCTCAAACTCCGTGTCCGACGATCTGATTTCTCCATCTCTGCCTTCGCGGACGGAGGCGACGGGATCGGCAGCGGAGACGGAGCAAGAGCAGAAGAAGGAGGAAAGAGCGCAGGAGGAGGAAATACTTCTATTGAGATTTCTCGACGGCCCAGAGTGCGGCCCAGAAGAGTGGTTCCTTTCTCCCTGTAGCGAATATTCAGTGCGCGCCGCCTGTGCTCTGTCCTCCGCCTGAAGCTGGGTAGGCAGAGAGCAGCTGGACCACACCATCTCCCATTGCTTTGGTTCGGTAGTTGACGGAAAGAGAAGAGAGTGCTTTGGGCTAAAGTCGCACACACCGATTATGTGGCAGAGTGTTCCTACTTACGAGCAAATTTTAAATTGATCGTCGTGGCAATTCGGGTGCATTAAGCGAAGACGCTTCTGGTGTGGGAAGAAGCCGGATTGTATGAGTGGTTGTTCTATGGAAGGGTCAGGGTAAGGACAAGGTAGGGTCTACCTTAGAAGGGGATAATTCTGGGTTATGTCACTGAACGAGACAAGCGAGTGACTGTCCTCGTCCAGCTCCGTAGCATGGGGGGGGGGGGGGGGGGAATGCCGGCTTGGTGAGCGTATTCGTTGCCCTCCATGGAAGTGTGAGCGGGTGTCCAGATGAGCTTAATGGAAGCATTTCGGGAGTGGTTTTTTAGCATATACAGTGAAGGTCGGGACACTAAACCCGACAGGTAGTTCCGGTATGCTTGTTGGGAATTGGTGACTTTATTACGAAGCCCTGGGTGAGAGCCAATGCGATGGCTGCCTCTTCTGCTGCCATCATGTCTTCGGTCTTCAGTGAGGCACAAGCAAGGAGGTTGCTGGTGGAGGTGGTGGTGGTAGTGGTGGTGCCATCATCGTGGCAGTACGCCACGATGATGGCGTACTGCTGCCCTCAATGTTGGGAGGCGTTTGTGTAGATAGCTCATGAGCCCCACCGAGGGGGGTGTTTGAGCCCGTGTGTTTGAGCGGTTGAGCCCGTGCTTGTCGCGATCCACGTGGGTTTAGTGGTTCATATTTCTAAGGAAAAGGAGCATATTTATATCATGTCGCCAAAAACCCAGGTGTACATCAACCGGAGTGACATTCTGTGCTGCCCAGCCAATCTGGTGAAAGATGCTGCGCCACGCCGCAGTTCTGCTCATTCGGTGGTTCTGGATAGAAAGATGACCCTCTATCACCTCTTCTACCGTGATGTAGAGCCCCCTGCTAAGCAGCCTCTCTGTGGCGCTCTCATGGGAAGACTAATGGCTTGCTCAACCGCCGTTATAATCATTAAATAAAACATCTTTATGTCCTCCTTGCCGAGTAGAAGACAGGGGTTGGCGTAAGTGATTCTCGAGAGGGCAAATGCTGGAATTAATTGAAAGGAATCGGATTTTTTGAGGTCTCGCTTCTTGGTGGAAACTCGCCCTATCATGTGTATGATTTATTTGTGCTGTGTTTGACGCGCTGCAAGGATACGTCACTCTTGGTGTTGGCCAGAAGATGGAGGGCCAGGATATTGATGCCTGGGCTTGGAGTGATGGGCTGACCATCAAGGAGTGTTTGAATGTGTTCCTTGATGTATCGTTTGGCGTGAGGACGGACAACAAGGAACTGCTGTTTTTTAAGCGAACACTGGAAGCCAAAGATCCATTGCCGTTCTAGAAGTGAGATGCCATGGTTTGGTGTGAGCTTCCTTTAATCGCTTTCGCGTGTCATTTGGTGAGAGTTCAGGGGTTAAACCCTTAGAAATGCTTCTTCAGTGCACCGCTTGTCTTCCCCGTCGAATTGTTGTCTTGTCTTGTCTTCCCCGTCGAGCGAATTGCGACAAAGAAGCGAAGCCTCAAGGAATACGATAACTTTCGATTAGTTCAAGCTTTTGTCTTCTCCAAAATCACTTACGTGAACGCCCTGTCTTTTGGGCAAGGAGGACATTCAGGTGCTTTTTATAATGATTCGAAAGGCGGTTGAGCAAACCATTGGTCTTCCCATGAGTGCGACCACAGAGAGGCTGCTTATTACAGAGCTGTTCGAAGCGGTGCAAGAGATGATAGTGGACCATCTTTCTATTCATAAGCTCCGAATGAGCAGAACCGCGGCGGGTCGCCGCATCCTTCAGCAGATTGGGTGAAAGCACAGATCACTCCGCGTGATGTACGCCTGCATTTTTGGCGACAAGTAAAGATGGTCCCTTCGCTTAGAAATATGAACGCTTCCCACGACGAGGATCACCGACAAGCACTGTCTCAAGCGGCCAACACCACCCTCGCTGGGGATCATACAGTTACCTACACAGACGCCTCCTAACATCGAGGGCAGCCGTAGGCCATTATCTTGGCTACCTCAAGAACCAGGCTCCTTGCTTGTTCCTCACTCGAGACCGAAGACATGACGGCAGCAGAAGAGGAAGCCATCGCTTTGGCTCTCACTCAACCAGGGGTTCGGAAGGTAGTCACCGATTCCCAACAAGCCTACCGCAATTACCATTCGGGATTGGTACCCCGACCTGCAGTGTTTATGCTAACAAACACCCCCCAATGGTTTGATTTAGCTCATCTGGGCACCCGCTCACGCTTCCATGGAGGGCAACGAATACGCCCACCAACCCTACACTTTTATTCCCGTGCTATGGAGCTACACGAGGACAGTCACCCACTTGTCTTGTTCAGAGACATAACCCAGCATTATCCCCTTCTGAGACCGACTTGACCTTCGCATTAAGCTGACATTTCCAGAGAACAATACACTACCCTACGGCTTATACAATCCGGCTCCTTCCCACACCGGACGCGTTTTCACTTACTGCACCCGAATCGCTACGACGCTGAACGTAATTTTCTCTCGGAAGTAAGAAATTTGGGTTTGCTACTCTACCCCTGAGCACCATTCTCTCTTTCTGTCCACTACCGGACTCGAGCAATGGGATATGCTGCTGTACAGCCTCTCTCTGCCTGCCAAGCTTCAGCTGGCAGACAGAGCGCAGGCCGCGCGGACTGAATATGAGCTACAGTGAAGAAGGAATCCCTCCCCTCGGCCGCACTCTTGGCCGTTGAGAAATCTGAATAAATCCGTTTCCTTCTTCTTCTCCTTCGTATTTACAACCGATCTCATCCCCTCTGTCCGCAATGGCATAGGCGGAGAAGGGAGGTCGTCTTACACCGGGTTTGACCTTCCTTTATTATTATAAATAAATTGTTTTCACTCAAGTGCTACACCAATACAACTTACCCAACCACAGTTCCTGCATCATGCTTTAATTCGCCTTCCCAGGAATATCTCTTTGAAGTAATAGAGGGTGTGGTTAACTGCATTGCACTTCTCTCTGGTTTCACTATTTGTAGAACGAGGTTCGTGAATTTAGGTGACATCACATGAGTAATGGTAGTGGGTGCCGCTTACAGCTTTGCTTTCTAACCACGGTCACCGGGTGGTTTGGCGCGAATTTTCTTCTTTGAGGCATTAAAAAATAAGTGCTGCCTCATCGCCCGGAGAAACGATGAAAAGTGTGTTCATTTGAGCCAGTCTCTGCAGTGCAAGCAAAAACGGGAGCTCGAAAATTCACTTCGGTGTCCCTCTGAAGTCGCAACTACGACACCGCGCACCAGAATACATTCAAAACAACTCAAGTGAACTTATCTTGTTTTCTTTAAACAACACATAACATCACAACGCAACACAGTAACAACACATAGGAAATAAATTATCTTTACTTCGGTATTTTAGCGTCTAAAAAATATTTTAGCGTTGTAATGACACTAATAAAATTTACGGTGTTGCCAGTCTAGACTATTTTGTATGAAGCGCCTTGGGCTCCCGCATACTTCTGGTGCAATCTGAACCTCGAGGCCATAGAAATAATAAATATTTCGTTAACTAACTTTTCGTTGGAAGAAATACATGGATACCCTTCATTAATCTGGAATTTATTGCAAACACCAGTTACCCACTAACTCAAAAATTATACTATACCCCGACACTCTCTGTGGTATATCTCAATCTTCCAGAAAAATTAGTTACACATGCCTAAGTCTTTCGCTTACTCCACAAACACAACCTACAACCATATATCGGCTACTCATCCCTCTCGCGCGCTCATATTACGAAAGAAATCAGACAACAACAACATGAAATCGGCTACTCATGCCTATCTCGCGCTAATATTATGAAACAAATCAGACAGTTCTACTCATAGCGTAGGCTGTTGGAAGTGGGAGCAGTAATTCGACAGTGTTTCTCTAGAGTTATTCGTATAAGTACCTTGTGTTTGTGGTTTTTCCTCGGCGCCGCCTGTATAACACTGCATGATACAGGTGGTGTTGCTCCTATTCTCCTGTCAAGAGGGGCTGTGGCACCCTCCCTTGAATTGTTTTAGTATCAGCCTGGCGTTGATACCGAAAGTGATAAAGGTAGGGCGCCGCAGCCCATTTAAAGGACTCTGAACAGGCACGGGGTTGATGTTTTAATAATATGGTGTAAATGGTGGGTTAGTTAATGGTTTTTTTTCTCATTTTGCATTATAGAGCACTGATGGTCCTCCTAGCAACGGCAGCCTCCGTGGCAACGGCGCAAGGCAAATATAACCCCGAACACTTTGCTTATGAGTAACGTGTGCTTCTGTGACTCCATAGGATAGACATTAGCTGCGTAACGCGAGTGACTCAGGCTAAATCGGGGCTATGTTTGAAGCACACAGGTTTTCTTTTCGATGCCTTCCTTCGAGCTCTTGGTTCCGCCACCCCTCACATAATGAACTGAAGGCGCAAAATAGTAGAGCCACCTTAAGCAACATCCTTGATTTTCTGTCACACGCCACTATCGCCACACATGTCTCTCCTTGCCTCAACGTTCAGAAGCCTATTTAGTCTGCTTGAATAGCCCTTTAAATTGACGCCTAAGGTACAGAATACTGCAGTGACCATCTATCGCTCCCAAAAATGTTGTTAAGTATTCTCAGGCTTGCTGACCACAGCCAAACTAATTTATATGTGTCTTAACCGGTGTAACTTGTTTTCTTGTTCGTGCTGGTATTTTTTACGTTTTTATTAGTAGTACAGTTCTCTTTGCGTCAACTATACGCCCTTTTAACTTTTTTTGATGCGTAACGCGCAGCCCTTGCGCAACATTTTACATTTACACGTATCATGGGTGACATAGCAGCGGGAACAATTCACGAGGCCTAATTTACTCTGCAAACACATCAAAGTGATTAAGTGGAAATTAACAGTGTTTAAGGAAATTCAACATTACTGTGGAGAATTACCCGGAACGATTATTCGTAAAACACCAATACGTTCTAATGTGTTGAAATTGAAAGATATCAGACGAATAATATTTGCAATAGTTGTCAAAACAACCGATTAGTTAGCAATAATAACGCTGTAAATTCAGGCGAAATCAAACTCAATTTCTATTGGCCAGGAGATTATCCTACAGGTGGCGCCGCTTAAGTTAGGTGGCGCCAAGGTGAAATTTCTATAGAGGGGAAACAAACGACAAAAATACATGGGTTTCTATAGGGCACTGGCCGGTCAAAGAAGATTCCTTTAATGTACGGGGAAATTAAGTGCAGTGGGGCATTGGAAACCTACGAAATACACATCAGGCATTAAACTGCAATGCTTTCCGCAGGCGGAAACCCAACGCAAGCTCTGGATATTAAAGTTGAAATTTTGAAGGAACGTTGGACTCGGTCTGTAGAACACTTCAGCGCAGTGTTTCAGGCACATTTCAGACGTAAATGATAATAACAGAGCAGAAATCCCCACAGTCACGAAAACCCGACCCAAAAGGCTTTGCAATCATTTGCAGAAGACAGTGACTTTTTTAAAGCAACAGCTGTTCCGTCGGACAATTTACCCATTGTGAACACGACAAGCCGCCGAAAGTTGCAAGTTTTTTCGAGAATTCCCATTGAACGTTCCGCCTTACCGAGCACAAAAGAAGTTTGGCTCTAGGTAACTTTTGATGAACCCTGTGTGTACTAGTAAGTTCCATACCTACGAATTCAGTCGCGAGTCAGTGCGGTAATTTATAAGGCCCCGCTTGCGAAAACGATTGATACCCCACACTCCACGCTACGCCGAAATGAAACTTGAGCATGCTAAAAGCTGCTCTAAAAATGTTTTTTTTTTCTAGCAACCTTCACTTCAAAACAACGCCCGCGAGAGTGGTCTAAAAACGCGTTTATTTTATTAAAAACGAGTACAAGTAACATCAGCGCTGGTCACCTGCAACGCTCACGCTGCAGGCCACCATTAAAACAAGCTGACGTTTCCAAGGTGAAAGCGCTGATGAAGAAATGCCAGGATACGGCTCCGCGAACGAACAAAAAAAAAACGAGCATAGCCCAATAACACAGAACTATTTCTTTTCAATTTTGCACCTGTTGCGCTACAGTCAGGACCGCGGTATCCAGGCGGCACAGAAAGTGTGACCCAAGACCGGCCCGTCTATGGCCGCTTTCTGGCATGTCCGGCCAGCATCCTGGTTCTGGCAGCCACTGATCATGCGTTGAACGGCCAACATTCGGCAACCAGCGCTTCAGTATTTTTCCGTCCGCCCATGTCCGGACGCACAACGGCAGCTAACCGGCTGCCAGATATTCAGTTCTCTTACGGCTGCCGATGTTGATAAAGAGAACGGCCGAAGTACGGCCTTAAGGCATCCGCTTTTTCTTCGGGAAGCGGTAATCGGCCGAAGCACGGCAAGCGACCGGGACAGAATATGCGTATTCTTGCGGCAGTTGGTGTTCGAAAGGAAATGGGCCGGAACGCGGCTGCCGTGCATTCGCTGTTTCAACGGTGAACCGCGCGTCGGGCTGTAGAATATTCGTTTTCTTCGGGCAACCAGTGTTATGAAGGATACCGGCCGACGTACGGCCCCAGAATATACGTTTTTTATTCGGTTAGCTGTCCTCGGGCGAATTACAGCATGCGAATGGCCACAGAATAGTTGGCAAACGGTGTTCAAGAGGAGACCGGCCTACGTAAACTATCTGGTTATGCGTCATTTTTTCGGCAAACGGCATACAGCCGAACAACAGCACGTGCCTGGGCGCCGAGAATTCATGCACAGACGTATTCGGAAGGAGACCGAGCGGTTTTTTTCTGGGGGGGGGGGGGGGGAAGCCGTTAGGGAGCCTAACGACGGGGACGCGTTTTTCATCCGCTCCGTGTTCTACGTTTTGAATTAACGAACATCGTTCGTCAAACAGTAATGACTGTTCTCGGTGAACGGGTAAGGTGCAAGGACTCAGTGGACATTAGCAGGGAACCTTTTAGGCCATCGAAATGTCCTTTATTGCCACAAGAAGACTGTGCGACACCGACGGGTGAGCTAAGCCTCGCCAGTCATCGCCGCTACCACGCCTCTGCCGCCGGCTTCCGTCGGCGCATCAGCTCGAGGCTATTCGCCCCCTCAAGAAATGGAGAGCATTGGAGACATCGACCCGGCAGAGATGTCCGATCCGAGATGGAGATGGTTCACCAAAATAACTGGCCTTCAAAGGCGTCGAGCAAGCGGCCACCACGCAGGAGCTAAACCGCCACCATGTCAAGGACTTCCCACCAAAGAAAGGCAAGTGCGAGCAAAAGCGCAAGTTATTCTCCTTACAATGAAACTGCGACCAGCAATGTTGCACTATGTTGCTGGTGATAAACGTAAAAGAGACTCGCTCGTGCATTGGTAGGATCAACTTCATGTCCTGCACTACGTTACTTCATGGGATTTTACGACTGCCTATTTAGAAAAAAAAATATTTTAAATTTGCGATAACAACAGAGCCTTGTCCCTGACGAAGCCTAGCGGTTAATTTAGTTCCGATGTTTGAAGGTGAGCTCAGCTACTCTTGGATATGACTCATTTGGTTAAGCACAATCACCAGCATCCTAGCAAAGACAGATTTTGTCAGGATTTTCTTGCTCAACGCAGATTGTTGAGTTCACGCACGATTTGGCTCTGGCAATAGATAAGCTTAAAGTGGTTGACTGTATATTCTTGGACTGCAAAAAGGCAAATGATGGTGTTCCATATCACTAGAGACCGGATTTTAGGCAAACGCCTATTTTTTTACTTGCTTTCCTATCGCCTCATTTAGATATATGAGCACGAATTGGAGGTCAAGGATGGCTTTTATGGTGGTTGTATAGTGCCTTAAATGCCTATTTTGGGTGTTGGTGCCTAAACTCCGATAAATGCCTATAAATGCCTTTTTTCTGAAATTGGCGCCTAAATCAGCACTATGTAGCGTCAAGTTTGGCTTTCGAGTGCAATTTGATACCTTCATTCATTCTACCTGCAAATATTTACTGTTATGAATTCTATGGGTTGGAACCTGGTCCTCTTTTTAACACTGCCCACCACCCCCCCTCCCTTTCCGCAGGTGCCACCGGAGGGGCGGCTTCTGCACGTTTTACGGGTGGCTTTCACGCAGGACTCGGTGGTGGACGCACAACTCTACTCCCCAAGGAAACTACGATACCGTCAGGGGCAAAGAAAGTGATGGAAAAAAATTAGGCCCACCTCCCCTCGCGGGAACAGTGGTGTGATGCAACGCATCTGGGTGGTTCCAATGGTGTTTCCGTTGGGTTGATTGTCTTAGGAACCGTCGCATCAAGCAATCGTCGAGTACTGTGAGAGAGTGCAAACGGAACACGGACGACCGTCGACTGAGACCGCGTTCGCTATCGGAGAGAGGAGAGGAGGAGACTGGAGGAGAGACGCAACTGTGCCGACGCCGCCGCCGCTGCCGCCGCTGTTAGGCGAGAGCGTTCGCTATCGGAGAGAGGAGAGGAGGAGAGTGGAGGAGAGACGTACGCCACCGCTGGAAAGACGCAGGAGTGACATAGCCCCGAGCAAGAGATGCGTTGCATCTAAAAACACTGTGACGTACACGCCCTTATCTTGTTTGGAATTTACTAGTTGAAAGGTTCACCACCAGGGGAGAAATTGGCTCCAGGCGATTGGACCCGACCAACAGGCGGCACCCTTCCCTTCTGGTCCGGTCTTTCAACGTGCACGGTCTGGCTTTCTCCGCTTTCCTTTTCAGCCATGCCGAAACGGAAGACGGCCGGAAATGCATTGATCCGCCAGTGGACACTTAACTCACCATGCTACAGAATAGACGGAGAGACCGTGGTCTGCCAACCATGCGGAAAAAAGGTGAGCCGACGAGTTTTTACGTGGCGTGAGTGTTTCATGTGTTATTCGAAACCACGGCCCCTCGATTAAGTGCGCTTGATCCAGGGGCCGTGGTAGAACTCGAAACCATGCAAAGTTGTCCATTGCGCCGCCGAAATTGGCGCCTGGGCGTCATGGCCGCGATTCGCTGCTATTGCTTTTTGTTTATAGTGCCCCTTCTTCTGAGAAAAGAAAGGAGGCACCTGTGTATTTTGAATACGGCAGACAGTGACCCTTTCAGTGCCTGCATTTTTTCAAACGTTGGTTATTTTGATTGCTAGCGTTGTTTATAAGTTCTAAACTTTCAATACCATTGAGATTATTGAAATGAAATATTTTAGATACCTTGAGAAGGAGAGTTAAAATTTTATGTACCGTCCCTGTGTGCTGCGTTAAGTGAAAATACAGAAATTTCTTAATCAAACGAGCAATTGATCGGTTGGTAATGAAGGATAATGTTTCAAAACTAGCGCTGATGAACGGAGCGTGTTTTTAAGATATGCACTGGACATTTGATAAATCGAAGTCTACCTCGTAGCTACTCGATTAATTACATGCAGACGCTAGCTAGAATTACCGAAGTACGTCACGCTAAGTTAACACGCAATTGAATCTGGTATCTTACTCCCCCGCCGCGCCACCATGAAATTTAGGATATTGATTGCACGCGCCGAGTCAGTTTAAGAGAACGTCAATAGAATCTCACCTCTTCTTTTTCAATTACGTTTTGGTGATATGACACGCGTAGCAGCGCGGCGCTCCAGTGCAGCTATACCATCAAATAGGACGCAGCAGGGGTCTTCGAGCGCTTCTCTGCAGAAGTTAGAATGTTTATTTATGCTTATCGTATTTATTTGTCTTCTGTTAGCATGTCAAGACGCTTAGTATGCTAGCATGTTTATCTGCGCTGTGATGTTGAATATACGCTTCGTATTTAAGAAATCCTAACGCATGTGCGCAGATTCCTTGCGAGAAGAAGTACCAGCTGGCTCAGCATGAGAAGACGGCAGGTCACCTGGCAAACATTAAGCGGGACAAGCTCTCAACATCCAAACAGCCTTTTTTGACAACAGCCTTCAAGGACGACAGGACGAACACTTTCAACGTTGAACTGAACGAGGCCCTGGGGGCCGCAAACATACCTTGGACAAAAATTGAAAATCCCGTGTTGAAACAATTTCTACAGAAATACTGGAATCACAACGTGCCGTCTGAGTCTACTTTGAGGAAGAACTACCTCCGACCTTTGTATGAACAGACAATGACAAGAAACAGAGAAGAGCTTGGCGACTCCTTCATTTGGATTTCCGTAGACGAAACAACAGAGGTCAAAGGGCGCTTTGTCGTTCACTTTCTTGCTGGGAAGCTTGCGGCGCACGAGAAGACAAGGGCTTTTTCGTGTGTTCGAAACCTTTGGAGAGAACAAATGGGGAGTCTGTAGCATTCTTTGTTAACGAATCCATAAAGGTTCTTTACCCTACAGGAGTCGAGGTCACCAAGGTTCTGTTGCTCTACACAGACGCTGCAGCCTACATGCAGAAGGCCCTTCATCTCCTCAAGGCCGTCTACCCGCAGATGCTCCATGTCACCTGCCTAGCGCATGCGCTTCATCGTGTTTGCGAGGAACCGAGGAAGCACTTCACTGTCGTCAACGAGCTTATTGGTTCAGCCAAGGCCGTGTTCCTGAAGGCACCCTCTCACGTGCGCGTCTTCAAGGAGATGCTGCCTGATGTGCCCCTTCCGCCAGAACCCGTCGTCACACAATGGGGAACGTGGCTAGAAGCTGTTGAGTGCTACAACTGCTACTTTTCGGACATCAAGGCAGTGATCAACGGCCTTCCAATTGACGACAGTGTTGCAGTCACAAGGCTCAAGCTGTCCTCTATGTGAATAGCCTTCCAGGAGACCTAGCGTACCTTTACGCCAACTTCACGTTCTTAGCGGATTCTATCAAAAAAACATGAAAGTGCGGGAGAAACTCTTGTTACGAACGTTGCGCTAGTTCTCCACGCACAGGAAAGAATCGCCACCGCTCCCTAAGGACCTGTCGCCGAAAAAGTTATGTCTGCCTGACGCAATTAAATTACAATAAAGCAAGAAAATAATAAATGCAAGATAGACAGGGTTTGTTAAGAAATTAACATGTTGTTACGTGAGAACTTACGTACAAACTTTAGCAATTTTCTACAGGTTCCTTAATTATACAGGCAAGACCTTTCAACACTGCCAAATACCCATACGCTCATTCGAAATATAAATACTAAGAATTGTGTTTGGACATAACGCGGAACCTAGTTTAAGAATCACTATGAAAATTACAGAAACAATAGGTAACTACCAGCATCTGCAGATTTCCGGGTTCAAAATTGTGCCTCTTGTCGCTGAGAATGAGTTAGTACGCGGAGAACGAACGCTCGACGTTGACAGATGTGATTGGTGCGTGCTTATACTTGGGAAGATTTGATGGGTTAATTGACACTGGTATCCTACAGTGCTCACCAGCAAGGACTTCTGAAGCTTCTTTCAGGACAGAAAACCCCTTGTTTTTTTCCAAGACCGATTGCAGCTTCGCACGTGCCTTTTCGGCGACAAGTCCTTAAGGAACGGTGGTGATTCTTTCCTGTGCGTGGAGAATTAGCGCAACGTTCGTAACAAAAGTTTCTCCCGCACTTTCAAGTTTTTTGATAGAATCAGCTAAGAACGTGAAGTTGGCGCAAAGGTACGCGAGGTCTTCTGGAAGGCTAATCACGGAGAGGACAGCTTGAGCCTTTGTGACTGCGACACTCTCGTCAATTGGAAGGCCGTTGATCACGGCCTTAATGTCCGAAAAGTAGCAGTTGTAGTAGTCAACAGCTTCTAGCCACGTTCCCCATCGTGTGACGACGGGTTCTGGCGGAAGGGGCACATCAGGCAGCATCTCCTTGAAGACGCGCACGCGAAAGGGTGCCTTCAGGAACACGGCCTTGTCTGAACCAATAAGCTCGTTTACGTCACTAAAGTGCTTCATCAGTTCCTCGCAAACACGATGAAGCGCATGCGCTAGGCAGGTGACATGGAGCATCTGCGGGTAGACGGCCTTGAGGAGATGAAGGGCCTTCTGCATGTAGGCTGCAGCATCGGTGTAGAGCAACATAACTTTGGTGGCCTTGACTCCTGTAGGGTAAAGAACCTTCAGGGATTCGTTTACAACGAATGCTACAGACTCCCCATTTGTTCTCTCCAAAGGTTTCGAACACACGAGGAAAGCCCTTGTCTTCTCGTGCGCCGCAAGCTTCCCAGCAAGAAAGTGAGCGACAAAGCGCCCTTTGACGTCTGTTGTTTCGTGTATGGAAATCCAAATGCAGGAGTCCTCAAGCTCTTCTCCGATTCTTGCTAATGTCTGTTCATACAAAGGCCGGAGGTAGTTCTTCCTCAAAGTAGACTCAGACGGCACGATGGGATTGCAGTATTTCTGTAGAAATTGTTTCAGCACGGGATTTTCAATTTTGGTCCAAGGGATGTTTGCGGCCACCAGGGCCTCGCACAAATAAACGCTGAAAGCGTTCGTCGTCTCGTCCTTGAAGGCTGTTGTCAAAAAAGACTGTTTGGATGTTGAGGGCTTCTCCCGCTTAAGGTTTGCCAGGTGACCTGCCGTCTTGTCTTGCTGAGCCAGGTGGTACTTCTTCTCGCAAGGAATCTGCGCAAATGCGTTAGGATTTATTAAATACGAAGCGTATATTCAACATCAGAGCGCAGATAAACATGCTAGCTTACTAAGCGTCTTGACATGCTAACAGAAGATAAATAAATACGATAAGCATCGATAAACATTCCAACTTCCGCAGAGAAGCGCTCTAACTCCCCTGCTGCGTCCTATTGGTCGGGTCGAATCGCCTAGAGCCGGCGGCAGCGGCGGCGATCCGATCGGGTCCAATCGTCCGCGGCGGTGGCGGCACAGGTGCGTCTCTCCTCCACTCTCCTCCCCTTCTCTCTCCAATAGCGAACGCGGTCTCAGTCGACGGTCGTCCGTGCTCCGTTTGCACTCTCTCGCAGTACTTGATGATTGCTTGATGCGACCCGCCGCGGTGGCTCAGTGGCTAAGGCGTTGCGCTGCTGAGCACAAGGTCGCGGGTTCGATTCCCGGCCACGGCGGCCGCTTTTCTGATGGAGGCGAAAAGCAAAAACGCCCGTGTGTACGAGATTTCGGCGCACGATAAAGATCCCCAGGTGGTCAAAATTAATCCGGAGCCCTCCACTACGGCGCGCCTCATCGCCTGCGTTGCGTCGGCGCGTTAAACCCCACAATCAATCAATCATCATCAATTGCTTGATGCGACGGTTGCTTTAAAGAATCAACCCAACGGAAACACCAATGGAACCACCCAGATGCGTTGCATCACACCAGGGTTCCCGCGAGGGGTGGTGGGCGTAATTTTTCTCCATCACTTTCTTTGCCCCTGACGGTATCATAGTTCCCCTGGGGAGTAGAGTTGTGCGTCCACCGGCAGGTCCTGCGGGAAAGCCACCCGTAAAGCATGCAGAAGCCGCCGCTGCGGTTGCACCGGCGCAGGGTGGGGGGGGGGGGGGGGAGTGTTAAAAAGAGTACCAGGTTCAAACCCATACAATTCAGAACAGTAAATATTTCCAATATTTCCAGGTAGAATTAATAAAAGTATCAAATTGCAGTCGAAAGCGAAACTTGAGGCTACATAGTGCTGATTTAGGCGCCAATTTGAGAAAAAAGGCATTTATAGGCATTTATCGGAGTTTAGGCACTAACACCCAAAATAGGCATTTATAGGCACTATAAAACCACCATAAAAGCCATCCTTGACCTCCAATTCGTGCTCATATATCGAAATGGTGTGATAGGAACGCAAGGAAAAAAATAGGCATTTGCCTAAAACCCGGTCTCTAGTCATTAGACGTTGTCGCACAGAGAGCCGGCAGCGCATATCAGACGGGCGTACTGACACGCAGATAGTGATTGAACAAGCACAGGTAACTGAAGGCAAACCACGAGATGTACAGTCGAACACGGATATATCGAACTCCAAGGGGATCGCGAAATAGTTCGATATATGAAAAATTCGATATAAAAAATATGGGCTCTGAGACATCACCTATGGCGGACGATCACTTACCGATCGTCCCATTCAAGAATGACAACTAATTCCACACTCGCGACGCAACAGGACGCTTTATTTCCGTGAAAAAAAAAATCGCTGATCTTGGCCTGCTTCTTCGTCCTGGAAATGAAATTAAAGACGCTGGTCTCGATCTTCTCGAGGCTGCACAACTAGAAAATTAAAGCAGTACGCTGCGCCTTCGCACACCATGCACAACACGCACGCAAAAGAACAGTGCGCACGTACCACAAGAACTTTGAAGGTAACAATTCCAAGGCTCTCTGAACGGACTCCAACAAAGCGCTCGCGATGGTCATCTCCGAGAGAAACAGTGATCTCCGAAAGGTGCGGGACAACTCGCCAAACAGCAGCAACAGCAGCAAAATGCAAAAGAAGGAGGAGGCCGCCAGCGCCTTCGTTCCCTCTTCCTTTTCCCGAGACGACATCGGGGGAAGACAGACCCAGAGAGAGAGAGAAAAAAAAAAAAAACCTTTTTCGGCAAGCCGGGGAACGTATGCAGCCGCAAAACAAAACAAAACAAAAAAAGGGACGTGCGCAGTCGGTGCATCCTAGCGTCACTAATAAGCGTAACTTATTTAGTGACGCTAGGGCATCCCTTCCTGGCATTTGTGTGCCTGGAGAGATTTAGCATACCGGGCTCCTACGGCGGCCGGTAGCGGGGCCCGACTGGGCAAGCGCAAATTCGTTCCGGTAGGGGGGATTAGTTCCGCAAGCCGTTCTTCGCCATGCCCGCGCATTCCTCCACATCCTCTTTAACCTCAATCGGGGGTGCAGCGACCGCCGAAGAGCACTTTCCAGCTCGCGCGGCGTTCGATATACGCAATGTTGGGAAAAATACGGTTCGATATAAACGTACGAATTCCTATACTTTTACACAAAATTTTCAAGGGGATAATTTATGAGTTCGATATAGACAATAATTCGATATAGCCGTGTTCGATATATCCGTGTTCGACTGTACACAGTTTTACAAATCAATGGGACACACCGACACAGCGAGCTAACTCAACGAGCGATAAGCCCACATTTCCTGCGCAGCCTTAGCACGTCGAGAAAACCATTAAGTTTGAAACAGAAGCCCAGAAGCTCTCGCCGCGACACGCATTGGTATAAATATTCACGCGACCGGCGGCTGTCTGCAAATAAATGCCTACAAAGAAAGACAAGTTGGCGTTGAGGCAGGGAACGATACGGAGGGACGGAGGGGGAATCTGGCCGCCGCCTCCATCACCCCCTACTATTAATTTCCCCAGCTCTGCGCTTATTGGGTGGTCGGAATCAATACAAAGACACAAAAATGCGGGAGGTCACTGCTCTTTTTGTTCTCCTCTCCTGAACGACAGCATGCGAAGAAAGCGCCGGCAGCCGTTAGGGCAGTTTGGTGGCTCTTACATCCGCGTGCGATTTGCGAACGTGCGGAGCTTTTCATGCATAGATAACCAGGTCAGTGTTGCGCGTATTTGCACGCGTATAGTGTGCGAAAGCCTGTGAAGGTATAACTCTAGCCCCTTCAGCGTGTACTGTGTGGGACTATGTTCAGTGGGGGAGACAAATGTTTGCACCTGTCGGGGGACCAGTACACCGACGCGAATGCCGTTTCTTACCAAACTGGAATTTCATTCGAACCCCGAGAGTTAACAACGTTAGAGACGTCGCTCGTGTGTTTCTTCTTTTAGTAACTTTTCTCGTGCAATATTTGTAGGGATTCTCATTGCCATGGTAAGAATGACTGAGTGCGGCAGGTCTCGTAGAGGGACGGCTGAATGTTAGGTAAGTGGGGTATAAGTTCGGACAAAACGCTGTAAAACAGCGAGCAAAATCTTCTCGGGAAATGTGTACAGTTGGAGTAATTCATTCAGATCAACATATACTTAAAAGTGCTCCCTAGAATTTGATAAATGCCTAAATATCGTTCTCCAGAAATATACGGTACGTCTTCGGCCATGTTGAAAAGCCTGTGTCGTCTGCTTTCTTTCCCCTCTATTCAGTTTCTCGTTGGCGCAGCTAGGGGCGCCACTCTAAAATCTCCTCCCCAGTAGACAAGAATTTTCCTCGTTCACCGGCCGCCGCCATTTTCTAACGGTCAAGGCGCCACCTGGGGGTATTTCTTTGGGACGACGGGGCTAGCAGACGACGCCGCAATCCCACATTTTTGCTCCGTGCCGTGCGTGGATATCAGACGCCCAAGCGGCAGCGAAAATCAGTGCCATTTATTCAATACGTCAGCAGCACCAAATTCAATAGCGCTTTAACGAGAACGGTTAAAGCGCCTGAGAACTGCTAGATTTTCCCATAAATTGCGTTCCTACCCCGCTAAGGCATCGGGCCACCCCACACGCGCTTTGTCCTGACGGGGGTAGCCTGTGAGTCTACGTTCCGCCGTGCAAGCCGGACGTTCGGCTTTTCAACCCCAATTGATGTTTATTTTCCTAATTATGGGCAGGTTGCGGAACAAATTCCCAAAGAAATGACTACCAGGTGGAGCCTCAATTGTTAGAAAATGGCCAACCCACAAACTTCTTGTCTATACCGCAGCTACGCCTTTGATGAACCCCCAACTGCCCTTCCTACGCAAAAGGCTCATACCGGTCGTACTATATGCTGCGACCAAACACCAGGTCATCACTCCCCTGACATTCTCCCGTGCAGTGGAAATGCACGCGCAGCAGCTCCCAACTGTGCGACCAGGTAGTCCAGTTGCGGCGGGCTACATGACCACCGAGAACACGGAGGCACACGGAACACGTGCCCAAACACCACAACCCAATGTAGAAGATAAAGTCGAGTAGGTATTCGCCTATCCCTGTTCTTCTGGTTCAGTTGAACCCGCGACCAATGGTATACTTGCGCACATCTCAATCTTGACGCTTTGCCTGGCTACGGTAAACCCGTTTAACTCTTGTGAAAGAAAAAAAATCGTTTTTTTATATCGCACCACCTGTAGTTCATAAAGAGCTTTTTAAACAGTGCATGCCTATTTAGGGAGAACTCGCTCGGGATAGTCACGTTCGCTCTTATAGACAGCGCTCTACCTTGGTAGGAACAGAACAAAACAGAAGATGGGGAGGGGCCGGGCTATACGGACAGCCAATCGCGGGAGTCGATGGATGCAGAGGGAGCCAGCTGTAGAGTTTATTTTTTTTTTCCGTGCTCCAGTTACGGGGTCCAGCGCCTGTATCCTGTTCTCTTACCCGCAATCATGTTTAGGCCGCTCTTCGAGTTGGTCGCATTTTTTATACGCCTTTTACTCGTCCGGCAGCGGTTGCGTTGTCAAAGAGAGTGACTCTTGAGCAAGCGAAACTATGTTCTCTAGTTTCGAATTCAAATCCTCGTGTGCGCGTCTGCTGAACAGTGATATGGCCGCGCGGTGTGGTTTATTTGTTTGACGTTCTGCTTTGGATGTCTGCCAAAGGTGTCTTTCTCGAGCTTTGCAGTACTTGTGGCGTTGTCATTGTGGCTTCTGTTCGCACACCCAGAAGATAGGCATCATGCCTTGGTCCCCTAATGCACGCGTTTAGCTCAGTATTGACCCTCTCAACAAATGGCTACGGTTATTGATAGTTTGAGTCAAACCTTCAGGTGATGCCGGTCGGTTTGTTTGGGTATCACAATATACGTCTCGGCAAGCGGAATCACGGGAGACTAATATTTCACACCGCTGATCAGTAATAGCAAGGAGTAGTTAAACTTCGCGAACTCACAGCCGATATAATAATCGGCATAGATACGCAAATCACATGTCAAAAAATGGTCTCGGGGCGTCAGTTTAGCCCGAATAATGGCGGCATAGTGAGAGAGTCATTGTGAGTAATAATAGACTCGATAAAAAATTAACACAATCTTGCAAGGGCGTGTGGGCATCACATTATTGGTCGTAATAAGGGGAATCGCGTGGGGCAAATAAAATGCTGCCTGGTTATAACCCTGGCGTAATCATTGTCATATATTGTTTTAAAATTTGAAATGACGCCGTAAGCATTATGTGATACCAAATGAAGGTCTTGATTAAAGGAATCAGAGGGAGAACTAAAAATGCTTCGTGATTATAACCATGGCATGGTCATGGAGAGTAATAGATAGGGTTAATATTGTCACGTAGCCAAGGACGAAGCAGTTGTTTGGAAAAGAAACAAGTTTATTGGAGCGAACTTGTGCTCCCCTAACAACTGAAAAGAATACAGAGGCGGCGAAGCAGTGGTCAACAAAGTGACGTACGTGCGTCGGCGAGCGTCGCCGAATCGAATGCCCCGGCGTCCGCACTGCAGGCTTTTTATCTTTCGGCGCGCGTGGTTCTCGAAACGTCGATTCACATCGAGAACATAGTAGATCCAAGAAGATTATTCTGGGCTGTTCACGTTAGATCGGAATGCTCTCCCTATCACAACAGATAACACATGAGGAACAGAAAGAAAGAAAGAAAGAATGGAACACGCGCTTCCCTTGGCGCAGAGATAACACAGACCGGCGCAGCCGGACGGTAAAAGCAAAACACAAATAAACAAACCCAATGTATGGTTCGCGGCATTACCCCCCCTCTAAGAGTGCATCGACCCGATGCTAACATAAGCGACAGTCCGAACAAATGAAAATAAAAGTTCGTCATCGTCCGTAGAAAGGTTTTAAGCGAACCACGTGGACGACTTCGGGTCGCGTGCGTCGTCGTGATGTGCCGGAATCACCACTGGGGATCACTTCGTAGGTTAATTGCCCAACACGTCTTAGAATCTGGTAGGGTCCGAAGTACCGTCGCAGGAGCTTTTCACTGAGTCCGCGTCGTCGAATGGGAGTCCAAACCCACACACGATCCCCTGGTTGGTACGCGGCGTCTCGGCGTCGGAGGTTGTAGCGGCCCGCATCCACCAGCTGCTGGTCCGTTATACGAACTCGAGCGAGCTGGCGGGCCTCCTCCGCACGTTGAAGATATCCATGGACGTCGGCGTTGAGGTCGTCGTCATCTACGTGCGGAAGCATGGCGTCGAGCATCGTAGTCGGCCTTCTACCGTAGACAAGCTCGAACGGCGTCAGCTGCGTCGTCTCCTGGATAGCCGTGTTGTACGCAAACGTGACATACGGGAGCACTTCGTCCCAAGTGTTATGTTCAACGTCAACGTACATTGACAGCATATCTGCGATTGTCTTGTTCAGACGTTCTGTTAGTCCGTTCGTTTGGGGGTGGTACGCCGTCGTTCTTCGGTGATCCGTGTTGCTGTAGCGTAATACTCCTTGCATCAGCTCCGCAGTAAATGCCGTTCCGCGGTCTGTGATTAGGACTTCCGGGGCTCCATGTCGCAGCACAACTTGACTTATAAAGAACTTCGCCACTTCTTGTGCAGTCCCCCTCGGAAGAGCGGCGGTCTCTGCGTAGCGCGTCATGTAGTCTGTCGCTACGACAATCCACTTGTTCTGTGATCGTGACGTAGGAAACGGGCCTAAAAGGTCCATTCCAATCTGTTGAAATGGTCTCGATGGGACGGCGATCGGTTGCAGAAGTCCGGAGGGTCTTGTCGGCGGAGTTTTTCGTCGCTGGCAGTCACGGCAGCTCCGGACGTAGTGGGTGACGTCAGAGGTAAGGCCGGGCCAGTAGTACCTCGCCTTGATTTTTCCAATAGTGCGGGCTGTGCCCAGATGTCCGGAAGACGGGTCGTCGTGGCACGCTTCCAAAATTTCGTCACGAAGGTCCGCGGGGATGACGAGAAGGTAATTCGCTCTTGTTCCGGGGCTGAAATTCTTCTTCACAAGGACGGAGTTTCTCAGGCTGAATGCTGGTAAGCTGCGTTTGAAGGTCCTAGGAACGGCAACGTTGCATCCCTCGAGGTACTTGATTATGACGCGTAAGTCGGGGTCGGCACGCTGCTGGGCGGCTAGGTCGCTCTCCGTCACGATCCCGAAGAACGCGCTGTCTTCATCAGAGTCTTGTGGTGGTGGGTCGACGGGGGCGCGGGACAGGCAGTCGGCGTCGGAGTGTTTCCTGCCGGATTTATAAACGACTGTGACGTCGAACTCCTGCAGGCGCAAGCTCCACCGCCCAAGACGGCCAGAGGGGTCCTTCAAATTGGCGAGCCAACACAGCGCATGGTGGTCTGTTACAACCTTGAATGGCCTTCCATACACGTATGGGCGAAATTTTGAAATCGCCCATATAATAGCCAGGCACCTCCACCAGATGTCACGTAGCCAAGGACGAAGCAGTTGTTTGGAAAAGAAACAAGTTTATTGGAGCGAACTTGTGCTCCCCTAACAACTGAAAAGAATACAGAGGCGGCGAAGCAGTGGTCAACAAAGTGACGTACGTGCGTCGGCGAGCGTCGCAGAATCGAATGCCCCGGCGTCCGCACTGCAGGCTTTTTATCTTTCGGCGCGCGTGGTTCTCGAAACGTCGATTCACATCGAGAACATAGTAGATCCAAGAAGATTATTCTGGGCTGTTCACGTTAGATCGGAATGCTCTCCCTATCACAACAGATAACACATGAGGAACAGAAAGAAAGAAAGAAAGAATGGAACACGCGCTTCCCTTGGCGCAGAGATAACACAGACCGGCGCAGCCGGGCGGTAAAAGCAAAACACAAATAAACAAACCCAATGTATGGTTCGCGGCAATATTCAAAATGAGGCCATAGTGTGTGAGGTAACACATTAAAGGTCTCGATGAAAGGATTCATGTGAGACAAATAAAAAATGCTTCCTGGTCTTGCTCATGACATGGTTATGGTGAGTGATCGATTAGGGTAATATTCAAAATCATGCCGCCAGGGTGTGTGGAGTAACAATTTCAAGTTATCGATGAGGGGAATTCTAGTGAACGAATAAAATTTTTACTCGTTATGATCGTGACACAGTCATGGTGAGCCACAGATCGTTATAAACTTCAAAGTATGAAGCTAGGGCGTGTGGGGTATCGAAATGAAGGTTTGTTGCGACGATGAAACGTAGGTCACTGACCAAGTCGAAAAAGCGGATTGACGTTTCGGTACCCTTACGGGTACCTGTTCACAATTAGCATGTGCGTAAAAAACGAAGCTATTTTTGGGCATGAGGCGCCGCAATGAGGTAGCATAAATATGGTGCAGATTGCCGTCCGTTCTGTTGATAGTGACGGGCGTCGTCTGAATGATGAGGGATTCGAGCAGCAATCTAGAAGACAGATTCGCTCGGTTGTCAGAACTTTCGCCTCGACCAAGTCGGTCACATGTCCCATTTTCTAAGTGTTCCGCCAGTGCGCTTGTTTTTGTATGGCGCTTGTTTACGTCGTCAGGGTTCTGCGTTAATCTTCTTGAAAGATTGCCCGTTTCCACAATGTACACTGATTTGCATTCAGCGCACGGAATCTTGCAAACAACACCTTGAAACCTGGAGCGTGAGAGGGGGTCTTTTACGTTGACGAGGTCAGAACGCAGTTTGCTAGTCGGCACGCGCGCGATGTACACTCATTCATTCTTGCAAATGCGGGCGAGTGCATCACTGATGCGTGGGATGTACGGAACTGTAGCATGTTTTGACCCCTTCCTTGTGGACGCTTCTGGCTGCTCATCTCGATGTGGATTCGTGTTCATCGCCCTCCTTGACTCTTTTTCGGATAAAATGCTTTGTGTAGCCATTCCGTTGCAGGTTCTTTCGAACGTCTTCATTTCTTCTCTCGCGCTTTCTGGGTCAGAGCACGACGGTATTGCTCTGTTGACAAGTGACGTCAATACTGAACGTTTATGGGTCATGGACGCACCCACTGAAAGCTCAGGTATCTTCCGGAGTGCCTAGGTTTCCTCTATACGCTGAACGACAGTCTACTCGGGGAGCGTTTTACGAGCCTGTCCAGAAAAGAAATACAGCTATTGGATTTCTCTTCCGCGATATAGTTGATCAAAGCCTCTGTATCATTCAGACGTAGAAAGCGCCGAACATGCAGCTTGTCCATTAAGCAGACGCAATCGTCGAAGTACCGTGCGAAGAGCTTCGGCTTTGGTGGTAATGATTCCAAGGCTCTTTCCTCAATCGCTTCCATCGTCAAATTTCCGGTTGTGACAAAGATCGATGCCCCCATGGCCGTCCCAAACGTCTGCTTGTAGATGTCACCGTTATACGTAAAATACGTATTGCTTAGGCAAAAATGGAGGAGCTTGCAAAGCTCGGCGCCATATACGGAGTGCGGTAGGGAAACCCTTCATCCAATTCCGAAGGTTTTCTGCTGGTTTCGACTGCCAGTTCGACAGGAATGCTTGTGAACAGTGAACACATATCGAAAAAAATTAGGACGTCGCCATCTTCCAGAACTATGCCCTACAACTTGCCTATAAAATATTCTCAGCTTCGTATGTGCGTACCTGTATTCGCCACCAGCGGTGCAAGGACTTTGTGCAGGTAGCGGGACAACCGGACGACGTCCGACACTATCAACACAACGGACGGCCGTCTGCACTATATCTATGCGACCTCATTGCGACGCCTCCTACCCAATATATAGCTTCGTTTTCCACGCACATGCTCATTGTGAACAAGGTACCCGTAGGGGTACCTGAACGCCAAACCGTTTTTTTACTTGTTCAGTTACCTAGGTTTCATCGTCGCAACAATGCTTTTACGTGACAGAATGGAATTCTGTCAAATTCTGGACTAAATTGAAGGTTTAGATACGGCAAATCACATGGGACAAATACAAAAATGCTCGCATGGCTAGCCCTAGATTGGGCTAGAATTTGGAATAATAAGGTAAAGGTCTCGGTGAACCAAGGTGAATCGAATGCAACAATCCGAAGCCTCACATTGAATAATGACCAGTCAAGCAAAAAACTCATCCGGTGACTTGGGGATATAGCTGGGCTCCTAGATTGTTGGCACTCCATTTAGGCTTGATCGACCCAACGTGGCTCTCAAAGTCCACCACAAGCGTGCGCTTCCATTAAAACAGCGTAGCCACTAATGGGATGACATATTTTGCAGTTCGTAAGGACTCAGTAAATGGTTTCGCTCATCATGTATTGTTTTGAAATTCCACTGTGTCCCGTGCCGGAGCCGGTTGTACCGCTAACGCTGCACGCGATATTCTACTGATCTCTGCTTTTCTGGTGCGTTACGTAAACTTAACAGGGGTAATCCCAGTTTAGCATATATGTATCAGCCGTGTAATAAAACGACATTATGTGAAAATCAAAAAGGACCGTGTATGTCCCACGGAAAGCACGTTGTGGTGTTTCTTGTTATTTTTACTTCGGCTAGTTTTCAAAACACAGGCGGTGTGATCATGTGTTTACTAGAAATGCCAACGAAGTGTTAAGTCTCCGATCGGGTTTTAGATAGCTGTTGAGAAGCCTACGCCACCCGTTATCTGCGCACCGAAGCGCCAGCCTATACCAAACTGGAAAGCCATGCAAGCTGTAGATGTTGTGTGCCAGAATTTCTTGGTGTGTATAATAGCCTGGCTCTGATCTGTGCTAGTTGGTACATTCTTTGAATACATCAGCTAGAACTTGAAACAAAACAAACCACAAGAAAGCACCGGACACGTTGCTCACTAAGAACTTAACTTTTCAGAAAAGAGTACACAGATATACCGATTAAAAATTTCCGATTAGCGGAAGGTTGCAGATAGAAATAATGGCACGCACTGTGCAGACACTGATTTTTACATTCTTCGAAAGCCACAGACGGAACGGTGATGCATGACTACCAAGCAATGTCGATAGCGAAGGCTTCAGCAGCCTCACAGCCAAGTTTGTTGTTCGTTTTGTCGACCACGACAATTTTATGCATGGTAGCTCCGCATGTGTAATCGCGACAATCACGATAGCGTGTAGGCAGGTGGCGAGGGGAGGGGTGGCTTGAAGACACGCCGCGCGCTCAGGAGCTCTGTCGTCTATGCATCCGCTGGTTTGGTCGATATAGAAATGCCGTGACTCTTCAAAGAAATTTGATAAACGACATTTTTGCAACAATTAGTGTACCCTAGGCGGTGTTTTTTGTCGTGAACGGGAAGTTAAACACGATTGGTAACTCGTCGGCACATGGCGTACACTCTATGAAGTCGAGGTGTGCTGGACACTCCGTCTAGAAGTAAAAACTTTTAGGCCATATTTCACTCCCCTTGGAAGCATTGGGCTACTCTTCCGAGGAGTAGTGCGTGGCAGCCAAACGAGAGGCGAAACACTCCTCGTGGGTTTTACTTGCTGCTTTCGAAGCGGAGTACTTGAAGCCTGTGTGGGAATTGCAATGCCACCTCCAAGGCAGCGTTCCGTCACTCCCTTTAGGCATGAATAAGCTCTATGGGCTGCGGCGTTCCAGGATACTGCAGACGGGTGCTACTACTCTCTCTTGGAAAGCATCTCGTTACACCTTAAGAGCGTTCTGCTATTCCTCGCGAGGCAGCGTGTTTTCGCTCCGCCTGATACTAGCCCCCCCCCCCCTTCACCACGATGGTACTATAGGCAGTTACAAGCAAACTAGACAAGCTATTTCCAAACATGAAAAAGAAGAAAAAACAAGCTCAGACTTCATAAAAAAATACCACAACAATCCGTTGATTCTGCAATTTCACAGAAAAACAGTTTATTCGGAAATAAAATATCAGGATAAAAACGGTTCCTACTCCACATGCAAACAGGAGACGTAGCGCCTAGTTAGGATACATCCACAAAAATTCACAAATAAAAATGCAGCAAAGAAATTTAAAACCCTGAAATGCAACATTAAAGGAAGACAATAAAAAGTACATTACATTCACAAATAAAAAGGTACTGTCATTACCACGAAAAGCGTCAGTAGAAATACAGCAGTGGGAGAAGAGTTGACAGTATTACCATAAAACAAAATGGCCTTAGTACATCAGTGAGTGCTTCACATGGACTGGAAAGCGAGCTCTTATTTAGGACACATTAAAGGTATTTATAAACAAATTTTGCGAAACAAAAATCTCGGAATAAAACAATTCAGCGTGGATTACTTTTAACGCATTACAAGGTGCAATCAACAGAAAGATACAAAGCCATTGACATGGGAACTTTGCAACAGAAATATGTTGGTGGGACAACAGGAAACCGCTGGAAACATTCCCACTGGGTTTTTAGGCGGGTGTTTCTCAAATGAGGATGTGCTAGTAAGATTTAAAAACAGCATAACTTGTTATAAAAACAAACACGTTCGAGCTAACTGCTTCATAATGTAGGGGTGGCCTTCAGAACAGTACCGACCAGGGCACTGTGTTTGAGCCGAAGTAACGTCTACAGAAGCAAGAAGGTGCGCTTAGCCTTTGAAGCGTATTACACACTGAACAGCCAAAACACAGACAGCAGCAATGGGAACCTATCCACGATGTCCAATGCTGTGAGGAAAAGTGTCTTGAATGCGACGGCCACTATTGGTGGTGGTGGTGGTGGTGGGGATTTATTAATAAAGGAGGGAAGAGAAAAGGCCTGGGGATATTGTTGAACTCAACGGGGAGTTCACCCTCATATGACCCAGTCCAGGGAAGGGGATTGGGGCTTCAAAGGATAGGAAGAGAGAAGGGGGAAGAGAGTGGGAGATAGTCTATATCGCGTTCGTTTAGTCCATGACTCGATGGCTACAAACACCGCGCTAGTCCTGTTGCAACCAGGAAGTTGAATAGGTGCTGGAAGACCTCCTGTCAGATGGCGTCCGGTCCAGTGGGGAACAGGAAGTCTTCTAGCTTGTGGCTTGGGGCACCGAGTCGCTGGAGTTCGGCCCGGAGTTGTGCCCTTGGGGTGTCGTGCTGCGGGCAAGAGCACAGCAAGTGCTCTAGCGTCTCGGGCTCTGGGCAGTCGGCGCAGGTGGGGGAGGCTCGGCGGCCTTCTTGGTGCAAGCGCGCTCCCACGTTGCAGCAATTGAGCCGCAGGCGAAGAAGGAGCGACTGGACGCCCTGGACAGCATGGGCGTTTCGGGGCACCTCCGAAGATACGTGAGGGCGTTCCTGACTAACCGGACCCTACGAATCAGGGTGGGCCGAGCAACGAGCAGCCCAAGAGATGTCAGCTCGGGGGGTTCCCCAGGGGAGTGTGCTCAGCCCATTCCTTTTCAACCTCGTCCTGGCTCCACTCCCGGACTGCATCCCAGCTGGGCTTGCATTTCCAGCGGGGATGGCAGGCTATGCTGACGGCCACTACTGCTGACGCCTCCAGGATCTCTCTCTCTCTCTCTCTCTCTCTCTCTCTCTCTCTCTCAAAAAAAAACCTTCGGGCAAGTGGCGTCTTCCCGTGGTTCTTATATAGGCAGAAAGAGGGGGACAGCAAAGGTAAGTTCTACAATGAAAAAAAAATTCATGACCTTGACAACGTTAAATGAAGTTTATTGGATGAAAGATTAGTTTTTCCGCAGAGACCGCGCACTGAACCGTTATTGGAATGCAATACTGCTTGGCGCAATCACCAGTCTAGATGCGAATGTGCGGTGACCGTGGATGCAGCCACGCTCATTGTTCCACTTGGCCAATGTCGTGTCAGACAGCGCGCCCTACAGCTGTCTGCCTACGCACTGCGCCAGAAACCCATTCGAGCTTACGTGTCCGTAGCTTCCATTGTTTATCCCGCTATTGTTTCCGGTGTAAAAACATTGCACAAAATTTAAGGAAAGATAACTCTTTTTGTAAGGTTATAATCCCTGATTAATTTGCATTTGATTTTGTCCTCAGCCGGCGGCAACGTGCGGCCCATTATACGTTCACGAGTCCAGCATGGAAAAGTTGCTAATGGGTCATATAGCTAGTGTTTTCTTCATTCTCCAGTACGCTTCGTTGCATGCACGCTGCAGATCGCAACATTTGATGAGAATCAATAGGCTTGTTACTGAACGATGAGAACGATCGAACATTAAACCACATGCAGCGACGGCGACAACCGACGCCGAAAAAGTTATGTAATGGATACAACAAACAGTGAGGGCGACAGCGACAAACGAAAAAAAAGTAACGCATTGCAGCCAATGCCCTTCGTCGTCGTTGCTGCCACTCGTTTGTGGGCTGCTTATGTACGGGAATAGGCCCGCGATGGCAACGGCCCGTCGCCTGCCGCAGTCGCCGCCGTCAGCGGCCTGTGTAAAAAAATTTCTCTTGTCTGTGTCGCCCACAGTACCCGTTTGCCGTACACACAGAGTGAGATTTCTCGCGTCGGTCATTGCCTTAGAGGCATGTAGTTACCCCTTAACACTGCAGGGCGTATGCCCCGAAAAGTCCAATTCCGTCTATCCTGCCCTCCATCAAAACGCAAAACACCTGTCTGAACAGCATTTCAGTCTGCTGCTGTACGCGCGGCGGTGATTAAAATTACTGTTTTTTAGTGCCTGCCGCGCGCTAGACGCGCTCCTATCACTCAGTCTAGTGTACGCAATTCTTTGGAGGCGCACAGGTAGCCACAGCTACTGCACGGCAGCCACTCTAACCCTAGCCGCCGAGTTAAGAGTACAGGGTAGCGCTGCGACTACTCGCGCGACCGTGCTTCTTACCTGCGAACACATTCGGCAAAGATACCAACACTTCACGAATTCCGGGGATTGAAACGGTGTAAGAATCGACGCTGTTTTTACACGGGTACAAAAGCTGCCCTTCAAATCTAAGCAACGGTCAAAATCAGTCACGAAAACGTTAGGACTAACCGCTTCCGCGGACCGAAGTTAGAGACCAACTCTGCTTTGTTAAATACACAACACAAGAATACGAGGTTACATAATGGGTTAACTCTACTTCCCGCAAGTGTTTCTTCGTCCGGTAGATAAATCCAAGGTCATCATAGCTGCGAAAGATCCCAAGCTCAAGGCGCAAACGCTGCGGCAGCCGCGAATGCAGTCCGGCCATAGCGCGCGCATCGCTACACAGTGCACATGATGATGATGATGATTTTTATTGGTTTCCCCTTTGTATCGGGGTTATGACATGTCATCTTACCAAAAAGGACTAATATACATATGTTTTACACTTTTGGTTCAATACTAGCGCTGCTTAGGGCAGGCACAAAAAGCTTATTAGGCACAAAATACTTTTTTTTTCTGTTACAGGTGGTAACTGTCCTAGGCAATATTCCCCTCTCTGCTTTTCGTCCACCAGCATTCTAATCTTCTTTTCGTCCCCTCGGCAGCCTTGAAGATAACTTCCTCTGTGATACCCTTAAATCTTAGGGCTTCTGAAAGCCCAATATTCCCTTCATGTAGATTTGGAATGATACCCTCACATTCTAACACGATGTGCCGCATAGTTTCTGTTTCTTTTCTGCAGACCACGCATACCCCATCATTTTGTGAATACTTCCCCACAAAACTCTCAGTTCGCAGGCAACCTGCTCTAGCCTCAAAAAGCAAAGCACTGCCCTGGGAATTATCGTAGAAATTTTCCTTTTTGATGTTCCATCTTCTCAGCCCTGTACATCTCTAACGACGTTTTAGCTTCCATCTTTTCCCTCCATTTATTCGTTTCAATCTGCCTTGCCTCTTTTTTGGTTACCTTGGCTGTTTTGGATTCCCCACTGCTCTTTCCGTATTTCATCGTTAGCCTTCTAGTCTTTCTTAACCACTGCGTGTCCACGCTTTTCAAGTATAGGTACCTAAAAACCTTAGCTGCCCACATTTGTTGATCCATTGCCCTCAACCTTATCTCAAAGCATGTTTTACTCTGAGCTTCTCTACCTTCAAACGACGCCCAGCCCATATCTCCCTGAACTGCTTCGTTAGTTGTTTTTCCATGCGCGCCTAAGGCCAAACGTCCTACCATTCTCTGGTTTACTTCAAGGCCTGATAGAACGTCTGATTTTAAGCAGACTACAGCATTCGCAAACGTGAGACCCGGAACCATTACTCCTTTCCACATTCCTCTTACTACTTCATATTTGTTATACCCCCACAGAGCTCTATGCTTCATTATAGCTGCGTTTCGCTTTCCCTTAACCTTAAGTTGCTCCTCGTGAGTACTTAAGTAGTTATCCCCTTCGTTTATCCACACTCACAAATATTTATATTCCTTCACTCTAGGTAATTCGCCTTGCTGGATAGACACTACGTCGGTGGTAGCGTCATTGAAAACCATTATTCCTGAATCGGCCCATAGTTCCGAAATCGGCCTCAGCGCTGCCGCCGCTCTGATGTTCGTCTGAACAAAAAACTAGTTCCACGCGCGCACGCACGCACGAAATAACAAATGTACGACTTGTTCGCGTGTTCATGATGTCGCGCTGTCGCACAGGCGTGCACCAGTTAGCCAACACGCGTCGTACTGTGTCGAAGCAAGTATGACGATAAGGGCAGGTCCAACTTCCCATGTGGCACGAAGCGTCTGCTTGAAAGCCCACTTCTTTTGTAGGACATGGGCATCAAGGTGTGGCATGGTCTGTAACAGTAAGTCGCCCGTCCGGTCTTGGCTGGTTCACCGCCTGTGTGGGTTTTTTCAGAACACGCCCACTTCGCGGATCGTTGAAGGTGCCTTTCTCATGCTTGCTCGGGCGGTTCGCGTTACCTTACCCGCCGGATGTATGACGCGTTACGTATCGTGTTCCACGCCTGCGTCGCCGCGCCAACGGGGACCGTTGAGGGGGGGGGGTGAGGGTTCATCATTTCATTTTGCTTAATAAAGGCCTGTTGAGTTCCAGCAACCGATCAATGTGTACGCTTTTCTCGTCGCTCGTCACCCGACGAGACAGTTTTCACCGTAGGCGGTGTATTTGAGACGCCCTCGCAGTGATATCGCCTGTTCCTTACATTCCGATCGTGCAGACGGGCCCCATATTGATGTTAATACCGGTTATGTAGACGGATTTCCTTTATGTAACCTAATATAAGCTATCGTAAGTCCATGCCTATCTTGGCTACACTAGCCACGGTTCTTGGGTCGGGTTCGTGTTGTGCTTGCGGCTTCAGCTATCAGAAGAGCGCGGACTTCACTTCTTGAACACCATTTTCCTCAATCGATCTCAGATTTACAATCCGTTTTTTCAACTCGACTAGGCGCGGGACGAGCGTACGTCTATCAAACTGTTCCAAAGCCGCCGTCTGCAGCGGCCCGTATACATTGGTTCCTTCGGTTTGCCGCCTGCCGCCACTGAACGCTGCGAGCAATCATTACACGAATTCATATTCTTGCACTGTATAGAATCCGCGGCAGAAGCAATCGGGCGCTTTTTACACAACTGCTTTGTATAATATATTCGAATGCAAATAAAACATCACTGATGAGTTGGTGTGCGTAGATGGCAGGCGTGCATCTCCATGGTTGCTCCCGCACTGGACACGAATGAAATTGCAATTTTGCTCTTCGTACTGGAGATGGGAGACGATGCGCAGGTTTACTCTTCACTGATGCGGGAGCAGAACTGGAGCTCCACTCCGCCGCGCACGAGAAGAGTACGCGGTCAGTATTGCTCTCCTCCTCATGGGGTGCGAACATTGAATGCAACTCCCCGCAGCTTTCGAGGAGACTCCGCCAACGCTTACTAGAGTGCAATGACTCTTGGAGCCTTAAACTACTCCCCCGATTTCTTAGGGTGTACGCCTTGTTCGGCGATGATAATACAAGCTTGATTTTCTGTTTATCCCCTCCTTTTTTCAATTGGTGGGAAAACCCATGCACGTATGGCAACACTGCTAAGCGCTCCCTGCTCCCTTTGGGGTGTTCGCGTGGCCCTCTTTGCCTCTTTCCTTTGATTTTCTGCAGCCGTGTTACGCACAGATGCCTCAGCTTGCTCTTCGGATACCCATAATTCCCTTGGAGGTACGCTTGCTTTTCGATTATAGCAATTTTCCCGCCTGCTTTTTTAAGCTGGGCCAACTAATGCATGCTGAGTACCTGAATATCCAGCTGAGGCCTGTGTGGGTAACAGACAATCAAAATAAAAGGGCAAATAAAGCCAAGCGAAAATCCCGAAGGGAGACGAAACCACTTCGCAGTGTGGCCTCATCGCCTGCGTTGCGTCGGCGCGTTAAACCCTATAATCAATCAATCAAAGATCCCGCAAGACGAGCAAAAAAAGAGAGCGGTCATTCCCTACGTGCACGGCGTGAGTCATAATCTGAAGAATATCGTAAGCCGCTCTCGTGTGCATCTCCTTTTTTCAGCTCCCAACAAGCTAGGCGGGCTTTGCAAGAGAGTTAACCAGGAGGAAGCACGCAAGCACTGTACTAAGAGTCACGCCACGCCCTTCTTCCAATGCGAAGAAGGGGTCGCCTATGAAATACCGCTGTCTTGTGAAAAGTCGTACATAGGCCAGACGGGACGATGTAATATTGGCTGGCTGCGTGAACATGCCAACTCGCTGAAAACCGGGATAGGCAGCATGCTTCTCCAGCTTGTGAAAACTTGCTAGTTGTGCGTGCCTGATTTTGAAGCCTGCCGTGTCCTGAAAAGGTATAGAGGCCAGTGCACAAGAGAAATATGTGAGGCATTCCTCATTCACAGCAGAGGATCGTCACACCGACGGTGGCTTTGCTAGATAAGGTACTCGCATATCTTGTCGGATAAGAGGAGCCCACGTTTCGCCCGTATCTTCGCGCGCATGCTGGATAAGATCTTCCCAGCCTCTTTACCTTGCCTTCCAACGTTCTGCAGTCGGTTCTGTGATAACCATGCTAATTTTTGTACCCGTATAAATGTTCTTTCTTTCCAAAAAATAACAGTTGTTATTCAGCGCCCGTGTTTGTCGCCTCTGCTCTTAGTCCCGTCCCTGCGCTCTTCAACTTCATGCAATGAACCAACTAGCCCAGTTACAAACCCTCCTACAGTGAAACCTAGCAAGTGGAACCTTTCGTTGCTGTTGCCGCGTGATTTTTCATGTGCCGCAAGGAAGTGGTCGTTTGCTGCAGTAGATGTAGAATATCATTTGCAATCGAAAAACCAAGCATACAAAAATGTTTAATAAAAAACACTGTAAATATCGCTTGTGTACTAATTTACAGTCATATTTGCGTATTCTCTTGTTCTTGGTTCACAAAGTCGACAAGAATGAACATATAAACCGGCTCAGGTGTCTACATTTGGCTGTGAGTATATAACACTGTTGCGCAACATCAATTTTACTTTGGCCAGCTGGCTGAACCGAGTCACAGACAGACCGACAGACATACATAGTCAGACCAAAATTTCTGGATTTAAGTAGCCCAGGAAAGATTATCGTCTTTAAAAAAAGCTTCCTACGTTTTTTATAGTGATTGACTATGTCTTCGTAGCTCGTTTTGTGCGGCTGTTTCTGCCCCTCTACCCGGCTGATTACTTCTCGGGCTTGTTTGTGGGCAAATTCATTGCCCTCCAGAGAAGGTTGCGCTGGGACCCTTATCACTCTATCTTGTGGCCCGGTGGCTCGTTTGGAAGATTCTCACTGCCTTATCAGACACCCTTCCTTCTTGAAGTCCCTATACGCTTTTTGGGAATGCGTGACTATTTTCTCATAGATTGCTCTCATAGAGTGCTTGGAAAGTGGGGCTTCTGTGTACTTCATTCCTTTCTTTACTTTACTTTTTCTTTACGTTTTTCTTTGCTTTGCATTTATTCCTTTTTCTTTAGTTTACCTTCTTTACTGAGGTTATGGCCTTCGCTCTGGTTTACTGTGGTCCTTCGTTTCTGTCAAGCCTCTTGTTATGCTGTCGTGGTTTGCTATCCACTGTCTCGGCCCATGCCGTTGGTATAGAGCTTTTGTTTTGACTATAAGCTGCTTGCAGTCATAATTTAGCTAGCACGGCTCATTCCGCATTTGTTTGGCTCAGTTCGCATCCAAGGATTCATAGGTGTCCTTCGACCAGCTTGGAGATTGGAGGTGTGCTTCGACCAGTTCGCAGATCGGAGATCGTAGAGGCTACAGGGGAAAGGCCATCCCCCGTAGCCTCTCCATGGGTGAGTATCGGAATTCCCAACGCTAACTTCACCACAGCTTGATGTTCGTCTTCTTCGATCGCACGCGGCTCTGCGCAGCACGTGGCCTCCCGGCCTTCCTTCGTGACGCGCGCTTATAGCGGTGGCACTGGCCTTGTCTTCCTCCTCCAGGTGTCTAGGTTTCTTGAGGACATCTCTGTCCCCTGCGCCTGTCTCTCAACGCCATCGGGCCCCGGCTCCGTGCCGGGCAATTCGCCAAGCGGCGACACGGGCCAAGCGCAAGTCTGAGTGCCGGGCCAGCAATAACTGGTAATGAAGAAGGCCTTAGCTCACCTTTGGTGACGTCACACGATAGGGCGGCTTTTTAAAACTGCGCGGCGCTCTACAAGAGAGGTTGCCGCGTAAATGCACCATGCGGAATCTTTTATTTTGTAATGACAAGCATGCATGCACATAGAAAAAATATTTGAACCGAAGAATATTGCTGCAAAACATTCATTTACCCCTCCCAATTTTGTTTTGCGTTTGCGCTATACAAAGAAAGAATACACCCATTTGATCAGGAAAGTTGCAGCTCGTGTTTTTATTTATCGGAAGCGTCGAAAAGTTCGAAGTTTTGCTTTCTTCAGTAGTTCAAGCTTCATTTGTGTCAAGCGCAGCGCCATTAATATTAGCAGAAAGAAAGTGCAGCTTTATATATATATTTTCATAACTGTGACAAAACGCTGGTCATCTTTCAGAACTTAAATTCTTTTCGCCATTCAAGTAACAAAGAAAGCTGGGCGCGTTGGCAAGGGTTCATGGTGAAACAAAGCTCTTCCTTGCTTTTTCGCGCTTCGTTTAACCATGAATCTTCTCTCTATGTAGCTGAGGAATATTTTGCTCTAGTTCACTTGCTCAGGACTCACGCTAAGACCAGCGTAAAGATCTGATCGTCGTATGATGCGCGAGCAGATGATTTGTTTTGCGATGTAAGCATACACTTGGAACAAATATAGTGAAAAAAATTTAGTATATCATTATGGAATAACCACAGTAGCATCTGCGATGTTTTTTTTGTAGGCATCGGGTGACTTGCTCTTGCCGAAATTCAATGTAGTCGCCGTCGTAACCAGCTTGGAACGTTGCGAAACGATCCATTAGTAAACAATTAGAGTCGCACATTTTTGTGACGGAGTTGGACATCAGATCAACGTCCCACTTGTCGATACCCCTTTTGCTGCTACCAGTTACGAGAATGCACGCATTTGTGTGTAGTTTTTTACGCCCGTTTTTGTTACGTGTAGCATCACGCTCGTCTTCTTTCGCGTAGAGAATTTCGTGCAAGGTGCTTCATTGTCGATGATATGAATAAGAAGAAGCATTTAAAATCTTTCATTACAAGCCAGTGCTTCGCCTCCTGGATCTTGAAATGGTTGGCTGGTTCATTAAATAAAATTGACTTCATCAACCTCACGCATCGTTAGATTCGGCGATTGATTTATTTATTTACGTTTTTTGGGCGGCCAAAAGGACACTACGGCTTTACATTGGTACACTCGCCGTAACAATAACAATACGAGCACTTGTAACAAAAATCAGATTTTCCACAAGTGTTTGTAACCGAGGACACATATGGAAAACGAAACGTACTTCTACTGAAGGAGCGCAATTCATTGCATTAGGATCATGTTTTTACCATCACGACAAAAAAGCGTCGGGAGGCATTAAAATTATTTTAGGGAAAGGCGACATTGCTTTAGAGTGCCCGCTTACAGTCAGGGCGTTCGTTTTCCGCAGCACACAGAAACGTACCTCGGACATTTCGGGAACTTTGATGGTACAGCGTCCGGAAGAAGGCGCACATGAAATTTTGGTACTGTCATGGTGACACCAGTAGTGCGATCGATATGCAAGGCTACTCGGTTATTGTCTTCATCCGTGAAGTCCACATACTAGAAATACGTTTGAACTACATGAGCGAATTCATCGCTACTTTACCACCAAAAATTCCACATCAAGAGGACAATAGCCTTACGCAAAAATTATCTGTGACACATAGGTTTTCCCGTGGTACATCGCGTATCCAAGCTTTGCACAGTAATTTTGTTGCAGCTCAATGTCACTGCCATTTTTTGGCGTTCAGGCTGATGAAGAACACGACTTTGTTGTTTTTTAAAGGGCCTTTCAGCAAACCGCTTGGAGCTCTAATGGAATTGTGTGAAATAAGCATCGAACCAGACGACGGTGCGTGTTTTGGAAGTTGTTGGCACGGGCAAACGGGCAAGCCGGAGTGGCAATTTTGAGTGGTTGTGTAAGAAAAAGGTAGTTCGCAGATTCAACAAAGACGGTAATTGCTACGCCATTGCTGGTTTTAACATCAGCGGTTTAACGGCCATCGGCCTCCGTCTGGACGTAGAATACCTATGCTCCACCATTCATTAGTTAAAACTTGTGCAGTTGCTACGGGAGGAGATTGAAGACTATGATGACCTCAAGCCTAACGTTTTCATTCGAGCGAGTAGCGAAAGTTGTAAACTCGCTGAACATTTAGGTAGTATTCACTGGCGTGCCGTACATGCGGCCAACCATGTGTGTGCGCTATCACCGGCTACGTCGAGCTCCGCGAGATGGCGGTACTTGTGTGTGCTAAGCAAACGACGTGTGTTTGATGATCCAAACTGTCCCCCATCCAACGAAATGCGATGCCTCTATACCAATATGACAGCGATAATTAAAATCTCTGTTGAAACCGCTGTTCAGAATCAAGTAAGAAACATGGCAGACAACGCACGGAATGTTTTCTTTTGTGCGACGTCTGGGCGGCGTTGCAGAAACCGCGCCAGGTCCGTGCCAAAGTGCCACCTACATGGCCGTTTGCAGAATCGCCAATTGTAGAAATTGACAGCGAAACTTGTATATGAACACCTTTGACACCTTCAATCTATTTATTGAGTTTCATAACACGCTTGGCAAGACATATTTGCGGAGTTTTTTTCATATGATTTAAATCCACCCCAACAAAATGTGAGATAAAAGCAAACATTTTTTACGAGATTGAAATTTTGATTGAGTGGGGTAACGCTCACGTTACCTCACTTTATAAACAACTTAATTTTCTACCATTACTCAGTCTTTTAAAATACCATCTAGGAATTACGGCCTATCATGTTATAAACAACCCCAGTTTCATAAATATTCTAGGCAGGACGTCCCTCTCGAACCCCAACAAAACACGCTTTGCGCTTCAAAACAACTTTTTGCTCCCCGAAATACTGTCGAATTCAGTGCAATCAAATTTTGGAATGAATTACCTGTATCAATCAAATCAACCCAGCCACATTATTTCCTACTTTTAGGCGTCTACGTCGTTCGTATTGTGGAAATAACTGCTGAAAACTACATGGCATTTTTTTTCAATTAATTCCTGTTTACTGTAGTTACCTTCTTTTATTTCTAACCAATGTTGCGTTAAGTAAATGTCGTTATATAAATTCTGCCTAAAATGTTTTTTGCGCTCGTTTTTTTATTGAGGTCATTTTGTTGATGAAGTAATTGAGCATTGGTAATTTGTATAGTCATGTGTTTTTCACATTGGTATTTGTGTGCTATAAATTATTCATTATTGCACCAAACGTTCTTTTTCCTTTTTCCTTTTTTTCTTCCTTTACGTTTTTGCTTCCTTTCTAGATTTTCTTTCTTTGTCTTATTTTTTTCCTTTACGTTTGTTTTGTATTTCTACCTTTCTATATTTTCTTCCTTTTTTTTCTTTTTTTTTGTCTGCTGATAACCTGAACAATAAATTAAACGCTGGTTCGTAATAGTGTATAAGCTATAATTGTTTGGATGTATGTCTGCCGATTTGGAACATTTGTTTGTAATTTGCACGCCTGCAATAATGACTAAACCACTAATATTAATCACTTGTCATACATTCAGTAATAAGATGTCCCCTTGGCAGTGCTTCACTTCGGGACCTCTTTCTGTACCACTCCAATGTATTTGTCCACTATCATGTAACTAATAAACTTTGATTTGATTTTATTTGATTTGATTTGAATGCAAGGCTGCCAGAGCTTTTGCATAGTATTGTACCATCGCAATGTCCGCCATTACCAGACTGAGTTGCTGCTCGCAGTTCCCCGCACCTGCGGTCCACCTGGCTCCAGTAGCTTCACGACATGACAGCTACTGGGCAGCCGGGCATCTCTCGCCCTTAAGATCGTGTACGCCACCAATTCTTTTGGCCTGGTCTATGCCATTTTTTAAGCCACTGAATTACTTCTTGCGACCAGTGCCAGTGCAGAAAGACACCCATTTCACTTCCAGTGGGGCAGGTCCTGCCTCTTGAAATTCCGGCAAAATGTTTTACTGATTACGTCTGGACCAACTTCGCCGTTTTGTCTTGTCGACATTAGGAAGGAAACATGTGGAATACCGTCGCGAACGATTACTCCGCTCGCTACGCAATCATGTGTGCTTTGCAGATGAGCTTTGGTCTCGATGTCCTATTTTCTGCTTCAAGACGGGATACTGCAGTATTGCGAGCCTCGGCAGTTGCTTAGAGACGGGGGACATTACTTCTTCTCCCAAGTGATTCAAGATATTGGCTCAAATTCTGCTAAACACAAGGCATCTAGCGGATGTGACCCTAACACAAACAGCATTACTGAATGTTTTATTCTTACCCGGACCAACATGCTGTCTAGCTGCATTTCTGCGCATCATCGATACTGGGCTGTCATGTTGCTTTAAGTGAATTTCCTTTATAATTTATCAGGGCATGATGCAGCCGCCTATCGCCAATTTAACCTTATATATTTATTTTTTTCAAACACTACCAGCCTCTTTTCAGACCACAGCAGGTGGGCATGCATGAATACACATGGTCAATAAAAGTACAGCGAGTACGTATACATGAATGCAAGTACTGTATAGAAGCAACAAAATCGAGCATGCTTGAAAAGCAAGTTATGCAAAATAAAAAAGCTGCAGAAAAAATATATTGTCAGAAAGCAGGAATAAAGGAGGAATAAACAGCCAAGAGCCGCCGCAAAAACATACTTTGCTACACGCAATGTGGGCATACAATGTCAGAAGATGCTGTACACTGTGCGGCGTACAGCATCGTAACCTCATTACGGACTGTACAAACAGCTCCAACCCTGGTTTCCTGTTTGGTGCTACTGTTCGCGATTTTTAATTAAACATTAGGTAATAAATGCGTGTTAGTGATAGACGCGCTTAGGCGGTTTTTTTATGAAATGGCGAATGGAAAATTGAATACTCCAATGCCGCGAACTATGCATTGTGTTGGTATACTTTCCGTCTCACGTCACTCAGCGATGCGACTTGGGGTTGCGGCGTCGAAGGGAAAAGTTTTGAGGGTTTTGAGGGTAATAACCCTCAAATGAGGGTTGACAGTATGTTCAAATAAATAAATCATTATGCCAAAAATATGACTCAACAAATGGCGACACTCCTTCCCTCGTCAGTACGGTCACAGTACGCTCGGGATGCCATTTGTCGCGCACTGATCTGCTCGGCAGATATCATGCCACCAAGTTTGTTACTTGCAAGCTGCGCAGTGCACGATTTACTGCGGCAAACACCGCGTAGTGCACTTCACTGCGAGATCTGTTGTTGTTCTCCGGACACGTAACTCCCGAGTCGGGCTTTCTGAAAAATTGCTGCCCTGCTACTGTGGCTCATATAGCGCTTGACCTTTGCACGATATCTCCTCCGTTCCTTCGACCTCATCCAGTGGATTGCTCCTAAGGACATTTTCCAAGTTGTACATATCAAACCGTTCAAACAATCTTACACCAATTAGCTATGTCGCCGCGACAGCGAATTGGCGAATTTGTTTCACCGGAGAGTAGTGGCACGGGGCAAACGTGAACCCATGTGTGCAACGATGTGTTTATGAGGGATCACCTCGGAATAAAGAGGGCGTTGAGCGAAGGTAGTTGGTTGAAGAAGACGACAAGGTTTTTCATTATCTGTTCGGAATGCTGGAATTAACTACTTGAAATGAGCACAGTTCAAATGTAAAAACCGCCATTCTTTCTGATTACTAGCCAATATAGGTTATTTCTCGTTGAAAGAGTGCCATCGACCGCGCACTTACGCAATCATCCCCGCTAATGCCAATGGACGATGCCTCGAATGTTTCGCGGGATCGGGAGTCTTCGTAAGGTTTCAAGATGCGGGTTTCGTTATGCTTTCTAAAGAATTTGCACTTATCACAGTGTGTGGAAAAATTGCTTCCAGTTTCCGTTCGCATCGAGCAAGCACGCTCTGTAAAGCACTCGTTGACGCACCTGCCCGCCTTGCCTTCCTAGACACACTTGCACTCAAGTGGGATTTTCTAAACTGCGCAATCCACACACTTCCTTTACAAGTGACCTTAACGATAAGATTGAAGCCTGGTAAAGCATCCCCGAGCGTCCGCTTCGCGGCCAGTGAGTTGTCCGGAGACGCGAGGCCAGCCGAAGTTTGGACAACTGGGCAAAGTCCCGTTACCTCCTAACGCATCAGCGGCTTGGGCCGCTTTCATTTGATTTGGCTGGGTTCTTCCTGCAAGTGTTTTTGGGCCCGTATTCATTGTTCACCAGTATGTCGAAACAACCATCCTCAGACCTGCCTTTTGGTCTATTGTTTGCGTCCCACTTTTCTGCTCGGCGTTTTCTAGCAATGAACAAAGAGGGTAGAACAATCTTTCAGACAGATGACAACATCTGGCAAGTTCTAGAATGCGTCGCAGCAAATCAGTCACGCACACACACACACACAAACATACAGCGCTATTTACCGCCACAATTGGGTATCTATCTTGCTTTTTGTAATATCAGACCCCTGAAGTCGTAAGTATAGCGTCAAAGCCTTCAAGGAACGCGGTTGGTTTAAAGTGGAACGCTTCAGTCGTTGACGGGAGCTTGAGATGTAAAATAGGCGCGGGAATGTAAAAATGCAGCGGAAATGGTAAAACATCGTGTGAAGCAAAAACCCGTTATAATCATTCATATTGCCGCGAACTATGCATTGTGTTGGTATACTTTCCGTCTCACGTCACTCAGCGATGCGACTTGGGGTTGCGGCGTCGAAGGGAAAAGTTTCCGCAGCTACTTCCTGATAACTGCTCGGATTCTCGCGCGTAGTGCATCGGAGCTACGAGCCCCGGAACTCATAGTCTCGGAAACCAGCACATTGTTCGCGCGGTCATACCAGGGGGCTGTACTACATACGAGCATAAATGAACATTGTTGCTCCATTTTATAATAATTACCACATTACTTATTAATAACGGAGTTTTTAGTATACAAGTTAACTTAAACGTTGCGGTTCTAGACGGCGAAAATACGAACGCCACCCGGAGTATAAAACCGGACCCACGCCTTTCTGCTTCGCACCGCAGAAAAGGGGCGTTTCTTGTCGCGCCCGCAGGTATGCTACAATCCACGGTGTTCCGAGGGCCGTTTTTACCACCGTGAAGTTTGTTTCCTCGAAACAGACGCATGAATAGATTCGCACCGTCGTCACAGATCGTGCTGTACTGAGTTGTCTAAATTCTTCACACCAGGCTGCATAAAATTCTTTTGGATCTCGGCGGACGAAAGGTACGATCTGCATGCTGCTCGTTTTGCTTTTCTACGCTTTCACGACATATCAGGACGCGGTTGCAGCAGTAGATTCATAATTTAGGTGAGCATACACGTGCACTAATTATTTATATCATTCTGATTGTCTTTCTTCTTTTTCTTTTAAATTACGCATGAAATTCGTGGCAGAGCATCTGGCAATTAGTCCAATCACTACATTAGCTACACACGTTTGTTTGTACGGGCTTTATTGATTTATTGCGTTTCGATCACGTGTTATGCATTTTAGTGCAAGTGAATGCACGGTATGCAGCAAAATGTATATGAGGCAACTATACAATAACTAATGCAACAGTGTGAGCTTATCTGCACTCTTTTTATTTTGATTGCCTGCGTTTAGTATCTTTTCGTAGCATGCGTTGTACTTATTTTTATTAATAATATTGTGCTTGTTATAATTATTATCGGTATTATTATTTTCGTTATTATATCAGCATATTTATGTCCACAGCTGGAGGAAGGCATCTCGCATACACATTTGGCTCAAAGGGTGGGCCCATAGATTCATATCGGATTGTTAGCACAAGGTTAACTAAGTAGTGACTACATTATTTTATTGCGTTTCGATTGTGTGTTCTGCATTTTGTATTCACGTGAATCCACGGCATATAGCAGAATAAATTTGTAGGAATCAATGCACAAACTAAGCAATGACTGTATATGTTTATATTACAATCATAACTATAATTCCACCACTTATAATTCATAATTTACGCTTCAGTTCCGTGCTACGAGTTTCAACTTTCAGTACAGGAACGATATATTCACAAGAACGGAGCTACAGCTATACGCCGATAAATAATTAGACAATGCAGGTTAAACCCATCCTAGTAATTTATTACAGGGTTTTAAATAAGGTGTTAATAACCGGTTTACTTCAGGGCCCGAGAAATACCTGAGGAATACATAGCGCGCAAAAGTATATATGCCTTAATAATAGTTTAGAAATCCTGGTGTGAGACGGCTGCTTTCGTCACGAGAAATATATTTTGGATAAGGAGCAAGGGTGGGTCGTTTCCACCGAACACTATAATTGCACAGATAAAAAAACGTATCTGTGTCTCCTAATAATAGAGGCTGATTTTAATTCGAAATTTGCCTTTACAATTGGCGTTGTCACAAGTCGTCTTTGTAGCCAAAATCAATTTAAGAAAGAAAGATTCCTAATATATCAGATAACGTTTATTTTGAACACAGGTGCCACAAAGATTTCACTCAAAACTATCGTATGTGCCCTTGAAAGCAGCAATAAATCTAGTATTCATTCTAACCCAAATATACACACGTTCTTGTTGATTTTCCAGATCTCGCATCTGGCTCCAGTGTGCGAGAAGGCGGGACCTGGCTCATTTACCACCTCGTCAGACCTACAGCAGCTACCGACTGTGTCCTGCCCATTTCACCAGCAGAGACTACGCGAACCTTGGACAGATATGCACTGGCTGGATGCCTAGTTATTAGCATGCGGCCATGGGCCATACACTTTTGTATGCGACTAAAAGCGCAAAAAACCCAAGTTGTGTTTTGACTGTAGGAATGGCACATTTTGGCTTTAAACATAAAAAAACTGCGCTCGTTACTCTTGTCTGGATTGTGTTCACTAATAAACCAAAACAACGTCGTACTTAAAATAAGAGGTGAAAAAAGAAGTCGACCCGCAAAACTATCAATCAGATCGAAACAACTGCCCTTGTGATAATGTGGTGGGTTGCGCAATAGGAACAAGGTGGTGCGCTGACCATCTGAATGCCTTTTGAATTAGCGCTAAATCGCCCCCGCTTCCCCCCCTCCCCCGCCCTCGGATTTTCAGTCCTCATCAAGATGGCGTCTCCTAATGCAGGTCTGCAACGCGCCGCCATGTTTTTACTACCGCCCCCAAACACCAGGAGTCTGTCCGGCGCTGCGAGCGAATATCGCGTCCCATGCAAGGTATAGGAAGTTTCACTCCCCTGGTCATACTGCCTCGTACGAATATCCAACGTCTGCTATTTCGGTGTGGCCTTGCACGCGAATTAGGACACTATATTATCTGGGTTACGAACAAGGCAAGCGAAGATCTATTGCTGTACGTCTGGCATCAGATACCTGAGTTTTTTCGTCGTCATTTTTGGGTTCACACGGCAAAAAACTACCTTCATTTTTTCAATGAACACCAGCACGCTTTCGATGCTACGCTGCGTGCGGTTCTGCAGCAACTCCTATGGCCGTTATTTGCGTACAAGATTCATGAACATTTTGAGAAACTCGGACTTGAGCAACTCCGAAATTGTCAGGGTGCACTCGTAGTTCTGCAACCACCATCACCATCACCATCACCAGCCTATCTACGCCCACTGCAGGGCAAAGGCCTTTCCCATTATTCTCCAATTATCTCGGTCCTGTGCACACTGTGACCAATTTATACCCGCAAACGTCTTGATCTCATCTGCCCAGCTAACTTTCTGCCGCCCCCTGCAACGCTTGTCTTCTCTAGGGATCCACTCTGTTACCCTTAACGACCAGCGGTTATCTTGCCTTCGCATTACATGCCCTGCCCACGTCCATTTCTTCTTCCTAATTTCTACTAATATGTCTTTAACACCTATTTGCTCCCTTACGCACTCCGCTCTCTTCTTGTCCCTTAATGTTACACCTATCATTTTCCGCTCCATTTCCCGCTGAGTCGTTCTCAATTCAAGTTGAACCCTCTTCGTGAGCCTCCAAGTTTCTGGCCCGTAGGTGAGTACCGGTAAGATGCAGCTGTCATACACTTTCTTCTTCAGCGACAATGGTAGGCTGCTATTCATTATCTGAGAATGTCTGCCGTATGCACCCCACCCCATGCTGATCCTTCTCATTATCCCTGCCTCATGGTTGGGATCAGGGGTCACAACTTGGCCTAAGTAGACATATTCCCTTACCACTACCACTGCCTCGCCACCTATCTCAAACTGCTGTGTTGTCCCGAGGTTATTGATCCTTACTTTAGTTTTCTGCATAATAATTTTCAGGCCCACGGTTCTACTTTGTTCGCCCCGTGCGAAAAGCATGCTTTGCAATTCGGCCCCCGAGTTACTTAGCAAGGCAACTTCATCAGCAAACCTGAGGTTACTCAGGTATTCTCCATTAACCCTTACTCCCACCTGTTCCCAATCCAACGTTCTGAATACTTCTGGTAAGCATGCTGTGAATAACATTGGAGAGATGGAGAGATTGTGTCTCTTTGTCTGACACCCTTCCTTATACGTATTTTACTGCTATACCTAAGGAGGATGATGGTAGTTGTAGACCCATTGTAGATATCCTCTAGTATTCTTACCTAATGCTCATCTACCCCCTGGTTCCCTAATGCCTGAATGACTGCTAGGGCCGAGTCAAATGCTATCTCATAATCTATGAAGGCTATATATAGGGGTTCAGTATACTCAGCGCACTTCTCTATCACCTGATTGATCGTATGAATATGGTCCATTATTGAATAACCTTTACGAAACCCCTCTTGTTCTTTAGGTTGACTGAAATGTAAGGTTGCAGAAATTTGGGTAGCGATTACCTTGGTAAATACCTTGTAGACGACTGACAGTAAGCTGATCGGCCTGTAATTTTTCAAGTCCGTCATGTCGCCTTTCTTATGGATTAGGATGGTGTTCGCGTTCTTCCAAGATTCCGGTACCATTGCGGTCATTAGGCATCGCGTATACAAGTTTGCCAGTTTTTCAAGTACAATTTCTCCGCCATCGTTCAGGAGGTCTGCTGTTATCTGATCCTCACCAGGTGCTTTGCCCCCTTTCATTTCTTTCAAAGCCTTCCTTACTTCTTCGGTCGTTACTGGTGGAATGTCTATCTCATCTGAACTGCGGTCTCGTTCGGCATTATCCTGTATGTCCCGGCTACTGTACAGATCCCTATAGAACTTCTCGGCCCCTGTGACTATTTTATCCCTATTTGTGATGACATTGCCTTGCTTATCCTTAAGTGCATACAGCTGATTTTTCCCCACGCCAAGACGTCTCTTCACTGCTTTCAGGCTACCTCCGTTCTTTACAGCGTATTCGATCCTCTCCATATTATACTTCCGTATGTCAGCTGTCTTACGCTTATTGATTAACTTCGAAAGCTCCGCTAGTTCTATTCTGTCAGCTGCGGTAGAGATTCTCATGGTTTGACGTTTCCTGATTATATCTTTCGTCTCCTGTGAAAGTTTACCAGTATCCTGTCTAGCCATCGTGCCCCCGACTTCTACTGCACACTCCGTGATAATGCGTGTAAGGTTGTCGCTGGCTTCCTGTGTCGTAAGCTCGGCTTCCTCGTTAAGAGCGGAATATCGGTTCTGCAACGCGATCCTGAATTCTTCTACTTTACGTCTTACTCTTAGCTCATTTATCGGCTTCTTTCGTACTAGCTTGTTGCGGTCCCTCCTCAAATCTAGCCTAATTCGAGATCTTACCATACGGTGGTCACTACACCTTACCCTTCCGAGCACTTCCACATCCTGCACGACGCCAGGGTTATGGCATAATATGAAGTCTATTTCATTTTTGTGCTCCCCATTCGGGCTCCTCCAGGTCCACTTCCAACTCTCCCGTTTACAGAAGAAGGTATTCATTATGCGGAGGTTATTCCGTTCTGCAAACTCAACTAGTAGGTCCCCCCTCCTATTTCTACAGCCCAGACCAAAGTTCCCAACTGCCTTGTCTCCGGCCTTAAGGTACAATAAATAAATAAATAAATAAATAAATAAATAAATAAATAAATAAATAAATAAATAAATAAATAAATAAATAAATAAATAAATAAATAAATAAATAAAATTGTTTCTCAGTAAGCCTGCCTTATTCAAGTTCGGCACGTTGGACGCGATGAGTACCCCGCTAAACGAAAAAGAGACGCGTCGCAAGCTTCAGGGAAGACACGGGGGTATACATCCCCCCCGTATACATCGCGCATACAACCCCGTATGCGTATACATTCATATTCGTATACATCCCGCAAAAAAAAGGTACTGACAAATGGTGCGGTGATCGATTTCGTTCCGTTGGCATGAACAAAGCATCGCGGTACTGAAAGACAGAAACACGGCAGTCTTGCCATACATGAGTGGTAAAGCTTGTCTGTCAGCCACTGGTTTTATTTGGTTTGATCTTTTGGTTTTATTTGTGTCTATCCGGGACAGAAAACACTCACTTTATTAAGTGTGAGCTACACTGGCCGAGACTGAGCAGTTTCGCTTGGCTCCTGGAGAGCCGTGCTGCGCTAGCGCGAGGAGGAGCGACGTCACACGCCGTACCGAACATAGCTAGCTGCCCGGCGTCTCTCACACACCCCACGCGCCCAGCGTCTTCGCCAGCCTCCATTCCCCGCGTGGCAGTGAGGTCCACTTGATGACCATGCTAGGGGTGGCCGGGTGTGGAACTGATGGCTCTTGCGTCGCAGCAACACCGGCGTTGTTCTCTGGAACGAGCTTAGCTCTGGTGCGATTGGTGACGCTGAACCGGAACCGCTTGATAAATATACACGTGTCACATAATGTGTATACCGTGTGTGTGTCATTGAAGGAGCAGTACACATGATAATCCAGGTAATCCTACACAACCAGGAAAGCAAAGAATAACCAGCTGAACCTTAGCTCAGACTACGTATATCGTGGCATAGCCGAGCTAAGCAACTGCAATTTTTTTTTCTTTTCGACACCCTCCGAGCATACCCGCCTGTTGACACCGCTATAGAGAGAAAACAAGATCCCATAGTATCTCTCTGCACCCATCGTAGGGTACGTCGGCTCCACCAACCTATACAAATTGCCAAGCGTGCACTAGTGGTAGAAGGGTGGAGTAACAGCAGCGCTGGCAGCCAATCTGCCATGCTTGCAGACCCGGCTGGTGCATCTCACATATATTCCCGCACTACCGGTAAAGGTTTTGAATGACTGATAGGCACGAATTGTTTCGTCCGAAGTTATTTACATCTCTCTGGAAGTGGACTGCGTTAAGACGCGCTGGAACCCGCAGCCAAGTCCAAACCCAAGGACCGCGCTAAGAACCCAAACGAAATGATGTGCGCCTGGATTGCGAATATAGCTCAGTCGAATAGACGCCTGCAGCATAACGTGGAGCACCCAGGTTTCAATCCGAGCACAAGAAACTTTTGTAACACGGTAGCGGTATTAGGGTCATTTTTCGATTCCCCCACGCCTTAGCCCTCCGCATATCAGCCGGGCTCATCAGGCGTCTACGGAAATTCGTCACAATAGGCACCCGCAAGCTATGACTGAGGCAGCAAATTTCGAGGGCTACGCTGAACTTTGAATGTGGCGCGACGGCAATAGAACTTTGGAAACGAGGACAATGATAGAACGTCGGTTAGGAAACAAAAGACACCCGTTTTCAGCAGGGGCTGCGCCAGCAGGGTGAAGTTTGTTAGATAAGACAAGATAATCTTTATTTTCTTCAGAAGAAACTGGAAGGTTGTCCGCGCTAAAAGCTGCTGAAGACAGCTTGGCAGTAGCCCGAAAGCCCTCACTTGGCAGGGATCAAGAAAACAAAATCCCGCATAACGAAAGCAAATGAAAGAGTACATCTGTGGTCCGTAGTAATACAACACAATACGCCGAATTCGAAGAAAGTTTACACCATCTTCCCGCGAAGAGAACCATGGAGTAGATGCGACGAAGTTAGCGATGTCAGCGTGTGGATTGCTGTTGTTGGGCATCCTATTTACGCAGCTTGTTCACCCCCGATGCGTTGCATCTATCCCATGGTTCCCCTCGCGGGAACATGGTGTAAATTTTTAACCGAGCGCAAGCTGCGCGCTAACGCACAGCTGGCAGGGCGACGGGAGCGAGCGGAGCCGAGCACAAGCTGCCCGCTGACCGTGCTGACGCACTGATGGCGCTGCGGTGAGAGCAGCGCATGGAGGAAAGAATTTCTTTCCTCCATGGAGCAGCGGAGCGCGCAGCTGCCGCGGCGAGGAGAATGGGGAAGGGATGTGGACTAGGCCGCGACAACTCGGGACAAGGCGAGTTAGAGATGCGTTGCATCTAAAAAATTATACAAGAATATGGTTTTGACATTGCCAATTGCTACAAATATACACAGAAAGACAGTTCTACACACTGGATGATATGAAACAACAGTGTAAGCACATCAATACAAAACATCAGCAATGACTGTAACAGTGATGGAAACTACAAGTTTACGAAGTCTTGCCGCAACTGTTTGCGGAAAAAGTGACCTCTGTGGCTGTTCATTCAGAGTGTTGGAAATGTTGAAGTGTAGAGCATGATATGTATAATCAGTGCAGAATCACGGCACTACCCAGAGAGAGAGAGAGAACAGACTTTATTGAATGCTCGCGTGCAGGAGGGACGAGCAAAGGCTCCGCGGAGCTAGCCCGTCTCTCGACGCTGCCTAGGGCGTCCTCGAAGCATTGCCGTGCAGGCGTCCGCCGGTTCGGCGCGCGAGATGCCTTTGGGGATGTTCCCTCGAGCCCTTCGTCAGCGCCTCCCCGTGCTTCTGCCAGGAGAGAGCCGACTCGAGCTGCTGTACGCCTTGCAGCTGCTCCATCAGGTCAGACGATGCAACCGCTCGTGCGATGGGATCCAACAGCCAACCCTGTGGCGCGGCCGCTTCCGTTGGGTAGCGAGAACAGTCCTATAGGATGTGGGTCAGAGTTTCTCTGGCACTCGCGCACACACTGCACATGTGACTTTCATAAATGTCCGAGTACACGTGGCGCGCGAGCGCCGGCGTGATTACCGATGTCGTCGGCAACTGCCGGAAGACCACTGCCTGCGCCCTCGTCAGTCCCGGGTGGGGTTACGGCATAGTCCGACGTTTCAGTCGATACCAGCACAGGACCTCGGCAGACTCGATGAGGGGCTCCTTCTGTTCGATGTCCTGGCAGCAGTCATCGCCTTGCGGTTCTCCGTCCCTCGGGGCCGCTGAGCCGAGGGGGGGGCACCGAGCGAGCCGCCGCGCGGTTGGTGAGCGCGCGCGCGGCGGCGTCCGCCATCTGGTTGCGGTTGGGGTGGCCGCTGCCGTTGTTGCTGCTGCCTGCTTCCCGCGTGTCCGTGTGCTCAGGGAACCACCTCAAGTGGGTGGCCGGCACCGAGTCTTTCACTGCACTACACTGCACCGCGCGCATTGCAGTGGTACACACTCTGTTGCGGGTCAAGTTCATGATGGCCGAGCGGGAGTCGCTCAGTATCGTTGTGCATTGCGGGTCCGTTAGCGCGAGCGCGATTGCGACTTCTTCCGCGTGCCGCACGGAGAGCGTGCGGATACTGCACGAACTGTGCACTTCGCCGTTAGTGGCTTTCACCACCACCATAGCGTAGGTGTTGGGTCTGTCCGGGTATCTGGCCGCGTCTATGAAGAGGGCGCCGGTGTCGTCGGCGTATGTCACTGTGAGGACCCTGGCCCGGGCGGGCAGGCGTTGCTGTTTTCGCTCCGGATTCACGTTCCGAGGTAGCGGGGGTATCTTCAGTCTTCGCAGGGTTCCGGCCGGCAGGCTCCTCGAGTCGGCCGCCCCAGCCGTCCGTTCCCCGAGTCCGAGCCATTCGAGGATGTGGCGGCTGGTCTTCGTGGTCGAGAGGCGCTCGAGCTCGGCCGCGCGCTGGGTCTCGCCGATCTCCTCCAGGTTGTTGTGGATGCCGAGCTGCAGTAACCGCTCGGTACTGGCGCTGTTATTGAAGGCAGCGCTGCTTTGTAGTTCTTCCGTATGGCTGCATTTATCGTGTCTCGTTCTTCAATCTTCCAGAAATGGAACGCCCCCACGTATGCCACCTGGCTGATGACGAATGATTGGACTAGGCTCAGGAGGCTCGCCACATTCATCCCGTTGTGCCTTGTCGCCACTCGCTTGATGAGGCGGGTGGTGGTTCAGAGCTTTGTGATCGTTCGGTCGACCGTGGCACCGTTGCACCGGTTCCCCTCGATGATCATGCCGAGCACCCGGAGCGCCTTCACTTAGGGGGTGATCGCGCCGTCTTTCGTCCGCACCGTGATTGCTGAGGAGTCTTCTTCCGCCCTCTTGCGGTAGGCGCGTGGCGGTGGGATGATCAGTAGTTCGGACTTCTGCGGGGAGCACGCGAGGCCAGTGTCCCCCAGGTGATCTTTGATAGCTTCCACCACCGTCTGCAGAGTCGACTCGATGTGGCCGTCGCTGCCCCCGGGGACACACAGGGTGATGTCGTCCGCGTAGATGGTTTAGCGGACCTGCGGGATCTCCGACAGCCGGTTGGCCACCCCGATCATGGCGATGTTGAACAGCGACGGCGAGATCACCGAGCCTGGGGGGGGGTTCCGGCATTGCCCGTCTTTTTAAGCGGTAGTTCCAGGTCTCCGGCCTGGATCTTTACGGTCCTCTCCGAAGTTAAGTCCCGGATGTAGTTGTACGTTCTTCTGCCCATGCCCAGCCGCGAGACCTGCGCAAAGATGGCGGAGAGGCGCACCTTGTCGAAGGCGCTCTGTAGGTCGAGGCCTAGCACCGCCCTGTTGTCGCGGGTGGAGACGGACACTTCGAGTATCTCGTATTGCCGCTGTATCATCGCGCCCTGGGTGCTGAGCCTCTCCCGAAGCCCCACCATGGTGTTGGGGTGCCCTTCTGTTTCCAAGTAGCGTTGCCATCTACTCATTAGCACTTGCTCCAAGAACGTTCGTACGCACGAGGTGAGGGAGATCGGGCGCAAGTTCTCGTTGCCGGGCGGCTCACCGGACTTCGAGATAAAGACCGATTTGGCCGTTATCCACTGTCGGGGCAGCTTGCCCGCGTGCCAGCAGCGGTTGAAGTAGTCCGTGAGGGCCGTAACGGCTCCATCGCCTAGGTTCCTCAGGGCTTTGTTGGTTAACCAGTCTGGGCCCGCCGCAGACCTGCAGTTGAGGGTGTGCAGCGCTGCCCGCACTTCCCATTCTTCGATGCTGCGATCCAGGGCCGGATTGCCGCTCCCTGGTATTCGCCTTGCCTCTCGCTCGCAGTGCTTGGCAGGTAGCGCGCGTTTATGCGCTTACTTGTTTCTGCCCTCAACAACATCTTGACGGTCATGTGCATTACTTTGGCTAGCCAGTGCTGCTGATAGCCTCGGGTCCTCGTTTTGTCCAGAAGGTGCAGGAGCAGGATCCACGTCCTCCCCTTGTGCAGCTGGCCGTCCGCCTCGCTGCACAGGGCATGCCACCTCTGGCGCATAGCTCCCGGCTGTTTTTCTCGATGGCCCGTCCGAGCAGGGCCACCCTGTTGCGTAGCCGGCGGTTGGTGCGCTGCCGTTTCCACCGCCGCTGCAGCGATTGCCTCGCCTCTGGCATGTGAGCCAGGCGGCTGTCAACCTGCGGCACGTCCTCGTTCGTTTCCACTTCGGTGGTCGCGTCTGAGGTCGCGCGCACGATGGCTTCCGCCCATTCCCCGATGTCTGTGATCTTCGTTGCCGTCCGGTGTGACCCCTCCAGATTCAGCCGGAAACTGTCCTAGTCCGTGATCTGATGTTTGCGTCGGGGTTCCGCGACGATCGGTATGGACGCAGGCAGGTTGACTTCCATGATGTAATAATCGTTGCCCAGGTTCTGCCCCGTGTTCCGCCACTTCACCCCTCGCTTTCCTGTACCCGCCGTCCGGACGAATGTCGGGTACGGTTTCCTGTCTCCTGTGTGTCTCCTGTATCATTATTACTTCCGGTCCCCGGTCGGCGCCTTGGAGATATTGTTGCAGCACCGTCTTTCTGCACTGGAACCCGTGGCGTTCCAGTGCCAGATCCTTAGGCCTGAACTTGCTGTTGTTGGGGTCCGGGCCAAATTGATGTCTGTGGTTGGGCGAGCGGGGTGCGTTGTCCTCCTCGTCATTATCCCGTCCGAGCTTCTTGTATAGGAATTCTGGTATCTTCTGTAGTGTTACTTCCACTACTTCGAGCCTGTCCTCTATCGCTACGAAGTGCGTGTTCAGACAGTGTTCGAGGGCGTTTACTGGCTTCTCGAGCTTGTCTTGTTTCTCTGTGTAGCGGGGAAGGCGAACGGCGTCACCTGTTCTGCTCCTGGACTGGGGTTCGGGCGTGTCGTCCCTCGATCGGGGTCCGCTGCGTTTCCTTCCTCTTCCTGGTCCTCCGATATGTCGGTTTCGAGAGGTTGTGGATTGACGGGCCTGTCCCGGGGCTGCTGGGCCGGTGTTTCCGGCTTCGGTGTCGCCGGTGGCCGCTGTTGGCGTTGTTGTGCTGGGGGCGGTGGCGGGGTCCGCACTCGCGATTGCTGCCGTGCTGGCGGGGCTTGCGCTTGCTGTGGGTTGTTCAGGAGTCGGATGAATTCCTTGAGCTTTTGGATCAGTCGAGCGTTTTCGGCCTTGAGTGTCGTGATTTTCTCACGAAGAGCCTGCATCGTCTCTGGTAGCTGTGTCGATTTCTCCCGTTCCCTTCGCGGGGTCTTGTATCTTGCCCGAGTTGCGGGTTCTCTGACGATATCGGTCCACGTTACCCGTTCTCCCGAGCGTGATGCGACCGGTCGTCCCCTGCTGTCGCTTCTTCCACTTCTGCCGCTGCTGGCGGAGCGACTCCTTGCGGAGCGCTGCCGCCGCGAGCAGCTGCGGCTGCACCGCGCTGTTGCTGATAACTCAGTTGCGGGAATCTGGCAGCGCCTTTTCTGGAAATTCTCTCTCTTTGTGGTGACGTCACTTTCCTGCGGTCCCACTGCCACTTCTTTACCAAATATGGCGTCTTGTACTTGTTCGTACACCCCGGCGAGCCCGTCGGGTGGGGCCCTCCGCACAGCTTGCAACGTGGCGTACATTCGTTGTCGTGATTCGCGCCCGGGTTGGCCTTCCCGCACGTGAAGCACACGCGCGCGTTCGGCTGTGGGTACACGTCTGTGCGGTGGCCGATATTGCCGCACTGCCTGCAGACCTCGTGGTGCTGTCTGTAGAGTCTGCACCTCACTAGGACGGCACCGTATTTGACTGTTGTGGGGACGTTTGTGCCCTAGAACAGGGCGATCACCTCGGCCGAATTGCCGATTCTGTGCGCATCGACTGCCGTGGGGTTACGGTTGTTCACTACGTTGACCTTGATTTCATCGGGGGTATCTTCGGTGGAGATTTTTCGAATTAACCCTTCGCGGTGCCTTCCGGGGCCGCGTGATACGCGCTGACCTCGTGGGTTTGGCCCCCGATGTTGAGTGCGCAAAGCTGAGCGTATCTCACCTCCCTCTGCTCGTCCTAGGTGCTCACTACTATTATGTTCTGCATGACGTTTGCGGAAATGGTATCTTGCATGGCCTCTTCTCTCGTGGTTCCCGTTTCCGCCATTACCGCGGCCATCAGTACTGGTGCCTCGACGCGGTCAGTGTGCAGGCCGCTACGTGGCCTCACGATGACCCTGTGCTCGCTCCTCTGGATGTTTGCTGGCATGCGGGCCGCCTTCGTTAGGGTTGCGTTAAATCGTCTGGCGAATTGCGCTCGGTTGGTAGTGGGTTTGGACGCCTTGACGACGGACTCACTGGTGGTTGATTGCTGCGGAGCCTCTCGCTGCTGCGGTGCCCGCCTCTTCGGAACTACTCAGCCGGCGGTGTCCCCCGCCGAGAGTTCCTCGCCGTGTTCAGCGACGGCAGTTCGGCCGGCGAAACGGTCGAGCTGCATTTGTAGCGTTGTATCCTCCCTCTCTTCTTGGTCGGGCTCGGAGCCCGTGTCCATAGCAGTTGTGATGTCCTCTGGCCCGGTGGCGACGGAGTCGTCCGGCGTAAGGCCTAGCGGCCGTGGGCCGGCGGGGCCGGGGGCCGTACAGGAGCTAGGGCTAAATGAAGCTTAGCCCGGAGTCCATGCTGGCGCACAGAGAATCGCCCATAAATCGAGAAAGTCACGTACCACTTGTCCGAAAATGGCATCGGTTGGGTCCGCAAGTGGTACCGGTCACATTGATAGCAAGTAATCCGATGTACCGGATTATTAGCACTGCAAAAATCGATGAAAAGCGGGAGCCCACATGAGGAGCTGCAGCGCCAGCTACACTGGCCGAGGTTGAGCAGTTTTGCGCTACCCATTCCTCTGTGCTACGCGTGGGTGAATCACCATCCCTTGCTTTTAGGGATGAGAGTGATACTAAAACGCTTTTTAGGGCGTTTGATGCAGAAAGAAATACATTTATAATACAAAACCTGTACAAGTAGCTCAATCAATCAGTCAATCAAGCAATCAATCAATCAATCAATCAATCAATCAATCAATCAATCAATCAATCAATTATTTCAATTGTTCTTCGAGGGGAAGACAGGGACGACTGCGGAAATAAGCTGCGCACTGGCAGCTTGACAAAGCCCGCACCCACCCATACTGTTCGGTTCAGCAGCGGCAGAGTAATGTGGTGCAAATACTTGGACATAGAAAAAAGGAACAAGTGACAGTACATGACATAACACCCGATATCAACTGAATTAGAGCAAATAAAGATCACAGCAGGCGATGGCGGCAAACAAGATACAGCATAGAGAAATATAGCTGGCCACTACAGCAGAGCGCATGCGCTTTGCTAGAATTGGCCATAGTCCAAGATACCTGCAGTAAAGAAAATAAAAGAATGTTACAGATGATACGGTAAAATACGATACTTTTATACTGTTATATTTTCCCAATGCATTCTATGTTAATGCCAAATACAAAATATTGGCGATGTTTTGTACCATTTTCTTTTGCAACCGGTGAATTTTTATTTCATTTTTAATATTTGTCATAGGCTACACAAGGCTACACGAGAAACTTGAAGTGCATATATTGCGTTGTAAATTTCCAGTTTGACCTGTGCAGGAAGGAAATCTTGGCATCGTGATAATACACCGGTGACTGAAGATTGTTTATTACAAAGGTTAACTATGTGTATCCTGACCTAAATGCAGAAAATGCAACGCCTAGAATTTTGTGTTCGTCGACTGTGTCGATAACTTTATCCTCGTAAATTATGTTACTTTGCATGTTAAGTGATTTATTTTTGGACCTAAATATATTTTTTTGACCCGAATGAATGCTAATTTGGTTCGACTGGGACTAAACGGACAGCTTCTGTAGCACGATCTTACATTTTGCAACTAAATTGTTAATATCACGACCGGAAATAAGAATAGTGCTGTCGCCTGCGTACATAATAAATTTTACAGTTGTATGTATTTTTGTGATGTCGTTGATATATAAATTTCTATGCCCATTCGGTGGCAGCATGCTCGGCAGACACCGTCTCCAGCCGTGCCCGCAAATTACGCCATCACACCACAGCGTGTTTCCCCCTCTAAGATCAAAAATTTAAATTCCCGGTAATTCATGCCACGACGCTACTCGTCGGCTTCAAGGCATGCCGTAGTGGAATTCTCTTGAAGAATTTTGGCCACTTTAGGATCTTTACATGCGTTGAAATCTCGACACATTGGAAATTTTGTGTTCTACTTTCATCAGAAAAATGACCCCCGAATCCGAAAAATGACCCCCGAAGCTTCCTTCGGCTCAGCAAAGCAACGCTATACCCACTGAGCAACCACGCTGTGTTTTCCGTTGGGACTTATCCCGGCACCAACAGTGGGTGACCTAACTAAACAAGGGGAAAGAGAACTAACGCCGTTATCTCAGAAATCAATGAAGGCATAGATTATAAGTCTAAAATAGCTAAAATATAGGCGTGTATATACCGTGGTGTCACATAGGTTTCAACATATTTTTCAATATTTCCACGGTTTTGTCTCCGTTGCACGCATGGTTTGTAAACGACAGATGGCACACACGGGCAGCGTGAAATGAATTGCCCAGACGCTATAAAGTGAATCTTAACGCTAAAGTGAAGATGCTATAAAGTGAAGTGAGTTATAAAGTGAATTTTTTATTGTGTGGTGTTGCCCACCGCTGTGGATTTGAAGTGCCTCAACCGTTTGTAAATCGCCACGTGGTTAGAACGCCTGCTTGTCAAACATGGATCTACACCGTTTGGCCTATACAGAATCCGCTTAACCTTTCGCCCGGAAATTGCATTTTGTGCCCTGATTGTTTCTGCGATAGTGCAGACAACCGCGTTGCTTCAGATAGATTTTTTCTAGCGTTCCGTGCTGACGAGACGGCCGTTGAAACTCCCTAAATCATCGTCAGGTGGAATGGTAAGTGGCCAGAGTCCTTCAGTGATTTTCTATTGCTCAGATGCGTTGCCTCCATCACGCGGGATCACATTTAATTGTGCTATTCAGTAAAGCTTGGTGTTGGATTAGTTGGTATGAATACGTGAAGAAACGTAGAGGGCTTAAGTTTACAAGAGGACCACAGAATAAAGGAACAAACGACGCACACCAACCGTTGTGTTTTACCCTTTATTCTGTGGTAGTCTTGTAAACTTCAGTGCTCTACCTTTCCCGATGTCTTCATAGTGGCCTTTGGTGTGCGCTTCCGTTGCTAAATGTATTGTCCGGTGCTGCAATCAAATTTGGCCCCCCGTTTTTTCGGCTACAGCGACTGTAGCTACAGCCACGGTAGCCATTGTTTTCACCCGTGGTGGAGTTCACATGGTTAGAGTAGAATTGATTAAAAATGCTCACTTCTGGGCCATATTTGGGAAACTGGTCATTTTATTGCAATAGTCATCACATCAAATGCTCTGTGACAAACTTGCTAACACCAATGCTTTGCAATTGGTCCGCTGTATGCTGAATTTGCGCACGAGACACTCTTTTAAGAGAGAAGCTTACGTGTGGGTGTTGCTGGTGACCAGCTTACAGTGCTGAACCGACTGTAACAGTTTGCATGCCAGAAAAACCACAATTTCTCAAAGCCTTTTGCTTCGCTTTTTGGCGAATTATCAGGGCAGGTCACGAAGCGCCCAGAGCCAGCCAAGCCTGATTGTAATCAGTTGTTATTATCTTCTAAAAACGTTTCTGATTGCCCTTGAGTTTTGTTACAGTCTCTCAGAAGCGCTCTACCTAAAGCTCTCTTGGGGCGCCGTACAGCAAAATAGACCACCTAGCCCCATCTTTTTGCCGGCGGGGCATTATGACATCGACAAGGGTTCCACAGGAATGCCCGCATTGGCGCCACTTAGGAAAAGCTGTTGAACATGCCGGCGCCATTGGTCAAAGCTTTTGACAGCCGTCTTGTTTCCCACTGAGTGCAAAGATTCCTGAGTGCAAACTATTCTGCTAACAATCCCCTGCTGCCCCTGGCTGTTTGATATCTATGCGCTAATGGCTTCCAGGTATAGTAGAGTCTCTAGTGCACCCACATGCATGTATTTTTGTGGCTGTGTTCCTAGGCGAGGCAAAACACATCCACGAAATCGACACTGAAAGAAAGCCTCGGGTGTGACATCATAATTTTTGTTGACTGGCTAAGGTTTGTGTCTTTAAAAATGCACATGATCAAGAAACGTTCCCGCACACATTTATTTTATAGTTGCATATCCCTGCATCGGTGTTTGCTTCAGAAATACACTTCGACTAGTTCCACCAGTATTGTGTTGCCATTCGCAATTGGCGATGTCACAAGTTGTGCAGAAAAATGTACCGGGCGGCCATGCCCGTTTTCACACTGCTTTGGAAATTTTCATGCAGTTATAAAGTACTGCTGCTGCAAGTCGCATATTACTTGTATTCGCAACACTCCAATGACCGATGCTGGCCAAATTGCTTTTGCACTTTAGTGTCTCTTGAGGCGTCTATATTGTACCATAAAACCATTAGGTCCCTCCAGGGCAGATGTACTGAACTATGCTCCTGTGGTATCTCGCTTCTGTATCCCAATAAAGTTTCTTCCCCTTTTTTGAGCATAGCAATCTTTGAAGTGCAAAGAATGTTGAGACATAAAAAAGTTCAGTGTAGTTCTTCGTGCTGGAAATGAGTGGGTCATATTCTGCGTATCATACAGTTAGTGGCATTTAAGCTGCCCACAGGTTTGAAAGAAGGACAAGACGAGTGCTTGATTTGCAACAAAGTTTATTTGTTTGCACCACAAAGATATGCAAGTACAAAACATCAAAAGCAAGAATCACAAGCAGGAGCCTGCGTCTTAGCCTTAGAAAAGTGGCATCATGCAAATTATAAAAATACAACTTCAGCGATATGTATACCCCTATCAATCAGTACATTCACATTCAAAACTTCAGCAATTGCAGCAGCACCCAAACAAACAAAGCACAGAAACGTCTCTCACTAAGTGCATTAGCAAAAAAATTCACCTACACAGTCTGTAGGTGTACGTGATTAACCAGCAAAGCTGTGACATACAGGTGCTTTTTTATGTATGATGCGTGGCTTACCCATTGAGCTGTGCTTCACAGAGTAGCTTGCTGCATGTGCGCTCTGCTGCGAGAGACGCTTTAATGCTCCGCTTGCTTTAGCATTCCCAAGTAGGACTGTGGGTAGGTGTGAGAGTGCAGCTTCGTCATACATAGACCTAGCCAATCGTTTTGTTTGTCGAGAGTTTTACGGAATGCCGTCTGGTCAGGTAAAGGCCTTTGCATAAAAAGCAGGACACTGACCAGTGCTGCAACAAAATTGACGTTTCGGGATCCGTACGGATCCCTTGATTACAATGGATTGATGGCTTAGCAGCATGCACCTAAGTTGCGTTGAGCGCAAGACGTAATCTTCGGACGTACACGTGGTTTAGAATGCCAGATGACCTGTTCATTGTGTTGCTTGTTGTCTGAAATATTATTGGTTCGAGATTGAGCATCGTTGCGAAATTCTTTTCCGTGGCTATAATGTGCACGTGGTCCTAGCCTATCTTGTGGTCTATTTTCTAGGCATGCGCTGCAACTGCGTTCGTCACAGCGTGGCCCTTGGTGACGTCATTTTTGTGGTCTTTCACACGCCGGCAGAAGTTTTCGCTTTAACCCATATATACCGATTCACAGCCGGGGCATGGGATTTTGTAGACCACACCACAGAAACGTTGCCGAGGGAGATGATCCTTCACGTTAAGCAAGTCACCCTTGAACTTGCTTGCTTGCACATGTGCGATGTGCACACCAGGGTGCGTTAAACACTACAATAAACATTCCTCAATTAGGCGCCCTTACCACTGCACTATTTCCGCAAAGGTATAGGAACGTTTGAGTTTTTTGGGATCTATCTTGGTTATCACCCTGGTGAAAATAAATCCGACACACGTTGCTGGCTGCAGGGTGCCAGAACGCACCCTTAAATGTTATGTGCTCATTTCACCTCCTCGTATCGGTCTTTTTCTGCGCATGGTTTTTCCGCACTTCCTCCATAAAGTTAAACGTTAAAACAAGAATAAGGTCAGGACACAAAAATAAAATGTTGTCTGGGTGCAGACTATCTTTTTTAAACTTTCTTCGCGACGGGGTATTGCAACCCCGAAAACTAGTTCCGGCTACGCCACTAGTCTATCGTGTTACTGGAAGCCCAAGTTTTCTCTTATCAAAGACAGGTGTAGGGCAAGTTTTAGCACTCCATTTAAAATTGACGTATTCTCGCTTATCTGCAACCATGCGGCATGTAGCGCAAATTGCAGAACTAGTCTCAAACCAAATGAGTTTTATTTTTAAAGCGTGTTCAATAATCGATTGTGGTGTTTAAAGCACCGACGCTTTATAGGCGATGAGGCGCGCCGTAGTGAAGGGCTCTGGGTTAATTTTGACCGCCAGGGGATCTTTAACGTTCACCAAAATCTCTAACATAAAGGGGTTTTCTCTTTTTGCCTCCATCATGAACCAGCAAGTCTAGAGCGGGTGCGCATGGGCTGCTTGGCAATGGACCTTTATCCAGTAGCGTACCATCTAGAGGTGGCCGCCCGTACTACATTTGGGGGATTATAAAAGAACACGACCCCTTTTCTTCCGCCTGCCCCGCACAGTTGAGGAAGCCGTCCCAGCCGGCGCACATTGTTTTCGTGACACTGCCAGCCGAAATTTTTTTATGGCTGCCGTAGCGCCGTAATGTCGGCCGTTTTTAAGCCTTTTGGCCGACCCTGGATTGCGGGCAAATTTTAAGGATCTACCAGTCATCGCCGTTGGAGAGTTAGAGCGACACTACGAACCCACGCAAGCAGGTTCGTCATGTGAAAGGTAGTTGTGGCGTGGATGAAGAAAAATTCATTCGCAACGTGGGGTGGCTGCGCGTCAATAACGGAGTTTATGCGCGAAGCGCCTGCATGCCTTCAATGAAGGCCAACTACTACAGACAACTGGTTATGTTCTCTTGGGAACCACTGCACGTGGTCCACGCATTCTGCAGCTGCAAGGCAGGGTATGATTTAAGCGTTGTGTTCCAGATCTGGTAACGTTTTTCTGTACAAAATATAGCGAGCGAACAGCAAGCGCTAGAAAGCAGTCCAATATACGCAGCACCCGAGAGGTGCAGTGGCGCGTTTGCTGCCGCGCGTTTATGCAGCCGTCCCGTGAGTGAAATTTTATTTCCTCGCGTAGTTCACGTGCTGAGTAAATAACTTTTCAAACAAGCGCCCTTCCTTGAGACGCCTGTCTTGTTAGAGACTGTATCGGTAGTGCAGTAAGCCACATGTCACTAGAAACACTTTCTTACAGTCTCAGTGTGACCTGCTAGCACCCTGCTGTTTCCCGTTGCGGAGCTACTGAAGCCATTCTGTACAGATGTGAAAGCGCGTGGGTTGTTCTCTACAAAGGTAAAGGTTCGCGCAGCTCGCGAGGCGGGTGATCGTGCGACCGCAGTGCATGCGGCGTGGTTTTGCAGGTATCGCTAATTTTCCACAGATACAACGACTGAGTAGTCATTGTGCTTGGGAAAAAAGCAGAATGGGCTTTCCCTAAACAAAAAAAGTTACGGCGGACAACGTTTACGAGAGAAGGTTATAAAGTGTTCCAATATTTATTTGCACCTAACAGCTGTAATGCGCATGCATTATGCTATTTATGCTAATGCTCACTTGAAATGAAGCGATGCGCAGCTTGCTGCTGTATTGCTTACTAAAAATGAAGTGCTCGCACAGTTTAGCTTTTCCATGCAATGCCAGTCATTGCATAACTTAAGACTTGAAACACAGCCATTATCACAAAAGAAGTGCGCCTTGCTCGGCCAGTTGGCACATGACGACTGATGGGAAAGCAGCGAAAAAAGGAGCCAAACATGAGGATAGACGGGACAACACAACGCTGGTGTTGTGCTGTCTCCTCGTGTTGTGTTGTTTCGTCCCTCCTCGTGTTTTGCGTCATTTTTTTTGCTGCTTACGAATTAGTCACATTGATGACCTTAACATTTTCTTAAAAAAGGTATTCGTAGCGTCGGCTAAGGGCAATAAATACCTACATATCATGTGTTTGTTTCATGCTTGCAACACTGTAATAGGCTCCTTACTAATACAATAGAGAGAAACTTTTAATCCGCTCACCCCCTTGCGGGAGGCCCAGCAGCCAAGGCGTTTATCAGCGAAGGTTGGCATCAGCCGGTGCATATGTTGCCGAGCTCCCTCACCTCAGCGACCCATGTGAGAAATGCGAAGTCCCCCCAGTCCTCCAACCCCGGCGCTCTTGTGTGGGCAGGCCACCAGTGCCGTTGCGTTCAGACCCAGGTGGACCAGCCGCAGTTGGTTCTCCGGGTTGCTGCTGTGCAGAGCTGCCTCCCAGTAGGGATTACTCTTCTTAATGAAAGTCGGTGGTGCCATCGGGAAAGCCCAGATTGTGTGTGGAAGTGGGGCTTTATCACTCGTGCATCTTGCACTTTGGTAAGTAATATTAGTCTCTGCGTATATGCGGCTAAACAGTTTGGGGTGCGGGTAAGTATTAGTTTTACGAGTCTGAGAGTGGTAGTCTGTTGTCAGGTAAATTGGCGGGAGGGGTTGGGATATTGTTGATGAGTTTCGTGGTAGTAGTGAAGAATGTCCCTGTATGTGAGCAACAAGTGCCAGTGCAAGCTGGGAGGGACAGGTCGATGGTATGGGTCCTGGTCCGTGCATTCACAAGCCCAATCATACACGCCTCATTGCCCTTCAGCCCGGCGTGTGCCGATGCCCATATGAGGTCCATTTGTTGAAGTGGGTGCATGCAGGGGATAATCTATAAAACTGCTAGCGCGTGCGTGCTACCCAGGCCGTGATAGGCGTCCTGACTGTCCATGATGATGGTTCCTGGGGCTCTTATCCATAGTATGGCAAGGGCAATGGCGTATCCGTCAGCAGCCGCTGCAGCTGCAGATTTAACGTTTTTATTTCAAAGTGAGCGAGACGCATGCTGTACTGCTGTGTGCATGTCAACCTTCAAAGTATAGTTCAAAATATTGCACTTGTAGTTCTCACTGCTTAAACGTATCAACTATTTGTGTGTGCACCTCTTTTCTTCAAAAATTAGCAGAAGGAGTAAAGCAAGGCTAAACAAACAGTAGCTTTATTATATTAAAACAAAAAAAGGAGATGGGGGAGTTACAACCTTGTTATTTTATTTATCACATACTGCAGTCCAAGTATGGCCCACGCAGAAGAGGGCGATACAGTTTAAATGTTTATGCATACTTGTAGTATACACTCACTGCAGTACAAAATTTGTGTTACACTAGAAACTCGGAAAAAACAGGGGGGAAATACAGGTAAAGAGGCAGACTAAGCGACAATTAAAAGGTATACAGTTTCATGTCAGCCTGTCGAGCATAGGGAAATCATGGGGCAGGGCATTCCCATCAGAAACTCTTCTCGGGAGAAACAAATACCTGTAAATGTTGGTACGTGCATATATAGGTGCAATACGAAAACTATGTTTATGACGTAAGCCCTGGTTGTGTCCTTTCTTATGTAATCTGGCGCTTGAAATCCTGATCTGGAAAAGTATAAGAGGGGGAAAAGCTAAGCCGTGCAGTTTTCCTTCGATCGGCCAAAAGTTCGACGAACCTGGCTGACGGAGATTCGCGACGTCATCAGAGTGGCTGTCTGATCTCACTTTTAAAGCAATTCAACTTGCAGTTAACCTTCTGGTCAGATTTGGTTGGTTTGTTAAAACCAAATTCTGAAATATGTGAACCTGCCAATGATCTGGCTGTTATCCTGTCTGCAGCCACCCACTATGGTGTCGCAGTGGCTAAGGCGTCGTGCTGCTAGGCTCCAGGATGTGGGTTCTATACGGGCCGTGGTGGCTGCTTTTAAAGGGAGGCAGAAGGCAAAAATATCTGCGTATTGAGATTTCAGTGCATGTTAACAAATGCCTGTCAAAACATCGTTTTCCTGCTTTGTGAATGATGTACTGGTGTGTTTTCAATACTTATATGAAATAACAATCCGTTTATTACATCCATCCTATGCAGGACATACCCGCCCTCCTGCTGTGCCCCTCCAGGTGATACCAATTTGAGAGGTCGTGACAGGGACGCCCCGGGTAACAAAAACACCCTAGAAGCTGCACCCCACGCTGGACCCGCGTGCCGTCGACGTACCTGCCTTAGCCGAACAGCTTCACAGCGCCGCTCCTTGCCTGATTTAGTTGAGGTATCAGCCTAGTTTGCAAAATGCTGGTCGTATTGTTGACAATTTGGCTGCTGGGGAGGAGCAGAATAGCACTGATGAAATTCTTCCAGCAGTTCCCGCCTGGGCAGACATGTGCTCTACAGAAAGTAGAGAGATTTGTAAGCCACACGTGGCGCACTTAGAGGCCATGGACGCGGATGAACGCGAGCAAATACGCCTTAACACTGTTGGGCAATCTGGAAACCGCGAGTGGTTCCCTGAGAGGTCTGGCCGCATAACGGCCTCCGCGTTTAAACAAGTAATTAACTGCCGCAAAACACGCAGCATCTCGAAAGATATCTTTCGCTATAGGAAAGATACCTTTCACTATGAGAAATAGATCCATGGTTCTATGGCATAAAAATGGAACAGGCGGCTATTGCGAAGTACAGGCAACTTCGGGCCTTTGCCGACAGTCCCGTCACTCTATTGCGAACTGGGTGCATGTCCACAAGGACTACCCCTTTCTGGCAGGGTCTCCGGATGAAATTGTTCAAGAGGCCATAGGGGAAGCGCTACTCGAAGTTACGTGCTCCTCAAAGCAAAACGTGCGTACCCCAGAAGAAGCCTGCAGTGACAGAGTTCTGTTGCGAACTGGTTGGAAACGAAGTAAAGTTGAAAAAAAAACATACCTTCTATTTTCAAGTGTGGGGCTTCTCGGACAGAGTGTGATTTTTCGATGTTTACTAACAATTCGACACCAGGCTGCGACATCTCTATTGAAAGGATAGCCTTCGATGAAGAGTTTTGGAGCGGAATGCTTCCGGGTGTACTGTATTTTTATGAGTGCAGTCGTGCCTGAACGGCTCACCCAACGAGTGAAGCGTCTGGGCGAGCTCCAAGCTACAGGTGTAGGTCACATTCCTTTCCGCTTGTTCAAAAAGAGATTTCACACCTGCGAATTGAAATCAGACGGCTTGAAAATGGCAATCCGTAAAGCAACTTAAGCGTGGTACAATGTGTGTCTGCATCAAGTTAAATCGGTGTGCCACAGCATAAGGATTTTATTTACTGGTGGTTTTGCATTTTATTGGTCCTATGTTTATTAAACAGTGTATTTTAGGGGCTGAAGCTACACCTTGAGATATAAGGTGCAGCAAAGTCGAGAGAAAGATTAATTTTGACCACCTGGGGATTTTTACCATGCGTTGAAATCTCGGCAAAATAACGTTTTTGTTATTTGCCTCCATCAAAAAATCCGGTGCTGTTTTTAAGAGAGAGCCCACATCATTAATTTTAGCAGCTTGCACAAAGCCCCATGCAAGTACTTTTTCTTTAGTTTACATCAGAATACGGGCATCATGCCCACTATGAGAATATTGATTGATTGATTATGAGGTCTGACGCACCGACGCTACAGACAATGAGGCATGCTGTAGTAGGGTGCTCTCCGGGACTACTTTCGACTACGTGAAGGGGATCAATAACGTGCGCCGAAATCTCGAAACACGGGAGTTTTCACGTTTTGCTTCCAGTAGTAAAACGCCCAAGGACTGAACCTGTATCCTTGGGCTCAGCAGCACAACGCCTTACCCACTCAGCCAGCGCGGCAGTACTATCAAGATTTTAAATACTACTGTGAGACTCCATTGGCCTTATAATGTTTGTGAGTAGCCACATATGCCATAAAAACCTTTATGCTTTCACCAAGAAGCAGATCTTGAGTCAATAACTTTGTGAACAAACTAGTGTCATTGTTTTTTTGTCCAACAATCACATTGTCAAAAATACCACCTGCACCTAGGTTAACGGTCCTTCGTCCTTGTTTTTTGAGCGCTTTTGTTTTCCACCAAGATAACCGGTTATACTCCGGCGACTATGTGCGGCTCAATGGGCTCAAGTTGTTTTGGTCATCATGTACCCTGTGCATGTGGCGCAGAATGCTGTAAGGAACTGTGATTTCCACACGTGGCCACGTCCACTTCTTATGTCCAGTGTTTTCAGAGGATCACCTGTTTGTTCCTTCTGTTGTTTGCTCCACCAGAGGTATGCTGGAGTAGCGATGGGTTATAATTTTTCATTACCTGGACGGTTATTGTTTGCTCAACCATGTTTATAATTTAAACTGGGTAGCTCTGGAAGGAGAGCATTCTTCAAATAAAAGCATGCAGAGCGAACACTGTGGAACTTCGTTCACCATGGCTTGACTGCGCACGTCTGTTTGTTCACTATTTCGACATGTGTTATATTCTGCTTGTGTAGTATCTGGAATGATTGCATATGCCCTTACTCACATCTACAGCCTGCATTAAAGTTTTAGTGTGTCAAACAACCGTCACAAGCAACAAAGTGTACGTGCAAAAACCAACGACACTTCCCATTGACTGTGGGTGTGTGCTCTCATTGCCGTCTTCTACGATGAATGAGAAATATCGGCACTGCTTTTAGTGGTTTACGTCATGCCATTTGTCCCTTTTTTCTAACTGTATAAGTAATGGTACATTTATGCTTAAAAAACCCATGTTCTGTTTCACGCTCGGTGTCTTTAGTGTTTTTTCTGGCATTTGTTCAATGTGAATACAAGTGCTTTGTATTTTTTGTACGCCTGCAATAATGACAAATACAGCCGGTGATTCGGGTTCACAGCTGCATTTCATTCAGTACGAGTCTAGAAAGTAAAATGCAACTGCACGTTTGAAGAAAGCACGCGAAACATAGCCTAATGCTGAATTGGGTGTCTTTTAATTCAAAAACCTCAACAAAGCTTCTCACGGGCGCCGTCGAGACGGCTTACAATAATTTATTGTTCATAATTCAGTGTACAACACAGGCCTGCCTAAGCCAAGAAGTGGGCTAGTGGGGTAGAGCCCAGCAGCTGGGGAACATCCAAGAAACAAAACGGCATAGCATACACACGAAAAGAGAAAAAATGAATGAGAGGAAGGAAGAGAAATAGAGTTTAGGTGAGCATTTGGAGACGGTGAGACTTAATTTGCTTGCCGGTAATGTAAGAACAAAAACATCAGGCAACTCGGTCGAAGTACGCGATACATGAAGGAACGACCATGTTCTCCAAAATGAGTGCGAACACGCAGTTCAACAAGACGAACACGTGGGCACAGGGCTTGAGGTGGACAGTATATGTTACAGAATTCTCGCGTGTACAGATATTTTAGAACAACAGTCTCCGTAAACAATGAATCGAAGGAGTGCATTCACGAACTGGCAAAGACACTTTGGGTTTCGTCCATTCGTCCAAAACCAATGCATTACATTATCAGCATCAGTCGTCAACACAGCAACCAAGTGACCATAGCCACAGTGACATGAGACTGATAATGTATCGTCTGCATACTGAAAGACACTGCTGTGTTCGATTGCATCAGAGAGGTCATTAACGTAAAGGTTAACCGAAAGTTGGACGAAAATAGAACCTTGCGGGACACCACTCATAAGTTTTGCGTTTTTGCTTTTAATCCTGCCTATTGCAGCGACCTGCGTACGGTCAAACACAGTTTCTAAAAAAGGATAAGAAAGGGCCCTGAAAGCCAGTCACACAGTTTACAAAGGAGCACTTCATGACTGGTCGATCGAATAGAATGCCTTTAAAACATCTAAAAATAAACTGCCGGCAAAATTGTTCCGATCAATGCTACTGTTCAAGAACTCGGCAAGATCTTTCGACACCAACTGAGTGCCCCGCCCTGTGATGAAACCATACTGTGTTGGTGATAACAGTTATCGGCCCCATTCATGTTTTCGAACTTAAGCAGTTTCACCAGGCCGAGGAACAAGACGAAGGTCAAGACTGCGCCTCATCTCCCGCTCCTGGTTCTGAAGAACAGCGCTCCGCCGGAGGGTTAATTCCACCCTCCCGGCGTTACAGTCTCCTCAACCACCCCCGAGGGCCACAACTGCATTCTCAACCGCGGGACTTACCTCCCTGCGGTTTCGTTTTGAGAGGGGGGAGTGCGGGAACCCACGCTGGCTATCGACGCTTGGACACGTGCGTGTGTTTACGTGCGAGCATTGAAGCAGCGCGACCGGCATATCTTGATGATCGCGTGCCGCGAAAGAGCCTCGCGATTACCCTGCGCAGAGGTATGCCCGGTAGGTCAGATAATTCTTGAATACCGAAATGTGCCAGCAAGGGGGGCTCTTTTTTGCTTGCTTGCAGGGACAGCTGCTGATGAGTGCGCCGGACACCAGCCCCGCGGAGCGAGACCCGCGAAACCCTGCCACGATTGGGCCTTTTGAAAGAACCCCGGGTCTTAGGAGGCCACCTGTGGCACTGATCTGCTGCCATCCGGGCTGAGCCGTGAGAGCCCCTGTGGAAGGCGGACGCCTTCAAGCACGGTTTCTGTCGAGAGCACCGGTGACTGCAGTTCAGGGCAGCCAGCGTCGGCCGTGAACGCGGCGCCACCGATACTTCGGGAAGGACCACCCGGTTTTGGAAGATCGCCCCTGGCGCCCGACTGCACCCGTCAAGTACCAGTTGCTGTGAACAGCGAATAAACCGCTGTGTTATTGAACCACTGCTTCACCGTGCACTCCTTGCCAGTAGCAGAAAGGCTGACCTGCTACAGGCTTTAGGGGAAACACGTGTACGACTTAACGCCAGGTACGTCGCCGTGAAGTTCGGGACTCACCATCGGAGATCACCCCGTACGTCAGTTGGCCAACACGTTAAACATTCGGGTGCAGACCCAGACACAATCCCCTGGGCGGTACTCGGCGGCTCGCTGTCGGAGGTTGTACCGTGCGGCATTTGCGAGCCGCTGGTCTGTTGCGAGCACGAGCAAGCTGCCGAGCCTTCTTCGCATGCTGATGGTACCGCTGGACGTCGCCGTTAAAGTCGTCGTCTTCGTAGTCGTAGTCAGCATCGTAGTCAGCCGTCTTCTGTATGCAAACTTCAACGGTGTCATCTGCATAGTTTCCTGCATGGCCGTGTTGTAGGTAAACGTGGCATAGGGAAGAGCTTCGTCCCAAGTCTTATGTTCAACATCGACGTGTGGAAGCCATGACCAAATTTTACGGACCAGAACAATGGCAATTTTAAATTATTTATCTTCCGGTAGGAGCGCGACCAACTGCCCTGTTCATGTGAGATGTCGTATAGGTACTGGAGTAATGAAAAATACGGCACATATAACCTGGGCTGCCACGCGGAAGAGAAATTACCCAAAATTGCTGGTTTCGTAGCCCATAAACGTTTGATCGTGATTGTACATAGACAGCATATCCACTATCGTCTTGTGCAGAAGTTGCGTTGCTCCGTTTGTTTAGGGGTGGCACGCCATCGTCCTTGGGTGATCCGTGTTGCTGTAGCGTACGATTTCTTGTATAAGCTCCGTAGTGAAGGCCTTTTCACACTCCGTGATTATGACTCCAGGGGTTCCATGTCGCAGCACTACCTGGTTTATAATGAACTTGGCGACTACTTGTGCAGTCTCTCTCGGAAGAGCTGTGGTGTCTACGTAGTGAGTCATGTAGCTAGTCACCACGACAATCCACTTGTTCCCGGATAGTGAGGTAAGCAAGGGGCCAAGAAGGCCCATTTCAGTATGTTAGAAGGGACTCGTTGCGATGGTGATCCGCTTCAGAAGTCCGGCATGGTCGAGTGGCTAGGATACCAGGCGACCCGCCTCGGTTGCTCAGTGGCTAAGGTGTTGTGCGGCTGAGAACGAGGACGCGGGTTCAATAACCGGCAATGGCGTCCGCTTTTTTGATGGAGGCCCAAAGCCACAACGCCCGCGTATACGAGATTTTGGAAAACGTTAAAGATGCCCCAGTAGGGAAAGGTATTTGGGACCCCTCCACAACGGAACGCCTCATCGCGTGCGTTGCGTCGGTGCGTTACACCCTACAATCAATCAGGATAACAGGCGCTCACACAGGAGGACTAGGTTCGATGAGCGCGGTGTTCGCGGTCATAGAGTGATCGGAGGAAAAAGTTATCGATTTGGTCAATTATTGTTCCGTTGTCCATCAAAAACGGCATTGCAAGAATTTCGTCACGGGAGCAGTTCCTGAAAACAATGAACACCGCAGGATACGTCGTGCCGTCTATGGTGACGCGCCATGTGCACGTTCCACTTGGCGTTACTAGATGGCCACCTGCCGCGCGTATGTGTGGACCGTCCTATCTGATCGTAACTTTCTTCAGGTTGATGAGGATGGTCCACTCATTACTGAGTGTTCGGCATCGGAGTTTATAAGGGCGACTACATCAAAGGTTCCTAATGAAAGTTAGGATCAATACCTTAGGGACAGGACAGCGGTTTCAGACAGGTGGCGTAGCAGTGAAACCCGTAAGCGAATTTATCTACTTAGGCTAAGTTGTGACTCCGGATCGCAAACATGAGGTAGAGATAATTAGAAAGATAACAATGGAGTGGAGTGCATACGGTAGGCGTTCTCAGATGATGAATGGTAGCCTACCATTGTCCCTGAAGAAGAAAGTGTGTGACAGATGCATCTTACCGGTACTCACCTTTGGGGCAGAAAGTTCGAGTCTCACTGAGAGTTCATGTTAAATTACGGACGACTCAGCGAGCAATGGAACGGAAGATGATACGTGTAAAATTGAGGGACAAAAAGAGAGCGGAGTGGTTTAGGGACCAAACGCGTTTTAAGGACATACTAGTAGAAATTGGGAAGAATAAATGGACGTGGGGAGGGCATGTAATGCGAAGGCAAAATAACTGTTGCTCATTGAGGGTAAGAGAGTGGATCCCTAGAGAACCAATTGTTGCAGGGGGCGGAAGAAAGTTATATGGCCAGGTAAGATCAAGACTTTTGCCGGGATAAAGTGCTTGGAAATTAAACAGGAGCATGATAATTGGAGATTAATAGGAGAGGCCTTTTCTCTGCAGCAGGCGTCGATACGGTGGGGGTGATGATGACATCAAAGCCACCGATTGGCAACTAAACGTGGGATGCCGCCGACCTCGATTTCCGGGTGCATCGGGGAGTCGTATATTGGTTTGTCCATGTTGATCCACGGGAACTATGCGTAGTGTTTGTCGTCTGTTCACCAGCATGCTCGGTCATGTAGGTTACGCGTCGCACCCTATGGCTTTCGTCGTGTTCGGAAAAAACATCAGGGTTAGACTTGGTCGTTGGGCGCATGGCATGTCGTGAATCACGGTCTTCGGTGCGTCCTTGCGTCGTACGAGGAATTTTTGTTTTTCCGTGGTCGTGCAACTTCACCTTCAAAAGTTTCTAGTTTCCCCCAGCGTGGGCTGGGGTCCTCACACCTGTGAAGTCACCATTGTTACGGTGGTTCGGCGACTTTTATGGGTAGGGTGGCGGCGAACAGTTGAGACGTGCTGGGCCTCGGCTGGTTTCAGATAGATATTCGTCGATCTCACGTAGTCGTTGGCCTGGTAGAGGGTGAGCCGCATCGACGGAAAACGTATGCTGTTCAAGGAGATGCCGCCAGGGGGCCATGGCATGCACAAGCACTGCACACCGGCTCCCTACTCGGAAGCGAAGTTTAGCGGTTACATCCACCCCAGACTGCATTGCACCGGCACCGAACGATCCGCTACGTCAAGCGGACAAACCCGACGCCAACATCGAAAGGATTGGCCTACCCAGCGGTCAGTAATCGCCACCCGAAGTTCGTTCCATTTCGCACCCTTCGCTAGGCCTGATCAGTCCTGGCACCGCGGTGACGGCTGCGCTGCAGTCTGGGCGCGCGCCTATGACCACTGGGCGCAGCCTCACTCAACCTGCCTGAGTAGCGCACCCGGCCACAACCCTGCTGCGAGCGCGGCAGCCCTTCTGGGGCTTCTGTCACTGGATACTACCCGGCATGGAGCCACCAGCCCGACATGGACATCGGCGCTCACGCAGCTACACCTGTCCACTCAGCATGCCCTCGAAGAAACGACTGCGTTCCTGAGCGCCTCAACTACGAACGCGTGAATTTCGAGCCCTCATCATACTCAGGAAGAGGTTTCTGAAGAAGAAATGGATTTGACCCAGCTACGTAATCACACGAGGGATAGCTGCGGCAAGGCTGAGGATGACACATGCGCTGCGGGTGATGACGTCAGCAACATGGACATTTCCAACTGGCCAGCACCTTCTCCCTCCCCTCCGCGCCATAAACAACGTCCCAAGCACACGCGCAAGCTACACGCAAGCCAGGCCATGGCGCCCGGGTTAACTGTGGTGTCCACGCACAAGACTCTTGCCCCACATGAAGTGTTTCCTCCTCTCCTGTCTATTGATAGAGTGGCGGGAACGAGCCAGCGGAGCCTGCTCATGAAGAGCGTGCCTCACCCAGCCAAGGCTGCCGGCCGCTGCGTGGCTGCACAGTGCATCCGCTTTGAGCCGTCCGCTAAGGGACTATCCCACGCCCCTTCTTCGGGTGGCGCGGCCAGAAGAAGCGTTCAAGGCTCCTCGTCGGCCCTCCTCGCCCCTCTCCCACTGGGTTCCGCACCCTGGCCTAGTGGGGTCACGAGCCGCCGCGCGCCATCGGTCGCCAATAGCACCACCGCCGCTGCCTCCCCTCCAGTCGCCACGCAAAATGGCGGCGCTCAGGACAAAAAGAAACCTCCTAGCGGACCTCTTCTTATGGAGATCGCTACCTGTGGCGTCCCTTCTGGTGGCTCCTCGACCTCGGAACATGATCCCGAGCAATGCGAGTGCCCATCGACACTCCAAAAGTGCAAGGCAAGGCGGCGGAAGGCCAGGAAACTGGCCGCGCGGCTCCCGATCGTGCAGCCGGCCGCAGGCACTTGCCTGTTCCGTCTGGCGAACCGAGCTGCCACTTTCCACACGGCATCGAAAGAGGCCATCGCTCGTGAGCTCGCCGGCTCTTCTGGTGTCTCCAAAGTGAGGGTGAATACCCGACTGAATGTGGTTGTGGTCGATGCCGAGACAGACGAGTGCCTCGCTTCCCTCCTGGCCACTCAGAGGGTGGCTGGCATTACTGTTCTCGCCGGACTTCTCGCCTGTCGGGGTATTAGCCGCGGACTTGTTTTTGGCGTGGACCCTCAACTCACCGTCGAGGAGGTACAGGCGAACGTTGACTGCGAGGTGGTGGTACGTGATGGGGCACGAAAGGCTGATGGGTCTGTGGTGCTCACTTTTGCTGCCCCTTGCCCTACCCCAATTGTGGCTGTGTACAAGTTGCTGCTGATGTTGCGGGGATTTCGGCCGCGGCCCACACAGTGTGAGCGCTGTGGTCGCGTGGACAACGTGACTGCCTGCTGCAGCGACAAACAGAGGTGTGCTCGCTTCGCTGGAGGCCACACCGCACAGCTGTGCCCTGCCTCTACCCCCCGCTGCACCAACTGAAGGCTCCCACCCAGTCAGCGACCCCCGCTGCCCCCACTGGCAGCACGAAAGCAAGATTGTCACAGCCATGGCATGCGCACCGCAACCAGTGACCCGAGCTAAGGCCGCAGCTTCGGTCCGCACTCAGCAGCGACCAGCCTACGCGGAGGTGGCGAGGCTACGCTCCAGCCAGCAGCAGGCCAGCCGCCAGCTGCAGCAGCCTCTTGCCACCGAAGGATGTCTGCAGCAGCAACCTGCAGCCACACAGGGGTGCGAACATCAGCCACGCCAGGTAGCCAGGCACCCATATTCCCAGCCTTCTGCACAGCCAGTGGTGAAGCACCTGCCCGCGACCTCAGCTGCAACCCGTGAAGACCAGCTGGTGCCCGTCCTGCTGGCCCTGGTGCACAGCCTGGTGCGTCGCCTTCCTGCTGATGACCCCGCACGCCAGGCAGCCACTGCTGCGCTGGCACAGCTGAGCCCCCCCGCCCCCAAGCATGGCTAACAGACTCTGCAGGACAGGCCAGCGGCCACGCATCCTGCAGTGGAACTGCAACCACCTGGGGGCACGCCATACGGAGCTGGCAGAGCAGCTGCTGCGGGAGCACTACCATGTGCTGGCGCTGCAGGAGACCAACGTCTGTGGCAGCTCCCTGCGCCTGCCGGGATACGTGTGCCACACCAGCGCACTGAGCTGCACCCTACGCTCGCGCACCAGCCACCCGTGCCAATGCACCAGCCACCCACCAGGCAAGTCCCAGGCAGCTGTCTACGTGAGGGCTGTGCTCAACAGTGCTTCAATAGGCCTGACCTCGGTCGTGGATGGCCGCATGGAATGCACCGCGTCACGGTGCGTATGGGTTCCACGGACACCACAGTGGCCAGCGTCTACGTTCGTCCAACGGGGCCCGGGTATGCCACAGCAGTGGGGCGGCTGTGGGCCCGCCTTTGCCAGGACGTTGTCGTGTGCGGGGATTTTAACGCGCACAATCAGGCCTGGGGCCGCCCCGCACCACCCCGCAGGGGACGAGGGCTGCTGTATTCTGCCATAGCCTGCGGCCTGCTCGAAGCCAACACAGGCAGACCCCACCTTCACCCGCCCTGGCCCTGCTGGCATGGTTCAACTGTCCCATATTGACGTCACAATGGTGTCCCAGCGGTGTGACTACATCTGGGAAACCGCTACAAACACCTGGGGGTTCGACCACTAAACCATTCCGGTCACTCCCAGAAGCAACCGCAGGCGAGTAGACACCAGGGTTTACGCCGTCACCAACTCGGTCAACTACCGCAAGGAGGTGGCAAAGTATCTGGAGGACCCAGACGCTGATTTCCTGACAGCTGTCGTGCGGAGCGCCAACAAGGCCATGGTACGGGGGGAGGTGCCCCTCTGCACGGCACTGCCTGACCTGGAAGTCCTGAGACTCCCGGCCAGGCGCAACCAGCTGCAATGGTGGGCCATCCGGAGCAGGCGTCCGGAAGACTGGACAGCGTATGGGCAGGGGGATGCGCAGTGCAGAAGGAGAGCCAAGCAGCGGCGGAGGCAGAGCGGTCTCTGCTCCTACATGGACTCGCGTAGACATCCAGCTAAAGCCTGGAGAGTCTTCCGAATCTTCCTTCAGCCTGCTGTCACCAACCGGCACCCTCTACAGGCCTCCGCCATTTACTTGGGCATTACTGAGGAGGCCTCGGCAAAGCGGCTAGCCGACCAGTAAACCCCGGCTTCACCTGCAACTGCGACCCAGCTACACCTGCGGCCGGAGTCCCCCCAGGACCCGCAATTGGTGGCCTTTTGCGGTGCTGACATCACATTCGGAGAGCTGCGGGCAGCCCTGGATCGATGCCCCAAGCGGCGGATTGCCCCTGGCATTGACGGGATGACGTATCAGATGCTCTGGAACCTAGACGTCACCCAGCTGGAGCCGCTTCTGCAGCTCATCAAACGGGTGTGGAAGGAGGGAAGCCTTCCAGCTTCTTGGGGGGTCGCACTTGTCGGGCCGATGCTGAAGGTCGGTAAGCCGCCCACTGAGCCTGCATCGTACCGGCCGGTTTCCCTTACGTCCTCAGCGGGGAAGCTGATGGAGAGGACTGTCCTCGCCCGCCTCCAGTGCGTTGCTGATCGTCGGGGCGTCTTCCACGAGCAGCAAAGTGGCTTCAGGCGCCACCGCTGCACAGCGGACTCGCTGGGGGATGTGGTGTCTATGCTGCAGCAGGACCGGCATGACAAGGAGATGGCCTTCTTGCTCCTGCTTGACATGAAGTCGGCTTTCGACTGAGTCCCACACACAGCCATCCTGGATGCCCTTGACAGCATGGGTATTGAGGGGCACCTCCGGAGTTACGTGAAGGCGTTCCTGGCCAAGCGGACCCTTCGAGTCAAGGTTGGCCGAGCAACCAGCAGCCCACGAGACGTCAGCTCTGGAGTTTCCAGGGGAGTGTGCTCAGACCATTCTTCTTCAACCTCGTCCTTGCTCCACTCCCGGACTGCATCCTGGTTGGGTTTGCCTTTCCAGTGGCGATGGCAGTCTATGCCAACGACATCACCATCTGGGCACACGGGAAAACGAGACTACTCTCCAAGGTGAAGGCGTGCCTTCAGGGGGTGCTGTGGGCAGTGGCCGCCTTCCTGAATAGCCGTGGCCTGCAGCAGTCCGAGTCGAAAACGCAGGCCTTGGTCTTCCACCCTAGAGGCAGCAGGGCACGCAAGTCGACACCACCGCTCACATTGAAGGGCCAGTCCCTTCCGTGCTGCACCACGGCCAAGTATCTGGGGCTCCTGGCCGACTGCCAGTTGTCCCGGATACCTACTGTGAAGGCGCTCCGACAACGCACAATGAGGGTCCACCCGGGCATGCGAAGGTTGTTGGCGTGTGGTCAGGGCTGCACACACACCGTGGCCCTGCGGGCGTTCGCGTAATGGCGTAGTCCGCTGTCCTTTATGCGTTTCCACTGGTGCAACTCAAGCCGCGCCGGTGGCAGGAGCTGGAGGTGGATCAGCGCCGGGCTATCCGCCTTTGCCTTGGCGTGCCGAGCATATCCCCGGTGGCGGCGACGTACACGGAGGCAGGTTCCTGGCCTATCCAGATGCGAGCCCTGCAAGTGGGTTTTTACCACATCCACCACCTGCAGGGCACACCGGATGGCGCGGCACTCCTCCAGCGCTACCGCAGCCGGCCCAACTCTCGCATGGGAATGCTGCTTAGTACCTACGAGAGCCATATCGAGATGTTGTATCGGCCCCGCCTGAAGCCACCACCACCAGGCACGGGGCAGGCTCTACGCGTCGCCACCACATTGCCGGGGGTCCGTGGCAAGAGGTTTACTCCACCCCACGTCACCTACCAAGAGGTGGCCGTCTTGCTATAGAACGACGCTGCCGGACGTCTGCAGGTGTACACGGATGGCTCCGCGCAACAGGCGACGGGCACAGCAGGAGCTGCCTGCACGGCCCTTGAACTTGGCACCAGCCGAGTGTGTAGCCGTCCCTTCCCGGCTTCACCCACTTACGCAGAGCTGGCTAGACTCCACTTGGCCGCGGATCTTCTTCTAGAGCAGGGGGCCCATGACTGGGTGGCCATCATCCTGACTGACTCTCGGTCTGCCCACCTTCGTCTAAGAGCTGCCGACCAGCCAGCCAGCTCCAGCAGCTATGTGGAGAGGTCGCTGGCGGCCAAGCTCCATGCAGTGTCAACTGCGACTTCACTGGATACCATCGCACGTCGGCATCACAGGCAACGAGGTTGCAGACGCCCTGGCCAAGGGCGCTGCCCGACAGGAAGGGGTACCAGCCTCTGAGGATGTGGTGTTATTCGACGCTGCAAGGACTATCCTGGCCCGAGTGGTGGAGTGCTCAGGCCCCACGGCTCAGTGCTCAGGCCCCACGGCTCTTGCCCGCCAATCAGTAGAGACACCCGGCCGCTCCTGCTTCGTCTGCGGCTTAATTGCTGCAACGTTGGAGCCCGCCTGCACCACCAGGGCCGCCGGGCGTCCCCCACCTGCGCCGACTGGCCAGAGCCGGAGACGCTCGAGCACCTACTGTGCCATTGCCGCCACCACGACACCGCGAGAGTGGAGCTCCAGATCGCATTCCAGCGACTCGGGGTACCAAGCGACAAGCTGGAAGACTTCCTGTTCCCCACGAGATCGGACGCTTTACGACGTGAGGTCTTCCAGCACCTCCTCAACATACTAGTTGTGACAGGACTAGTTCAGCGCTTGTAGCCGTCGCGCCTTGGACGATACGAACGCTACATAGACTGTGCCCCACTCTCTTCCTTCCTTCCTCTTTGTCTCTTCCTATCCTTTGAAACACTCCTTCCCTTCCCTGGACTGGGTTGTATGAGGGTGAACTCCCCGAGTTCAACAATATCCCCAGCTCTTTTCTCTTCTCTTCTTTCTGACTCAATCACCACCACCACCACCTCACGCTGTTCAAGTCTCTTCTATGGGCAGCGACGAGAGATATGGTCGGCCTCTGTACAGTGGTAGCACAGCGGACGATTAACGTGCGTTCTCCACTCGTCGATCTTCCTCGGCGTGTGGGTTTGGACTACAGTGGCTTAGGCGGGCGACAGTGGGTGGTGGTACGGCGGGGCATCTTGAAGCAGGGCGTGGTCGATAAACAGCTGCGGAGAAGGTCATGGCTTTTGGCTCGTGGGGTGCTTCGGATGGTGTAGAAGTCCTCAAAGCGTGTTGAACTTCGTTCCGGATCATGTCACTCAAAGAAGCGACTTGGGGCTGGGGTGTATTGGGAAAAGTTTCCGCAGCTCTTCCCTCATCACTGCAAGGATGGTCTCGCGTAGTGTGGCAAAGCTAATAGCCCCTGCACCTACAATCATGGAAACCAGCATATTGACTGGGTGGTCGTACTGCGTCATTCGAACGTAAAGCGTCATCTGCATCACCGCCGCCTCAGGCGAAAACTTGACCATTGTCTTAGGAGGGTTATGGACAAGGCAAGCAAAAACACGTTGCTCTAAATATAGAATCAGAAACGTTTGTTTCGTTTCTTCTGTCATTTCCGGGTCCACACGGCGTACCGATTTCTTTATCTCCTCAACAAAGATCACCACCCCCTCGTTGGGGTGTTGCATGCGCGTTTACAACAAAAGTGCGGTTCGTTCCTTACGCGAGACGTTTGGGAACGTTTTAAGGAACTCGCTTTTAAAGAGAGTCTAGTCTGTGAGGAAGCTTTTAAGGTTCTCTAAGCAAGTACTTACTGCATTCTCCAAATAGAAGAACGCATGCTGAAACTTTTTTCCGCGGAACGGTGGTGGTTTGCGTGGATGTTGCTGGACCATGGATAATCTGTGCGGCATAGGAAAGAAACAATGGAACATGCGCTTCACTAGGGACACAGATAACACAGTCCAGTGCAGCTAGGCGGTAAAAGCAAAAGCATAAATAAATAACTACAATGAATGATTCGCGGCAATATTACCAACATAAAACGAAGTATGTAATTGCTGCGGGAAGTGTTTGCTTCGGGTGTGGTGGGGTGGAGGGAGGGCCAGATACTCCAAGTTGATGTGATGGGGTGTCGATCCACCGAATGTAACAGAAGCGTCCAGGCCAAAAGCTTATTTACTGGAAGATCACCATGCAAAGCTCACCAGTCTCGCCAAGGTCGGCAACAATCTCTCCTGTTCTTCCATAACAAATTTCGAACAAGCCAGTGCTAAATCTAGGGGCAATTCTGGCACTCCTCTTGAGGTAAATAAACTCACTCAAGAAATTGTTAAAGCAATAAAAAGTTGTTTTTTTTGTTACATGTTAACTCCAAAAATAATTTGGCGAGAAGATGATATTTACGGGTCAATAAAAACAAAACAAAAAGTAATCTGGCGTGTTTCGGGGTGCTGTGTTTTTGCCCACCACAACATAATAAAATTGTATGAAAATTCTGAGAAATGCGTAAAAATATTGAAGCCTAATGCTGTTTTCCGTCTTCAATTTTGAGCTTTTGTTTTCTTTTTGTTCCTTAAAATCGGTAATGTATATTTTGCTGCGGTACTACGCAAGCAACGTTGACGATACAAAAAACGGGCGGGAGAACTTCCCTAATGTGAAAATTATTTCCGAATTTCTCAGCTGCATGTTCGCAGAACAACAAAAACCTTTAGATGGTGGTACTTTTAGCACACCAATGGACAGTTGCAGGAGCTCCGCCAATAGTTTCAGATAAGTGGAATTCAATGTCGCGGCAAAATAACAGAAGGGGAATATTACTGCAGTATTAATACTCCAAATGCTCAAAGTTAAGAAGATTGACCGCACGTACTTTCTCGTTGACACCGATTGGAGTTATTTTTTTTCTTCAGAGATAACATGGAGAAGAAGACGAAGAGCCACGCCGGCAACACGTACGTCGCATGGGCTCTCGCTTCGGAGACTCATTTCTCCGCAAGTACGCCTCCCATTTGCACGAAAAGTGCCTCATCAAACAGGTTAAATCACCCGGAACGGTCCGATTCCGGACACCACCAGGGGCACCGACTACTGACCAGGAAAGCGACGACCAAGTCACTGTCATGGCTGACGCACCGCAAGCAACATCTATCGCTGAGAACACTTCTGCTCCACTGCCCTGCGTTCCTCCACCACCATCAACTGCTACGGCCCCGACAACTGCAGAAGTAATGACATCCCACACGGCGAGTCCCGTGGCACAGACCACACCAGCCACCGTGAGTGCCGGCGTATATGCATTTTCAGCAGCCCTGACTAACGCTGTCACCGATCACACCCCTGACATTTCTGACTGTCATGATGACATGGAATTCGACACAAACAGCGGCCGTACAATCTTTCCGCCAGGCCCCTAGCAAAAAATTCTCTCTGATTGAAAAGCTAAAAGGCTCAACTGGCCCAAGCTCTGCAACACCGCAATGCAAAACCACCCGGACTACCTCGACTGCCAGAAAACGACTATAAAATCGCCTACCGCCCAGAAACCGGCTTAAACCTCTCCCTGGACCGATCGAGTCATCACGAACGGCCTACAAGCTGCTAGCGGCATTGAACCCACCACGTTCCAGCAATTCGTGATCGTACAAGTGCAGACCCGGCAAAATCTTATGATCGCCAGCACAGCCGACGAGGCATGCGCCCTCGCCTTGAGCGCCACAAATCACATCCAACTCCACCACATTACTTACGACCTCCAGCCATACTTGAAACCTCCACCTGGCACCACTCGCGGTGTCATACATGGATTGGAACCGACAACAACCAACGCCGACCTGCCCAATGTTCTCGCCTCAGACGATGCGCCAATCCTACATGCACGACTCCAAGGCTCTCCCACGTCGGCTGTCATTACCTTTGGCGGACAACGAGTGCCCTTCTACATACGCGGGTACGGCAATTTCACCCGCTGCCGCCCTTTCCGTCACACCGTCCAGCTTTGCACGCGTTGCGGCGACTTGGGTCATCGCCGCGACGTATGCCCTAAACCCGACACGCGCATCTGTTCCAGTTGCCATGTTAAAACTCCGTCCGTCAACCACTTCTGCAACCCGCAATGCCACCTGTGTGGGCTCCCCATGCTACTGCCAGCAAGGAGTGCCGTCGCCGACTACGCCCGCCGCCACCACCAGTTCACGCTCGCACCAACCAGATGTACGGATTGCCTCCCCCGCCACCCACGAACGTGCAAACGTCACGGGCCAACACCGCCCCTACAGCATTCAATTCCAGGGCGAGCTGGGCTTGCGTTTCCAAGCAGTTTATCACTGCTTATGACCGCTTTCCCTCACAAACATCCATTGATCAAGACCTCTTTCCTCCCTTACTCTCCAACGGCCCATCCCCCGCAGAACTCGCTCTTCTCAAGGAAAACGCAGACTTAAAAGAACGCACCCGGTCCCTTGAAAAAACCGTCCATGAACTGTTAGAACAAAATGTACGCCCTCCCACGCCTGTTACTCAACCGCCTCACCCCACCGCCACACTATCTACCAACCCCCCACGCCCAAATCGGCTACTCTCCCACCTCCCTTACATCCCCTCAACACCGCGAACCACCCTCCCAGAACCAGACCCTTTACCGTCAGCGTCAACTCCTTCCCATACCGACTGCGACAAAAAATACCGCTACATCGAACAAAACCTGACTCAAACACAACAGTCCTTTATGGCCACCATTCAATCCACCATCGTGACAACCATTACCGAAACCGTTGCCCGCCTCTTTGAACCCCTGACTGCCCGCCTCACCAACCTCGAGCACATCATTTCTGAACTAACACCAGTCATACAGGAACAGGCCGAACGCATCGTACACTTGGAGAAAACCATGCCCGCTCCCCATAAAAAAGCCAAGGCGACTACTTCTCAGGTCACCCCACCATCCGACCAGCCTGAGCCCCTCAACTAACATGTCTACCAGGTGTCCAGCGTCCCACCCATCTCCGTCAGGACTGACTATTTGGCAGTGGAATTGTCGTACGTATAAAACAAGCAGCCCTCCCTGACCCATCTAAGTCAACTTCACTCTCCCGATGTGATTGCTTTACAAGAAACGGAAACACCTCACGTATCACTTCGTATTTACATCACGTACACACATTCCCATCAGCGTCGCACCGCCATACTCGTTCATAAATAGCACACTGCACAAGCACACACCCTTCCCAATATTTGGCAATATACCTTCATTGAACTCATCCCGCCTAAAAAAACTCCCACAAGTCCTTTATTCCTAATATCTACAGTCCCCCGCAGCACTCCCTAGCTTCTATAAATTCCATCCTTCAGAAAGTTAAAGCTACGACGAAACATCACCGCCTAGTCCTTCTCGGCGACTTTAACGCCCCTAATACTGCATGGGGTTATCCCAAAACAAGTAAAAAAGAAGGCCAAATGCCCGACGCCACCAAACAAGCTCACCTCACGCTCTGGACCGACCCCTCATACCCCACCAGCATAGGCAACAGCGTGGCACGAGATTCTACCCCCGACCTCACATACACTCCCAACATACCACGAGCCACTTCGACACGCCTCGACGAAACCTTAGGCAGTGATCATTATATCATTGAATTCACCATCAATCACACCCGCATTTCTAAAAAAATCGGCCATGCTAAACTCACACACTGGAAATACTTTCGTGACTCCCCTCTCCCCACCACAATTGAAGACATTGAAACATGGACCAAAGATATGCCCAAAACTGTCGAAGCCCACACCCCTACCCTAGCCAGAACAGAAGATCACCCTTCGGTAGACATGCATCACCTACATCTGTGGGATGCCCGCCGAGGGCTTATCCGTCACTAAAGAAAACAAAAACACAACAAAAAACTCAAAACACGCATCGCCCACATCACACAACAGGCACCCGACTATGCTCGCACCTTACACAAACAAAACTGGACACGATTTTGCAACCGCCTTCAAGGAACTCTCAGCATTAAGTCTACATAGAACATCCTCCGCTTCATGCTGGGCACTAAGCCCAGCAAAGCAGACACCGGCTACACCATCCATCGCCTGATCCACAATCACCACCTCAATGAAACTCAGCTCCACGCCCAACTCCTCACACAATACGCAGCCTACGCAACACAACCACCGAACATTCCACCTCGCAATTACCAAGCAAAAGAAAATCCCTACCTTGACGCCCCCTTCACTCTCATTGAACTCACCTTCGCCATCAGCAACCTCACTCGTAACACCACACCAGGCAAAGACCGAATACACAACAAGCTACTCCGTAACCTCAACCCCGAATGCACAGCCGCACTTCTTGACTATTTTAATCATTGCTGGACAACCAACTATCTGCCCCTCAATGGAAACATGCCGAAATAACGCTCATTCCGAAGTCCTGGAAGCCAGTCACCTTAGAAAATCTTCGTCCCATATTTTTACATCTTGTGTATGCCAGTTATATGAACACCTAATTAATAATCGGCTCACAGAGTACATCGAAGAAAACAGCTTACTTGCTTATACCATGTTTGGCTTCCGGGAACACCTATCCTCGCACGACGTCCTGTTACAGCTAAAAGACAAAGTCCTTACACCGCTCAGCTCACAAACCAAACGCGCTATCCTAGCTCTCGACATTAAAAAAGCCTTTGACAATGTATTACATCAGGCTATACTCGGAGGACTCCAGTTAAGTTACTGCGGCACACGTACATACAATTGCATACAAAATTTTCGTACCGACCGCACAGCCAACCTAAACCTCGGCCCCATCCCATCCGTCTCCTTTCGTGACCGACCGCGTGGTACCCCCCCATGGGTCAGTCAATTCCCCGCCGCTCCTGTTTAATCTTGCCCTGCTACAACTCCCGTCACTTCTACAACAAATTCCACACATACAACACGCACTTGATGCAGACGATCTGACTATTTGGACCACATGGGGTTCGATTAGGGAACAGCAAGACGCCCTCCAAGAAGCCATTAACACCACCGACAACTACCTTGCCGCCCGCGGCCTCAATTGTGCCCCAGAAAAATCTGCCCTTCTCGTCCTCCAAAAACACAGGCAAGGCCGTAAACGACAAGCCCTCCCAGACCGACAATTAAGCCTACATGGCGCTCCCATCCCAACCACCCCTACAATTCGTGTTCTAGGACGTACTATCCAATCAGACGGCGCGGGCATTTCTACTATTCATAAATTACAAGGAACGCTATTACAAATCACGCACCTCATCACACGCATTGCTAATCGGCGACAAGGACTGAAAGAAAATGACGTCGTGCGTTTAATTCAAGCCCTTCTAATTACCCGCCTCACATACGGAACTCTATATTTGGCTATCAAAAATAGTGAAATATAAAAACTCGACATAATCATCCGGCAAGCCTATAAATTAGCACTAGGGCTACCGCCGACAACTTCCAGTGCCGAATTACTCCAGATGGGACTTCATAACACCGGGACGAACTTCGAGAGGCAGATCACGTCAACCAGATCGAACGGCTCAAGCTTTCACACAGTGGCTGTCACCTCCTCCGTCGCCTCGGCTACCAACTACGTGCCACCCATCACCCCCGCCAACACATCCCTCTGAAACTACGCCATTGCATCTCCGTCGCCCCAATACCCAAAAATATGCACCCCCTTCATAACCACGGCCGCCGACATGCCCGGATTCGAATGCTTCGCAAGATGCTTCAAGTCAAGCCACGAGACACCCGCTACGTTGACGCCGCCAAATATGCCGATAAACCAGCCTTCGGAATTTCAACAGTAGACCGCCGAGGAATTGAATTGACTTCCGCAACACTAATTGGCAACGAGTCTACAACTGCATAAGAAATCGCAATAGCCCTCGCAGCCACTACATCTCAAGACATTATCCCCATCGTCACAGATTCGCAAGCTGCCCGTCGCCACTACGCCGCCGTTCACATAGCTCCCTTAGCCCTCCACATTCTACAGTTCATCCCTAACACTTCTTACCTCTACATTCTGTGGACTCCGGGACATGAGTCTCTGGGGGGGAATGAGGTGGCTCATGCTGCCGCCCGCGCGCATATATACCGGGCGTTCCCCTCAAACACACCAGCATCACCATCAGAAGTCCACCATTCTGTGCCTGAAAAATTTAAAGACATCCTCAAACATTACCGCCTCGAACGCCGCATCTTTCCCCCACCCCACGACCAGTTGACTAAGGAAGAAGCCACCACGCACCGCCGCCTTCAAACCAACACCTACCCGCACGGCACCCTCCTCCACGCCATTCATCCCACCCCCTACTCCGCCACCTGCAAGTACTGTCCCCAACACTGCACACTGTATCATATGATTTGGGCGTGCTCCTACACACCATTCCTCCCCCCGACTCCCTCCCCCAACCATGAGCAGTGGGAAGGCATGCTAGCCAGCCCGGACCCCGGCGATCAGATTCGGCTGGTTGAAAGGGCCCGCCTGGCAGCGACCGCCCAGGGACTTGTGGACTGAGAAGACCCCCATTGCCACTACTACAAAACTAATATTTAAATAAAGTCTATTCCTTCTGCTCCTCCTCAGAGATAACATTGTTTATAACTTTTAATGCGAAGCCCTTATATTTCTCGCAGATAGAAGCTGTGCGCATCACTAAACACACTGAAGGAAAAATATTTTGTCTGGTGATAATAATGGCAGTGGAAATAAGAGGCAGAAAAGACACTCCAGGTCAAGAAAAGACGAAAAGTTGCACTTCAATGATGCGTAACTGCGGTTACCATAAGGGATGGATATGAGAGAGAGATATTTAACCACACACGCTTGCTGAATTATTTTAAGAATGGGTAAATGCTTTTTAGGTTCTCATAGCCGGAAAAGCAAAGGTAGCGGAACTCTGATTCACAAGAGGGGAAATATTAAACAACTCAATGACTACGGACCTGTCAGCCTACTCTTGTTATACAAGCTTATTTTTAACTCCATAAGCGATAGCCTCAACATCCGACAACGCAGCGCATAGTTGGATGTATTAAAAAATACGCAACATTCAACGACATGCATATACGCAGCCAAGAAGTAGAAAGATTTCATAAATATTGCAAACACTTTCATCTTTTATTGTTCATGCACTGCCAGAAAGGGTTTAGTGCAGTAAGCACGAAACAATTTCTTGAAGCAATAAAAAATCTGGGGTATAGGATACTTGTATGGTACCACAGACACATGTAAAATGCCGTACGGGTAGTATAACCCTCGAAAAGAGCATCGAGAAATTCCCCATCACAAATGGCGCCAGAAAATAACTTACCGTCTGGTAAAAAGCGTTCACAGCTTGTGTGGTTCTTGTATTTAGAAATTTTTGCTGCTTAAAGGTGACATAAAGGTAAAGGCAAAGAAAACTTGAGCCATTTGAGGTTTGCAAGCACCGGAAACTTGTCGTGAGTCCGCAAAGTAAATATAAAACAGCTTCAGGGTCGACAATACCAAACTTTCCCCGTAGGAGTAAATACAAATATGAAGAAGGGTTAAGTATATAAATAAACGTGCTTGAAGCGTCCGTTTCTGCACTACTAACAAAATTATCGAAGAAGTAAAACGCTATTATTATCTCGGGCAGCTTGCAGGTGCGGCTCCAAGCCTGAGAAGGAAATCCAGCCTGCGGTTTTCTCAGCCAGCATAAAAAATAAGCCACAAAAATAAGCTACCTCAGTAACTAAAACCAGTCTGCTGCAACCAATTCGTGTTGTTGGTGGTTTCATATGAGATGTAAACTTCGTGCCGTAATTACAACAGAAACAATTCTAACCCTGCCGTTGAACGACAAAGATGGTTGAAAAGCGAAGCTTCCTTCCAACGCAAACCCAGTAGAATCCAACTCCAATATCTTGGGGACTGTCTGAGCTTAGTCTGGTAATCATGAAAAGGTTGAAGTGTTCGGCCCGTACGCACTCCGAGGCATTGACCTTGGATAAAGTGTTGACTCGGCACGCGCGCTCATTGTGCCCTTGTAGAATTCTTATTGTGTAACTTGGCCTTCCGGCAGTGCGTTTGGTGGTAATAATTATAATTTGCCACTGTAATGTTGGAGTTTGGAGACATTGGTTTTCGACCAGAGAAACGTTCGCGTTTAACCCGTCTTTCACTTCGCCCATAGTCATCATTATCGTCATGAAAAGGTGACTGTTCTGCAGTGCGTTTACTCGAACGGTCGGCTTCAATGAGGTAAAGAGAGCGCTGCTTTAAAAATGCAGCTCCTCTCAACGGGCCATGAAAAAAAGAGGACAATACTAATGCTTAGAGACAGAAAACAACCTTTCTAAATTATGAAATGAAGTCTAATAAGCATTTACGTGTTGAAAAAAAGAAAACAAGGTACTTCGCCTGGCCTTGTAGTGAGAAGGGGTAACAAAGTAGCTGCGCGGAGAGGAGATTGAATGAATGAACGGACGTATTACATAGAAAAAAATAAGAACTTCGGATGAAAGACTGCACTAGAGGAGAGCAGGGCAGGGGTGTTTAGAAGTGACTAACGGAGGGCTTCGTGCTTCAGTAGGCTTATATAGGTTAATGATGATGGAAATGCGGAGCTTGAACTTCACGCTTTCGTGGTTGGCGTATATTGGCGCCTGCTCAGATGAGTGGCTAAAAATGTATCTTCGGGTGCACGCATTAAACAGTATTTTCCAGTCCCTCACATTACGTTTACGCTCTTTTAATCATGATTTCGCTATTTATAGCAAAATAATTAGGCACAGGGGATATTTGGACAACAGAAAAAAATGGCTCCAACCCACGCTGTGAAGGTGCTTCGAATGCAAAGCTTTAAACGGCCTCACAAAAAACTTCACCATCTGCCCGGGCGGGGGGGGGGGGCGAGGGAGGCAGATCCTGAGGATGATGCGAAGCAGCAGTTGCGGTTGGTTGGTGTGCAAGTAGAGTTGAAGTATGTAGTGTGAGTAGAGTTGGTGTGCGGTGTTAGAGTAAGGAGGCGCGTGGGTAGGGTGAGGAGGAGAATGGAGGAGAGACGCGCATGCGCAGTGGAGGTGTGGACGGCGCAACAAGGGAGGGAACAGGCTCGACTATAAGCATCCTGCGGGAAGATGGTGTAATTTTAGTGTACGGAGGGTGTAAGAGTGGAGAGGCATTAAAGAAAGAGAGAGAGAGACGTTGTACGTGGTAGGAGTTTGTCTTTATTAGGCACTATCATCATCATGCTTAACCTACGTGACGTCGAGCTGTGGTTGGCGTTCCGCTTTGATTATGACCACCTTATGAACTGTGAGAAGTAAAGTCAAGGGCTGTTGTAGTAGATGAACCCTAAAGTTGCTGAAGATAAGGTCGATGATCATTATTCGGATGGTTGTGGGCTGCTTGTAATCATGGCCCGCTGAGACTCGCCGACGCACGCCGCCGCCGCCGACGACGACGACGACGATGAAGCGTGGAAGGCGCGTAAAGCGTGCTCATCTTGTGCCGTCCCAGGAAGACGCCGGCAACACTGCCACTCAAGGAGCCCTTAAAGGGGAAGCGTGCTCGTCTCATGGGGGGCCAGGAAGACGCCGGCAACACTGTCGCTCCAGGAGCCATTAAAGGGTAAGACACCACCGGGCATTCAGCAAGCCGAGCATGCGCAGTGGGGGTGTGGACGGCGCAACAACAACAAAGGAGGGACATAGCCCCTACCATGAGATGCTTCGCATAAAAAATTCAAAACTTCAATTGACACACGTGGCTCTAAATAGAGTGAAACCAGAGATTCTGCCAGCCGTTAACAAGAATTCGCGAGGTCGGCGTTCTGAACTTAGCAGCAGAGTCGTCCACGGCCGTCTAGAGCGGCGGGCGCCGCCATTGTAGCCCGGCCGTGAGTCCGGAGAACGAAAACGGAGAGGAACCTATTGCTAAGGGTGAGACAGCAGAAACTAGTAAGGCTGATGTGCTACCTTGGGGCTACACCACGGTGCGACACAAGCACAGACACCGGGACAATTGGGAATGTGAGATTAGTGATTCCCGTATATACCCATTTAAACTAGTCAGTATAGGGAGTTTTATAATTAGCTGAGGAAACTTTCGTAATTCCGATTTATCAGAACCCGCTGGTATTTTCGGCTTTTGTAACACCTCTTAAAAATGCAGCCAATTTTGTAAGCACCAATTTAGGAGACGGAGTCGCATTCATGCCAAGCCATGCGCATGAGGTAGCGTTTCTCTAACGACCGGATGTCTGTATGTGGTATGTACATCTTATTTTCCTGCCCCGCAAACCAATCCTTACGCATGTTTGCCGTCATCATCATCGTCATCATCATCGCCAGCCTAGCTACGCCCACTGCATGGGAAAGGCCTCTCCCATTATTCTCCCATTATCCCGGTCGTCTGCTAACTGCGACATATTTATTCCCGCAAACTTCTTTATCTCATCTGCCCCATATAACTTTCTGCCGCCCCTACCATGCTTCCCCTCTCTAGGCATCCACTCTGTTAGCCTTAATGACAAACGGGTATCTCGCCTTCGCATTTCATGCCCGGCCCATGTCCATTTCTTCTTCTTAATGTCTACTAATATGTCCTACCCACGCGTTTGCTCCCTACCCTCGGCACTTTTTGCTTGTCCCGTGACACTTATCATCTTCTGTTCCGTTGCGCGCGGAGTCGTTCTCAATTTAAGTTGAATCCCGTTAGTGAGCCTCCACGTTTGAGCCCAGCATGTGAGTACCGGTAAGATACTGCTGTCATACACTTTTTTATTCGGAGACCGTGGTAGGCTGTCATTAAATATCTGAGAATGCCTGCTGAATGCACTCCGACCCATTCTGATCCTTCGAATCATTTCTGCCTCATGGTTTCGATACCGGGCCACTATTTGGCATAAGTAAATATATCCGCTTACCACTTCCACTGCCTCGCCACATATCTCAAAGCACTGTGCTCTGCCGAGGTTGTTCATCATTACTTCAGTTTTCAGCATAATAATTTTCCGACCCGTGGTGCGGTAAGCATTGCAATTCGTCCCCCGAGTTGCTTAGCAAGGCAACGCCATCAACAAATCTGAGGTTAGTGAGATATGCTCCATTAACTATTACTCCCACCTCTTCTTAATCCAATGTTCTGAATACTTCTTTTGAACATGCTGTGAAAAACATTCGAGAGATTGTGTCTCCTTGCCTGACGCCCTTGCTTATACGTGTTTTACTGCTCTCATTATGGAGCATGATGGAAGCTGTGGACGCATTGTAAATATCCTCAAGTATTCGTACACAATGATAGTGTACACCCTCGTTTTGTAATGCCTGAATGACTGCTGAGTAAAGCTATAGACTGGGCTAGTTGGTAATTCATAGTAATCAAATATAGCGCAGCAGAAGCACACGGGACTGAAAGAAGGAAAGAGAGCGCTCATCCGTGTGCATTCTTTCCATCCCCTGTGTTTCTGCTGGGCTACATTTGATCAGTATGGCTGCTGAGGTTTCGATCGACATAATTGCTTTCTCATAATTTATGAGGGCTATATATATAAGGTTTAGTATACTCCACGCACTTCTCTTTCACCTGTTTGATCGTGTGAATATCGTCTATTGTTTAATAGGTTTTAGGGAACCCTGCTTGTTTTTTAGGTTGACTGAAACCTATGGTGGCAGAAATTCGGTTAGCGATTACCTTCGTCAGTGCCTTGTAGACGATGGACACTTCGCTCATCAACCTGCAATTTTTCAAGTCCTTCATGTCACCTTATGAATTCGAATGATGTTCGCGTTCTTCCAAGATCCCGGTACACTCGCGGGATTTAGGCATTTGTGTACAGCTTTGCCAGTTTCACCATTACAGTTTGCCCGTCATCCTTCAAGACCTTTGCTGTTATCTGATCTTCGCCAGGGGCTTCGTCCCCTTCTATTTCTTCCAAAGCCCTCCTTACTTTTGTCGTTACTAGTGAGATGCCTATATCTGAACGGCTTTCTCGTTCGTTATCATCCTGGATATCCCGGCTACTGGACAGATCTGTATACAACTCCTCAGCTACTATGATTATTTTATCTATATTTGTGATGACATTGCCTTGCTTGTCTTGCTCTTCACTGTCTTGCTCTTTGCTGCTTTCAGGCTACCTCCGTTCTTTACAGCGTATTCGCTCCTCTCCATAATATACCTCCGTATGCCAGCTCTCTTACACCTTTTGATTAACTTAGAAAGCTCCGTCAGTTCTATTCTGTCAGCTGGGGTGGAGATTGTCATGGTTCGCCATTTTCTAAGTAGATCTTTCTTCTCCAGGGAACGTTTATCAGATTCGTGTCTAGTCATCGCGCCCCCTACTTCTACTGCACACTCCGCGATAATGCGTGTAAGATTGTTTCTCTCTTCCTGTGTCGTAAACTCTGCTTCCTCGGTAAGAGCTGAAAAAAAAATTGGACCCATTTCCCCAAAGGGAACCATGAGTAGGATGCCTAGCGTCATGGGGGTTCCATTTGCGTTTCCGTTATGTTTGTTAGTCAAATTTCATGAAAATATGGTGAACCCCGTAATGCTCATATATCCTACTCATGGTTCCCTTCGGGGAGATGGGTGTAAGTTTCATTATTGTATGCGTATATACGCGAGTGAGACGAGATTGAAGTGTTATCTAAAGGTCTTTATTTACGTTTGCACGTCTTCATACTTTGAGTATGACGGCCTTATGGTCGCTGAAGTGCACAGTCAGTGGATCTAGTATCAGCGGTTGTATGCAGTCGTCGCCGTTGCAGTTGGTAAAGACGAGATCGATACACGTTCCGTGGATTGTAGTTGGGTGTAATTGCTGTTAGTGTTTGCGCTGATGCTCTCACTTAATTGCGTCCGCACACTCACTGATGGGACTGTTGCTTCCATCCTACTTCATCTGAAGAATCGCGGAGCCAAGCGCAAGCACAACCCGGAGTTGTTGTTGTTGTTGTTGGGGGATTCGCCAAGAAACGGTGGTGTGCGGACGCCGGACCACCGCCGACGCCGCGGAACATACCCCCGAGCATAAAACGCTCCGTATCTAATATCGGTTCTGCAGCGCTATCCTGAATTCTTCAACTTTACGGCTTACTGTTAGGTTATTAATCGGATTTGTTCGTACTAGCTTCATAGGGCCCTCCTCCTCCTCCTTCTCCTCCTCCGCCTCCTCTCCTTCTCCTCCTTCTCTTTCTCGTCTTCCTCCTTCTCCTAATGATCATCATCATCATCATAATCATCATCAGCCTATATGCGGCCACATCAGGGCCAAGGCCTCTACCATCTATCTCCAATTACCCCGGCCATGCCCTAACTGCGACGAATTTATACCCGCAACCTCCTTGATCTCATCGGCCCATCTAACTTTCTTCCGCCACCTGCTGCGCTTGCATTCTCTACGGATCCACTCTGTTACCCCTAATGACCAACGGTTCATTATATATGGTTCCCTATATATTGTTCATTATATGGTTCCCTTCGCTATATATGCCTTGCCCGCGTCCCTTTTTTCTTTTCAATTTCTACTAATATCTCTTTAACGCCCATTTGTTCCCTGACGCACTCCGCTCTCTTCTTGTCGCTTAACGTTACACCTATCATCTTCCGGTCCATTGCGCGCTGAGCCGTCCTCAATTTAAGTTGAACCCTCTTAGTGAGCCTCCAAGTTTCTTCCCGTAGGTGAGTACCGGTAAGATGCAATTGTCATACACTTTTTCTTCAGGGACAATGTTAGGCTTCCAGTCATTATCTGAGAATGCCTGCCGAATGCACTCCACCTCATTCTTATCCTTCGAATTATCTCTGATCATAGTTCGGATCCGGGTCATACCTTCGCCTAAGTAGATATATTCGCTTACCACGTCCACGGCCTCGCCACCTATCTGAAGCCGCTGTGCTGTCCAGAGGTTATTTATCATTACTATAGTTTTCTGCATATTAATTTTCACACCCATGGTTCTACTCTGTTTGTGGAGTGCAGTAAGCATGCTTTGCAATTCCTCCCCCGAGGTACTTAACGAGGCAATATCATCAGCAAATCTGGGATAAGCCGGAAGGATACTTTTGGAGGTCGTCGTGTGGGTTTTGTTGTCTGTTGCGACTGGGGTGGCTGGGGATGGTGATTCGCACTTAGTAATGTGGATTCGTCTTGTTGTGTAGAGAGCGGCTCTTCAATGAAGGCTGGTTTGAGGCGATCCACCGCAATAGTGTCGTGTCTGCCATCCAAATCCACGGTGAAATGCTTATCATCACGGTGGATGACGCGACCCGCCACGGTGGCTCAGTGACTAAGGCGTCGCGCTGCTGAGCACCAGGTCGCGGGCTCCATTCCCGGCCGCGGCGGCCGCTTTTCTGATGGAGGCGAAAAGCAGAAACGCCCGTGTGTACAAGATTTCGGCGCACCTTAAAGATCCCCAGATGGTCAAAATTAATCTGGAGTCCTCCACTACGGCGCGCCTCATCACCTGCGTTGCGTCGGCGCGTTAAACCCTACAATCAATCACGGTGGATGACGCGGTAGGGTCCTTCATACGGCCGCTGAAGTGGTTTGCGCACGGCGTCACGGCGGACAAAAACGTAGAGGGTCCTTGTCAGCTCGCTGGGAACATGGGCATCCGCACTCTGTTGACTGCGTGGTGCGGGCGCACGAGTGAGCGAAACGAACCTCGTAATTGGGTCACGTAGTAGGTGGGATCAGGGCACGGTGATGATTCGGAATCAGTGAAAAACTCTCCCGGCAGGCGGAGCGACGCACCAAAGACCATCTCTGCGGGCGTGCAATGTAGATCCTGCTTCAAAGTAGCCCGAAGACAATTGGTAATGTCCGGCTGTGCCTTAGTGCAGTCTTGAGGGAGCGGTGAAAACGCTCAACAAGCCCGTTGGCAATGGTGTGGTACGCTGTGGTCCGAGTGCGGGAAGTGCCAAGAAGTGTCAGAAGGTTCTTGAAGAGTGCCGACTCGAACTGGTGACCTCGGTCGGTGGTGATAGCTGATGAGACACCATAGCGGGAAACCCAGCCGGCAACGAAGGCGTTGGCGATGGTTTCACTACGGATGTCGGGAAGAGGCGACGCCTCGGGCCAACGCGTGAGAAGATCCACGCAAGTTAGTAGGCATGTGTTGCCTTTTGAAGTAGGCCAGGGCCCCAAAGTGTCTACGTGCACCTTGTCGAAACGCTCAGTTGGTGCCGTAAACAAGCTGAGAGGGGCCTTGGTGTGCTGGTTAACCTTTGACTGCTGGCATACGAGACAGCAGCGCGTCCATTTGCGTACGTCCTTGTTTATGCCCGGCCAAACTAAACGCTGCGTCAGCAGATGTTGCGTGGCTTGTATTCCAGGGTGCGAAAGTCTATGGAAGGCATCGAAAACAATGCGTCGGAAATTCTCCGGGATGAGTGGAGGCGGGGTGTGCCTGAAAACATCGCAAAGCACCGGGACAGCACGCGATGGGATGGGTACTTCAGAAAGGTGCAGCCCGCCGGGTTTTTTTCGAAGGGCTATTATTTTGGCGTCATCTTGTTGCGCTGATGCGAGTGCGGTGAAGTCGACGTCAGCTGAGTTGTGAGAACTGGAGATTGCGGCGACACGTGAGAGTGCATCCGCGGCAGCGTTGTCGTGCACTTGCACGTGCCGTATGTCCGTTGTGAATTCCGCGACAAAAGACAGATGGCGGGTTTCACGGGGTGAATACCTGGAGTTAGACCGGATGGCGAAGGTCAGAGGTTTGTGGTCCATCCGGATATGGAACTCCCTACCCTACAAGAAGTGCCTGAAGTGACGTACAGCCATGTACATTGCAAGAAGTACTCTTCAAAAAGTGCTGTAGCGTGACTCCACGGCTGACAACTTGCGGGAAAGAAAGCAAGGGGTTTCCAGGCATTGTCCACAAACTGTTGCAGGACAGCTCCGACTGCTGCGTCAGATGCATAGGTCATTAGGCAAAGGGGAACTCCCGGTCTCGGATAGAAGAAAAGGGTTGCCTTGGACAGCTTGGTGTTGACATTCTTGAAAGCGGTTAGTGCTTCTGGAGAACAAGTGAGTGGAGATGCTTTTGGTTTGCTTCCCCTGAGCATGTCGGTTAGTGGGCGGGGGAGAGCGTCGCAGTTCGGGATGAAACTGCGGTAAACGTTTAGGAGGCCAAGGAACTCGTGGGGTTCGCGCATAGAATATGGCTGCGGAAAGTCTTCGATGGCCTGTACTTTTGAAAGCAAGGGGCGAATGCCATTCTTGTCTACACGGTGGCCGATGAAGTCTAGCTCGTGAGCACCGAACTCGCACTTGGCTCTATTGACGATAAGGCCGTATTCGGCACGGCGACTGAAGAGTTGGCGAAGGTGCTGAATGTGTTGTTCTGCGTCGCTACTGAACACAAGCAATTCATCGATGTAAGCAAAGCAGAAAGGTAATCCTCGGGTCACGGTGTCAATGAATGGTTGGAAAGTTTGTGCAGCGTTGCGAAGGCCGAAAGGCATGCGCACGTACTCAAAAAGTCCAAACGGCGTGATGATTGCCGTCTTCGGAATATCTGCCGGCTCCACAGGAATCTGATGGTAGGCCTTAACAAGGTCGATCTTAGAGAAAAGCGTTGCCCCATGCAGTGGTGCTGAGAAGTCTGCAATGTGCGGAAGGGGGTAACAATCAGGAACAGTGGCGTTGTTGAGCAACCGGTAGTCTCCGCAGGGACGCCAGTCTCCAGGTGACGGCTTTGGAACCATGTGCTGCGGAGATGCGTAAGGGCTCGACGACGGTCGAACTATTCCGAGCTCAAGCATGTGTTCGAACTCGTCACGTGCGATCTTGTAGTGATCAGGCGGTAAGCGTCGAGCTCGAGCGTGAATGGGTGGGCCCGTAGTGACAATGTGATGAGTGACTTCATGCCGGACGGGAGGGAGGAAGTTGGCAGGTCGCAGAAGGAACAGGAATTCCTCAAGGAGCTTGTCATAGACCTACTTCGACGAGGTGCTTGCGACCACCAAGAGCGGTTCCATCGATGCCATACCAAATACAGAGAGGTGCGTTGTAGCATCAATGAGGTGCGTGCGGTGCATGTGAACTAACAAGTTGTAGTGACGCAAGAAGTCTGCCCCAAGAATGGGGTAGGCCACTTCAGCGATAAGAAAAATTCATCGAAATGTTCCCTGAAGGCCAATGCTGAGTGACAGCGATTGTTCGCCGTAGGTAGCAATGGGAGTCTTGGCGGATTGGAAGCAGCTTGTGGTTTGCCTACGCTTGCGAAACACAGCTGAGGACGGTATTACGCTGATCTCAGCGCCTGTGACGACAAGGAAACCCAGTCCGTTGGTTTTGTCCGTCACAAAAAACAAGCGGCTTACTTTGAAACGGACACCACTCACCGCCTCTAGTGGTGCGCCGGGGAGTTTACCTGAAAAGTGCAGGGGGTTGTGCACTTTGCGCTGCTTTTCCAAAATTGCGATGATACCAGCATAAGCCTTGCCTTGAAGGCGACGGCGAACGGCGGCCCGAGAAGGAGCGGCCGCACGATGGAGAGTGTTGGCGCTGGGCTGAGAGAGCAGCGATCTGATCTGACAGCTTGGTGATGTCCCAACGGAATTTCTCACGCACGCTCTGCAGCGCAGGTGGAGACGGCGTTGTGGGTGCTGCTTTAGTGGGCCCGCAACGTTGGGGGAGTGATAATTTGAACACGAGACGTTCGACAGGAGTGGAAACGTGCATGACGGACTGGGCAAGGTGGGCCAGCTGACAAATGGATAAACATCTAGCGGTGGCCAGCACCATGCGAACGGAGGTGGGCAGGCGTTGAAGAAAAAGCTCTCGAAGCAAAGCTTGATCAAACGTGGCTTCCTTTTCTCCAAGGAGCTGTTGAAAGCTGCGCAGTAGCTGTGACGGTTTGCGATCACAGAGTTCTTTAGATTGCAGAAGCTGCAACCGTCACTGTTCCGACGTTGTCGTCCGCTGGATGAGTTGACTCGTCAGGGTGTCAAGCGGGGCGGTCGCCGGTGGTGAAAGAATCAGGTCGCGAAGCTTGGTTGCGATCTTATGCGGCTGCGCAGACACGAGGTGATTGAATTTCTGGCTATGCGATGTGATGCGAGCAACGGCGAACCGGCTGTTCGATGGGTGAGCCAGAGCTGTGGGTGCTCAGCCCAGTACTGGGGAAGCTTCAGCGAAAGTGCAGCCACGTCCCCCTGAGCGGCGGAGGATGTTCGATGGCTGTCATCTGCAGCAGTGGCTCCTAGCTGGGCATTCAAAGCGGTTGATTGTCGGCTGCCATGTCCGATGTCCGTAGTCACCAATTCTTTGGCAACAAGAGGAAATAAAAACGCCGAGCAACAGAACACATACATTATGAACAAGTCAGCAGCTGAAAGGCCAGCGGCAGCTGTGCCTGGACGAACGCTCATAGTTCCCGGGAGCACTGACTGCTCGCGCCACGAGGCTCGCACAGTGAGCACCAGAGTGGTGCTTCGTCGTTTTCGCTGCGTTGATGCTGCTACAGCCTAATCTGAGATCTTACCTCGTGGTGGTCACTACACCTTACCCTTCTGAGCACATCCACATTCTGCACGATACCAGGGTAATCGCATAATATGAAGTCTAATTCATTTTTATGCTCCGTATTCTGGCTCCTCCATCTCGACTTCTAGCTCATGCATAGATTATGCCGTTCTGCGATATCGACAGTAGGTCCCCCTGCTATTTCTACAGCCGAGACCATAGTTTCAAACGTCCTTGTCTCCAGCCCTACACTATAAACGAAAAAGAAATACGGCGCCCGGTTTTGATCCCACGACTCTCCAGCCGCAACGGGAAGTACGCGGCGCTCTTCCTACTGCGCTACAAACGCGAGACAGAAGCAAGTGCGACGAATGTGCCTTATGTCCTTGATTCATTCAAACTACGTCAAGAAGCTACTGATCCAACGAAGGCACGCGAAGCTGAACGTCAATAGAAACGACGAACTGAAAACTTTAGAGGAGGATGTTAGCGTCTCTTGGTCTGGGGGGTGTCCTGCGTTCGTGCCCCGTCCACAGCGCCTCTGATGATAATTGTGGCAGGACGCCCATAGGAATTGGCCAACCAAAACATCTATCACGAGATAGCTTCGCGTTCGACCACCGTCATCTTCCCGTAAGGGAACCGCCGAAGAAGAAGAAGGAGAAGACAAAGCTGGGAAAAGGAGGGCGTGTAAATTGCTTTCAGCCGGTGATGTCATCAACCTTTGCCTCACCAACGCTGACGGAGACTACCGATTCTACCACAGAGACGACAACATCGACAAGAACGTGATGAACGAGTTTCGGCGCCTCGAGAAGCACCGCCTACTCACCGTAACACAACAGTACTTGCATGCCTTTGCCACCGGTGTGGACCGGAACGCGGACTTCCCTCTGGCGCTAGTAAACACCAGATCACTCAACATAACGGCAACACAATGGAACCACACGGTACCGCCACGATGCTTCGCATCCTCATCAGGGTTCCCAACGGGAAGATGGTGTAATTTTTTTTACTTTCGCCATTGCTGACCTCACGCCTTCATAGAAGCGTGACTAACATAGAAGAACTAACTGGCCGTTCTGGCTATAAATGGGGGCGTAGCCATGTAAAAACTTGAGTTTGTACCTCTTATTGTGCCTAATTACAAGACCTGCTTCCCTTTCATTAGTGCTATGGTGTTCTTCTATGTTACCCGCTGTGTGCCTACGACGTGTCTGCGACTGTGTGCCTACGACGTGTCCATTTTTCAGCACCGTGAAGGCTTCACGTGTCCTCCTAGCCTCACTAAGAACTATGACATCCCATATAAGGCCTGTAATTCCTCGACCAACACTTCCAGACGCACTTCGCTAGATGAGGTCCTCATGTACATGTTCCCAATTCAGATTGTAATGGTGGCCTATCCGGCTCCAGGGATTCTTAGTACCCTCTGCGCCGTCACAGGTCTTACCACCACCGTGGTCAGTTGCTTCGCAGCCACTGGAGACTGAAGGTCTTAGGTTAATTGTCGTAGTCTTGTGAGGTTGCGGCCATTACTAAAGCAGGGTGGCCAATCCTGCTCTGGTGAAGGATTTCGTTACTGGCAATAATCAACGGGGTCAGGCCGCACTCCAAGCCCCCTTCTGCAATTGCATCAACAAGCTGCTTTTTAATCCGGTGGGAATTGTCCGGCAGCGGGATTCGAACCACGGTCCTCCTGCACGCCAGGTGGACGCGCTACCCCACTGCTGCAGCATATTTGCCGTAAGGCCATTTCATCTTTTCTGCTGCTGGTTACCCTGAAGGTGCTGTCGAATAAGTTAAGCCCGGCTAAGGCGTCGCGCAATTGACGCGGAGCAACACTAAAACAGGCCAAAACAACCGCCGCTGAAGCAAACGACAAAGTTGTACCACCGACGTTGCCACCGGCGAGCAGACACTCCAGCTCGTGAACGCTGGGCCAATTCGCCGTGCCATCCACGTCAAGTGTGCTCTGTGAGTGAAACACTCCGTTTCACCCTCATTTCCCCACACCACTGCCTCCGACGCATTTTGAGTTTTTTATCCCGCACGCCACCAAAGAACCGTTGGCCGGTACAGCTCGAAAGCTTTGCTTTAAAAAGCAGTCGACCTAACATTAAACTCCGTAGCACCTAGGGCGTATTGCTTAATTTTTTTTTATTTTGCCTAAAACACTTGTAAACAGATAGGTTATGACCGATAGGGTAAAGTCATAAAGCCTTGGTTTCCTTAATTCAGCATGCTCACAAAAGCTCTGTCGCGGTGTGCGCAAGGTTTACCCATTGTTACTAAGAAACTCGATGATTTACGAAGAGAACCTCGTTTTAATTGAACTTTTCTTGTTCCGATTCTTCCGATATTTCATTGTTTAATGCTTATGATTACACGAACATGCTTCCCACCACAGTTGAGTCATTTGGCGTTGGGAAAATTATAGGCTCCTTAAAGACTTATTCTGCTGCTGGTGTCGATGGAATTAACGCGACATTTTTGAAAAGAACTTGCACCTACTCGTCAATAATTCTTTCAAAAATTTTTCAACAGTCTTTGCAGTCAGGAGTTCTTAACGACGATTGGATAATTGGGAAGGTCGTTCCAGTATTTAAATCTGGTAACAAACAGTCTCCTCCTAATTACCCACCTATATCCATCACAAGTATTCCTTGTAAAATATTTGAAGATGTCATATTCTCTAACCTCGTTAATTTTCTTGATTCAAACTCATTTTTTTACTGAAGCACAACACGGATATCGTAAGCACTACTCCTGTGATACGCAGCTTGTATCTTTTACACACAAAATACACGCCATTCTTGACAACCATTCCACTGTAGATTGCATTTTTTGGACTCCTCTAAGGAGTTCGACAAAGTTCGTCATTAATTACTACTCCACAAACTCAGTTGCCGTAATATAAATCACCACCTTTTAAAATGGATCGAATGCTTCTTACTTAATCGACAGCAGTTTGTTGCCGTTAACAACTATGACTCACCCCCAATTACTGTCACTTCTGGAGTTCCCCAAGGCTCCGTGCTTGGCCCATGATTATTGCTTATATATTGTCACGAAGACAAGGACGAAGCAGTTGTCTTGAATGAGAAATACGTTTATTGGAGCGAACTTGTGCTCCCCTAACAACTCAAAAGAATACAGAGGCGGCGAAGCAGCGGTCAACAAAGTGACTTGCACAGGCGAGTGTCGTCGAATCGAATGCCCCGGCGTCCGCACTGCAGGCTTTTTATCTTTCGGCGCGCGTGGTTCTCGAAACGTCGATTCGCATCGAGAACATAGTAGATCCAAGAAGATTATTCTGGGCTGTTTACGTTAGATCGGAATGCTCTCCCTATCACAACAGCTAACACATACAGCACAGAAAGATAGAATGGAGCACGCGCTTCCCTTGGCGCAGAGGTAACGCAGACCGGCGCAGCCGGGCGGTAAAAGCAAAACACAAATAAACAAACCCAATGTATGGTTCGCGGCATTACCCCCCCTCTAAGAGTGCATCGACCCGATGCTAACATAAGCGACAGTCCGAACAAATGAAAATAAAAGTTCGTCATCGTCCGTAGAAAGGTTTTAGGCGAACCACGTGGACGACTTCAGGCCGCCTGCGTTGTCGTGATGTGCCGGAGTCACCATCAGGGATCACTTCGTAGGTAAGTTGGCCAACACGTCGTAGAATCTGGTAGGGTCCGAAATACCGTCGTAGGAGCTTCTCACTGAGTCCGCGTCGTCGGATGGGAGTCCAAACCCACACAGGATCCCCTGGTTGTTACTCGGCGTCTCGGCGTCGGAGGTTGTAGCGGCCCGCATCCACCAGCTGCTGGTCCGTTATACGAACTCGAGCGAGCTGGCGGGCCTCCTCCGCACGTTGAAGATATCCGTGGACGTCGGCGTTGAGGTCGTCGTCTTCTACGTGCGGAAGCATGGCGTCGAGCATCGTAGTCGGCCTTCTACCGTAGACAAGCTCGAACGGCGTCAGCTGCGTCGTCTCCTGGATAGCCGTGTTGTACGCAAACGTGGCATACGGAAGCACTTCGTCCCAAGTCTTGTGTTCAACGTCAACGTACATTGACAGCATATCTGCGATTGTCTTGTTCAGACGTTCTGTTAGTCCGTTCGTTTGGGGGTGGTACGCCGTCGTTCTTCGGTGATCCGTGTTGCTGTAGCGTAATACTCCTTGCATCAGCTCCGCAGTAAATGCCGTTCCGCGGTCTGTGATTAGGACTTCCGGGGCTCCATGTCGCAGCACAACTTGGCTTATAAAGAACTTTGCCACTTCTTGTGCAGTCCCCCTCGGAAGAGCGGCGGTCTCTGCGTAGCGTGTCATGTAGTCTGTCGCTACGACAATCCACTTGTTCTGTGATCGTGACGTAGGGAACGGGCCTAAAAGATCCATTCCAATCTGTTGAAATGGTCTCGATGGGACGGCGATCGGTTGTAGAAGTCCGGCGGGTCTTGTCGGCGGCGTTTTTCGTCGTTGGCAGTCACGGCAGCTCCGGACGTAGTGGGTGACGTCAGAGGTAAGGCCGGGCCAGTAGTACCTCGCCTTGATTTTTCCAATAGTTCGGGCTGTGCCGAGATGTCCGGAAGACGGGTCGTCGTGGCACGCTTCCAAAATTTCGTCACGAAGGTCCGCGGGGATGACGAGAAGGTAATTCGCTCTTGTTCCGGGGCTGAAATTCTTCTTCACGAGGACGGAGTTTCTCAGGCTGAATGCTGGTAAGCTGCGTTTGAAGGTCCTAGGAACGGCAACGTTGCATCCCTCGAGGTACTCGATTATGACGCGTAAGTCGGGGTCGGCACGCTGCTGGGCGGCTAGGTCGCTCTCCGTCACGATCCCGAAGAACGCGCTGTCTTCATCAGAGTCTTGTGGTGGTGGGTCGACGGGGGCGCGGGACAGGCAGTCGGCGTCGGAGTGTTTCCTGCCGGATTTATAAACGACTGTAACGTCGAACACCTGCAGGCGCAAGCTCCACCGCCCAAGACGGCCAGAGGGGTCCTTCAAATTGGCGAGCCAACACAGCGCATGGTGGTCTGTTACAACCTTGAATGGCCTTCCATACACGTATGGGCGAAATTTTGAAATCGCCCATATAATAGCCAGGCACTCTTTCTCAGAGGCAGAATAGTTTTTCTCCTCCTTCGACAGACCACGGCTGGCATAGGCGATTACCCTTTCGCAGCCGCTTTGCTTTTGGACAAGGACGGCACCCAAGCCTATATCACTGGCGTCCGTGTGCATTTCCGTTTCGGCATTTTCGTCGAAATGAGCGAGCACGGGCGGGCTTTGCAGGCGTTGTTGCAGCTCGCAGAATGCTTTTTCTTTGTCGTTTTCCCAGCTGAAAGGGGTGCTGTCTTTCGTCAAGCGCGTGAGTGGCTCTGCAATGCGTGCGAAGTTTGCGACGAAGCGCCGGTAGTATGCGCACAACCCGAGAAATCTTCGCACGCCCTTCTTGTCTTTCGGCCTAAGGAAGTTCGCGATAGCTGAAGTTTTTGCCGGGTCAGGTAGGACTCCCGCGGCGTTGACGACGTGGCCCAAGAACTTGAGTTCCTCGTATGCGAAACGGCACTTTTCAGGCTTCAGCGTCAACCCCGACGTACGAATGGCCTCGAGTACAGACTCCAACCTTGCAAGGTGTTCGTCGAAAGTCCGGGCGAATACCACTACGTCGTCGAGGTATACGAGGCAGGTGTGCCACTTAAGGCCAGCTAGCACAGTGTCCATGACTCTTTGAAACGTCGCTGGTGCTGTGCACAGCCCAAACGGCATCACCTTGAACTCGTATAGGCCTCCTGCGCTGCCCAGGGGGCGCTGCGCAAGCGGCTTCCGGGCAGTACTTCCGGGTAGTACAAAGCTGCGCGGGTCCCATAGGATCCCGTGTTGACAGAAGCAAAATGAGCTCGACGCTCACGATTATTTTGCGACGTGGTCACCAGCTCATCCCCGACGCGTCCGATCTATTTCAGCGATCAACTTGGCATTAGGGGAAAGAGCTTTGCAGCGCTAAACACGTTTACAACGCCGACGAAAGTGCCGGGACCATGACGGCGTCTGCTACTCGCAGGTTCACCGATCGATGGTCGTACGAAGTAAATTTTAAGTGAAATTTCTAGTTTAAACTAATACTCTAGGTGACAAATACTTCTCAGAAACAGCCGATCAAAAACGAAGAGTGACGCAATCGGCGATGATCGCGCTTAAAAAGCCAGCGAGCCCGGCGGACCGCAGGCTCGCCTGCTGCGGTGCGCCGCTCTTTTGCGTACCTGCACACTATGCGTGCACGTTCATTAAACAGTGCTCGTTTGCGACGCCGTTACGAATACATGGTGCAGCGTTAGCTTGCCGTTTTGTTGCGTGTCTCAGTGACAAAATGCCGCGACCGTCAGAAGCGTGAAATCTGTTTTGCGATTCCGAAATGAGTGGCCGTGAAACAAAGTGGTCGGGCGAACTGAGAAGCCGCTCGCTTTCCTTGTTTGCTCTAAATTTACTTAATTACGCTCTTGCATTATATATTCCAAGTTCGCACTTAATAGGCTAGAATGAGGGTCAGCAACGTTTAGAATTGTAGGGCCGAGTTGCATGCAGCCGACCCGGCGGAGGGCTGGACGGCAAATTGGGTGGGAGGGGGAGGGGGGGCTTTGGCTTTGAACGCAAAGAAAATAGCGAATTGCCAATAATATTTGACAACAATCTGGGGGGCAATTCAACTGGAAGCGACCAATTCTCTGTTCTTGTCTCGCTGCCTAACTCCATTTGAGGACAAAACTGGCGTGTCGGCGTTCAAATTGTTAGCGCGACGACCCCTGCACTAGACGATAACCAACATAATATGATCGTATGTAACTATTGGGGCCTACGCGGCTGTTATGTTATGCAAATATAGAACTACACATCTCTGCAGGCAGCGGGCGTGCGATTTTGTGCTTGTTTTGTATCCTTTATATAGCGCTTAATTTGTTTATTTGGCGCTATTGCCCCACCTACTCGCTAGTATACATGTGTCCTGCCATTCGTAAATCGTGCGGCGTAAAACGTTACGCAAGAATCATTTAGTTTGCGAAAATACGAAACAAAATTTCCACTCGTTTCAAACGCGGTGTCAGGCCAACAGTGTCAGCTGAGTCGGCTGCGCAATTCTTGCGTTCGCTTGCATGCTCCCGCTGAAGCAACCTTTTGCAGTTACCTCAGGATATAGGATGAGCAGCGCTCCGTGTTTATGCTACTCGTTAACTTTCCTTTGTTCGACCGCACGCAAGAAGAAAAAACTATCTGTCGTCAAACAGTTAAACCACCCGACCTGTCGATACTGTCCCACGCCGCGACCACCGCGACAGCGCTCAAAAGAAAGCCGACAAATTGGCTTCTTTTAGCGGATATTATTTTGTTTAGCCTCTGCAACTACTTTAACGGCTATTTCATACAGTATGCAGTCATTTAAACACGCCACAAAGCGCCACTACCAACTTTCACTCTGGCTTGTAATTGAAAGCACATTGAGGGCGGCGAGGGTCGTCTGCTTTTGTACTACCCAGAGGCGTCGGCCGCTAGGGGCGCTGCATGTCGCCAAAACTCCAGCGCAGGAGGCCTATAGACCGTCTGGGGTTATAAATGCAGTCTTCTCTCGGTCTCTCTCGTCCACTTCAATTTGCCAGTAGCCGGTCTTCAGGTCCATCGATGAGAAGTACTTCGCGTGGCAGAGGTGGTCGAGGGCGTCGTCGATTCGGGGGAGGGGGTACACGTCCTATTTCGTGATTTTGTTCAGTCGCCGGTAGTCAACACAAAACCTTAATGTGCCGTCTTTTTTCTTTACGAGTACGACGGGCGCAGCCCAGGGGCTTTTCGATGGCTGTATAATGTCGTCGCTGAGCATGTCGTCGACTTGAGTCCGGATGGCTTCCCGTTCGTGTGAAGAGACGCGGTACGGTGACTGTCGGGTAGGTCGGGCTCCATCTTCGGTTATTATTCGGTGCTTCGCTAGAGGGGTCTGACGTAGTTTTGCGCTCGACGAAAAACATTCGCTATAGCGACGCAGCAAAGCCAATAATTTGTTCCGTTGTTCTTGCGGTAGCGCCGGATTCACGTCGAAGGGCTGCGGGAGCTCGAAGGTTTCTACGGGGGTGCGTTCAAAGTCGGCGACCGCGATCACGTCACTTGCTTCTTGCGTTTCTTCAAGGAATGCAATTGCCGCGCCCTTGTTTAAATGCTGGTACCCCTCGGTGAAATTAGTAACCAAAATGTGGGATTGGTGTTCCTTGAAGCGCGCAATGCCTCTTGCGACAGACACACCGCGGTCGAGAAGCAACCTTTGGTCACTCTCCACGATAGCGCCAACGTCAGGAGCAGCACCTCCACCAGATGTCACGAAGACAAGGACGAAGCAGTTGTCTTGAATGAGAAATACGTTTATTGGAGCGAACTTGTGCTCCCCTAACAACTCAAAAGAATACAGAGGCGGCGAAGCAGCGGTCAACAAAGTGACTTGCACAGGCGAGTGTCGTCGAATCGAATGCCCCGGCGTCCGCACTGCAAGCTTTTTATCTTTCGGCGCGCGTGGTTCTCGAAACGTCGATTCGCATCGAGAACATAGTAGATCCAAGAAGATTATTCTGGGCTGTTCACGTTAGATCGGAATGCTCTCCCTATCACAACAGATAACACATACAGCACAGAAAGAAAGAATGGAACACGCGCTTCCCTTGGCGCAGAGATAACGCAGACCGGCGCAGCCGGGCGGTAAAAGCAAAACACAAATAAACAAACCCAATGTATGGTTCGCGGCAATATGTTAACGACCTTCCCAATTGCGTTAAATCCAATATTCACTTGTGCGCTGATGACTGCGTTCTTTTTAGAGAATTTACCAATAACAGTGACATGCATGCACTACAATCAGACCTAGATAACATTTCCACTTGGTCCGAAAACTGGCTCATGACCTTAAATATCGCGAAGTGTAAGGCAATGAGGATAACACGTACATCGAGCACCATACCTTCTTACTTCATTAAAGGACTACAATTGGGAGTAGTAAACAATGATAGATATCTTGGAGTCCACATATCAGACAATTTAAATTGGAATGCCCACATTGATCACAATATTAATAACGCTAACCGGACCTTAGGATACATTAGGCGAAACTTCGCTTTGGCCACCTCCTCCTTAAAGTTACTTCTTTATAAAACACTATTTAGAACCAAACTTGAATACGGAGCCGCGATATGGGACCCAGACCAAACATACTTAATCAATAGACTTGAAATGGTTCAGAATAACTCTGCTCGTTTTATTCTCTCCAACTTCTATCGCACCGCCAGAATATCATCTATAAAAGCTAGCCTCGATTTGCCTGATTTAGTAACCCGTCGCAAAATAAAACTACTTTGCTTATTCCACAAAATATTTTATTATCCCACATTAAGAAACAACCTAATTTCACCACCAAACTACATATAATCACGTTGCGATTATGTCAACAAAGTTGCCATCCCTATGAGTCACACGCGTTCGTACGCATGTTCATTCATTCCACGAACATCACGCGACTGGAACGGCCTTCCGGCAGCAACTGTTACCGTCGTAAGCAATGGCGCTTTCCGATCAGTCATCACCAATCAAAACCACTCCAATAACTATGACTGATTATTTTCTCTTGTGTTGGTTCGATCATTCTTGCAAAAGCAAAGTTGGCTTCTTCTTGTAGTTATTGACCCTTTGTGCACAGAACTTGTGAGCTTTTTGTTATTGTGTGTGCTCGCGCAACTCCTCCTTTTTGTATGTTTGCTTGATATGCACTGTAAGCCGTACTTGTTCGTGTATCCTAAAACCCACTCCCCCTATATTTCTTCAGCCCTGAGGGTACCTGTAAATAAAAAAAAAATATTTCCATAAAATCTCGAGAACGCAACCCTTTTCTTTTTAAATGAGACACACCACTTTTACATCTATATCCGATGTCTTGTTTACGTACTTTATTAGGACATCGGATGCAAGGAAGTTTGCAATATGGTTATACATCTTATCTTATTTTCAAGCGTGCAATCTTCTTGTACCCCACTGTACATTTTGTGTATTTTACACACCTTTGGCAAACAGCTACTTCATTGTCGAGTATAGTTTGTGCAGAAGTATCCTCCATTCTGTTCTCGAACATAGGGGCAGTCCACCGGACAGGAAGTTGCACTGCTATCTATGTCACACTGCGCAAAGCAAAAACAAAAATGTCAGACGTTTACACCGATACGATCTGCTCACCCAGCATACATTCTCTGGTGAATATTTATTTATTTATTTATTTTATTTATTTGAAATTCTCACCAACAGCGCAATGGCCTTCTCGGGTGATGCATAGAATACAGACATATAAGGCATACAAAAGAAAAGGGAAATAATATGAAAAGGGAAATAACAGTACAATTATATGGGTATATATATACAAAGAAGGAGAGCAATAAAAGAGACAGAGACCTTTTCTGAGCAACAAGAGCACGGAGATTTTGTGTACACTAAAGGGCAAATACAAGCACAATCGTGATGATTCTCTTCGCTCCGACACACAAGAACAGAGGGAGAAGTGCATGTGCGACCGCGCTATAGAACATGTGCATTCAAGATGGAAAATGTTTCAAAGAGGGTCTGAGCAGCCCATAACTCCGCCAATATAGCGAAAAATGTTGATCAGATGCTTGATATGTTTTGCGCGATTTATCCTTGAGATGTCCTAGACATTTCAGCGAGGCAATGTCTGGTATTTTTTAGGTTAGTAGATGAAGCCAGAAGACGCTGTTGTGCAAGTCACTGCTTGGAGACAAGCAGGTACCAGGCAGCAGCACAGCTCGCTTTCCAAAACATCGTATTGATATCAATAATTCTACAATTAGGGGTGCCATTTTATTTATGCTGCAAATAACTGACCGGAATTCATAGTGTATTTTTTGCAAAAACAATGTTTATATCACCTTGTACAATTTGAGGCCTTTTCAAAAGAACAAGAGCGCAACTTTGAGGCCTGTAGTCTACAGTTATTAAAAGGTTTTGGAATGACCTGTACAAAACAAGGCAAAAAGTGGTGTACCAGAGACTATGTGAACTTTTTTGTAAAGACAAGCCTTTCACAAACCCACAAATCTCTTGCGGCGAGGCCCTTTCGATAAATCGGAAGGACCGGCTGAAAGGTTTCAATGTTACTGTTAAAATTTATATGTAGCAAAGTAGACTGCATTTCACTAGATTTTAACTAGATATTTTTGTCACGCGTAACCTCGGTAAAAGAATGAATTTCACACATATCAAGTTGAGACGAGACTTTAAGGTAGGTACATGTAGTGGGAAGGTAAAAAAATAGAGAATAATATACCGTAATTACCCGATTCTAACGCGCACTTTTTTTGCGGCAAAATAGGTCAAAAAATTGCATGCGCCTTACAATCGGATACAAAACCGAAACTGCCGAAACAACAGAAATTATGTCCCGCCCATCGCCATCGCCATCTCACAATGGCACCAAAGCTTTTAGCAACGATTTTACAGACGCAGCATAAGTATAGTGCCTAGAATATTCTAGGCACTATAGCGTAGACGCCTAGGCTTTTCTGACGGCGTTCACACAAATAGTCAAATTGTTCCACTTGCGCGCTTGATAGCAGCAATGGCGGCAGTGGCTGTCACGCGTACAAAACGAGCGGTCGGGTGAAGCGTGCGAAGAAGCTCGCAGGATGGGCGTGCGAGGCATGGGCCACGATCCCATCGATCATGGTTGAACGTTAGTTATGAAGTGTGGCATCGCGAACGCGCTTGACGGCACCAAGGACGAGACTTTGTGGTCAGCGGAGAGCGACGAGGAGTGAAATGAGTGAGATTATTTCGAGAAATAAATCGCCCGTTTCTCTCGCATTCGTTTTTCTTGCTCGCAAAGTTCCGTGCGCGTTATAATGGGAGGTGCAAATTTTTTCTTATTTTTTGCCAGGAAAATCGGGTGCGCCTTAGATTCCTGGGCGCGTTAGAATAGAGTATTTACGGTAGTTGGAAATAAAATACTTACAAAAAAGATCCCAAACGGCTTTCAGTCCTTAAACTACAATAGTGTCCTCACGTTCTATTATTTGGCGCCTATAGGTTCTTAAAGGCCATTTTCCTACCCCAATTTTTGTTGTTCTGTTGCACCATATAATTACGGCAGTCGGGTGTGAAGTGTCGCCAAGGTTGCTCTCTGAGCGCAGCGCCGTGAAGATGGTGACGGAGCCAGTTGGCGAAGCCACGGGTGCGTGTGTGCCCATTCAAGCCGGTGCTGAAGCCAGCGGAGCGGAGCCGCTGTTGTCCAGGCGCACACGCGTCAACTGCTTGAGGAGGCCAACGAGGAAGTGCCACTGGTGCCCTGCGGGCTCCCATACCTCGGGTCCCGCCTCCTTCGGTCGCCTCGAACCACGATCTCTACTTCCATCTGCCCTTCGTCTTCCTTCTCCTTGTTCCTCTTCTTTTCTCACTCAGTTTCCAGAAATGTCTTGCTTTTTTATCTCCCCTTCTTTGTTGTCATCCGTCTTCGCACGCTGATTCGTGATACTAGATAAAACCACAAAATAGATTTAACGGTATCGCGGAACTCAGGAAAGGCATACTCGGCAAAACGTCTCCAAGCATAAAACGAGAAGATATGGCGCAGCTCAGTAGTGACCTAAAATTGATCGATATGTTTGTACCATTTTAAGACATTTTTTGATGCCCTAGCATGAATGGCAATAATACCATTCCTTCTTTTTTTGAAAGTTTCAGTAAGTCACTAGCGAAGTTCTCGCAGTGTGAGGCATTTTTCCTCTTCATAGCTTAAAAACACTCCATTGAGCTACCTGTAGTTTTATCATTTCGGGAATACTTGTTGTCAAGGTTCGTGTTGTTTCAGGTTTTAAGCTGAAGACAAAGTCGGCAGGAGCAATAGAGAAACATGGGGATAGGAAAAAAGTGAAGACGGGAGGAGGGTTATAAAAGTATTTCCAGGAAGTAAAAAATTGTGTATAATGTAGCAGTTGTACGGTCAGGTAGAAGCCGCAGGTTTGGAAATGTACGCTCGTTATGTTTTGTAATTGCACGCACTAGAATTTTACATCGGTTTATTAAGGAAAAGTATCAGCTACCCTTTAGCCGAATCAGCTTCAAAATGAAAACGCGAAGCTGTTAAAATCTAGTCAAATCCTATACGAACCAACACAGAAGCGAGTGTGTCCACATCACACCCGATTACCATGCACATAAAGTATTTTTTATCGCGACGGTTTACTGCACTTCGGTTCTGCTCTCAAGTGCTGACCTGACACGGCAATTCCACGTCCTTCGTTCCGTTCAATTATCGTCGTCGCTAGACGGAGGGGCGCCTTTTTGTTTATAATTTCACACATTCATGCATTCTTTAAATACAAGCTGCTTGGTTTAACGAGCAAAATTTGTTTGCAGGTGCCCACCAGAAGCGGTTTGAAGAGAAAGAAAAAGGTAGTGTGGTCAAGAAACGGGTAGGTTCCTGCGGGGAAAGGTAAAGGGTCGCCAGTTATCGAAATTGCATCTTGGGATGACCTCTCAAAACTCATCTAGATGCCTTCAACTGACTTGAACACGTAGTTTCATGGAAACAGTTGCTGCTTTTTCACAAAGTGTAGGGACGAAAATGCTGCATATTACATTTTTCTGTGACACACAGAACGCATTTCTGGTTCAAAAGCTTTTTTGGCATTCCACATTATTCCAAAAGGAATAAAAAACAGAGTAGACCACTTAGAGCTTCTGTTGACTTCCGCTGACGCTCAATATTATGCTCTATTCGTCACTGAAACGTGGTAAACCGAGCAAGAAGGCCTGCCTTTCTTAGTTAGTACGTTTGTCGCCCTCTGATATAAAAAAAAATAACAGCCGGACGGTAAATAATAAAACATAATTTGGCTAGTTGGTACATTACTAAGGGGAGGCTTAGCACAGGGGAGATGAGGACAGTCACATACGAAATGGCGAAAGAAGCCAAGGTGTAGCAATGTACGTGGATAAACAAAGGTTTACTGCTGCATAAGAATCTTCCTTAATTGCTAAAGATATTGAGTGCGAGCAATGCGTTCAAGAAATTTGACAGTGACGGCTGTTTAATGACTTCCCGCTCGAGACAAGAGAACTTTGTGCAGTTTGTTATAAAACCTCTTCACGTCAGTTTGCTGCCACTATGACCGCCTTAATATGATGGGGGATGTGTATATAAGCTTTAGCGCAGATGATGCATGGTCATCGCAACTAGATTACATACGTGCCTGTCATAAGTGCACAAACTATGTTAGGCTTCCCACAAGGCGCACCGCGAGTACTGCAACCTTAATCAACAATTGTATCTCGAACCTAATTCAAAATGTCGTATCTGCAGACATTCTTCTATCAGATATTAGTGACCATCTACCGGTATTTCGCTTCGGAAAAATTGGTGTGGGCAGACGTCAAAAGCCCCTGGACTTGAACAGCCTCGCAGAAGGCAAGGGAAATTTTGGAGGCCTATCATATAAGAAAGAAGCGAGAGGGATGCGTGAGTGATACATCGGTGTTGCTTCATAAACCAGAGATTAGGTTTCTTGACATGTGTCTGTAGTAGTGTGATAGAGCCGCCTCTAAAGATTGTATTGATTGAAGGAATGCGCATGTGTTCAATAAAATTTAAAAGTAAAATTTAGTTGAGAGTTTGCGATCGTCCCGTCCGTCCTGTGTGCGGTGTCTTTTTCGCGCAAGGCCCGTGTTCATTCACCAAGATGCACCAACTCACCCAAAAAGAAGTTCTTCTGAACAGTTAAGCACTAGAACACTTCCTACGAGTGGTAAGGAGGACTACGCTGGTAGCATGTTTACAACGAAAGTGACGGCAACAAAGCCTTCAATCTGTTCATTGAGAAAAATATATGCCATTATTTAGCTCTGCCAATACAACGACCAAACATTAAGGAGGTGCAGAAAACATAGACAACATCTCTTTTGTACCAATGCACCAAAAAGAAAAACATATTGTACAACACGTTACAAAAAACTTCTCAATTCCCTGAAAAATTCAGAAACAACATTCAAAGCGTATTAGAACAAGCTAAAATACGCCTTTATGAGCATATCTTTTCTAGTATACAAACCAGCCCCAAGCCCATCTGAAAGACCGATAACGAAATAACGAACAAAACACAGGCGAAGCAATTGCAGGATGTGAATATTGATCAAAAGAAACTGGTGTTAATGAATGAACAGTTTGTGTATGAGATAGTAAAAGCTGTCTGGTCACCACAGACAATCCGGTAGTGGCAAGTACTATTCTTCTTCAGCCCACCGATGCAGCAAAGGGGCGCTCTCTGATAAGTAAGCTAAAGAATGATTCTACTGCAGGACCTATTGGCAATAAAGAAGTGCAAAATTAGGTACGTGGCCAATGAAATCAGTGATGTGCTGGCCACACATTTGTACTTTTACAGCATGTTTCCCCGACCAGCTCAAGCATGCACATGTGACACCCATCAACAAGAATGGAGCATTAGATGACACGTAAAACTATCAGGAAATATGAATCCTGACTGCAGAAATTTTAACGCAAATATTTTTGACACACTGTCAATAATCATTAACGAGCATAACTTTATCCCGGAGAGTCCATACGGTTTTCAAAGAAAACAAATCTACAGAACAGTTTCTTTTTGGCGCAAAGCCCGCAATTGAAGAACAGCGCCAAAACAATTGCTATTTATGAAGAGTAGTGGGATGAAGCAAAACAGCAACGAAAAAATTCTGCTTGATCCCTCTTCCATACGAATTAGCAAAACACGAAAGTGAAAGGGGCCTTCACAGGAGCAGTTGAATGTTAAAGGAACCTCCTTCTTGTGCGAAGGGTTCGCGAGCCTGACCCCGCCAGACGAAGTGATGCCGAGACGCAAGAAACAACAACAACAACAAAAAAACAAGCAACAATGCCTCAATTTACGCGCGACCCCCGTACACGAAGGCGCTGGCATCGATGCGCCAACTGTCGGCGCTCATTAGCGTCATGATGCTCTACTTCGCTTCGCCCTTCCTAGACGGGGCGAACCATCTGAATGAGTCATGGGAAAAGACATCAGGAGCGTTCGTAGGGTTGCTCGCGTCTTGGTTCGTAGCGCAGCGGGAAGAGCGCTACGCAGCCGCCGTGGCGGCCATAGAGTCGTGGGCTCGCAACTGCGCGCCGCCGCGTTCACCTCCGTGACAGATATTACGTAAGAAAGACCTTTGTGTACCCGGGCATGAAACACTTTCGTGCTTAAAAGCTGCAGAAGTAAAATGCAAAGGTGAAGTGGAATAAAGGAACGAAACATAGCTGGTGTATAGGCACCCGACACTGAAGTTTGCCCGCGACTGCAGTGCCACCTCTCTCTGCTACTTTCAAACTTCGGGTCGGCGGATGTCTTACCGTGCGTTCCACGCACGTGAAAACACGCGCGCTGCGTGCCGTTCGACGCTGTGTGGCGGAAGTTTTAAATGCAGAGCATTTCTTTAACTCACGTGTAGTGTCCGCCGTCCGTCCGCAACAGCTCAGCGCGCTGGTGCGCCCTCTCCCCCACTCCTCCTCTCCCGCATCAGGCTACCCTCCTCGCTCTCAACAACAGGTCCGCAGCCCTCCCCCTACATTATATATAAAAAATAATAGTTATCGGCGCCTGGTTTTGATCCCACGACCCTGTGTGCGGAACGCAAGGTACATGGTGCTCTTCCCACTGCGCCACAAAAGCGACACAGAATCAAAGGGTACGAACGCGCCTTATATCCTTGACTCATTCAAACTACGTCAAGAAGCTGCTAATACACGGCAGCAGTTGCATCGATCTCGTCTTCACCAGTTGCTGCAACGCACGAGCACTGCTTAAAGACCCCTTAACAGTACACTTGAGCGACCACGAAGCCGTCGTTCTCAGCGTCTATTACAACAACAGCAACAAATAAATAAATAACGACTTACAATAACCTAATCTTTGCCTTCACTTCTTGCGTCACAAAAAAAAGAAAAGTTGGGCCCATCGCTCCGCGAGGGGGGACTCGAGTCGCGAAATCACCAAAGTAATAATTAATATATGAAAGAAATAATAATAATTATAAGTAATAAGCAATATTAGTTAACACATTCCCTACCACCCCACCACCACCCCCCAAACACTAACGTTAACGCAATACACCCACCCCCTACGCGAGGTGGGTGTAATACACCCACCCCCTCCTTATCCCCCTCGTGGGGAGATGGGCCCAATTTTTTTTAAGAACCATAGTTATATTCGGAATGTGCAGTGTGCGAAAGGGTCAAAAGGCTGCATGAAAGAATTCATGGCAGCGCCGCTACTGCTGCGTGAAGGACTGCCACAATCGCGAAGGGCAGGATGGCATAGTTTTGTACAGATTTCCCGGGCAGCCATGGGAGAAGGCGCTTCACAAGAAATTGACTTCTACAGTACGAATACTCAAGCAAGTAAAAAAGCCATAACATTTTTTTTTTCAGTGGATGGAGTAAAATTGTGAGTACGATTACCATTCATGTGCAGCGCAGACGCCAAGGGCCGTAAAACTAAAACGCTTGCTTTCAGTGTTTCATACACATCGCAGACTGCGATATTTGTGAATCTCATGCTGTAGTTTTTGCTGAACACAAGGTAATTAGGTTTCCGGGACTATTGTTTTATAATCAGTAAATTTTTTCAGCGACATTCATGGCACCGAATGGACGCCAAAGGGCGGCACAATAATATGCTGACAGCACTTCACGGGTGGTGCCAAATACAATGTCAAGACACATTCAGCCTGCTGCCTTACCTTGTTTTCCGAAGTATACAGAGTTCAGCCACGAATTCTAAACGAGAGCGTAGCATGATATCACAAGCAAAAAGGCACGCATAATTTGACTGCTTTAATACATTTTGCGTACTCTGAAAATTTACGTTAATATTTTTTACCCAGAGCAGATGGTGGAGGAGGAAATACCTTTATGGATAATGCTGAACGGCACGAACATATTGTACCGCAATTAGGCGGTAAGACGTCTCTAACATTACTCACAAGAAAGAAGCCGAAACTAAACGGAATCTTCGTAAACAACCCGCAGCTCGATCCGCTGTATCGGCAGAATTCACACTGGGTGGAAGTTGGTTTTGGTTATTTTGTCATCAGTTAATGACATTTTGAATGCGTTGTTAATCAGTGACAGCACCAACCAAGTTGAAGAAGGGCCGCAGAGAAAGTAACTGTAGAGTGGTGGCGCGCGGACAGGGAAAAGAATACGAACACGTCCCTGTCGTGGAGTGGCGTTGTATGCGCTGGAGTCGCTTTATTAGGCCATGATGCACAAAACAATTGCTACTGAATTGGACAGAAGTGCTGTAGATACGGTTCTCTTGCTGAGAATGGCACTTCGCAACGATGTGTACCGTGTCAATTTCTTTCATGGCGTACGCGTGCCTGGCAACGTACAATTTCTATCCCTTCTAGCACACGGGAGGCCGACACTATAGTAGCCCAGCCTTTAATTGTCCGGAAGCCAGACAGAAGCAATTGAGACATGGGGAAACTCTTCGCCAGAACAGTTTTCGAGCCCAAGACACCTTTCAAAAACAATTGCAGCATCGCAAACATAAAGAGCCAAAAGCTGTCGAACATACGAACGCGCGGCCGCCGGCTGGCGCTCACCCATCCACAGTTTGCCTAAGCTTCCATGGGGAGGCGCTGGGTGTGCTTATTCGTCTTGACGGCGGACGCAGCGGACGACGGACGTGTGTTCCCAGCGCAGCGACGACAGCCCAGACGGCGAATGCGATAAGTCTGTTTTTTTTTCTTAGGGAGGTAATGCTGTAGAGCAAGCAGAACTAACGTTTAGTGTTAGTAGTGTGATTAAGCACCTTTTTGAGAGTGCACCAACAAAGGAAGATGCTCTAGGCAAGCATCCCACGGTGTTTGTCCTTTTTTTCTAGCGTAGCACGTGCGGGAGAAAGCGGGAGTAATAATTTTGTGGACGGCAGTCAGGTAGCTCTGAAACATGCCGGCGAAGAAGAAGCCGGGCGTTGTGTGCATGATGTGGAGGCGGGAGTATCCACTCCAGGATACAAGGTTCGAGACAGTTGAGGATGCGGAAGGGCAGGACTTCATGTGAAGAATGTGTGTAATGGAGTCGCACCTCGACGGGCTAGAGCAGGAGAAGGAGCTACTGAAGGTACAGGTTGGCGGGTTAGGGGAGGAGCTGAAAGCCGAAAGGCAACCGCGGAAGGTGCTGGAAGGGAAGCTAGCCCCGCTAGAAAGCGTGTGTGTGCCGAGGGATGCCATTCCGGAAAGCAATGGCGTACGCCACTGGGCAAGCGCACCGAGGGTGCCTGGCTCCGAGGCGCTACGACAAGGGGAGGCTAGGGCCGCCGAGCATGAGGCAGCGGGCGGACATGACAGCGCCGGTCACAGAGAGGGGCCTAACGCTGTCATGGAAGAAGGGGAGGGGTCGCCGCCGAGCAAGAGCTACACAGAGGCAATCAGCGCGAAAGCCTCCGCGGTAAAAACACCTGCGCAGCCAAAAGAACCGAGCGGCGAGTCACCATTGTGGGCGACTCGAGAGAGAGAGAGAAATGACCTTTATTGCGTTGTCCGGCGGGGGGTGCGGGTTAGGCCACGCAGGGCTTCGCCGTCACCCCTGTCTATCTACCTATTCTAGGTATCGGGCTGACCTCGAAGCAATGGGCCTGGCCTGCGGCTCGGGCTACTAGGGGTGTCCCCGCCCCGCCTCCTGTCACCGTTCCCGAGGGAAGCAACCGGGGGGGAGCGCGGGTCCTCCTTTCGCCGTTGCCGCGCCAGAGCAGCCTCGAGCCGCTGGACGGCCCTGAGCTGGAGTCCGTGCTCCGTAGAGCCGATCATGTCGCGAACGTCCGGTGGGAGGCCGCGGCCTCCGTCACGCGCACAGTGTTCTTCGCAGCCCCACATGAGATGGGCAAGGTCCGCGGGCACTCGCGCACACACACTGCACTCACTTCGTTCGTAGAGGTCCGGGCACACATGGCGCGCGAGCGCCGGCGTGAGAACCATTTCTGTCTGCAGTTGCCGCAGGAGCACGGCCTCCCCTCTCGTAAGCCCCGGATGGGGGGGCGGGAAGGCTCGTCTCCCGTGCCTGTACCACCGGAGCGTGGCGCCGTAAGCGGTTAGGGGCTCCGCGTCGTCGTCGTCGTCTTGCTGTTTTTCTCCGTGCTCGGAGGGGGGTCGGGCGAGGGGGGGGGGGCGCGGCTCGGCACGTGGCGAGGTCTCGAGCCGCGGCGTCCGCCTCTTCGTTGCGGTTGCGGTGGCCGTTGCGCAGCTCCCGGCCCGCGTGGGCGGGGAACCAGCGGATGCTCGTGCTGTTCGCGCGGGCTCCCTCCCCGATGCTGGAGAGGAGCCGCGCGGTGCTCTTGCACACCGTGCTCCGGGCGAAGTTCGCTATCGCCGACTTGGAGTCGCTGAGGATGGTCGTCGTGCCCGGCCGGACCAGGGCGAGAGCGATCGCCGCCTCTTCGGCCTGGCGGGCGGTCGTGGCCCGCACGCTCCCGGCGCTGAGCAGTTCTCCCGTGGTGGCCTTCACGACCACCGCCACAAAGGTGTCGGCCCGCTCGCGGTACTTGGCCGCGTCCACGAACACTGCGCCTTCGCGCTCGTTGTACTCCTTGGCGAGCGCGCACGCTCGCGCCGACCTGCGCTCGACGTTCCGCTCCGGGTCGACGTTCCTCGGGAGCGGCGGCACGATCACGCGGCGGGCGATGTCGTCCCGCAGCGGAACGAGCTCGTCCTCCGCCGTGGGTCCGAGGGGCGGGCTCAGGCCCACCCTCTGTAGTATCTCCCGGCCCGATCTGGTGGTGCTCAGGCGTTCGAGTTGTGACACGCGCTGCGCCTCGCTGATTTCCGCCAGGGTGTTGTGCACGCCTAGGGACAGGAGGGCCGCGTTGCTGGTGCCGTTGAGGAGGCCCAGGGCCGCCCGGTACGACTTGCGGATGGCCGCGTCGATCCGGGCCCGCTCTTGGGTCCTCCACTGGTGAAAGGCGCCCACGTACGCCACGTGGCTCACCACGAAAGCCTGCAGCAGACGGAGGAGGCTGGCTTCCCGCATCCCCCGCACGCGCGTGGAGACTCTCTTGACGAGGCGCGTGGCGATGCCCATCTTCGTTGTCATTCGCTCGATCGTGGTGCTGTTGGTGCGGCTGGCGTCCACGTGCATGCCGAGGACCCGGATGCTCGGAACCTTCGGGATGGCCGTGCCGTCCCCCGCTCGCACGACGATGTTGCGCTCCGCCTCGGCGGCGGCGCGCTTGCGGTACCGGCCCGGTGGGGGCAGGATCAGCAGTTGGGACTTCTGTGGGGAGCACCGGAGACCCGTGCCGGTCAGGCTGGCCTCGATGCTGTTCACCGCCTCTTGCAGCGCCGACTCGATGTGGCCGTCACTGCCACCCGGAACCCACAGGGTGATGTCATCCGCGTAGATCGCGTACTTGACGTCGGGGAGCGCGTCCAGGCGCCGGGCGACCCCGATAATCACCAGATTTAACAGGAGCGGCGAGATGACGGAGCCCTGCGGGGTGCCGGTGCTGCCGAGTTCTCGCTCGTCGAGCTGCGTTCGGCCGATCTCCAGCCGGGCGGTGCGCCGCGACAGGAAGGCTCGGATGTAGTCGTAGGACCTCCGCCCCAGGCCGAGGCGAGAGACCTGGGCCAGGATAGCAGAGTGTTTCACCTTGTCGAAGGCGCTCTGCAGGTCCAGACCCAGGATGGCGCGGTTGTCCGCGGTGGGCACGGGTGGGAGTGCCAGCACCTCGTGTTGGAGGAGCAACATGGCGTCCTGCGTACCGAGCTTCGCGCGGAAGCCCAGCATCGAATCGGGATACAGCCCGTTGTCTTCCAGGTAACGTTGCCACCGGGCGTTGAGAACGTGCTCCAGCACCTTGCCTACACACGAGGTGAGGGAAATGGGGCGCAGGCTCTCGACGCCCGGCGGCTTGTTGGGCTTGGGAAGCAGGATCGTTTTGGCAGTCTTCCACTGCTTGGGGAGGCTGCCCGATTGCCAGCATTTGTTAAAAAATTTCGTCAGGGCTGTTATGGCTGCGTCGCTCAGGTTACGCAGCGCCTTGTTGCTCAGTCGGTCCGGACCCGCTGCCGATCGGCAGTTTAGGGCCTGGGTCGCCTGGCGAACCTCCCACTCCTCGATGGCCTTGTCGAGGGTGGCGTTGAGCGGCCCGGCGTACTCGGCGTGCGTCTCGCTCGGGGTGTCGGGAAGGTAGCGCTCGTTCAGGCGTTTGTGCACCCCCTCTTCCCCCAGCCTCTTGGTGGCGGTGTACATGATCTGGGCGAGCCGGTGGCGCTGGAACTCCTTACTCTTGCTTTCGTCCATCAGGTGGCGAAGGAGTTTCCACGTGCCTCCCCGGTGGAGCTGCCCGTCGGCCTCGCTGCATAGCTCGAACCACTGCTGGGCGCACATCTGGCGGCTGCATTTTTCGATCTCGCGGCCGAGCGCCGCGATCCGCTTGCGGAGGGTGCGGTTGTGGCGCTGGCGCTTCCAGCGCTGCTGTAGTGATCTTCTCGCCTCCAGCATGTGCGCCAGGCGGGGGTCCATGCGTGTGGTGTCCTCCGACGTCTCGATCTCCGTCGCCGCGCTCTCGGTAGCCGCTACGAGGCTTTCGGTCCACTTCTCGATGTCGTCGATCTCGCCCAGATCCACGGCGCGAAACTGGTGCCAGTCCGTGAGGCGGTGCTTGATGTGCCCGGCTCCTCCATCGCCGCCGTCGCCGGAGCGGAGCGGCACTGTGACCTCGATAATATTGTGGTCGCTCCCCAGGTTGTGGCCCGTGTTCCTCCAACGCGCGGTGCTTCGGCCGGGCAGGAGCACGAACGAGAGGTCCGGGTTGGTGTCCCGGACCGTTGACGTGTCGAACATGCGCAGGGAGGAGTAGGTGATTACAAAAAGGGTAGGGGAGGACAACAGTGTTAAGGCTAGCAGGCTTCCTGGAAAGGTGGTTAGCAAGGTGATGGAAAAGTCGAAAGAGCAGGTGTGGGACACAATGACAGAGAAGCACCTAGTGGTGATAATGGGGGGCTTAAACGACGTGCTTCAGGGACTAGGACGAGGCATAGCGAAGCAGGTGGAGAAGGGGGTCAATGAACACCGGGTGATTTCGGACGACGTACAGATCGCGGTCTGCACGGTGGCTGAAGTTGAGGGTAGAGGAGGCCACGTAGCAAGGGCAGTGGTAGAAGCCAATAGGAAAATTTGGACGCTCGCTAAAGCAATAAATTTTGAAGTGGTTGACCTCAACCGGGAAGTGCACCGTGCGGGGCGGGGCCGGGAGTTTGTTAGGGACGGAGAACATTTCACTCAGGGCGTAGCGGAGCCGGTGGGTAGGGGACTAGCGGCGCGGGCGGTAGCTTTTTTAGGGGGGCCAAGAGCATTCCGGAAGCAGGACTAAATAACAGGCAGAGTAAAAATGCGACAGGGACAAGTGATTGCGATCGAAGTCGATTGTACAGCGCAGAGGAAAGTACCGAAGTTAGCGCACAGGGCGCACAAAAGCTTAGAAAGGAGAATGAATTAGCTATGCAGGCAAGAGAAGCAGTAAGCGTCGTCCCTCAGGTGACCGACTCTTATCCCAAACATCGTAAATGAATTAACCGAAAGAAAAAGCGTGGGGTGACTAACATTAACTGCATACCATGCACGATGGTAGATCACAGGAAATATGGTTAGAGGTTTGAGGTCAACTAGAAAAAGAAAAAAAAACTGAAGTATACGCCTTTACAGAAACTTTTCTTCGAGATTTAGAAGAGCCCCCAGCAATGCATGAATATATATGGCAAGGCTGTAACCGAATCGTAGGTACTAGAAAAGGGGGAGGGGTCGGCATGCCTATTTAACAGAGATCCGATTGGCACAGAGTAAACGAAAACTGCGAAGAACAAATGTGGGTTAAGGGCGCGGTAGCCGGAAGAGAAACGCTGTTGGGAGTCGCCTATCTGTGGTCAGGGTATGACAGGGAGGTTAGAGGAAAGGATGAAAAACTGGTAGGCAGCATTAAGCGGGACCTGGATCGGTTGATACAGTAGGGAGAAGTGATTATGGTAGGAGACAAAAATGCCCACACTGAGGACCTGGCCGGATACACAGACCGCCACGGCAAACTGGCACTAGATATGTGTGAAGAACATAATCTCATTGTAGTAAACAGAGAGAATAAATGTGAGGGACAAATTACTTGGGAACGAGGGGAAAAGCAGTCCAGTATAGACTACAGCCTCCTTTGGGAAGGAGTGTATGGAAGGTTGACTCTAATGGAAATGGATGAAATAGGTGCCCACAGCTTAGGAATTGACCATAAACGGATAACTTTGAATTTTTGAAAAATGGAAGATCAAAACCGGAAAACGCTGGTACACAAATTAAAATTAAACGAACAGCAAATGGCTAATATTTCATTCAAGGAAAAATAAGGAACGCGAAAGAGCGCAACTACGGGAAAGAAAAAAGAAAACTTAGAAGCTGATGGAAAAAGAAAGTCGACGAAGCTATATCACAAAGGCAGCAAGCACCGAGAGAGCACAGGGAGGCCCAGCGAGTGGGAATGCAAACAGAGGAAATAAGTTTTAAGTGGAATTGCTACCGCCTTAAGAAGCTGGCAGTACGAAAACTTGTACAGCAAAAACTTCAATGAGAAAGTGAGCGATTGGTCTCGAATATAGGGGCAAAGGATAAAGGCGCACCGAGAAAGATTTGGAATCATGTAAAAGAGCTAAGGAAAAGACCGAAGAAGTACAACGTAATGTCATAAACGCTGAAGGTCAGGTACTAAAAGGGGAAGAAGCGGTATTTCACATACGCTCAATGATAGAAGAGAAGTTCAGAAGAACGGAGAGAGGACTACAGCGTTTAGAGAGGGGGCAACTGAGGTGCGTACAGATAGAGAGCTAAAGTTTGAGAATCTAAACTGAAAAATACCCAAAGAAAATGTTCCAGCGAATACGGCAACAGGGACGGATGAAATTCCTACATGGCTGGTCAACCTACTAGGTGCAACAAGTAAGGCACAACTGATTCGAGCAATCGATACAGTGATAAAAACTAAGCAAGGACCGGACAATTGGCGCAAGAGCAGGATGAAGATGATATATAAAGGTAAATGAGACAGGGTTGATGCAATTTATACAGGCCCATTACAGTGACATACACGCTGGCAATGCAAGCCATAAAAGCAGAACTACAGGCGTGGATAGAGGGGAACGCCATACTGGGAGAACTACAAAATGGTTTCAGACGAGACAGACGTTTAGAGGGCAATTTCATTGTCCTACCCCAATGCATAGAGGTGTGAATGGCTCAGGAGCGACCACTATGGATAGCATTTCTCGATATAAAGGGAGCCTACGACAATGTAGATGGAGAACTTCTATGGAGCATACTGGAGCGAGAGGGATTAGGCCAGGACTTTATACCGCTGTTACAGGGAATTTACAATGAGAGCGAGGTGTACATTACCTGGGAGGACCAAAAGTGCATAGAACCGGCAGTCACAAATAGAGGTTTAAAGCAGGGTTGTCCTCTCTCGCCATTGCTGTTCCTGCTGTACATGGCTAGACTAGAAAAAAGGTTGAAGGCCGTAAAATAGGTTTCAATCTATGTTATAGCCGCAAAGGACAGGAAGTGGAACAACATTCCCGGGACTGGTATATGCAGATCACATAGTAACACTAGCAGATAGCAAACAGTGTCTGCAACAGCTCACCGATATCTGCGGAGAAGGAGCCGCTGAACACAGCAAAGTCGGGAGTTCTAGTTTTTAATGACAACGCCCGTAACGAATTGGTATTCGTTCAAAAAGCAACAATACCGTGGGAAACGGAATACAAATAAGGACAGGCGTATTAAAAACTCACGAGGAGCATTAAAGAATAAAAGGAAGAAGAAAGGCATCTATTATGAAGCACAGAGCACTGTGGCGATACAACAGATATGAAGTAGTGAGAGAAATCTGGAAGAAAGTAATGGTACCAGCACTCACCTTTTCAAACGCAGTAGTGTGTGTCAAATCAGAGATTCAGTCATCGCTAGAAGTAACTCAGATGACCGTAGGTCGATTGGCATTAGGAGCACACAGTAAACCAACAAATGAGGCAGTGCAGGGAGACATGGGTTGGGCATCCTTCGAAGTGAGTGAAGCACAGAGTAAAATATGTTTTGAAGAATAACTTAGACATATGGATGATCAGAGATGGGCGGCCAAAGTGTTACGGTATCTCTACATGAAAAGCGTGAACCACAGTGGAGGAAAAGAACCAGAAGGCTCAGGACAATTTATCTGAAACCAGGAAGTACAGGGGAAACGACCAAGGCAATAAAAAATGAAGTGAAACAAACAGAGACAATAACCTGCAAAAGGAGGATGGATGCGAAGAAGTCCTTAAATATCTAGAGGATCGGGAAGCAGGAGATCACAAGGGAAAAATTATTCGATAATACCAAAATGGGTGCATTGCTTTTTGAAGCCCGGGCGGGTTGACTACGGACAAAAATGCTTATTCGCGAGGCGGTACAGGAAGAACTATGCGCAGGCTGCGGAAATGAGCCAGAAACCATGCGACATATTGTAACGGAGTGCAAAAGTATCCGTTCAGTTATCGGTGATGGAGCCATCCGGCTTTCGGAAGCCCTCAGGTTGAAGGTTGGCGGAAAGGTAAATTGAACAGCAGTAGAGCTTAGTAAAAGAAGGTTAGAATATTGGTGGGAAAAGAGCAGAGAAAAATCTGGGAAGAAATGTGAACAAAAAAGTCAGACTAGCACAAAAATTTTGTACAAGTATTTTATTTTTATTTTGATATTATTACTTTTTTTATTTATTTTGTTTGTAATTTTTGGCGAGGTGATTGTACAGCGGCGTTGCGACTAAGGCCGCTGTGCAACACCACCCCGTTACAAAGGTGAAGCCACTAAGCATCATCATCATCATAATCGTCGTCGTACCCTCTGAGCAGTGACCGGTCCCTGGATAAGATTATGGATGGTAGAGGTCCAGTGTAAAAACAACGTCTGTGAGAGATGCATTAAAATGTGTTTGACAGAGAACATAGGTTCGTCCTATAAAAAAATGGAGGATGGAGTGAAATTTGCTGTCTGCAGAATTTCTGGGAAGTGTCTGTGTCGTGTTGTGCCGAGCACCCTACATATAATTAGTATGTCAACCACGAATCGGTCCTCTCCACACCTTCTATAAAGGGCTCTTGACTACTCCCTGAGCCGGTGTGAGTGGGTCACATACATGTGGCCTATCCGCAGCCTAACTAAACTATTTTTTATGTGTCTGGTCTATCGGTTATGTATTTGCTTAAACGTGGTTTTACAGTGTGTAGCTTGTTGTGGGATTGTATATCCCATTTTTGTGCCAATATTTATGGAGAGCCATTAGTACCAATGGTTTCAAGTCGAGAGAGAGGCCATAGGGTATATCGACGATGGTGCGGAGAGCGGCTACAGCGGCACTCTCGTCAGCGATTTGGTTTCTCAGAATGCCCATGTGTCCCGGAACCATGTAAACAAATACTTTTACTTTGGATTTATAGCTAGACATTAAAGAGCTAATTATTCACTTGAAGACATAGTTTATGTTTGTTTCAAGGATTGTCAGGCTCTAACCACACCTAAAGAGTCTGAAAGATTATGGAGTGTTGGTTTATGGTTTGTATGGTGGGGTGTACTGCAATTAAAATGCTACCCTTTTCTGCTGTGAATATACTACTGTTTATATCTAATGCTCTTGTGCTGGAAAAACGGGGACCATATGCAGCAGGTGACACAGCAGAAAAAGATTTGGATGCATCAGTGTAAAAGACGGTGTAGGTGTATTTGTCGTGGAGTTGTAAAAACATGTTGCGATATTACCTCTCTGGGCGCGTGTTGCTTGTCAATACACTTAAATGGCTTCTCACAAAAGATTGCTGATGTGCCTCAAGGCGGACAATGTCAGTAATAGAGGACTTCTTGCTCTCCAGAAATGAAATTCTCAGTTACCCCCCTTGGGTTCTTATTGTCAAGACGAATCGAGCAGGTGAAGGTGGACGTGCTGTGTACCAATTATCGGATAAAATGTCGTTAAGAATAAAATAAAGGGCGATGTTTCATGGTGGTCACGCTAATTGCATTGAGCAGTGATATGAAAGTGCGATGGTGTTCAAGGCTTCTCTTATCGCACGCTGCTTATAGACTTTCAATGGGGCTTGTCCGGGAAGCTCCAGATGCAACTCGTAGCCCCAAGTGCAGCACTTGGCCCAAAATGTTCAATGTGGTTTTACAGGCGGACCCATAGAAGACACGGCCATATTCCAACCGTGAACCACCAAGGCTGGTGAAAATACGGAGGAGTATTTGACTGCTGCTTAGGAGTAATGCGAGAGGACCTTCAGGGTATTCATTGTTTTAAGTCCTTTGTGCTTAGGTTGCTTGATGTGATGAATAATGCAAGAGCGTCGTGAAACACACCGAAAAACTTGTGCTCCTTGGTCACAGCAATCGAGTCGCCAATAAGCGTAATGTCTGGGGGTGGGGATGGATACCACCCTTGCTAGAGAACACCACGAAAAAACTCCTTTCTGGAATAACTTTAAAACCAATCTTTTCTGCCCAGCCGGAAAGCTTTTTGACGTCAACCTGGACTTGACGTTCGCAGATGCACATATTTCATGATTGAAAACATATCTGGACATGTTGTACATACATAGACAAAGGAATTGAAGGCGGCAATGTCCTCCAACAGAGCCATCGGGTCTAAGAAAATATTTGTTGTATTGCGCGCCTTTGCGCCACGTGAAAAATCGTCACCACACTCTCGCCCTCTGCTCTCCCTCTCTCAGGAGTTATAAATACAGCTCGCCACTAGCGAGCCCTCGTATTGTATCACCCCTTGTAGCGATGGAATAAACCAATTCCATACTTGCAACGTTCATGTGCCGCCCCGACTGTCGTCCGGGCATGAACACAACATAATGGCTACGAGTACAACAAGCCTGCGTCGGGATTACGCCCCCTTGAACAAATGACAGTGACACGACCGCTGCAACAATGACGACGCTACAACCGGTGCAACTGTGAGTGGGCATGGGAGCAGCTTCGACAGCTCATCTAAGATGTCGCGCCTTTGCCCGTTAGAGGCTTTCCTTTCGCGGTGCGTGCTATGGCCTCCAGCGCAAGCTACTGTCAAACCAGCAGCACTGATTACCGAGGAAACCGGACACCAACCAGCCAGTCATCTACAACAAGCCCTCTTCTTGCATCTGCTTGCGGTTGCGCCAGCCACAGTCTGCGCATCGACGTTATCGGTGACGTCGGTTGCTGAGTTGGACTTAAGAGCCTCGCAGAGCGGTTACCGCTTTAGTGGGCATGGAAGCAGCTTCGACAGCTCATCTGACATGTCGCGCCTTTGCCCGTTACAGGTTTGTAACGCGTTTTCGCTCTTCAGTAGAAAAAGTGACAATCGTTGCCTATTTCTGCTCCCATGCCCCGGAGTTCTTTTTGACATCGCGAGTGATTGTGTATCAATGCTGTTTTTACTTTTACGCGCCGGGGATATTGAAAGTAATCCAGGACCCAACACTCGCTCCAGCAGCTCTCTGGTTCCTCAGTACTTGCCGGCAGACCCTTCAGAGCAAATGCAAGCAGTAGTTCACATCCTCAAAGATATTCAGGTGCGCTCAGTTGAGTCATCGAAAATCCAGGCTGATCTAGCCGCCGACCTTAAGGAAATCAAAACGAGTCAGAAAAAGTGGAGGGCAATATTGGCTCAATCAAAAAACGCTTAGACACAGTCGAAGAAAAAAACATAGTGGATCACCTTGAGCAGGATATGACAACTATCCAAGCTTCCGTCGAAACACTGGGCGCCCAACACAAATCAATACAAGCTCGTCTCGACGAACTTGAGGACCGGTCCCGAAGCAACAACTTAATTCTTCACGGTCTACCAGACACAAACGAACCGTGGGAACAATCGGAACAGCGTATAACACAAGTACTGTCTGATGCAACTATTAACCTAGCAGATCATGACTTCGAGCGCGCCCATCGCTTAGGCGCTTACAAAGAAAGCAAATTCCGACCTATTATAGTTAGGTCTTCAAACTAGAAAACAAAAGACAAAACTCTTTCAGCTCGTGCAAAATTAAAACAACTAAACGTCGCCGTAACCGAAGATTTTCGACCAGCTACGCGTCAGGCTCGGGGAAAGCTCATGGCCTTTGCCAAAAGCAAACCCGGATCACCGCAATTCAAGCTGCACCATACCAAGCTAACAATAGGGAAAAGGCACTACACGTACGACCCTTTCACTGATAGCGTAAACGAACTAAAGCTGCAGCAAAAAGATATTCTAGTACTCTCCCATCCTACGCCAACACGTGCTTTAACACAGGGACACGCGAGGGGCAGTGAAACTAAGTCGTCTAATGTATCCGTGCTTTTCACGAATTTTCGGAGTATTATTAACAAATAAGATTCTTTAACATATGTCATTGACACATGTAACGTTGACATCATCGTACTAACTAAAACTTGGTTGCACTCAAACTTTCAAGATCACGAAGCTCCACATTATACTCGTTTTTTGTTCTACCGATGTGACCTAACGGAAAGATTTGTCATCCCAGCGCCTCCATGTATCACTAACCTCGAAGTTGTGTGCGCCCTTGTTGAAATAGGGGCCGAAAGTTGACAATTTGCGCCTGTTGTCCCCCCTACTGACCCGTCTAGTTTTGTAAGTGAGCTACACGATGTGTTAAACATACTTGTTTGTCGTTATCCTACGTCCCACCTGTTTTTATTGGGTGATTTTAATATGCCGAATATAGAATGGGCTGATGAACATCCTACTATATTTCCCTTCTTTACGTTTGCTCAATTATGCCTGACCTATGCTCTCTTTTTTTGCTAACTCAGTTAGTCAAAGAACCGACAAGAATAATGAACGGTACAGCTAACACTCTTGATCTAGTACTTACAACCATGCCTGATTTTGTTTCTAACCTCGTACACCTACCAGGTCTGAGCGATCATTCTTTACTCACATTTGTTCTAAATTTATTGCGTCCAAAAACAATAAAACTAAGTAAACCTGTCCGCAACTATAACCGTGCTAATTTCGAAGCAGTTAACAACGAGCTCGGTGAATTTCTTGACCCTTTTTTATACAATTTTGATAATCGAACTGTGGAAAAAAACTGGAACATGTTTACTAAAAAAGTTAGGGAGCTCACGGAGAAATTCATTCCTGTTCACTCTATCTCTTCCAGCCGCAATGCTCTATGGTATCCCAGTAACCTTAAACACTTATCTAACAAAAAAAAAGCGCTTGTACCGATCAGAAAAACTTTCTAGGAATAATGCGCGTTGAGCGGCTAACAAACTGGCTAATGATAACTATGTTGCGGCACTAAGGTGAGCCAAAGAGAACTTTTTTCGTAGCATATTACCCCCTATGCTAGTTACTGACACTAAGAAGTTTTGGTGCACCATCAATCCTTGTGATAACAATATAGTTCATTTAACCAACACCGATGGTGCTGAAATTCCTCCAGGATATTGCGCTAGGACTTTTAATGAAACCTTTGTGCGCAATTTTTCTTTTTCCGAAAACGTCAGCTTGCCACCTCTTGAAACATTTAACTTCATTGACATGTTTCCAATAATTATTGAACCAAGTGGTGTTGCTAAAGTAATTAAATCACTCAAAGTTTCTTCCACTCCTGGTTGTGACGACATCATTCCTAAATTCTTGCAGAGAACTTGCGCCCATTCATCCATTATTTTAAGGAAGGTTTTTCAGCAATCACTTGATGACGGTTGTTTGCCTGCCGACTGGACGGTGGGGAAGGTGATTCCGCTTCGTAAATCAGGAAACAAAAACTCGCCGCTTAATTACCGACCAATTTCACTTATTAGCATTCCTTGTAAAATACTCGAACATGTTTTTTTTTCACACGTTCTTATTTCTTAGAATCGAATTCATTTTTTACGCGATCACAGCATGGTTTTCGCAAAAGTTACTTATGTGAAACACAGTTGGTATCTTTCACACATAAGCTTCATGCCATACTTGATCGATCATCATCTGCTGATTGCATATATCTAGACTTTCCAAAAGCATTTCAGGAGGTGTGTCATAAACTACTGCTACACAAGGTACGTCAGCTTAATATTGAACCGAAACTTCTTGCATGGCTTGAGATTTTTCTTACTACTCGCTCGCAGTTTGTTTCGATCAACAACCAAAATTATATTAATACCTCCGTTCACTCCGGTGTGCCACAAGGTTCTGTTCTTGGCCCTCTGCTTTTCCTGATATTTATTAACGATTTAACGTCGTGCGTCTGATCTGATATAGATTTATTAGCTGAAGATTTCGTAGTGTTCCGAGAAATATTCTGTGACGATGACCTTACCACCCTTCAAACTGACCTGAATGCTATAACGGCTTGATGCCTAAAGTGGCGCATGGAACTCAATGTCAGCAAGTGTACATTTATGCGTGTATCTAGAAAAAATAACACATTACCTGTTTACTACCTTGATACCATCGCCCTAGACTCTGTTTGTTCTTATAAATACCTCGGTGCTAACATCACAGGCAACCTCACCTGGAACGTTCACATTGAACATATTATTAGCAATGCAAATCGCATGCTGGGTTACCTGAGGCGTAATTTTGCTAAGGCACATACTTTCCCTTAAAATACTGTTGTACAAAATACTTATTCGGTTTAAATTAGAATACGCCTCGTCTATTTGGGATCTTTCTTTTAACAATCTCATAAACTCACTTGAAATGGTACAAAACAATTCTGCTCGTTTCATCCTGTCTAACTATAACCGAACCACCAGCATAACAACAATAATATCTACCATTAACCTTCAACTCTAGCAGTTCGACGTACAATTTCCGACTTTTGTTGTTCCAGAAAATATTTTACCACCAACATCTGCATGAACAACTCATTTTGCCTCCATTGTACGTTTCTCCTCGCCTTGATCATGCTCACAAAGTCGGTATAGCATCAATCCGAACGACGCTTTTTCTCAGTCGTTATTCCTCGTACATTATTTGAATGGAATCGCCTTCCCTCTCCTATAGCAATCATTGTAAATCACAATTTTTTTCAAAAATGCCGTAGTCAACATTGTGTAATTCATGCTTGTTGTGTGCACTTATGCTTGCTTGCTGCTTTTCTTTTCGTTTTGCTAATTTTGTACAAGATTCTTGTTTGATATTTATTTCTCTCGCTGCTTTTTTGTTATACTTATGAATGTAACCACTCCCCTCTATAATGCCGTTGGCCCTGAGGGTATTACTAATAAATAAATAAATAAATAAACTGTGGAAATGACGACGCCTTCCGCATCTGAAACCGTCATTATGGTTTTCGGTTTTTGAGCAAATACAGCACTTTCGCGAGTCTACCAACGACTGGCCTTCGTAAGAAGGGCATTTGGTAGCATACTTGCGCGTTAACAAGGTGGCCGAGGGTTTGCGAGTTGACGCTTTCGTTAGCGTATTCAGCCCGAAGACGTACGCACATTCGAAATCTTGGAGCGGCGCTGAGAAGCCTTTAACAAAATCATCTGAGGCTCTCTGGAACTACTTCGGAATGAACTTTCCCTCAAGCCATCTGTGATTGCGGAAGGCGTAAAATTTCACCGCACACCGCAGAAAGAAGGCGAAGCGATATCAGCGTATGTGGCGGTGATAAGGCGACTAGCCCAAACGTGCGATTTCGGAACCATTGATATACTGTATTGATATGCTCGTTGACTGTGCAGCGTTCAAAAGTGAGTATAAGAGGTTTGCGAGGAGGTCCTTTATTAGAAACGCAGAGATGTTTGTCGGCTTTACAGTCACCCACATGCTTCTCTAGTGTGGGTTGGGGATGGGTGAAGAAAAGGCCCAAGAAAGAACTGGGTAGAAAAGAAAAAAACTGTATTGGACTTCGCGGGAACACAGACTTACATGCAATATTTTGTTCTGAGCTTGGGCCACATTATTTACAATTGTCAAATTAGACCGATTTCATCCAAATAAGAAAACAAGCTCCGTAGAGCTCGGCGCTGCTACGAGGGCAGAATCTATGGTCTTAAAGTATTCCTGACAGTAATTGGTCCCCGTTCTAGACATGTAATGTATTCAAGCAAGTGGGATCTAGGTTTTGTGTAGGCCACACATCCTAATAAAATGTGTTCAATGGTTTCAACACAAGCACAATTATCACAGTGCGGACTTGGCGTCGCTCTAAGGCAAAATAGGTAGCTTTTTATGTATGCACAGTTCAGTCGTAGACAATGATACAGCGTTTCGATGTTACAGGAAAGGTATGTCTCAATTCTCGACTTTATTTCTGTGTCTTTAGTGTGCAAAAAAGACAGAGTTATTAGTAAGTTGCTCCATATACGGCTTCTTTCGTTGACCGCAAAGTGGTGAGCCATGGCAGAAGCTTCTGTTTTTGTGAAATACACCTTGCGGTATTTCAGCCAAATAAGGCCTTTACGAGCCGCTTCGTCGGCTTTTTGGTTACCTTTACTCCCGCTTTGTGAAGGTATCCATTTCATTTTAAGGTTCTGTCCAGCCGACCAGGCAAGATGGTGAAGGTATGATAACGCACAGGCTTCAATTTGGGGGGGGGGATCTACTTCTCCTAGATAGGATTTGCAGAGCTGCCGTATAGTCTGTGAAGTCCATTAGTGCGGCACATGGCACAGGGTGTAAACGATGGCCTCCTTCAGAGCATAGATCTCAGCACCTGTCAAATATATTTGTTGCTCCAGACCAAATAAAAACCATTTTACCAGTTTGTTGTATTTATAGATTAGAAGAAGAGCTTTGAATGATGATGAACTATCGGTGAATATGAAAGTAGCAGTGGGACACCAGCACGGGGGGGGAGGATAAGCTAGCACAAAAAGAACAGAACTCCTGCTGGGCTGTTTCAGGCAGGGATGCGCGAATACTGCAAAGGCGGGAGATTTGAATTGCATAGGACAAACGTCCCTTCCACTAATCAAGGGAGGGGTGAGATAAGGCAGCAAAGAGCCTGATCGGTCGTAGGAGGGAGCGCATAACTGCGCTACACCCCTTACGGCTCATCACTGCTCTGCACTTCGGACAGCTTTCACATTTAGTAGAATGACTTTATCGGCACAATGGGGACTGAATTTTTCCTTTGACAATATTTTTGCCTTTGAAATCTGTGACATTGATGGAAAAACTTGTTTGCACGTAAATGCAAACTGTCCTACACTTACTGCTATAAGGTTTCGAAGGTATATGGTTTGCCTCACATCTCTATTTATTTTCAACCTCTGTAATCACTGATGGTCTGCTTTGTTTTTATTTATGTGTCTTTATGTGTTTATAGTTACAATCAAAATGATTGTTATTTCCTGAGCTTTAAGTTCTGGCAGAAGTGATTGTGGATTTTTATTATTGCTTTGAGGTATTTATTGCAAGAATACCAAGAAAACATAATTGAAAAGACCTCAACAGAATTTGTCGGTTTGTAAAGACGTTTTTGGTCTGATTTCCTAGCAATCTTCCCTACTGAAATGTTCAAAAAAACTCACCTGGTCGTCGCAGTTTAGGCTTGATGCAGGCAATACACTGAAGAAAGAAATTGTTATTCCGGATCACTATGTAGAAGTACATGCCGTCCCTTCACGTCGAGTAAGTCAAGCTGAACACTGCATTTTTAGTTTTTAAAATATTGCTTAGCTTGATTTCGCTGTCTTGAAAGACCGTACAACTAATTATGATAAGCTACTCCACAGACAACTAGCAAAAAGCAGAATAATCGTGCGATTTAGCTGTTCGTATACACGCAGGAAAATGCTTTACAAGAGGGCTACCTCTGAAGACACGAGGCCTATAAGAGTACGGAAAACCGAGGTAAATTTGCAAAACTCCCGAAGTCTGTTTCAAATTTATTGGCAATGTAATTGCGTATTCAAAGCAATTTACACGACACGATTTTGAGCTAGGCCACCGACGTTGGACTCAAGGCACCGCTGTTAAGGACGCTCGGTAATAGAAGGGGTAGATGTAGGGGGCTCAAAGTATTTTCGTCTTTCCTGCATCGACATGTCTACGTTTTGGGGAACCCAGGAAGGTCTTTACAGAAAATTGCGATGTCATCAGCCCTACAGCACAGCTTACTTAAGCATGGCTTCATCAGTAACGTTATGAGTGTTTATTGGCATCCAAAGATTGTGGAAACGCATTTGTTTGCAGTATTTTGTTTTGGGTATTTATGGATTAGTATAATGGCGTGTATAGCCATTTATCTACGCATCTAAGATAATTCTAAAAGAACTATTCACATCTATGCTGAGGTTAAAACACCATTTGAAGTATCAAAATATTCCCTCTGACCTATCAGCTGCAATGAGATTACTTCCGTGTGAGAAATCACTGCCTATACAGCCCTCTTTTTCAACTGATCTAAGCGTACGGGATTTAACAAAAAAGGTCAATATTTCTGCACTCTGAAACTTTAAAGCAGGCGTTTTAAATGTAGAGCACCTGTAAATAACCAACATTTCTCTTAGCGTAAAATCATTCCGTTGTTTGCGTCCTTCTTGCGATCTCTCTCAAGTTCATAGAACAACGTAGAGGCAACCGTTGTCAGGGCGCAGTGAGTTGAGACGTACCTTTTTTATAGGTTTTGGGTTGATGTGCACATACATACGAAATCAATACGCCAGTTTTGTTCTCTTAACAGCAACAATAAGTGCCGGCAATGCCGGCTCCAATTCTGAATCATTCGTCGGCGTACTCACTCGTGAGTACACTCATGAGCCCGCAACCAGACTAAAGTGAGTACATTCACGATTTAGTACAGGGGTAATCCACTACTCGTGAGTACAGTACTCATGAGTATGAGTACTAATGAGTTCACAGTACTTACGAGTATGAGTACTAATGAGTACACAGTACATACGAGTATGAGTACTCATGAGTACTGTACTCGTGAGTATACAGTACTCTAGAGTACACAGTCCTTATGAGTACATAGTCCTCATGTATAAAGTACTGATGAGTACAATACTCATACATACTGTTTTTTGGAGTGGTTGCACTCATGAGTGCATGCACTCGTGAGTACAGTAGTGCAAACAAGTTCTATCACGAACTCGAATTTGGGCGCACGTGTAGGAGTCGCAAGCATTTAGTGGTGCCGCTGTGCAGCTTAACTCTCAAGGCAGGTAAATTCAGACAACAAAAACAGTGCCTCCCTCCTTTAGCGGTCACTGTTCGGCGGTGCTAGAGTTTTCCGGCGGTCGCTCGATAAGGGGTCGTAGTGAAAAGGGAGAAACGAGGGGTGAGATCCCAGCGGGAAGAGCGGCCGCAGTTTCTCTGTTTCTATGACACGTGTTGATTTGTGCGCCTATTTTTGTTTACCAATACGCGGCCTGGGAACGCGTAGCGGTTTCGTTCGGCTTGCTCCGTTCAAGTTATTTAAGGGGAGGCGATGGAGGTGCAATCAATGCATGCACTACGCGCACCGAAGTCGCTTATCTCTGGTCTTCAGCAGTTTCCTTGCACGCATGTCACACTCTGTAGTCGTTTCGGGAGCCGAACCACTCGTTTAAACAGTCGCAGTAAATGTTCGTTATTTGCATGAACTCGACTGAATGGTTTCTGTCACCAAAAATATCCGCACCATTCCGCTTCGAGCATTAAAGCGACAGTTTGGCAGATGTACGTGCGCCCATAAGGTTTTATTAGACCCCCGTGTTGAAACTTTTTGTTCATGTTCGCTAGGACTATGGTCTTATGCAGTCCATTTAAAAGAAGCATATGGCCACACCATGCAGGTTGTGGGTTGTTAATAGCACATCATAATGCCCAGTTCAACACGTGCGACGCCTTGTTTCGCCTCGCATATTTTGTCGAAAAGCTCTGGCATCTTGCCGCTGGAGGAGAATTTTGATTTCAAAAGGCTTTGCCTTGGAATGGCAACCCGATGCGCCCCTCTTTGTTTATGCACCGTGCAATGAGGAAGCTGACGACGACGGTGAGTTGCGGTGGTTGTTCTTCCCTACCTTCATCTGCTGTTTACTGGCGGGGCGGCGCCCCTCGCTAGCAACTACTCCGAGTTTAAGCTCGCACTGTGGAAGGCCTCGTGAAGGGCCGTTTTATATGATGAACGCCAACGCCACACGTTGGGTTTTTACTTTAGGCTCGCGTCTGTGAATGACTCGTAAAACATGTTGCTTTCCCGTAACAACGCCACCGCACTTTTTCATCGATGGCTGTCAGCTTCATCGGCGCTGCTCGAGGCAAGAGCTGCAGATTTCCAAAGTGAAACCAGCGCACCAACACGGCAATACAGTGACCACTGTGCAAGCTATGACGGCCCCTAAATACCCGTCTGCACACTTTGTTTTCTAGTTCACAAAGCACGGCAGAGCAGTTGGACAGTGCTGTAACGGTTGCCAAGCACCGTTAGCAAATGGGTGCACTGCGGCCTTCAACTGCTAGCAATACCCGCTCCACGCCCCCCACCCCCCAGTAAACACACACACACACACACACACACACACACACACACACACACACACACACACACACACACACACACACACACACACACACACACACACACACACACACACACACACACACACACACACACACACACACACACACACACACACACACACACACACACACAAACACACACACACACAAACACACACACACAAACACACACACGCACGCACACGTGCGCGACACACACACAGTTGGGACTGAGCCATCCAAGCTCAGTCACTTCTGGGGCAATGTTGCCCTGCTCAGTCCGCTATCGATGCGGCTCCGAGCCGAGCGACGAAGTAGTCGAGCCGACAGTGATTTTGATGCTTCTTTTATATACAATATCTTGAAAGCTAGCAAGAGTGTTACATGGGTCGAACAAAGGCCAGAGAACTTCTCAACGCAGTGCCTCTGGTGAGATGCCGCCGCACCACCGCTGCTTCCGAGCTTGTTTTATACCCCAGGGGTTCTGTTGCAGCCGCTTGAAGTTCGAATGCCTCCAGTTGGCACTATCACTGGCCGCAGTTTGATTCCGGCGAATGGCAGCGAAGCGATTGCGCCAGCCGAGCCGCATAAACAGGGAAATGGAAGGCGACTCAGTGGCGCAGTCTCCAGGCGCTACTCGCTTCGTGTCGGCCGGGGGTCGTTTTTGTCAGGCATGAGTACGTCCAGCCGTCGTGATTGGAAAGGGAGAGTAGACTCGGCGGCGCCTTTCCCACCAAGTTGCGGCACGTCTGCTGCGGGCGGTTTGACCTCGGCGCGAATCAACCCCAGTGTTGGCACGTCACCAAGTGCAGCAAATTTGTGTCGGCCGCTCAGGCACAACAAACACACGCGTAGAAAAATGCGTAATTAAATCCAGACCCGTGTGGGTTTTGCCCAGGCTCTTCACGGAAATAAGCATAACGACGGGTAGCACCACTGGCCTGTCTCATTCTCGAGGCGAGACCACCCTCTTGGCTTTTTTGCGCGGTAGCCAGTTTTCGTGTTTGTGTTTACCTCTTATTTTGTGCGCTGGCGGTGGCAGCGAGGGGTGAGGTTGCGCAATGTTCGCAGCATGCGTAACCGGGGCGGCACCGTCTTTCTGCAGCTAATTGTAAAGACGATTGTCTTTCTTTTGCTACTCGAGCGCGACAATGTTGCCCTGTCTTTCTGTCTGCTTCTCAGTGTATGTCATAAAGATTATTTATTACTGCAACTTATATCGCCCCGCTGTATACATGGGAGCTTCCTGCCCTTTACGTTTTTTCTTGCAGTACTTGCAGCGTTAGGTCAAGTTGCAAAATCCTTGCTAGTGCCGATGTAATTATAGTGTTCCTTCAAACTCTCTAGCATTCCAAAAGCTTGCTTTGCTATAACTAGGTCATCCGCTGAGTGCGTGTTGCAGGTAGCCATAGCTGGGCTTACACTCCTCAGAGAAACACCTTTTCACTGACCTGCACCGTCCGTATCCGCACTCTGCGCAACCTCGAATTTTAGGCCTTTTATACCATGGTGACCGCTCATTACTTTTTTTGCTCCCACTCCTCCTCCGGAAATTTCTTCCGTCTACTCCTCCCGCGCAAAAGAAGAACAAGAAATAAAACACAACACCCACTTAATCGTACAATGATCATTATTAGTTTTGCGGCGTCAGTAATGCCATTGAAAGGCAGTGGTAAGATTCTACAGATTGTCAGTGGAGTAATTTTGAAGTCGCAAAAATAGTGCTCACCAATCAGTCACTCATAAGGACTACTTGACTAGCAGTTGTTGCGAAGAGCTACCGAAGATGACGAAACATGGCATGATGCAACATTGCGTCAGCTATACCACTTCACATGATGAAACCTTCAGTTGAGCATAACTGAGGCTATTGGTTGGATCTAGCCGATGTGGCTCATCGGAAAAATCGGGTCCTACTACACGCATTCCCTACAGAGTGCATCTTGACTTAATTTAACCTTACAAGAGAGACCAAAACTTATTCTCACTAAAAGGAACTTTCTACACGATATTGAAATCGAATGCAAACAACGGCAATAGGAGAAAAAAAAACACATGCTGACGAATGTTTAGCAACACGATGTGCCTCGAAAGCGCTAAAATATGTGCCAACTTGGTCCCCTGTTCAAGGCTACTGTTGTCTAAAAAAGTATTGATGGCCTCGGTTAACCCACGCCAGCGACCAATGAGACCCACCCTATTGCCTGTTGGCCTGGGCTCCTTTCCTAGCACCGCGATAGTATCTCTTGCACTAATGGAGAGAAAGAAAGAAGCGGCGCCTTCCTGGCGCCTTTCTAGGCCCCCAATTAGGAACACAGCAGGACTAGGCAAACATCAGCGAGGCAGAACTTGTCGCGGTTGCGCCGTGAAACTTGAAACTTCGCGCTGCGTAGCGCGTGGTAGCTTGCAGATCGGCCCTTTCCTCTTTAGTAATAAAACAACCTGAGCGTGACAAAAACGTTGGCCATATAAGAACGCCGCTAAAGTAATGAACGTTACACCACAGCTCAGCTGATAGACACATTGCAGTTCAGCACCTTGCATTTGCCATCAGTGCGTGACCGGTTGCAATATTAGTTGATGAAATTGCGTAGTCGCATATCATAAATAATTGGGCTTTCACACATAGTAGGTGGAACTTGAAAGACCACTGGAAAACAGCGGTGGCTGCAGTGACCGTTCTGCTGGAACCGCATCGTCCGGCGCAGTGGAATTAACGAGGGAAAGAGGGGTAATGTCAATCTGATCTGTGGTTTTTGTGAAGATTAATACGGCCGCCCTTCCCAGGCAGCACAGGACTGCCCGGCCGAACGTAGGCCGAAGTACTTTAGCCAATGAATTTCTATACGGCCATTTTCCGGCATACGTTCACGGCCCGTGTTCAAATGTGGGCCTTTTGGCCGTACACGGCCGTATTCCTGTAGCTATCCAACGGCCAGTCTCCGTTAGCCGTTAGACCGGCTTCCGTTCATACGGCCTCATTTCGGCCGTAGGGCTCCGGACGTACGACGGCAACCAGAATGCGGCTGGAATACGTTCACCGGAGAACGGCTAGCTTACGGCCACCGAAAAAAGGCCGAATTACGGCCACCCAAGCACGGCCTGCTAATGGCCGCCGGATTGCGGCAGGATTATGGTTATTGGAACGTGGCCTGTGACCGGCAGCCACTGTGCGGCCACCGTGCGGCCCCCAGCCGCGGGGCCATTGAACCCACAGCCCTGCTTATTGATCAGTCTCTGTTGAGAGCAAAATTTCTTTATTCAATGCTGTTGGCTTTGTCGGCCCTTCGCTGGTTGCGGCCGCCTTCACGGTCCGATGCTGAATAGATCCATCTCTTCACAACAGCAGCAACAGTGGTCTTGTCAAGGTCGGGAAACTTCGGGCGCAGTGCAGCTGCATAAAAAGGGGTGGAGGGGAAATAATTAGGCAGTGTGTACTTTTCACATGTACTGTGCCACTTTTTAACTATGATTCATTTAAGGCAGTCCTCCTGAAAATCTTAGAGCCACCTATTTAGCCCGCCTAACCTTAAACTGCATCATTTTAGTGCTCCTTAAAATTCCAAAACATGAATGTTTTGGAATTTTAGGGAGCACTAAAATGATGGAGTACTGCAAGCAAAAACGAGAAAAGGCTGACCGTTCCTACACCCCCTAATGCGAAATTTGTGCACAGCACAAGCTGCAGTCTTCTCGGTAATGGCACATAGCTGCTGCGTCTCGGGAAGTGATTGCGTGATCAGCGAACGCACGATGGCATGTGCTGCCCTCCCATTATCTTGCAGCGTGTCACTTCCGCCAAGCATGTTGTTGTAAATCGTGTTTGAACCTCCCATGCAAACGGCACGTGGTTTGGATGAGCCAATCAACGAGGAGGACGCCAAAGAACCGATGTACTTGTAGCACGCAGCATGTGCTGGGTATCTGTGGTGCAGCCTTGGCATACTGCCCTCCCCTACACATTTTTGCAATACTTTCATTCTCTGCTTTCGCGCTGGCTCATACTCGGTGATCCATTCCCTCGGTTATCTCGTAGTGCATCACCCCGGGGAACGTCTTGTGCCACCTCAGCATACTGCCCTCTCCCTCACAGTTTTGCTACACTTTCCTCTTCCGTTTTTCTTCTGTCTTTGGTGTCTCTTTTGTTCACTCGGTTACGAGGCCAGAGATGCTGTAAAACTGAAAATCCACAGATACACACAAGAGTGCATGTAACTGTGTCACAATTATCTGACTTTTATTGCATCCCCAAGTCTTGCGTTCTAGCTATAATGGTAAATAAGGTATTAAATGTTTCAAGTGCTAGAAACTTGAACTTGTTCGACTTTCAATTTTCTAGTTGTTCAAATTTGAACTTTCAATTTTCAGTATATACCTGCGTTTAGAGATACACACGTCTAAAGGTCTATGTCTGTAGCATTATGATCACCAAAGAAACCCCAAATTTCACAAGAATGTAAAGAAACTATTAGTTATGACAATAATAAAATAATACTGAGCGATGTGAAAACCAAACAGGTTAGTAGAAAAATCTTTTATACTACGTGAATTGCACGAGCGGGACAGCAAAATAACAAAAAATGAAGAAATTAAAAGCAAAACCTCCCTAATTGCTCACTACAGAACTTATGCCCAAACAAAAAACAAACTGACATATCTGGAAAAGTAGAAAGTATGAAAACCAAATTGATTGATTGATTGACTGATTGTAGAATTTAACGCGCCGACGCAACGCAGGCGATGAGGCGCGCCGTAGTGGAGGGCTCCGGATTAATTTTGACCACCTGGGGATCTTTAACGTGCGGCGAAATCTCATACACACGGGCGTTTCAGCTTTTTGCCTCCATCAGAAAAGCAACCGCCGCGGCCGGGAATCGAACCCGCGTCCTCCTGCTCAGCAGCACAACTGAGCCACTCCGGCGGGTCATGAAAGCCAAATCTTCATATTTAATTCACCAAACCAATTAAGGCCACCTACCAAGAACAAGCGCCAAGATGTTATGATGATCAGCAAATGCCTCCTTCGAGCCCTTCGACCCGGTCCAGCTGCACACCTTCGCCAGAGAATTGCTGACAAGCATGCTCATGATAGTCCTTCCAGCCACTTTTTAATCTGGACCACCATTTTGGCGAAAGTAGTCGGCCTGGTAAAAAAAAAAAAAGCAATGGGGGGGGGGGCAGTGGTCGCAGGTTCCAGTCTAACTCTGACTACACAGGCTGAAATTCAAATACGGTAACATGCCATAGGTTTGTCCTTGTTAAGAATACATCCAAACGTAAATAATTGAACAGAACTTGGATAAAAACCACTGAAATGAAATAAAACTATCACAGTTGCAAAAAAAGGTTACATAAAAAAAAAACAGGTCGGCAACCAGATATAAGATCACGTAATCAAGTTCTTTGCCTCTCAGAACTACAGATAGTTTAGTGCTGGTCAGCTAAATGTGGATCAGAAATTAATTTAGCCTCGATAATTTTGCCCACAACTTGACTGTGATAAAACGCACTTCTTGAAAGCAGGATATGGCACCCACATGTTCAGCAGTTAAAAAACATGAAAGCCACCATTCTGAGTGCGGCCCACACACAAACTGGTTCCTTCCCAGAAAGGCATGTATTGTGAGCCCTGACTTTCCAGAAAGCTCTTATATTTTTACCTTATCTCCACCTTTATTGAATGGGACGGCATGCCATACTTGCAAAGAAACTGAATCAGTATAGGCTCGTGTGTAGCACCCACACTGAGCCATCTGTTCCTCACACCAAATAACCGCGGCCGAAAATCGAACCGACATTCTTGGGATCAGCAGAACAATGCTTTAGCCACTGGGCCAGCTCACTGCAATACAGTTGATTTAAACCTGGCTACAGAAGTTTAAAGGAACTCCCAAAATTACTTCATACTTTTAACAGGATACATGGCACTTATGCATCCTGTTGGGGGCTTCTAACTTTGCTCACACAACTTTCCGAAGGCATCCTAAAAGGGTGAGCTTCTGATGAAAATAACTGCCCATGCAGAGAACTTTGCACCTTAGCTGTAACAAAAGTTAGCTCATAGTGGGTTTATAGGCAGAGTAATCCACCTAACGAACTAGCCAACTACAAACCGATCCGTTTCCATCAAATTACCCTGTATATTGAACTATTTCTGGTCACGGCATATTCGCAGTTAAAATATATAGCGAAAATTACGCCTGTATCAAACAAAAATACCAGTGACAGCCGATATATTGAACGGCAAATGGCGCAGGTGTGCCCCCCCAAGTTGGTTTTCCCTCAAGGTGGAGGAGAAATTCCACCGGCACACCCCTACCAGTTCTTTAGCCCAGCCACTCATGGACAGTGGGCCACTCTTTCCCTTCCTTCTCGCTCTCCTTCCCTATTGTGACGCCCCAGTCCCGTCTGAGCTGTTGCCCCCCCCCATTAAAGAAATAATCTTGGCCTGTCCACCATGTTTTTTTTCCATTCTTTTTGTTTGAGTTGTTCGTTCTTTATGGGGTTTTTTTTTTCGAAGTGTAGTTGTGGTGGTTAGCACTAGAAACACTCATTTGACAGCTCTAGCTAGCGCAAAGCTGCTGAACTTGCATTTCGTTGTGAAGCTGGCAATCATAAATCAAGTCAAATATGGTGAGAATTCACAAATCCCCACAGTGCACAAGGGTTGATTCCTCTTGGCACGATCAGCAGGGAGCTTTGAACCTTCTCGAAGTAGGTTCTGGGCAGATGTTACTGAAGAGACCTCCTGAAATCGCTTCGAATCTGCTGCTTGTGCGTGCCAGTGATGACTTTGAAAATCCTGGGTGCGACAAAGCCATCGCCTGTGTTGCCAAACTGTGGAGCGAGCTATGGAAAATTCCAGACACCATTGCCGGATCATCCAGCGAGTTCGTGGATGATACTGTTGTGACCATGGGAGAGATTGTAAGGTCTTACTTTGCCAACATTGTACCATACCAAGCGCAAGTAAAAGTGGGTTATGAGGAAAGCCACTATGATCCCTTGCTCAAAATGTCTGAGGTGATTTGTGCACTAGCACCAGTCCAGTGCTTCTTTCCAAATGTGAAACGTTGCAGCCTTAGCTGCATGACTCTTCAAACAGTATGAAAAAGTGCATACTGTCTCAGGCAGTGAAGCTTGTTCAAGCAGAAGATACAAGACTATTTCATGTGAAGGTAGGGCAGTTTCATCAGTAAAATGTGTTTATAAACAACATCTGCTTTTATCATGCCGAATCCCTTAGCATGCTTGTATCAAATGACCCCTGTATCGAATTGTTGGTTTTTTTTTTGATAACCGGGTTTGGCTGTGTGGTTTTCACATGTACCCTTCAATAAGACTTTTTTCAAAGTACAGTGTTTACAACAAACTCACATGTGACAATGATTTTGCAATGAAAAATCCTTGCGATTTCCTCAGTAGCCACCTACCATCTGTGGTTTATGACAACTCTTTTACATTTGGCAACCAACTGTTACGGTCATCAATGGGCCTCCTGGACTACCAGTTCCAGACTCTGCGGAGCATCCTCGACTGGTAAATCAAGAATGCCCATTAATCTACAACACTGGTTCCTAACCATGAGTTGCCGGGGAAGAGGGGGTGGGGAGCCCTTTTGGGCTTGCAAAAGCAACGCGGGACCACGCAATGATTTGTGTTCATCACGTCATAATGTCAAACAATACTCTTGCAGCTGAAGTTGCCCACATACTTATTCAATATCAATGCCCGCTTTTTGTGTCTGACTTTTATGCTGGTGACTGGTGTATTGCCAAACCATTCCCTCTTGCTGATACAAAAACACTATACACTGCCTTTTGTGTGTGTGCCTTTCCTGCATTGCTAGCTGGTTGCGAAAAAAGCCAATGTAAAAATTAAAAACGGAAGTCAAACAGTGAGGCGCCTTTTGTGTTGCCAACAAGGTTTGGCAGAAAGGACAAAGGGATGTCTGGAAGGGCTTTGCAGACCCCCTGGGGTATGTGGACCCCCATTTGGGAACCACTGATCTAGCATTACAATTCTCTTCTTCCGTCTGGGACATGCAAGGGGGGACCGAAAATTTGCCAAAAAATCAATTTCCTGTATTAATTTTATTTGCAGTCTACAGGTCCCAAAGAATGTACCTGTAAAATATCATAGCTGTATCATAAGTATTCACAAAGCTGTCACCCTTTGAAGTCACCTAAATGACCATTTTTGCCTGTTTGCAAATTTTATGCCGTTTTCTGGGAACCAATTTTTTTCCCACATGGTCAGCTGTCCCGTACAATATCTTGGGATGTACTGGTTCGATTTACATCATTTTTGCTGCATTAGAAAGCTTATGAACTGAACAGTGCAATAAACCCACAAAAGTACAGAATTTTATTTTTGCTGGCACAAAATTTTACGCAGTTAATTTTACAAAAACACTGTAAATTGATGACCTGACATTTACGAATTTTACACCGTTCGCAGAAACCATGCTAAAATTACTGAAGGGGTATAGTTGCACTCCCTGGTCCTTCTAGAGCACAAAGGGATAAAAGCTATTTGAGTATTTCATAGGTACATAATGAAAAAATTGCCCAAAACGGAGTGACATAACATGTTGCACAACTCTAAACTTACACCCCATAGATGAAAACTGACTGCATATTTGTGCTCAGGATGTTGAAATACACTCAATTTGTAAATCTCAAGCCCATAGGTTAAAAAATAACAAAAATGTCCTCAAGACCAGTGTCCCCCCTTAAAATAAACATGTACTGTATTTACTCGAATCTAACGCGCACCCTTTTTTTGGAAAAATAGGTCCCAAAACCACATGCGCATTAAAATGGAGTACGACTCAAAACTCTGGCGCCATATCACCATCGGCGTTTCAAGATGGCTGCTTGACAACTGAACACGTAGCCAGCACTTCGCAGTTGGCGCATGTTTGCCTTTGTTGTCTGAATAGTCTTTTTGAATTCCTCTGTTCTTTCTGCTGTGGAATTTCCCACTGCGAAGACACGGCGGGTTCACCCCAATGCTACATTTAAGAATGAAGTAAACTTGTGCGTTGAAAGCGATGGATGCCGTGTCACATGCTCAGTGTTCCGGACACTTGTATGTGGGACTGGTACAAACAGAAAGAGAAATAGAAGACACGCTGGCAGAGTACATGCAGCAGTAGCGAGCGGCTCACAGACCCATAACGACAGAACGGCGCTGCCCCGGACCGTCGTCGTGGTGGCTGTCTTGCCAGCAAAAACTGGCACATTTCCTTTCGTGCCACCTTTGGAATAAACCTTGCTTGTTCCAAGTGAGAAAAAGTTGAATTTTTGTATTAAGTAATGAAAGTCAAGTAAAGTCTAGTGCGCATTACAATCGAGGACAATCAAAGACAACAATCGTTGTTTTCTTCTTCGGACCGCGAAAAAACGGGTGCACATTACAATCGACGGTGCGTTAGATTCGGGCAAATACGGTAAGCACAAAGTGCGCGCATGCACAAAAATACCATCATCTCCAGCTTCTCTCGGTTCCCGAGGTAGGAGTTAAGTTCCTTCAACTCCTCGGCTGTCTGGACCGGCAGGGGGGGGCAGTCCTCTGGCAGGGTAGGGGTGCCTGCCATTCCTCCAACACGTTGTCGGCTGAGAGAACCAAGCTTGGCTAATATTTCTGCCTGGTTCCGGAGAACCTTTTCCCAGAGAGCTGCATAAGTACAAAAATTAGTCTAGTTCTCAAGACAGAACTGAAAATGACACTGAGCATTTCCAATCAAAATAAAAAGCAGCTGCCACAAATATCAAAAAAGGAAAAAAAGAAGTTGCTGCTACTTGTCATTTGTGTATCTTTCTTCACGTTCGTTTCAACTTTTGGCATAAGTTACTCTGAGATGATTTGTGGCAGAACGCAAAACTGGTTGGATCGGATAGAAACTACAGTAGAATCTCGATAAACAGAAATCGCTTAAACGGAACAGGAGCCTGTAAGTTGGTTGGTTTTGTATTCAGATAGCGTAAAAAAAACTCGGTAATCGGAACTAAAATTTTAGCCTCACCGTGTAAACGGAACCAGAAATAAAGCTCCTGTGAAACCCATTGTCATGAGAATCAGATTTTAACAGTTCCTTCCCTTTCGTTTTTTTGTTTTCTTCCTCCATGTTTTTTTTAGCCTCGTTGGCCTCGTAAGCCTCACCTCGTTCGTGGTCAGCAGTGTTAGCGCAACAAAAGCAACATCGCAGTTTCTGTTCCAGTCGTTTGGTCTCAATTCAAGACTCCCGATGTTACAGGTCTCAGCTCCTGCCGCCTCGTTCATGCCATCGTTCTATTCGCGCTTCATTACCGCCTTGCCATCTTTCAAAATCGGTGGCTCGTAAGCACTCGCAAAGTCGAGTCCTCTAGCCTCCGTGAAGATGCAATTGCAAAGACTCAAACAAAAAAAATTGATGCATTTTGTAGTGCACAGCGACTCATTGTTGCCAAATCAACTTTGTGAATACTGTGCCTAAACCTCTTGTAGTTTTCTTGCTTTCTGAAAACCTATGAGCACATTCACCTTCTAGTGCATCCGTTTATCGAGAGTCTACTGTACTAGCTATATTTCTCTATTTATTAATTGACCAAACCATGGAATTAAGTGAGTGCTTATTGATACTGGAACTGCAGAGCCACCATAGTGCACAGTCCATGGCGCCAACACAATGATTGAAACATGCAAACAAAAGGAGTCGTCATAACCAGTGGAACAAAGGCAGCTCCTGCAGAGTTTTGCACTGCATGCCACAACCCCCCCCCCCCCCACAGGAAAGAAAGCTTTCTGCAGTGCACAAAAATGGCAGCCACAGCAAGCAATTCAACACTTTAACACTTCAATTATTTTCAATAACTGCACAATAACTGCACGTTCTGTAAGGGTGACAAACTGCAAGCATGTGTGCAAAGACCTGCATTTCCAGGTTAGCTACCTGAGTGCTCCTAAAATAACAAAATGATTTGCCTTGGCACATATAAAGCAGTGAACATAATCACACCCCTTTATGCACATGAATGCCCTCCTCCTCATCTTCCTCCCAAAATTTGTGGGCCTGTGTTGGCGGTGCAGTATAAGAAAGCTCTGTATGGTGTGATTTAGTAGCGACAAGAGATGTCCCACTACAATAAGTTAAGTTCAGGTGTCTACAAAAAAATTTCATGCTTCATTTTTACTTTTTTTCTCATGAAGGTCAGGTGTGCAATAATAACGACATATTAGAATCAAGTAATTACTTATAAGCAAATTTTTCATGTGAATTTTCAATTCTGTTTTGCAAAGAATTCCGTACTGTATTCGTAAATCCTTCCTGTTAATTTTGCTATTGAGGGATGCCATTGCATTTTTTTTTCAGTATGCTTTCAGTTGTGAGTGGCGAGTGGCACTTTAACATCACGTCACTGGCGCATTGCGGGAAAGCATGTCTCTGCTAACAGAGGAAGCCGGCACCATAAAGGTCATGCATTTTTGCCCCGCCTTTCTTGTTTTAAACAAGACATAATTTCATTTATCTATGTTCAATGAAACAACTGCCCCCTTTTTAAATTATTATTGAAACACTAAAAAACTTCAAAGTTTTCTAATTAAAAACCAAATCGAATGTCGCATTATTTACTTTGACATTCAAGTCATGAATATTCGCACGCCCCAACTAGCAACCAGTTAAGATGACATTTTATAAAATATCACACATGCTAAACAACATACCGTAAAAACCCGCACATAATACGCTTTTTTTTCCAAATTTTACTATGTAAAATTTGTGCCTGTTTTCAGCCGAATATTTTCACTTTTAGTTTCAGCTGGAAAGTTCCCCCTTCTTGCGGTGGCGTTAGCTGGCTGCTGTTAGTAACCTTAGCTGCTGCTTCTCTCAGCCGGTGCCATTTTGATTGGTTTGACTACGCGAAGGATCTTGGCACGTTCACTGCAAGTCTATCACGATGTCGGTTGCACGAAAAAAATATTCGGCTGCAATTAAAAGAAAAGTTATTTCATGTGCCGAGATCATCTGGAATTGCGCCGCAGGACGGCAGTTCGGCGTCACCGAAGGCAGCATTTGTGGTGGAGGAAGCAACTGCAGCTTGACTGGATAAAGTCTGTGTGGTGTCGGCGGCCTGGAGCATTGTTGGGGATTCCCGTCAGTGCTCGTGTTGGACGCCTTCCGCTGCCACCTGGCCGATTCCGTGAAGTTGTTGCGCGAACCCCACCCCGAACTCATTGTCATGCCAGGAGGAATGACATCCCAACAGCTGCAACCACTAGACGTTTGCATCAACAAGCCTTTCAAAGACTGCATCAGGTCCTGCTACCAAGAGTGGATGAGGTCAGGAGACCCGTAAGTGACAGCTACCAGATGGCTGACGCGGGTTTCTCCAGTGGTGCTTTGTGGGTGGATCGCGGATGCGTGGGCCAGCATCCCAGAGGAGCTCGTCAGTCGCTCTTTTAAGAAATGCGGCATCTCGAACGCCCTTGTTGGCACTGAGGACCACTTTCTGTGGGAAGACATTTTTGCAAGGCGACTTCAGTAGACAGCGGCAGCGAACCTGACGATGACTGAACGGACGTCGGGAGACAGTGCCAGCAAAAACTGACAATGACTGAACGGTAACTGCAGTGCAAATAAATCTTTTCTGTGCTCTTTACCTCGCATTATATGCGGATGAAAACTTTTTTTCTGATTTTGCTGTCCCCGAATTGCACCTCGTATTATACGCGGGTTTTTACGGTACCTTCCCCCTGCATGATATGCAAGTCAAACTTGTCACTTTCTTATCATGTGCAATATGGTACGGAGCTGACGTGAGTGAAAGAAAATGATCTACTTGATAAATTGCAACTACAAGAGAGATTGCTCCACCTTCCCTGCCAGAACTATGAAAGCATATTGTTACGTTGGTGCAGGACACAAGAAATGAACCATAGAAGATGCGAGCAATGTATTTACACTATACGCCTCGAGCGCTGCCTGTAGGGGCGCCACTGAAATCCCCCTAGCGGCCTGTTTCGAAAGCAGTCGCGGGAGTCTCCCGCCCACTCACCGCCGAGTGATCAGCTGTTCGTTGAAGTCGAAAAACAAAGTAAAAGTGAATGCGCAGCTTGTGTGTGTGATTACTAAAGCAGCCATTCCTTGATTTCGCTCCGCATTTGTACAAAACGATAGTTAAGCGCCCCGTCTGCCCCCCCCCCTCTTGTAAAATATTATTGCATTTCGCATCTCGTTTGTCTAGTGAGTCCTACCTTGCTCAAGTTAAGACGAACGTCTCTAGCATTTCCGAAGCTGCACTGGGTTTCTTTCATTCCCGTAAGAGCTATTATATTGCTTCCGGACATGGCAGACCACTCATTTTTCCGTGGTTTCATTACCTCTTTTTGGTCTTTCTATCAGGCAGGCGTGGGCACATATTTAACGACCCGCAGACTTCGAGTATACTTAACATGTTCGTGTGACCTCTATTCCTTCAAAAGGCTCAAGTCATTGTCAGGTATTAGGTAATAACATCCCTGAATCATATTTTCTACGACGTATATATTCGAAACAAAGCCGCATTCGTTGACCGCGCTGCAAAACGAAACCAACCTCTCATTGTGCCAGTATCAGGTCCAAATGAGGCGACAATAGAATTCACTTGTGCCTGACGTATTCGTAGGTGACAGTGGATATATGCTGCTGCCATCGCCGACGCCCGAAAGAGCGGCCAAGAAGCGCGCAGTACCGCGTCCCTGCATAGCTCTTGTTGGTGTTCGAGCACTCTATCAGGACGCGGTGGTTTTTGAAGTGCCCTGAACGTACTGTTTTCTTAGAGACGTGGCCGTAAGAAGTTGTTTAGGGCGCAGAAAAGCAAAAAGAAGCGAAAGAGAACCAAAACACTGCATGAGCCACTACCAGCTGCACAACCCGTCATCCCGTATGCGCCGCAGAGAAGCGGCGGCGGGCGGAGCAGCGATCGCGAAGCTCGAGGCGTATATACACAATGTCGGCGGTGAAAGAGCCTGCACAGATGGTTCTTCTACTTCTGCTCAGGAAGTTGTGCCCACAGCTATGTCCTTCCACCAACCCATCAGAACCTTGCAAGGATGGCCTTTAAACTTTTGTAACCCTTCTACACCAATCATGTTAACCCCTTGTAGGGAAACGGGAAATATCTGTACCATTTTTTGTTCCTTACAAAATTGCTCGTGAGAGGCAATGGGACGCATCAAGCCCATTTTTTCTGTGCTGCCATCTACATTGAGGTTTTTACACTTCCGTTGAATCTGGTTCAGAAGCTGTACAATAGGTGGCGTTAGGTGTACATTATTTTGAAAATTGTGTTTCCCGTTTCACCGGCGGCACAAATTTCCGCATTGTGAGTCTCCGGAAAGAAATAATTCAAGATGACAAGTGAGTGTACCCTTTTCTGTGCTTTGAAAGAAGTAGTTCCAGCTTGTAATAATCGGGTGTTCTCAACAATAGAAGCAATACTTACTTCTAAAAGCGTTTTCGAATGGTGCCAGGGCAAAAACTGCATGACGAGGGGCTAAGCCTTGGGCCACCACTGCCTGCATTCGATGTGTAGTGAAACATTTCACCGACTCTTTTGTTTTCTGTTTGCTCGTAAAAACGCAGGTAAACGATTGCTGACGCGAGAGGAAGCGCTGGAATTATATTTTAGCCTTCCTGACGACCCTACGTCGAGTGATTCCGACAGAGATACGGATGAAGACTTCGTACCCGAGCTCGCTCCGCCCGATTCAGATGAGAAAACCAGTGAAGCCGAAGCGGCGGCATCAACGAGCAAACCACAAAAGCGAAAGGCTACCTATGCAAGAAAGAGAATGAAGCAGAAGAAAGTGCCTAGAATTTGCGACGAAGCAGAAGTCGAAGAGGAGGAGGTTGGGGCATGGAATAGCAGTGAACCGGATGCTGTCATTCATGTTCCGAAAATTTGGGACCCACAATGCAGTGCAAACCTCTCGACGACGCCGTGTGAAGCTTTTGCTCTTTATTTTGACGAAGGTATCATGCAGACACTGGTGACTGAGACAAACCGCTTTGCCAAACAGAAAGGCCGACAACTTTGGAAAGAGCTTACAATTGACGAACTCCGTGCATACTGCGGCATACTTCTGCTGATGAGCACAAACCCCAGGCATCAAATGTACCTGTACTGGAGCAGTGACACTTTTTCAATTGTCCTGAAATATCAAAGGTCATGTCGTTCCGTCGTTTTCAAGCCATTATGAACTGTTTGCACCTCACCGACCTCACCACGGAAAAAAAGAAAGGTGAAGACGGGTATGACAGATTAGCAAGAGTGCGTCCTCTCATCCTTGCACTGAATGAAAGTTTCAAGAGACAATACACTCCATCAGCGCACCAAGCCATTGATGAGAGTATGATACGATTCAAAGGCCGGTCCTCACTGAAGCAGTACCTTCCCATGAAACCTATCAAGCGGGGATACAAGGTGTGGTGCAGAGCCGACTCCCAGACAGGTTACCTGATTGAATTTCAGGTGTACGAAGGCAAAGGTGCAGACCGACCTGCGAACGTAGGTCTCGGCGAGCATGTTGTGCTCTCCCTCATTGACGGAGTAGAGGCTGGCACGCAGCTATATTTCGATAACTTTTTCACGTCCACACGCCTAATGGAGGCCTTGAAAGAAAAGAACATTTTGGCCGCAGGAACGGTTCGCCCAAACCGCAAGGACTTACCTGACGAAATCAAACGGGATAACAAGCTACAGAAGCGAGAGTATATCTGGCGGGCGAAAGGGAGCATCACAGCTTATCAGTGGCGGGACACGAAAAACGTACACGTGCTGTCCAAATTTCATCACCCCAGCGACACTGAGGACATTGTTCGAAAGCTTTCCAATGGCTCATCCATATCCGTCCAGTGCCCAAAAGCAGTCTCCGACTACAATACCTGGATGGGTGGAGTCGACAAGTTTGACCAAAGACGGAACGCATACCCGGTGGATCGACGATCTAAGAAGTCATGGTACCGAATTTTTTACTTTCTGCTGGACGCAGCAATAGTAAATGCTTTTCTTCAAATGAAAGCAGTCAGTGAAATGAGCTACCTTTGGTTCTGGCTCGTCCTCGGTCGCCAGCTGATAAACGGCCAAACATTCAAAGGGTCCAGCAATCGCCCTTATCGAGTCAACAAAAAAGGTGCCAAACATGGCCAGAAAATGGTAGGGGTTGCTGATGAAGTCCGATTTCTGGGAGCTGGACATTACCCTCAGAAGATTGCAAAAAGGGGAAAGAAGGAAAAAAAAGGAGGAAAGAAAGAAGCCCGCAGCAACCTTCTGTGTTCTGTGTGCAATGTGCCCCTTTGTTCAACGTGTTTGGAGCTTTTCATGCCGGCCGAATGTAACCCAGGAGCCCCCAAGGAGCATTGGGACAAATGCGTCCCACTTTTTGAATTTCAATTTAGCTTCAGTGGGACGAATGCGTCCCAGTTTTTTTTAATAAAGTACTCATTGTTCAGCCTTGAAATTTCTTGCAAACTACTTCTGTTGGCTTGGTTAGTAAAATAAGACAACCTTTTTCTAGTTTTTTTTTAAACACATCCTGCCCTACAAAGGGTTAATGTTTATTGAGTTTGCTTACCTGCTTGTTGGTCCAGCATGACCTGGCACGCTTCTGTTTGTTGCATCATGATCTCCCGGCAGGCTTCCATTACCTGTTGCTTTACATTGCTTGGGCCAGCTGCGATTGCATTGTGAATACAATGGTTATGACATATTTATGCCACTCACAGTATAAACAGCTGTTATACAAATATTGCAAAAAACAAATGGAGCACTCACAATCCAGTTGCCAACAGTTCTAATTTTTGTGTATTCAGAAGCCTAAGCTATAGGGACCGGGCAGCTAGATGCGCAGCACCACCCCTTGGACTGAAATGTTGCAGTGGATTAGAATGTGCACTTTGTTCTGATTAAATATAACCAGGTAAACGAAGTCTATTCTAATGTGTTGTTTTTGGCGGCACTAACAGCTATGGAAACTTGCCAAGCTCTTCTAAGCAGATTCATTTATATTGGTTTCCGTCACAACAGTTTCCACACCAGCATCCATGGCACGACACCTCCATATGATTGGTTCGACGAGAGGGACAAAAGCGTTTGAGTAATGTGTGGTTGTAAAAACACTTGGGCAGTTTGCAATTCTTTTCTTTTTTCCTGCAACCGAAAGCCTTCTGCATTCTGCTTTCCAGTAGTGACAACACAAGAGCCTGGGAGCAGACGCTGCACATGCACGTCTGTCTCTCCCGTTTTATCGACAATGGGAGGAATCAAACAGCCTAAGCTACAACCACACTTAACCCACTTTGAAAAACAAAAGTGGCACCGATATGATAGACTGCCAAGTGCATTAAAAATGCACTGACAATTACTATACATGTGAAATTTGTGCACAGCACAAACTGCAGTCTTCTTGGTCAGTCTTCTTGGTCATGGTGCCTACCTGCTGCGCCTCATGAAGTGATTACGTGATCAGAACGCACGGCGGCGTGTGCTGCTCAGCCATTATCTCAAAGTGTTGCTGCACCCGGTGACAGTGTTGTTGCAAATCGTGTTTGAACCTCCAGCCCAAATGCCACGTGGTTCAATTGAGTCATAAACGGAGTAGTGTCTGGCAGGGGAGGCAGTGAGAGAGATATCATAGTAGCGCGTGCCATTTTCCCCTTAACTTTCCCCCTAACACCTTTGCCACACGCTCCAACAAGCGTCTCGTGCGAGCTCAGCATACTGCCCTCTCCTCACCCTTTTGCCACACTTTTCTCAGCCATTTTCTTTCTGCCTTAGCTCACTCGGTTACGACGGTGCCACCATTGCCGCTACAAAACGCAGTAGCAGCCACCAAAGTGCTTCCGCACTAAAATGTACGAGCAGCGAAAAAATGAACGACGACCTGTGGGAAAAAACGCCTTCATGCAAAAAAAATTCTTTGGCAATTGTACCGCAACGTGAATTGTACACCCTTGTTAAGCCATCTAGTCATTATAATTAGGGAATACTGAATAGTAACCTGTGAGCCGAATATCGGATCGAATTAGGAAACAAATATTGAGCCAAATATTGAAAATCAATTTTTTTACAGGCCTCGATATTTCATAGGTTTTTGTGCAAGAACAAGCTAGTACTTCGCATGTTTGGGAGTCCTGACGTTGTTTATCAACCCGAAGATTGCACTTTTCCAATCATTCGCAAGTCTAGTTGCTGAACCACTATGAGGTGGTAGGTAGTCCAGGAATCTGGAGCGGGCATGATACACATTTGAAGAACGGCTTGCACCATATTTGCTGTACTGCAATCGTAGGCAACAACTAGACAGTGCCTCGTAACTCCGAAGCAAGCACTTTGCAGCCATTAACAATAATGGCACGAAAGCATAGCACAACCACAATCACGGACCACAATAGGGTCCTTCTTTGGAACGACATGGGGAACATGAAGCGTGAACATCAGGTTGCAGAAGGAAAGCTCAAACTAAAGTCACCCTGCACGAGCCTGCGCTATACTCTGTGTTCTAAAGAAACAAGCAAAAAAAAATGAATAAGCATACACCAACTGCAATAAAAGAAGCCAGAACCTCTTCTGATTTTAAATAATGGAGATGCCAAAAACACAACAAAAGCGGCAGTGATTTCTTTACCAGAAGCTATCCTAACATGTGAACATCCGCTCGCAGAATTCAAAATTGTGGCCAGAGTTGATGGCGACAGCATGAAGGAAATATCTTGATGCAATCACAAATTACTCCATGCTGCAGGATGAAATTTACGGCCTCTGCAAGGTGCGCTCACCAAAAGCACAATTTGAATTAAACTTGCTGAGCAGATGGTGTAGCAGCAGTGTGTCAGCATGTGCCAACATCTCCTGCTTTCGCACGACTCGAAAAATCGAATAGTGGATATTTGATTCACCCATCAAATATTTCACGGAGGTACTAGGTATTCGATTTGTATTCGAATATTCAAGTATTTGCACACCTGTAAATATAATAGTACGAGTGTGCACAATGCTGATTTCTCTTTATCAATGATGAATGTTAGGGCCATAGCCTGCTTGAATGGGCTGTCTATGCCAGCTTTGCAGGTGCATTTAGCCTCAATGATGTTCCTGGATGCACCAAACTGCATGCAGTTAATAATAACAAATTTGAAATTTGCTTTGTGCACTGCAACAGTTACATGGAGGAATAAATTCGCACTTCCAGCTTCACATTGTAGTTTGGTGCATTCGGTGTGATCTGCCAGGCTGCGGTATGCACTTATGAATATGCGTGTACGTGTCTTTGGCACTGGCACGAATAGTACACGTGATGCACCTCGTAAAGGCTGCCTGGCATTTTCTCAACATTTCCTGATCTAAAAAACCTCTTATCATTGTGTAGGCTTTGCAATCTACACCGTAGAACAAGAGCCAGGCCCTTTTTTTTCGGCAATATTTTTTCACTTCATAAATTGGACTGCAGTTTTGCGAGCACAGTAGCAACCAAAAGAAAGTAATATAGTTAATACTCACCTAAATCATTGGGAGCACACCAGTCTTGGCGCACTGTAGGAACGAGTGGCAGCTGCTGCTGCTGCTGATCCGGACCTTGCCATGGTCCTATAAGTTTTGAAAGAAATATCTGAGTACCTTAAAGAGAGGAATTCTGTTTTTACTAACAGCCCATTCTTCAATTTTAAGGGAAAAAGGAAACTGCATTATCTAATAAAGTTAAACCTCGATGTAACGAACTTCAAACAAACTTTAATGTAACGAAACCCTCGATGTAACGAATCACGGAATTTTCTGTAACTTCAAGTGTATGCACACCATGTATTTTCACTCTCTGTGTAACAAAGTCCTGTTTGCTGGAATTTCAATGTAACGAAGTTTCGCAGAGAACTAGGAACGAAATTTAAGTTGTAGGGGTATATTTTGGGAGACGGAAGCGGCGAAATGGGGTCTTAATAAAACGTGAACGGCACCACGGGCCGCCCAATGCAGCGAGCCCCTTGCCTACAAACTGTGTGGCGTGCATACACGGCTGGTGCACTGTTTCTGTAGCTGTTGGAGCTTAACGATCTGAGAGGGCATCAGCGTGAACCGCAAAACGCGCCCCGCAAGCTACAGGCGTGCTGACGCTGACGCTGCCGCTGCCGCGGAGACCACTCGCGCGATGTGGGGAGCTGCAGCGACCGCTTCTAACCACTCGCTGAAACGCAACTCGAAGGGCACGCGAGGAAAAAAGCGGACAACGTGGGCGAAATTTTCACTGTAAAACGTCATACACGCCGCTTACGAAAGCACCCATCAAATATCCTCCGCGGCGGTAAGCCTAATCGCCTCTGGCGGGGCCGCCACTGCCGCCGTATGCGACTGCTTTGCCCTTCGTTCGAGTTCGCTCATGCTTGTTGGGTTTCATCGTTCCAGCAAGTATTTGTGAATCTTTATGAGCCTTGCACGCGCGTTTTTTTTTTCACAGCTGCGTCTGCGATTGCGCGCTGGTGCCGCCTTTTTTGTCTAGGCCAGAAAGCGACTCGCACTGCGTGCGGCAGTGGGAGGAGCCTGACCAGTTTCACCAATGGGGAGGCGCGCACACTATGGCGGGAGCTTCGAAGCGCTCGGCGATGCCGCCGGCTGTATGGCATTAAACGTCGACACATTGCGAAACTGCATTATCACACTGTGCTATAAATGTGCATGTAAAAGAATTATGTACGGGCAAACTTTGCTGACCTGCCTCGAAGTGGCCTCCATCATCCAGATTGTGATACACATGCGATTCATAGGGATCTGGCTCTGTAAAAAAATTGGCAGATGTTCCCCTCTTTAATTTCCACCAATGAATGCCCCTGTATTCAACAATGTACCAAGTGTGGTGTATGCAAAGAGATTGCGTAAAATTTATTTCGTAAAAAGCTATACCCTAAGAAATATATACAGTAATCCCTCGTTATAACGAAATCAGCGGGACGGCGAAACATTTCGTCATAAGCGGTATTTTGATATAAGCGATCACACAAGAAAAGCTTAAGTAGTTGAGATTCAATTGCACTACAAGTGCGAAGAATAAAAACCCAATGCATTCAGTAAAGCAAAACTTTACTCAGGTGCAAAAAAGGCAATGAGCTTTGCCTGCTTCATGTTTTTGCCAGGCGCAAGCAACCCCTGCTCCAATTGGACCAGCAGTGACTGGCACCCGAACGCCTCGCATACTGCTAAGCGCATGAGGAGGGGAAGGCAGTGGCCACGTTTATAGGGGGGAGGTAGGGGCGTCATAGAACGCTATGAGTTTCGTACTGGAAAGCCCCGCAAATGCCGTGGCTGGAGTCTGACGCTGTGTTTGTTGAGCTACAAAAAAAAAGATTAATGGCTCATTGTCGGTACACAATGCAATCATTAAAACTGACCAGTTTTGCACTAGGGGCCTTGTAGGATCACTGGGCAATTTTTTCCCGGAGTGTACAGCTGTGAAATTTGCAAAACAGGTTTTTTTCGGCGCCCCCTTGTCGACGGCACTGCTCATTCCGCACTTCGAGTGTCAGTGATCGCCCACCGTTGCATCCACACTATTGACCAATGTCTAGGGATAGAATTCAATCACCCTACCACGCTTTTGGACCGTTTGTCTTAAGACGGATGGCGTGAATCAAGCATGACCGGCTTGAGAAAATCTCCCGGGAAACACCAGCTTATTTTAACCTACCACGTTTACCACCCGACTCGCTGCTGGGTCGCCGCCGCTCGGCGACGCCTCTACTCGGACCTTCGCTCTAATCGTTAGGTCCTTCTCTTCATGTGCTTCGAGTAATGCGGTCTAAAATGCATGCATTTGGGTTGGGACCAGAAGAAATTTCGAATAAAGTGGTATTTCGAGTAAAGCGAGTTCGTTACAACGAGGGGTTATAGTGGGAGTGCATAAAATTGGAAAACGGTAAAAAGGAAAACAAATTACTGAAAACTTTTGAATAGCACAGAAGGAGCACATAACTTCCACATGATCTCCCAATTTATTTTTTTTCCCTACGTGGGTCTTGAAAAATGGCTGACCTCCATGGTCACACCACAGGCCAAAACTGTATAAGCTTAACCAAAACACAATTGCAACTGAAAAACAATTATTGGCATAGTTGTTATTTGATATCAGTCAGCAGAGTGGCTCTGGCCTGTGTGAGTTGGTACATAATCAGCAGGCAATCACTTTGAACTCAGATGAACACCAAAAAGACAAGAAATACATGACACACCACTGGTCGTGTATTTCCTGTCTTTCTGGTGCTTCACCATTCACCCCGACCCTAAAACTTTGCCCTTCTTTTGTGTGTGTAGACCAGTGGTATATAGTACACGCACCAAAAAACTGCCGACAAGTGAACAGTGAGGTTTCTGCGTTAGAACGGTGGTTTGGGCTAGTTGGTGCATGCTGAAATTCAAAACAGCGCAAGAAAACGGGACAAGGAAACGACGACACAAGGCGCTGACTAGCAACTGGTTGGTTTATTCCGCGGCTTGCGAAATAAACCCAAGAAAGGAAGGCGAAGTGCGAAAAAACGAAAAAAAAGGCGAAAAAACGAGAAGTGCACGAACATTGCACACAAAACATAAGATTGATACACGTGCATTGATTAAATGATAGCAACACTGATATGAGACGTGGCCAGAGGCGCGAGGCAAGGAAATGCAATCCTGAACAGTCGAGCTTTTTATGAATCCAGATAGCGGATTTCCTTACTTAGTAATTCAATAGACAGCTTACTAACACAATCGCCGCCTGCTTTGTGAAGGTGGTAGGCTTCATAGATTTCACGCTTACGCTGACCCTCATACGTTCTTGCAACACACGTGTCGTGGGACCTGGGCGAGCAGCCGTGGTCGTGACAATGTGTGGCAAGATTGCTGCCTGTACCCGTTTTTAGTGTGTTTGCATGCTCGCGGAGACGATCGTTCAAACAGCGCCCGGTCTGACCGATATAGGTCTTCCCACAAGACAAAGGAACTTCATACACAACGGATACATATGGTTTCGTTTGGCCTTTTCGTGTGGCCATTTTCAAGACCACCCTAGCTGGTCTCACGCTTACAAGGAAACTTCCTTTGGACAATGAGCTGTGGTTTTTGGACCTCCTCTTGCATTTCAGGCCAAGCCATGTTTGTTGGAGGTATGCGCCCCGCTCCAGGAAAAGCCTTTTTTCGTTCTCGTCTGCCCATTCCAAAATCGTGAAACGGAGCATTGTCTTAGCTGCTTTAAGGGGCTCCCTTAAGAAGTCTTGCCCGCATGAAGTAGAGGCCAGTTTTGATTCGCAGGTTCTCAGGCTCTTGTCGGCAGGCTTCCCACTGGCCTTGCTACGTGACTTACCTGAAGTGTTCCTAGGGCAATTTCGCAAACGCAGCGAAGCTGGATCGTTGAAGGACAGGCCGGCGAAAATCGCTGTCGTTCCCTATGTGCATGTGGTTTCGCATATGCTGAAAAAGGTAATGGGTCGCACAGGTGTAGGAGTAGTGTTTTCTGCACCAAACAAACTGGGTGGCCTTTGTAGGCGAGTGAACATAAATGAGCCAAGGGGCACCTTTTGCGAAATAGGCCACACAAAACCATTTGTAGAATGTAGGTGCTCCGTTGTGTATGAAGTTCCTTTGTCCTGTGGGAAGACCTATATCGGTCAGACCGGGCGCTGTTTGAACGATCGTCTCCGCGAGCATGCAAACACACTAAAAACGGCTACAGGCAGCAATCTTGCCACACATTGTCACGACCACGGCTGCTCGCCCAAGTCCCACGACACGTGTGTTGCAAGAACGTATGAGGGTCAGCGTGAGCGTGAAATCTATGAAGCCTACCGCCTTCACAAAGCAGGCGGCGATTGTGTTAGTAAGCCGTCTATTGAATTACTAGTAAGGAAATCCGTTATCTGGATTCATAAAAAGCTCGACTGTTCAGGATTGCATTTCCTTGCCTCGCGCCTCTGGCCACGTCTCATATCAGTGTTGCTATCATTTAATCAATGCACGTGTATCGATATTATGTTTTGTGTGCAATGTTCGTGCACTTCTCCTTTTTTTATCGTGTTTCCTTCTCGCCTTCCTCTCTTGGGTTTATTTCGCAATCCGCGCAATATACCAACCAGTTGTTAGTCAGCGCCTTGTGTCGTCGTTTGCTTGTCCCGTCTTTTAGCGCTGTTTTGAATTTCAGTGAGGTTTCACTGTACAAACAAGTGAAAACACTTTTTTTGTAATTCCTGTAGTACCACACAGCTACAGGCAGGCACAGCATGTGTGTTAGGAGTAGCAGAAATGCAAGGAAAGCCATTCAATGCAAACCTCTTGGAAAGGTCAGTTTGTTTTGAAACCAATTATTTTTTACAAGCTCACCTGTAGCTGGAAACACTGGTAGAACCGGACCTAAGTTAAGGAACAAGAGAAAGGTATTAGCAATCAAGGTAGTTTACAATGCTGATTTTTTTTAAACTGAAAGATGTATTCGGCTTTCAAAGACACATGAAGAATGCACACATTTTCAAATATGCCATAATGGCAGGTTTTAGATTATTCTGGACTCCCAACTTCAGCGATTAACAATGCCGTTATGAATTTTACAGCAGAGCCCTTAAGCGCTCGTTTATGTGTTAAACACATTAGAAGCACCCTAAGCATTGCCAGCATCGCAATCGAGCAAACAATGTATTTCCAGAGGGGTGGGTGAAAGACAGTGAACGTGGAGAGCAGGAGTCAATAAATTAATGTGATAGCCACGGACATGCATGGGGCAAAGCAGGGGAGGAGAAAAATGAACACGAAAACACAGAGCTGCAAGCATGGAGGTCCACTTTTGGTGGCTATAGGAGTCTTGAATTCACAGCGCAAACACGAAACGAGGACGATAGGGAGGGCGCTACACACAGGCACTGACTAACAACTAAAGTTTATTGCTGTGACGCCTGGCATATAAATACAGCGGAAATCAAGGCAACAAAGAAATTGACACATAACATGTGAAAATAAAATATAACAATTCCGCCACGACATCACTACCGCCACGTGCTTGCAAACCGTCTAGATAGTCGATTTCTTTTGATGATAGCGCAACAGAAGGGACGCTTACACACTTTTCTTCTCTTTTTGCTATCTTATGAGCCTCAATAATTTCCCTTGTCAGTTTATGCTTATTTCTACACAATATTGCGGTACTACTGAAGATAGGCTTGCACCCAGGGCAGTCTCTACAATGTACTCCTAGATAGCCGCTTTTGCCTTTTTCCACGTTGTAACTATGTTCCTTTAGCCTATCATTAACGCATCTCCCCGTTTGCCCGATATATTCTCTGCCACACACTAAGGGTATGCTATATACTATGTTTGTGGCACATGGGATGAACTGTCGTTGGTGCTTCTTCCTACAAGCGTCAGAACTTGGGGTATCACTGTTCACGTGTCTACATAGTCTGGAAAGTTTATCTGGAGCTGAAAAAGCAACACTTACATCGGCACGCTTGGCAATTCTTTCTAGATTATGCGACACTGTATGTATGTACGGCAATACTGCAACCTTCCCTTTCTTTTTGTTATTGCGATCATTTTTTTTGCCTAGTCTTCATTTTCTTCAACAAACCTCCGGCACCGGACGTTAATAGATATGTAGGATAACCTGCATTAATTAGGCGATTAACCTGATCCATGAAACTAAAGCGCATCATATGAACGCATGACTTAACAAGTGAATTTTTCAGGCACAGATTCGCACTTCCTCTTTTTACAAGTTTCGAATGCACAGAGTCATACGCAAGAAGCGACTTCTTGCCTCAAGGTTCGTATTTCCAACAAATGTGCTCATGATTAAAAGAAAGGTGAAGATCGAGAAAACGAATACATCCTCCAACGGTTAATTCATGGGTTACTACTAGAGGCTTCAAACAGTCATTAAAAATTGTTAGGAGTTGTTGCATCAAAGTATTAGTGCTTTGTTTGTCACATGGAAAAGAGGAACTTGTAAAAAGAGGAATTGCAAATCTGTGCCAGAAAAATTCACTTGTTAAGTCATGCGTTCACATGATGCGCTTTAGTTTCATGGATCAGATTAATTGCCTAATTAATGCAGGTTATCCTACATATCTATTAACGTCTGTGGCCGAAGGTTTGCTGAAGAAAATGAAGGCGAGGCAAACAAATGATCGGAATAACAAAAAGAAAGGGAAGGTTGCAGTATTGCCGTACATACATACAGTGTCGCATAATCTAGAAAGAATTGCCAAGCGTGCCGATGTAAGTGTTGCTTTTTCAGCTCCAGATAAACTTTCCAGACTATGTAGACACGTGAACAGTGATACCCCAAGTTCTGAGGCTTGTAGGAAGAAGCACCGACGACAGTTCTTCCCATGTGCCACAAACGTAGTATACAGCATACCCTTAGTGTGTGGCAGAGAATATATCGGGCAAACGGGGAGATGCGTTAATGATAGGCTAAAGGAACATAGTTACAACGTGGAAAAAGGCAAAAGCGGCTATCTAGGAGTACATTGTAGAGACTGTCCTGGGTGCAAGCCTATCTTCAGTAGTACCGCAATATTGTGTAGAAATAAGCATAAACTGACAAGGGAAATTATTGAGGCTCATAAGATAGCAAAAAGAGAAGAAAAGTGTGTAAGCGTCCCTTTTGTCCCGCTATCATCAAAAGAAATCGACTATCTAGACGGTTTGCAAGCACGTGGTGGTAGTGATGTCGTGGCGGAATTGTTATATTTTATTTTCGAATGTTACGTGTCGATTTATTTGTTGCCTTGATTTCTGCTGTATTTATATGCCAGACGTCACAGCAATAAACTTCAGTTGTTAGTCAGCGCCTGCGTGTCGTGCCCTCCCTTTGTGTTTGCGCTGTGAATTCAAGATTATGGAGCACCAACTCATCCAAGCATCAACTTTAACCGGCTATAGGAGGCAGTGCTGGTACCCTCCTCTTTGCATATTTTATCCAGAGAGTGCGAGAAAGAGAATATTTTTATTCACAAGCCATTTAGTGCACGATGATGGGGTCATATAAGTAGCTGACAAATAAACCAAGGCCAAAACCATCATTATGAGGACAGCATGTGCTCCACAGGGTGACTGGGAGGGGTGTGCTGTTGGGGTAACACAGTGGATGTCAGCAGCCCAGAATGCTATACGCTTCCAGAGGCTTCGTGGGTGGGGGGGTCAGGAATTTCTTGTTTTAATAGGGAATCTAAGGGGAGATTTTTAAACAGCGTGTTTAAATTTTATTTCACGATTGCCTTTAAAATCAGCAGTCAAATCTTTCAGAGTAAGCGTGGCAGTACCAAGTAATATGTTTGTCTGGCTTTAGTTACAATACATTTTCAATTGTGCCACAAACAAAATTTCATGACCAGCATCCTCCCACAATTACCAATATAGTGTAATTAGACCTTTTCGAGGCGCTGTCACACTAGGCTGATACGATGCCGGCGAGTCAGACTTGTTGGTTGACTTCCAAGTTGGCAGACCACATTGCCCCAATATGCAGACAGCAACACAAACACATCGGCCAATCGAAAGTCCACGTAGTGTTTGCTGACTGAAGACACGGTCAAAATCAATTAGCCAACCAGTCAGCCGACGGGTCGTCAGGAATTGATAGAGTAGCACCGTGACAACATGTGACTCTATTTTGTTACTTTCTACAGTTCAAAAAACTTAGCAAGGTCCAGTAAGCTCGAACAACTCCACCAGTGCACTAATGCAAACTGTGTTTTGGCTTGCGATGCTTTGGTCGTGCGCTTCTGTCAGGTCTTGACACAGGCTGTTGGCCAACAATCAGCTTTAGCATGGTGCGACATGGCCACCAACAGCTTGTTGACATGGTGTCGGCCAACTAAATCAGCTCATGGTGTGACCACACCTTAATTCTCATAAATATGCAGCACTAATTTTTGCAACTTGCATACAACTACCAGTTTTTAAGCCATGACCCTGTTTTTGTTGCTCTTGTGCCGTTAGTTCAGCTATTTGTTCATAACTAGGATAAACCTGAAAATAAAGTACAATAAAACAATGAGCCTTCTGGTTTAAAATGAGTTCTGTTGGTTGTCCTTCTATAAAAAAATGCACGTAAAATAACTTTTCTGCAATTTCTCCCAGTAAAATAATTGAACCCCAGCCTGCACTACACGAGAAGATGGCTAGCAAAGCTGCAAGGTGACAGGGCTGCTTGTTCCGTACTTTCTACATCCCGTTCCTTCTCCATGCTTGCCATCAGGCCAGCCAGTAGTGGTCAAATGATCAGCAAGTGGCTGTGCACGTGCTCATGGCATGGCCTCGAGGTTTTTGTGGTACAGGTTTTCTTTTGGCATGCTAATGGGGAGGAATACTCTTTGACCCCAAGAGGCACAAGAGCACCTGTGTAGTGCTCATTCTATTCTTGGTTTGTTTCTCTTCTTGTTTTCTTGCTTTCTGGGGAACATAACCAATAATGCTGCGTTCAACATAAAAATCCCCAAAAAATCTAGAAAACCTGCTCAGTCTGGATTGCCTTAATTAGATGGAAATAATTTGGCACCTCAGAGGAGTGTTTCCAGATCTTGCTTAGTGAAATGTGCTGAGTATACAAATAATGGAAAGGCATATCCTGAATAGAAATTATTTCTGCCCACATTACACGCAGTGATGAGGTATGGCATACTGCAGTGTAATGTGCACTGTTTCTTCTGCTAAAATGCCACTGCTGTGCTACTGAGAATACATGTGGGAGGCAGCGATGTCGCACCTCCTAAATGTTTCTTTCTCCATAACCAAAATTCATTTCACCCTTTCCCTCCTGTTCATTAAAAGCTGAAGTTCCCACCCACCTCCCCCTCCCTCCAACCATCAATTTACTCACTCCAGGCTCCCTCATCTGAAGTATGAATTGTGCCTTCAGACTGTTGCCCCAGACCCAAATGGTCCCCTTGTTTGTCATTTTCACTGCTTTTGCTGTAACACCGTACCCTCGCTCCACTCTCTTCATATCAGATATCAAATTGAGCCCTACCTCAGATAAATAGTTACGCAAATACACACCAACGAAAATCTCAGGGAAGGGCTACGAATGCTAATGGCATTCAATCGAAGGCTCTGCAATGCCAGACACATCTCTTTAGTTACGCAATGCATGGCCTACCAACGGAAGCACGTGGCTGTACTCCGGGTGGAGGCCCCCCACGGGTGTACACCCGGGACCCCCTGGGGCGCTTCCTGATGGGCTCTTCCTCGTCATCCGGTCTAGGTTCGACGTGAGCTCGGCGTCCTTCAGCTTATCGAGTGCTTGTTGTAGAGTACCTGTACAGACAAAAACTGGGCCCTTATACGGAAAGTGGTGAGTTATTAGACTTTTGTTGTCAGCAGTTGCACACGAATTTTCTTACACACCGCATTGCCTACCTTCCTTCTAGCATCCCCCTTTGTATAAATAATGGTTTTCCTAGTTAGATGCTTTCAAAGGCAATAAAATTCAAGTGACAAAAATGTATTACCACCAATCCTCTATACAGGTCAATCGCCTAACTTTAAGTGGAAAAAATATGACAAAAAACACCTTACAGAAAATGTTGCCAAAATCTTTTTTCTGGTCCTCATTCACCACTCGAATTCTCATCTAATGACGTCACCCATCAGAGCTGCCACACTTTCCCCGTAGGTAAGTTCTTTTCATAGTACTCGGTAAGTTATACTCAGTACTTGGCAGTGCTCCGTAACCTGTAGGTTATTTTCATAGTACTCAGCCCATGAACCCAGGTACTCTGCAGCAGATATCCTCAGATTTTACTGCTACCTTATCCTGCAACCTTGCGTGTACTTCATAACATCCGTGAAGCTACCTATTTCTTCTGTGGGTGGCTCCATGGCAACTTCAACGTCCAGTTGCTCCACCATCAAGCACTTTTATTAGGCACACTAAAATGGCACTAGGCCACTGTACTGCCCTTTGCTTTGATAAACTCTCGTCACTTGCATGCCGGATGCAGCAGTGAACTGCTATGAATTTCTAACAGTCGCCACAGGGTGTTGACACACTACAAAACATGAAACAAGAATTAAGCACACCAACAAGACAATTATAGAGAACACATAACAAAAATCAACCCGCATAATATAGGTAGCTTTGTAGTGCAGCAGCAGACAGAGGTGATGGTAGATAGTAGGACCATAAGATCCATACTTATATCATCATGATCATCATCACCAGCCTATCTACACCCACTGCAGGGCAAAGGCCTCTCCCATTAATCTCCAATTACCCCGGTCCTGTGCTAACTGCGACCAATTTATCTCCACAAACTTATTGATCTCATCTGCCCCTCTAACTTTCTGCCACCCCCTTCGACGCTTGCCTTTTCTAGGGATCCACTCTGTTACCCTTAATAACCAACGGTTATCTTGCCTTCGCATTACATGCCCCGCCCACATTCACTTCCTAATTTCTACTACTTAATATGTCGTTCACACGTATTTGTTCCCTGACCCACTCCGCTTTCTTCTTGTCCCTTAATGTTACACCTATCATCTTCCGCTCCATTCCCCACTGAGTCGTTCTCAATTGAAGTTGAACCCTCGTAGTGAGCCTCCAAGTTTCTGCCCCGTAGGTGAGTACCGGTAAGATGCAGCTGTCATGCACTTTCTTCTTCAGGCACAATGGCAGTCTGCTATTTATTATCTGAGAATGCCTGCCGAATGCACTCCACCCCATTCTTATCCTTGTAATTATCTCTGCCTCATGGTTGGGACCCCGGGTCACAACTTTGCCTAAGTAGATATATTCGCTTACGACTTCCACTGCCTCGCCACCTATCTCAAACCGCTGTGCTGTTCCGAGGTTATTAATCATTACTTTAGTTTTCTGCATATTAACTCTCAGGCCCAGGGTTCTACTCTGCTCGTCCAGTGCGGAAAGCATGCTTTGCAATTCGTCCCCCGGGTTACTTAGCAAGGCAACGTCCAAATCTGAGGTTAGTGAGGTATTCTCCATTAACCCTCACACCCAGCTGTTCCCAATCTAACGTTCTGAATACTTCTTGTAAACATACTGTGAATAACATGGGGGAGATTGTGTCTCCTTGTCTGACGCCCTTCCTTATAGGTATGAATACGCCAATTAACCCGTACTTAAGCTAAGGTCCTTGTGAGCCACCTTTCAGCGCAAGCATGCCATCATGTACAGTGACGTGTTCTAAATTTACTTGCCATGCCTCATTAAGAAGCTTAAATGTCGTATGTGGCTGCAATAAACCCCTACATTGCTTTTTTAAGGCTGTCTGAAGTCATTCTGATAATACAAAGGCATAGCTCTTAAAAGATATACATTTTTTCAGAAAATTTTTAAGAGCTTCTTGGGAGGCCAACAAGAAAAAAAGTGTTGCCTTTAAGCTTGTTGATTTTAGAGTCAGTAGAAAAGCTATTATGCAACCGAGTCGAAGTAAGAAAAGAACGTATGACATCCCTCGTGGCAGCGCGAAACTTGAGTGGCCGTTTTCCGTGTAGCACATATTAGGTAGTATCTGAGCAGGATGCTTGTGCTCTAATGGTTGAAAGACTGAAATTTACTTTATGCCAATGACCGCCATTTACCCGAGGGGCAACTTTCTTATGCATTCTGGGACAATGGGGGGAAACACGGTTTACATATACGATGCTTACCCCCCGTGGAAGCTCACAACTTAAAGCATCCTGCTGGGAAAAAGAGCTTCAGTTTGTCCCTTGCCTCAGCGGATTTCTTTCAAAAAGCAAAAACAAAAATGCACACGCAATGAGATTTCACGGCAGGTTGAATCTTTTCAGTTGGTCTAAATTTATAGTACTCTGCATGCAACATGCCTCATTGCCCATGGGCAACCTCGGTGCATAAAACCCCAGAATTTGGGGGTATTATTTCCCTCAGAGCAAGTATAATGCAAGCCACCTGCATCTACATTAGGGTTATTCACGTGTATAAAATTGTCCCTCCTTGGTTGTGCTGTGATATCATTTTAAATATTACGTAAAAAAAGAAAAATGTAACTTACTGTACGAGTGCAATATTTTCACATCGTGCTGAACCCAGTGCCTTGTAATTGGCTCACGTCTTCGCATGGCTTGGATGACTTGTTGCTTGGATGAAAAAGGTGGCCAAAAAGCAGTGATCCCGGTTTCATTCCTTTGTAACCACCACTCTGGCACAGCATACGTGCTCTTGTCCTTCAAAAATTCGACTACATGGAATCTGTGGAATAAAATTTATTTGGGTTAGGCTTTTTACTGTGACCTGCATTTCAAAACCCCATGAGAACAAATGTACTTGTAGGCGTGTATTTTTTGTTTTTTTCAATTTTTTTTCATGCACGTGCTGGTGAATAACCTAAAAGTGAACTCCATTGTTTTGTAACCTTTGTACTTCGCAATAAAAAAATTTGAAATGCATAAGCAGTGACGGGACGTTCACAGTGGCTGCAGTTTTTCCCAACTTTGTGGCTTTATGCCTGGAAAGATGCATGAGACTTGTCTAAATATTGAAAGGTACTGCGGTCGAATGGTAACAAACACACACGAAATCTCGCATCCTGAAATGAATTAACAATTCCTTAAAATACTGAAAACGATCCACACACTATATCAGAGCTTTTTGATGCCCCCTCAGTACCTGAAAAGTGACCAACATCAGGGTGATAGGTAATGTCAGCATGGTATTTTTATATGTCCCAGCAAAAGAGTGCTGATCTAGAAAAATTAATGAATAGAAAAAATGATTAGCTTTAATGCGTACAGAAAAACATCAACATAAAAAAGACGTGTCTCGGTTTTCTTCAAATACCGAAAAAAAAGGCTCCTAGGGGCTGTGAAGGCAAAATACAAGTTGGGTTCATTGAAAAGACTGTTTTATTCTGATAACAGCGATACCAATTTCATCACAAAATTCAAACAAATGATGTACATATTAAAGAAAGCAGAAGAAACAGTCGGAACTGCCCAATTCCTTTCTCACCACGCCGCTATAATATCATAACATTGCGTGTGTAATCAAGGGTAGCCTACCAAAGCCACTGCTAAGATACATAATGGGGCGCTCGTAGTGGAGTGTCTGGTTCTGTTTGATCCTGTCACTTTCATGCTAACGTGCAATTAACACAGTGATAACTGTTTGTACAGCTGACCTCCATTGCGTCACACCTGCCCTTTAAACACTGTTGCATGAAATTGGAGTTTACTGACATTTCTTGCCTCCCCCCGCCCCCCCTTAATGGTGGCTCAGTGGCTAAGGTGCTGTGTTGCTATGCTGCTGAGGCCAAGGACCCGGGTTCGATTCCCTGCTGCGAGCCGCTTTTCTTGTAAGGCGAAAAGCGAAAACTCCCGTGTGTTTGATATTTCCGTGCCATTTAAAGGTCCCCAGGTGGTCACAACTAATCCGAAGCCCTTTAATACGGCGCGCATCATCGCCTGCGTTGCATCGGCGCGTTAAGCCTCATTATCAATTACCCATTTGCTGCGTTTTTCTTTTTGTTGCAAAGCATCTTTCGAGGCTGGAATGGCGCTGAAAGAATTAGAAAGAGCTATGGTTCTTATGAATGAACAATGTACATTGTATTTTGTCTTCACGGCCTTTTTGAAAAAGCCTAACAATAGAACTGCAGAAAAACTATATTCTGTTCAGTTAAAAGACCCACTGAAAACCGTAATGCATACATGAGACCTAATTATCATTTTAACCTTACGTGGTGCGGATGTGAGAAATGCGTGTTTTCCTTCATTCATCACCATCATCATCATCATTTATTATACTTTTATGGGCCCCTTGCGCGGTTATTACATAAGGGGGGAGAAAGTACAGAAATTCCACAGCAGGTGATGGTCGATGGTACAGGCGCAGAAGTCGAGGCAGATTCATAACGAAATGGCAGCAACACAGCAAATATATATACATATGTACCTAAAGGAACTGTAACAATAAAAATAAGGAGCGATGACCCCTTTCAAAATAATTGATATGAGCCATTGATTGGCCACATGAACCAATTCAATCCCACACATGTCCCCACCCGCGGTCACGTCACCCAGCACTCACTCTCATGCACTCATAGACATAGAGTCACTGACCGCGCGGAGTGGTCAAACCATTTCGCCAGGCGGGCGGCACATACACAAGGCCACAGCCGAACGCCTAGCGCAGTCCTGGCGCGGACAACATCCCAGTGTCCTCGCCTCGACGCCCCGCAGTTGTCCGCGCACGCTCGCCGGCACAACGAGGGAGTCGTTGCTAATCCCCTGAGGAACGCCGCCGAACCCGAGCATGCGAGTACAGAAGGTAAACACGCACAGAGCGCAGCAGCTTGTTAGGGACAGCTGCATTCTTTGTTTCCTCTTTGCCCTCGCATGCTAGGACTCCTGAACGAAGGAAAACACGTATTTCTCACACTAGTACCATGGTTTCGTAATTAGCGTAGCAAGGCAGACGGTGCGAAAAGAACTGCAAATACTCACGGCTTGGCCATCGGGAACTGCAACGTTTCCTAGGATGTCGAGGCCGCAACACCTTCCCTTCACAGTTGCACAATGGAGGTGGCCGCTGCCAAAATGGACACTCCCGCGCTCCCGCCAACGACAGCCCGCGCAGGGATCATGAGTCATAACATGTACAGTTATTCAGTTCGACTCCTCCTTATCAGCCGGGCTCCGCTGGTTCACCACAGGTGAGAGGGCGCTTTAATAGGTGGTAGCGTAAAGCATATCTGTCCGTCTACTGCCAGTGAAAGGGCGCTTAGATCGACAATTGCATATAGCACCTAAAATAAGTAAGTACTGCCACTGCTGTCCGTGGTGCAGCCAAATAAACTAAAGGGTGTTGTCAGCGCACAATGGATCTTGACAATACGTTCCTTTATTTGTTTGCTTGCCAGGTTCTGCGCGATAATTACGGTTTTTTTCGAGGATTTATTCTTTTGGGGGATACCTAAGCTTTAAAATACCTGTTACTCATATCACACAAAATTGCGTACTGGCGGGTCTGCTCACAAGTGGATTGCAGATGACTCAAGTAATTGATGAGGGGAAGATTGGGATAGAGATAGAAGAAGCTGAAATGTATCTGCGTAAGTTCGAGCTCTAATTCCTTGCTTTTTGATTGATTCGTTCTCACGAGGGCTACTGGGTTTCGGTGTTTTCTACACCCTGAGGTTAAGAACGGTACAATTTTCATCTCCGGATTTTAAACATACCATTTTTGAACGCTCACGTTGTTGAAACACGAAAATACCAGGTCTCAATGTAAGGCATGATTGCAGAACTCGTGTGTAGGTAGTCCGCATACGTAGACCAAGTAGTCGCTTCACACTGCGAAGGCTCTAACCTGGAAGCAACTAATCATTTTTTTTCACTTTCTGCGATATAGAAGCTATCACTTTTCATCTCTGTCTTCAAGTTTTAACCGCTCTCATTGCCTACATCACGGGGCACATGCAAGAGTATCCACCGCCCTTTATTACACTTGCTTAGGGGAATCAACCCACAATGTGTTCTCAGCGCGATGTCAAATAAAATTCTGGTAACCTCAAAACAACTTATCGAATGAGCAAGAATTATAACAGCCACATCATTCTATGTATTATAAAAATTGCGCTAAAGGAAAGGACTACAGTCTTACCGCCCGGCACGAGCGATAGCTGATCGAGTTACCAAAAATGGAACTCGGTAGTAAGATATTGTTTAGTTTATTTCTTTACAAGCAGCCCCACTATAAGCGTCCAAGACTCGCGTAGACATGTGAATGTTAATACAGACACACAAAATATTAAATGGGAGCCAGCAGTGGGAAAACGGCGAACGCGTTAGGTACGTTAAAGTAAAAACGGCCGCTAACTGCAGTCACTTTTGCTTACATTTATTGTTTCCTAATCCTGCATATGGAACTGGCACACACCTGGGGAAAAAGTGGCCTATAGTGGCCGTAACAACTTGGTGGTGGCGATGTCATCGTCGGCGCGTTTAAGCCTCGCCATGGATTCTTTCCCGATTTTTAGTGTCTGAAGCCATCGTCTAACACCGTGAATTGCGATCATTTCTGCAAACTCGATCGGCTGTCCAGAACCCAACTGCAGGGCAAACGTACAATAAGCCCATGTGCGTCCTATGCACGTGACAAGGCCCACGGAGCCGCCAATAGAAAAACCACTGCTTCATGGTTGTTTGGCTGTCTTTTAACTGTGGGGGGTGTTTTTGCTGTTCAGCCCGCCTTCCATTGAGAGCTGTGACAAGAACGGAGACAGATCATAGATAGATAGATAGATTCTATATATATAAATATGAGAGAGAGAGAGAGAGAGAGAGAGAGAGAGAGAGAGAGAACTTTATTACACATATAATGTGAGCGTGGCTCCTCAATCCAGGAGCAAACTGTTCAGAAGCAGGAGCCGTTCCTCAGGTCGACAGCTGGATAGCAGTTTAAAGGGAGACCCATTAAACTGTGCATGGGGCCGATGGGGTTTATTTCCTTGCCCGTTGCAGGTGTTCTTTCAGAGCTTGGATAATTTAAGCTGGGGTGAGGGAACTATAGTATCTGCACTCAATAGGATCGAGCCTGTCGCGAGCGAGGTCCTCTAGCGCATTGATGTTAGCGTCCGACTAATTAGAAGTTTCCTGTAGGAAGCGCTTATAATGCCAGGTTTGTTGAGTATTTCCAGCTTGGCTAGAACTGAGTACTGTTAGCAAAAGGAAATAAATGGTGTACAGCACCCATGACTAAAGAAAGCTTCGGGGTAAACAAACACTTTCAGTAGAACGTATACAGTCCCAATTAAATCTCGCGCTTCGCGCGATGACCTACATCAGCCGCAAGCACGACTTTAATCACCGAACAACGTTACTACCGACACATACATATGCTTTCGCACTCATTACATGATTGCGTATCTGGCTTGACGTTATTGTAGGACATGCTGACAAATTTCTTTTCGCACATTTTTAACGCTGTGCAGTGCCAGTGCTGTTGCACGGCTTTCGGGATTCGACATTCTGAAGTCAGGCACAGTGTACCTTTCATTCAAAGGCCGCGGAACAACCGCGGCCGTGGTATACGCAACTGCCAACAAACAAAAACCATTGCGAAAATGTTTCAACACAGCACAATACTAAGAAACAAAATAATCAGTGAAAGGCTTAAAAAGAACTTATTGTCATGGGGAAATGCGAATCGTTGACGTCACTTTGCGACCGAAACCGAAAGTAGCAAGTAGCAAAAGCGCCGACAGCATCAGTTTGTTTACATCCGGCGTGTTGCAATGGCGGCCGGCCCGTTCTTTCAAACTGACGTTGCCCTGCAATGAGAGCTTGCTTCTGGGCTAGTTTGTACATTACTACTGCGCTAACTTGACACTGACGAAGACGAAGGACGGCGCAACACAAGATGCACAGACACGAAAGCGCAACTTGCGCGTAGTTGCGTTTTCGTATGTGTACATCTTGTGTAATGTCTATGTAGCGCAGTGTTTTATAAGTAGTTGCCCTGCACCGCAGTTTGTAGTCAGCGTGTCTATGTGGTCAACTCAAAGGACAGTGTGGAAATCTTCAGTACGTAAAAACGTGTTTCGTCGTAGAAGCAAGCAATTTTCGTGGATATGAAAATGAATGGCGAGTGATAGATCGATTTGCCAGCTGTTTTGTGCCTATCGGTTCTACGGAGACAGAACCTTCTGCGTTGATGAAGAGAAACAACCAGTGTGTAGTAGTAGGAGTGCTACGCTGTGAATGTAAGCGTGAGTATTGTTGCTGCAATAATATGTTGAAAAGAGTCGGCTTCATGTCGTTATTTTCGGCTCATCCTCTGCTACATTCATATATCTGGGTAATTTAGTAGCATATATGGGCTGTACATTTATTTGTACCAGTTCTTGGGGCGCTGGCGTAATATGTTTTTAATCTCTGAGAGCAAGTATTTGTTGGAAGCTCGAACGAGTCGCATCAACGCTGTTCTAAATAGGCGACGCCCGCTATCCCTCTCTCTCCGTCACGAAAGCGTGTTTTGTTTGTGTTTGCATTTTTTGCATTTCAACGTCACGAAGGGTAACCAATCAGGATGTATTTCTTTGGCGCCTTTTTTTTTTGAGGCATTGTGGTAATAGCGTGCGCAAATTTCAGTCAACGGTAAGCATTTTCCACTCAGTTTTCTTGGCTGTGTGCTTCGTTATCGCGTGGTTGCGGCAACAGGTAGAGTCGGGAAACAAATCGTCGCTCCGGCTGGCATCACTTCTTTATCTGTGGCATAACCGTCAACATCCGCGAGTTTCTCTGCCAGCTGCGATGTTGCGAGCCGCCGCTGATCGCAACGCAAGGCGGCGGGAACTTCGGTGGGTCAAAGCTCGCGCCGCAAGTCAGCTAAGAGATGTTCAAGTACCCTACTTCAGATACAAGCCTACCCTTAGCTCTGACTGCGATGATCCTGGGAGCCACAGCCGCCGGGAGGAAGTTTGCTCTCCATCATCGTGGGTTTTGTCTGAAGGTGATTGCTCTGACGAAGGACATGGGGACACTTCTGAGGACGATGGCACTTTTGAAGAGCAAGCTAGTTCATCTGTCGCTTCCGAGACCAGTCTATTAGACAAGCTACATGATTGGGCTGGCTCCCACAACATTTCTCATGCCGCCCTGAACGACTTGCTGCGCATTCTTAAAGAGCTGAAACCGGACCTCCCCTGTGATGCCAGAACGCTGTTAGCGACACCAAGGGAATCTCCTATTCGCCGCCTTTCGAATGGAGAATATGTCCACTTTGGACTGAAGGCAGGACTTGCCAAATGCCTGTCTTCGGGTTTGCGTGTGGCTGACGTGCAACAGCTTCACGTAACTTTGAACATCGATGGCCTGCCACTGTTCAAGAACTCTAGCCGCTATCTGTGGCCAATACTGGCAATGGTCGAAGAAACCAAAGATCGTGGACCTTTCCCCATTGGAATTTTCTGTGGTGTAAAGAAGCCTGCCAGCCTGGATGACTACCTCGATGAGTTCATGAAAGAAATGTGTGAAGTTCAACGAGAGGGTGTTGTGTGCTCTGGAAAGCGGTGCCAAGTGATTATACGGGCTGTAATGTGCGATTACCCTGCAAGGGTATTTGTGCAGTGTGCCAAGGGTCACACGTCGTACTACGGGTGTGACAAGTGCACTCAGACAGGAAAGTGGCTGGGCAGAATGACTTTTCCCGATTCGAACGCACCTCTCCGGACTGATGCATCATTCAATGCACAACTGCAAGAGGAGCATCACATTGGAGTTTCTCCAATGCAGCAGCTTGGTTTGAAAATGGTCACGCAGTTTCCGATAGATTACATGCACCTGGTGCTGCTTGGTGTCGTTCGAAAGTTTGTGAAGTACTGGGCTGAGGGGCCGTACACTGTCCGCCGATCAGATGCCCAGCTGACTGTTATCAACGAAAGGATCTCTTTGCTGCACCCGTATACGCCTTGCGATTTCAGCAGAAAGCTTCGGCCAATGAAAGATGGGGAGAGGTGGAAGGCAACGGAAGCCAGGCTGTTTTTGCTTTACATCTGCCCCTGCGTGCTAAAGGGAATGCTTACTGAGGAATCTTATGAGCACTTCCTAGTCCTCCATGTCGCGATCCGAATCTTGTGTGCAAAAGACTCCCCCAACAACCTGGTTTCGTATGCTGAAGAACTGCTTAAGTTCTTCGTGGAAAAGGCGCGATCAGAGAAACTTTATGGTGAGACTGTTTCGGTGTACAATGTGCACGGACTTATTCATCTCGCACAAGATGCTCGAACATTTGGTCCTTTGGACTGCTTCTCAGGCTTCCGATTTGAAAACTATCTGGGAAGCTTGAAAAGGGCTGTCCGCTCTGGGAACAGGCCATTGGCTCAAGTTTTCAAGCGAATAATGGAGAAGAATTCTGTAACCAGCGAAGCAGAGAATGTACGGTCAATTTCTCACGAACACATTCGAGGCCCCATGCCAGCAGGGGTCAATAATGCAAGGCAGTTTGGAGAAGTAGTGTACAATGGGTGCACCTTGAAGACAACTGAACCGGACAATTGCATCCTTCTCCACACTGGCAAGTTTGCGATTGTTGAGAACATACTGAGCTGTGACGGGAAAGTGTGCATTGTGGGGAAGCGTTTTCGCTCCGTGGAAGACCTATACACTTATCCATGCAGGTCAAGTTTGCTTGATGTGGCAATGGTGAGCCGACTGTCCCTCAACAATTTTGTCTGCGAACTTGACGACATCAAGGCCAAGTGCTGTCTCTTCCCAAGTGGTAATGCCTACGCCTGCTTCCCAATCCTTCATTCTAGAAACTCGTGAACTGAAGTGACAAATTCATTTTTGTGTTTTAGGTTCCAAAGGTCACCTGGGCTGCGAGGCATAGTAATTTGAACCACTTTTAGATCTTTAATTAAGCTGATTGATGAGGAGGTTTAATGAGCAGACGCTTCACAGGTGATGAGGCGCACCGTAGTGGAGGGCTCCAAATTAGTTTTGACCACCTGGGGTCTTAAACATGCACCGAAAGCTCGAATCTACAGGCATTTTCGCTTTTTGCCTCCGTCAGACAAGTGGCCACTGCAGCCAAGAATAGAACCCACATTTTTGGGCTCAGCAGCACAACGCCATAGCCACTGGGCCACTGTGGCGGGTGATCTTTAATTAAGCTGAAATATTGAACAGAAGTGGAGCCTAGATAATAATAATAAAAGGTGCAACAGCAGGGATTCCAATCTGCAACCTTGAGCCCAGCTTTGGGCTAGTGAAACGACGTTAATTGCTTTTGTACTTGGGTTTTAGTTGCAATATGGGCACGGTAGTCTATTTCAGTAAGCTGTTGTGACAGGAAGTTTGGCTGTATACCAATGGCACCAACAAAAGCAAAGCCTCAATTACAAAAACTGAGGCATTCAATCCATTCAGTGTACGGTTCTCAAAAATGTTGTTTTCAGGACACTAGATGTCTGTTGAGGTTGGAGCGTTTCAGGGAGTGGACTTGTGTGATTTTCGGCTTGATGAAACAAGGTTTAAAGGTCCAGACCAGTACATTGCTGTGCATCATGTGGTACCATGAACAGCAGCTTGAGCGAGCATTTGATAACATTGAGTTTTTGCTTGATTTGCAACAGTGAGAACTTGGAAATGTTTAGATTAAAAGATGAAAAAAAAATTGTTTTGAAAGAGAATGAAAAGAAACGCCCGAGCTGAAACCGCATAGCGGTCAACGTTAGTCATGCATTGCCAATCCCAGCTTTGAAGGGGTGCAGTAGACTGTGCCATCAACAGCCCTCCATTCGGGGTCTGCTCACTGCTGATAAACAAAGCCAGCAAGCATTGTTTGCTTACAGGTAAACTACACGCACCGCTACATGAGGGCAAGTTTAGAGTTTTTTGGGCTTTTAGACGGTGACAAGAATTTTTGCGACTTTCTTTTTCTCATCTATCTCCTTTCACACATAAGTCATAGCTATGAGAAGCACCTCTCATTGGGCAAGTGAATGCCTTGCCTACACTATTGAGTGTGAAAAGTCAGTTTGTTTTTTGAGGTAAACAGACTGCACTAAACATGTTTGTTTTAATTGTGCGACTGCTTGATGGTGCACATGGGGATTGTGTCAATCAGTTTGTTGGAGAGATATGGTGCTAGAGTACTTCTGCCTTGGAAGATTTTTAAAGGGCCATAAACAGCGAGTAAAACTTTAATTTCAAAGAAGTCATCTTTGACACCACACTCAAGTTGATTCCTTCTCCAAAGGATGTGTCCTTTACCGAATAAGGCAGGCAGTAATACTAAAAAACTCCCAAGTCTTGCGCTGCATGGCACCAGCAGTGTTTAGCGTTAACACATGACACTGAAAACACAATTTAGCAATAATTGCACACTTGCATTTAAGTGATAAGCTCAAAAGGAAGGCGATGTCACTGCTGCAGTTGCCTAGTCATGTTTTTTGTCAGTGGCTTTGGTCTATGGCTGCCAAGTGTCAAAAGAAATCTTCGCAGTGTAATAAGTCCCAACAAGGGCGTGGTAAGTTGCCACTACTTCACCTGTATTCTTTAATGTCTTGATGATTTGTTAAGAGTTTGCATTAATGTCATATTGGTCAATACAGCCTTATGATTAAACAAAATTTATATTTGGTCTGCATGGGCTCTTTAAGGGATAGTGTGATGGCAAGCCACCTGCTCGTAATGTGGATGGTTTGTGATGGACTAGACAAAAAGTCACATTGGGCATGTTTTTTGTATTGTGCTTGTGTACACGTTTTTGAAGTGATGAATTTGTGTAAATAAATTCAACATTCATTGATTGTCTAGGACAGTGTGACCATCTTTTCCCTCTTGATGTTAGCCCAATGCACACATTTTTTTCAGCTTTCGTACACCAAACAGCACGCTACGTGTCTGAGAGGTCAGGTTTGCTTATTTTAAATGTGGCTTTGGCTGCTTGTCCCTCCTTCTGTTACCCATCAGTATCACCATTTAGTCAAACTTCCCACTTCTTCCACCTTTGCCACCCTGCACTCGCTCCAGGCTCGATTCCATAATGCTCACAAGCGATTGTGGGTGTCGCAAGAACCGTCAAGGCACAAGCAGCATGCATGCCGCGCTTTTACATGTCGGCGCTGTTGCTATGGGGCCAGCATTGCGAGGGCAGCTCGCTCCATGCACTATCTGCACCCTGTTGTTCTGTGCTCCCCTATGCTCACTCTGCTGACAGGGCAATGCAGAAATAAAAACAGCACTCTGTGAAAATTGTGCAATGTTGCTCATCAACTGCTAATACAATAATAATAGTAATGACTTGAACGGGAATGATACAAGACAAGCACTGTACATGTGGTTGGTAGCTGCAGTACTTAGATAATTGTCTTAAATTCTAGATTATGTTTCGTGCTTTTGAAATGGGAAATTAGCAAGTTTACAGCTTATGCCAAGACTGCTGCATGTGTTACTCTTGTCAGCAGTTGCACGCTGCTTGACTAGATGAAAACCTACGTAATTTTGAATTTTGTTTCCGTCAAATGTGCTACATACATTATGAAAATGCTAAATGTGTTCAAGCTGACTTTTTCATTTGCCATTTACTGGTTTGCAAGGCAGTCGGGTACATTTGTTGTGTGTCGGCTTTCTTTCTGAGCTCCTGTGGTACACAGCCTCATTAGAGTACCATTTCGAACAAGCCTAGCTCCGGTTTCTTGGAAGCCAGCTTTCGTGCTGGACAGCTTTTGCCAGAATGATCCGAAGCTTGGCGCACATCAGAAAGAGACAGCAGCAGACTGGTAATCTTGATAAAGCTCAAGCAGCGTAGTTGCAAACCAACTACCACCCACCACACAGCAAGCAGCCCGTGTCAGCTTGATCTGGGAATGTCACTAAACAAACTAGATGTGGCCGCAGGCAATGTGTTGTGACATTAACAGTATGACATAGTGGAAAAAGGACTTAGACCAGCAGGAACTGCTTCACTGGCTGTGTGGTGCGGTTGGATGGAGCTAAATTTTGAGATTTATACGAAGGAGTGTAAAAAGTTTATGTCCGCACCATTCATTGCGTTAAGCAACAGCATGGTGAACATATGCAATTTTTACTCAGTATTGCGAACACGATAAAATTTCTGGAGCTGCCCTTTAGAGTTGACTGACACTGAAGTGCCAATTTATGACATAGCAGTGATGTCACTTGAGGATGAAACAACAAGCCATAGAGAGATGTAAATGATGAAAAAAGTGCCTCTAAACAAAGTTACAGTCAATATTTTGATGGTTCGGGTGCCGCTAAGGGACAAGGATTGTGAAGATGGGACACAATTGTGCACTTGTGTTGCATCTTCACCACCCCGTTAACATTAAACATTAAATTCCAACTACCTTAGCCGAATCGATCAGGTTATGAAATGTGCAAGTAGAAAGGAATTCATAATAAGGTTGGATATGCGCACTTGAAGAGGTTTTTAGTCAATTGGTGCAGTTAGTGATGGGTGCAAAATATATAAGTAAAATACAAAAACATTGTGCATGTAAATTTCATGAATTTTTGACATTTGAGAATCAGCAGAAGTTAGGCGTAAAAGGTTGAAGGTTTTAGTTTTCCTTTTAAAAGTCACTTTAGTCACACTTGGCTTTCACAGTCTTATCTATACTAGGATAGCCATGTTGGTGACAAATGCAGGCACCGTTGAAACCGTGCTAAGTCGGGCTCCACCAAAACGCGAAAATTTCCCTCGGTCTGTCACCTACGGACCCGGCCACCTGAATCAGCCCGTGAATGTCACACGGTGAACCGGCATGCTCTAGTATGGGAACCTGGCCCATTTGTCATTGGTGGGCCAGCAAATGGTGGCCATCAAGCAGTAACCTGACTTAAAAAATCTGCACTGACCGACTGGTCACTGACTGGTTACTATGTGGTGACCTGTGACTTTGTCATTTGTGGGTGGTGTGACGCTCAGGTGAATCACTTGATGGGGCAGCGAGAGAGAAGCATAGTAATATGGAGAGAGGGGAAGAGAGGAGTTTAGCGGGATAGGAGGAGGAAAAATGAAATGGACGAGGGAAATGAGAAAATGCAGCAGGAGGAAATTGGTGATAGAGGACACGGAGTGCGGTAGCAGAAATAGCAGGAGCTCTAGATTACACACGATAGCGAGGGAAATAAAAGGGGGAGTGTGAGTGCAGCGTAATGGAAAAGGAAAGCACTAAAAGTGGGATGAAAAGTGTTGTGAGGGGTGTACGAGGGGAAGGGCAGTGGGAAGAGCTGGAATGTTAAGGTGAAGGTTGGGTGGAAATTTGGGTAAAGTTGAAATACGAGGGCGAGCAAGAGAGAAAAAATCGATGGTGGAGAGAAATGGGAAGAGAAAATGGGTGAGGGAGAAAGAGTGAATAAAAGGAGGCGATATTGTTGAATGCGAGGCGAAGGGGATGTGGAAGGGAGGTACGGCAGATCGATGGGGTAGTGAAAACTGTGATGTGGAGAGGGAAAATGCGAGAACAGGAGAGGGAAGTACGAGGCGAGGTGAACCCGTTGGCATGGCACATTCTTGTGGCGATAAATGTATTAGGATGGCCTAAAAGGTCAACTGGTGATGTCCAATAAGGCCTTGCACCTTGCCGGTTCACCTGCTACCACTCATTGCTGTGTTACAAATGAAGGTCGTTCATTAAAGTGTAGAAACACCTAGCAGATAAAAATGCGTCTGCATCGCTCGGCCACAGCGGCCTTTTCGTCACTGAAGGAAAAACCCGACGTACTATCGGCGTCAAATGAAACACGAACACGAAAATATGAACCAGACCGTGCAAAATTGAAAAATACTGTTTGTAGACTTCATATAATGGCACGCTATTGGTATATTTTGAAATCCACTTTTCCCATGCCATGTTTGTCTTTCCTAGCAAAAATCATCAATATACAAAACCAATAGCTTATTGGGTTATTGACACCAATAGCTAATGGTGTATCAGTCTATAGGTGTATTGGTATATTGGCCTAGTCCTATAGGTCTATTGGTACCTATTGGTGTATTGGTCTAGTCCTATAGGTGTATTGGTCTAGTCCTGTAGGTGTATTGGTATCATGAGCCCACTGCAGCACCAGTTGAAATATGGCCAAATGCATGCCAAGGCCTTTAGTTCATTGCATTCATTTGGCCATGTCAGCAAGTTTCTAAACACAATGTGGTCCCACTATCCTTCACATACCACAAAGCTGTAAGTGCTGGTTGACTGCAGTTTTATGGCCCAACTATGTTCCACAGGCTGTCGAATTTTCGGTGCATATATTCCTCGAGTCAGAGCTGCAAGACCTGCAAAAACAGTATGACAATAATTAGGAACTTTCGCAATAATTGCACATTTTTATATGCGAGTCTAGCATTTCGTCCAAGCGAAACAAACCACTGTTCGGCAGCACGCTGCTAGACCCCAACGAACTACGGTACGTTAGTACGCCGATGTGGACGGAACGCTGCGAAAGCTAGACATTCCGTTTCGATTCCATCTGCATGAAACAGTACCCGCGGAACTTCGTTTCATCAGTACGAAACGCTATATGCATAGTCGTTAACCGGAACACAAAGTCTTGCATGTATTTGTACTCAGTTCGGCAAGGTCCTCGGAGGCGTTGCCAAATCACCCCCCTACCCGGCTGGGTAAAATCAAGACAGACTGATCAGTTGCAGTTGCTCAAGACAGACTAATCAGTTGCAGTTGCGACACGACACCAGCGAGGATAGCTGTACTGGATGGGAGCAGTCTGTCTTGATTTTTACTCAACCGGCCAAACCGCTTCCGCTCACTGACTAGCCAGCGTCCCTATCAATAATTAACAGTGACGCTGGCCAGTCAGTGAGCTCGGTTCACACATGGTTGCATCGATAGCGGCTTTTCCAAAAATTAGAGCGCCGCTTGTTGACTTGCTTTGCTATTTATAATAAAAAAAATTATCAGGAAAGCGAAAGCTTTTACAGCATCATGGTGAAAAAAAATGTGTACGTACCTTCAAATGCAAAAATCCGAGCTGTGTAATGCGCGCACGTTCGTCACCTCGGCGTGCGTGAAGACAAGAATCCTTGAATACGAGCGACGTCGAAGGTGTCTTTACGTTCTAGTGCTCCACAGATGATGTCCTCGTAACTTCTAAACTAGCAAATACAATGTGTGGCACTAAAATTCACAAACACGGTGGCTGGCCGCTGAGATGAACGCCCGTGCTGGGGATCGTGCCAAAGCGAAGCGCCGGACATGGAAGAAGCCATTTTGCTTTGTCTTGCATACGAAACCTCCGCCAGCTCCGCCGTGTTCATATTGTCAGAAAAGCATTATTGAGCAGTTTTAATTAATGTATTTTATCTTAAATTTATGGCAAAACTTTATAATGCGGGCTTAATTATTTGTGATAATTTTGATTATGTAGGCTTTACTTTCCGCAGACATATGAAGTACGACACTCATCCTAAGAATCGGCCGTTGAATCGGCACCCAAACCAAATATGGCCGATCCGCTAGCTCCGTTAGCTCCGTGGCACTAGCGGCACAACGAGATTAGAAAAATTAGAGGTAATGGTTATGAAGGCGAGAGCTGACGCTCGCGAAAAAATATATAACTACTGTAGGCACAGAATCATACGCGCGGCGTTTTTGCTTGTCGCAAGAATTGCGGGCATCCAACATGCGCCGGCGGGTGCAACTCGTTAATTCTACAAGGAAATTTTTAAGCGCTACAGGGACATAATTTTTGAGGCGTGCTAAACGCAAAATGCTTGCAGGTTAAGTTGATCGAATGTCTTCGGGCAGAAACACTGCTTGCAGGGCTGCAGATTAATTTTGACCACCGGTGGTGTATACCGTGCGCCGCATAGGCTGCTACAACCAATAGCTATTGGTTCCACTATCCCAATAGCTATTGGTCCCAATAGCTATTTGTCCTGAACCAATACGATTTGGTCTATTGGACCAATACATGTCATTCTATCGAACCAATAGATTTTGTATTGGTCCTATAGATACTCAAATAGATAGTTCTATTGGACCGATACAAATTTCTACTGGAATTTTAGCTTTGGAACTAAGCCACGCGTTATTTTGGCTTGCATGGAAACAAATCGCACTATTTATGCGTTAAGGTTTATATTTTCCTTTTCGCGTTTCATTTGACGCCGATAGTACATCGGCCGGTCTCCTTCAAAACACTGGTTGCCAGGTTCTCGGCATCCAGACGCTTGCCGAGACGGATAACCTGGGGCCTTACGCCGGCCGTTATCCTTTTGAACACCGGCTGCCAAATATTCGGCGTCCGGTCGCTTGCCCTGATTCTGCTGAAAACCGCTCACCCAATGCAAAACGTACGCTCTGCGGCCGTACGTCGGCCGGTTATCCGGTTGCCGGAAGAACTGCCGCCGGACGTTTGCCGTTCACCGTAAGAAAAGCGAATGCACGAGGGCCGCACTCCGGCCGGTCTCCAGCCGAAAACCAACTGCCACAAGAATTCGATACTCGGTGGCCGGCCGCTTGCCGTGCTTCGGCCGATTACCGCTTCCCGAAGAAAAAACGGATGCCCTAAGGCCGTACTTCCGCCGTTCTCTTTCTCAACATCGGCAGCCGTAAGAGAACTGAATATCTGGCAGCCGGTTAGCTGCCGTTGTCCGTCCGTACACGGGCGGACGGAAAAATACCGAAGCGCTGGTTGCCGAATGTTGGCCGTTCAACGCATGATCAGTGGCTGCCAGAACCTGGATGCTGGCCGGACATGCCAGAAAGCGGCCATAGACGGGCCGGCCTTAGGACACACTTTCTTTGCCGCCTGGGTTTGTCGACCCATTTCGCAATACCTCTCTCTTAATTCCTTGTACCGCAACGTCTGCGTTTATGAAGACGGAAAAGAAGCTGTATCCTCTGATTAGTCAAACTGGAAGCGACTAATAATTTCTCAGTTTGCGATTCCTCTGTCCTAGCCCTGCCCGGGCGCTGTGCTGTAGGTCAACGTCCTGGGCTCACCGCTGCGCTAATACCACAAAATATGCTTCAAAGAGGTTCTTGGGCTGCTGTTGCATTTTCTTACAGACGATATGTTTTGTGCGGTAATCGTGTGTGGAATGCTTGTGGTGCGCTGTTCATGCGTTAGACCAGAAATAAGTGATACGAGCGCTACGCTAACAATCCGGCTCCAAGTGCTGGAAGCCTCTGGTTAGTCGAGGCACGAGAGCTTTCTGTCTTTATGTCCTTAAGCAAAAGGTTGGCTAGTTGTGGCGTTTTAGATTTAATATTCAGTTGGTTTTGGCAGTGGGAAATAAATATAAATTCGATTTTGTCACGGGGAAGTTGTCTTCGAAGCGGTCGAAAACGACGCCGGGTGACGACCCACGACGGCGGGTAATTTATTGACACTGCAGTCAGAGCCAGCGCTGCTTCAGAGAGTGTCTCGGCTCGTCTACTATCATTGCCCTTTAAAAAACGCTTTTGGTGTGGAGGAAAATGGCACGGTTTTTAAACTGATGAGGTATAAATTAATGCTATATGTGAATTTCAAATCGATAATGCACGTTTACAACAAGTACATAAAAACGCACCGCAATCCACCCCACCTTATTATTCTAATTTTTAGTGCAGTAAGTGCGCAATTGTAGTCTCTGCACGTTTGTTATTTAGGGAACTCCATTGGAGGAGTTAAACTCGTGAATGCAAGTTGTTCAATAATTGACAAAATTAGTAGAAACATTGTTGAATACGGTCAAATGTTAGTGCAGATTGTGTACAAGGAAATACAGATAAGTATAGACTGAGTAGAAGTCAGTACTGTCATTAGGCTCCGATTAAAGGGAGAAGTTCAGCGCACCGAGAAACGAAAACGGACAAGAAAAGCTGCCACCAGAAGAAACGCACACAACCGCAATTTACGGCCACGGCCGCGCTAAGAAGGCCCGAGCCCCACGAAAGCGTGACGCGCCCTAGAATCCGGGGCTCCATTCCTGAGAACACAAGTAGGCACCAGACGCAACGCTAGTGCTTACGTTTCGTTTCGCTTTCTCCCGTGTACGCGCCTTCGCGCAACCCTACGACAATGCATCGTGTAAGCCCTCATAAACACATCTGTTTTTCAACCAGTCACGTCGCTGTCACGTCACCGTGTTCCGTCTTGGGCGACGGTTTATCGGGCGAATTCTCGCCGAAATCGGTGCGACGGTAACGGGAGGCACAGTTCTACGTTTCCGCAGTTTCCGTTCCGTCAACGCGACAGTATGACGCCTTTTAGTAAACCAGCCAACCAGAAAACACATTTTTGCGGCTACACCCACAAAAAGTGAGCAGACATAAAAATCTAAGCCATTATATTTACTTTTCAGATCAAGCACGCTCAATTCTAGGCTAATCACTAGGCAGACGATCCCGTACTCTGACGGAGAGCTCCAGTATGAACGCTACTCCGTTCACGCCTCCGTCGCGGTTTCTTTTGCCGTGACGGGGAAGGTCATGGGTGTGTGAATGAGGGCTTAAACGTCTTCTTCCAGCGCTCTTTTGTTCGGATGTATATGCAACCTCAGTATTTCTAATTATTCACACATTTTAATTTTTTTCTGTTCAGCCTTTCATTCGATTCCACGACCTCGATAACAAGGCGCAGTTGACAAGATCAGGATTTGAGTCCACGGGAGGACGAACGAAAGAACCGACGAACGACGCCGACGAACCACACCACGACTACGAGAGTACGCCACGCAGTCATGGGGCACCGACGAACTCCACGTCCTTCATGGTCGAACACTGCTGAATTTATAGGTATGCTACGTCTTATGATCAACGGAGAAACAGCAGTTTTTGAGCGCACTACGATTACGAGGCTACCTTGGTCTGGCCGTAATTACGACATCGTCTAGTGTCTTCTACTGGAGAACGAGCAACTTCGCCAGATCTCTAAACGAACGAGTCTGCAGCAATTCTTCAGGCTGCTTACGACGACAAACGGCAAAGGAGCGTGCAAGCGGCGCTGTTTGTGATGCTGCGTGAAGAACCAGAAAGTGTTATCGGGCAATTGGCGAGTGTCGCACAGGCGTTTCCCACGGTGCCTGGGCTGCACGAGATCTGGCCACAGGCAGCATGCACGACGGCACGCACATGTACGAACGAGATGACGCATGCAAAAACTGTGATTCCCTGATCACCGGATCTCTCCAAGGTAATCGCCACGAACAACAAACGCAAGCGAAGCTCAGTGCATTTCTGGAGATATCACGAACACGCGCAGCTCTAACTCCCGACCCAATCGACAAACTAATTCCCCGCGCACAGGTCATTTCAGGAACGAGCAATGAGGAGCGCAATGTACGCAGCACCACGTGCCTGGCACCCGCTCTTCCGGTCCAGACATACACGAACAAAATGCTGAGAGCGCGGAACGGAATGGAGCCAGTACTTACATTTTCCGCACGTGCTGTCCGGGCCCCGGTCCGCGCAACCGACATCGCACCCGGATTTGTGAATAGGCCATGATGAGCGAGACGCACGGCGCACGGAGCGCACCTTACGCGGCGAATTCCAGAAAACCAATGTAAAGGGATTTACTCAGGAAGCTCGAGACTCACAGCGCACGAAACGCACAAACTACATCCAACATGGACCGGTGGAGCTGACCACGGTGAATGAAATGGAAAGCGCGTGTAACGTGTCAAGCCAACACACACGCAGGAAACCGCTATCTGCGACATCCTCCACAACAAAACACAAACGCCAGCATCGAGCAACTCCAATTAGGCGGACAGTGATCTAGATACGAACGGACGTCAATCTACGAGGACACCTAATTGTGCCTGGGGTATTGAGTATTGAGTTTAGTATTCGTGAGTAATGCAAACTGAGTACTCATACATACACGCTGTGTGCTCTTGAGTACTAAATGAGCACAAATTGAGTACTCATAATTATATATTCAGTACTATGAGTATAGATTGAGTTCTCGTGAGTACAGATTGAGTATTCATAAGTACAGGTTGAGTACGAACACTTGTGAGACAAATGAGTTTGAGTACAAGTGAGTACGATTACAAATGAGTATCGGATGAGTGAGTACGAGTGATTTTTAGAAAAGACAAGATTTTTGAGTTTGACTTTGATGGAGTACAGGGTGAATAAAAAAATTGCTGTTGAGTTTGAGTTTTTTCTGTTTTGTCCCGACCTATGCTCTGAATATCACTTCTATCGTTGGAGGTACAAGTTAAGGCTAAGACCTGTTTCGATAAGAAAGGTTATCACAGTGGTGTAGTTTGAGCACTCCACCCAAGAATTTGGAGCCATGTAGCTAACTTCCACACCAATAATTTAAAACATCTGCTCAACCATACCCAGCTGTAACACAAGGCAGACTGCATGAGATATTCGCTCCAACAAGATGTTGAGACAGCAGTTTTATTATCTAAGCATTGGCATTCGATTTATATTTAGCTATTTAGCGTATAGAGTAATTCTAAACTCACCAACGAATAAACAACCAAAATTGAGCTTTTTATTCGGATGGCTGGATGAAGAAGAACAGCTTCAGGTTCGGGTATATTTTGCGATGATTAGAAAACCTGACAAGATTAGTCTGCATTTTTTCCCAAAAAAACTATTTTCATTTCCCAGCTACAGCTTTGTGGCATTTAGCTTTTCCTGTGCTTTCTGCGTACACAAAGTAAAATATGTTAAGATACTCTTCACACCATCTAGGCAGGAGAAATGAAAATCTTTGGGTAGATGACACTTTTCCAAATTCGCACATCTCAACAGTGGCGTGGTAAAATTCTGTGCTCCTCCTTTATAGCAAAATTTTTATGTTTACGTTCTCTGCAGAACTTCTCCTACCTTCACCAGTACCATTCTCTCCATCCAGAAGGTTTGACTTAGGTTGGTATGATTCGAGACACACTGTAAATTTGAGGCCCCATAGAATACAACACATCTAAGTAGTGCCGTACGGTGTTTGAAATAAAATATACCGATAAATACTGTGGCTTTTTACTAAACGTTCTGTTGTCAAAATACAAACCAAATGTTTTTGACTAGGTTAGCGAACTAACCGGAGGCTTCCCAGGATACCATTGTTTCAAGGAAATACACTAATAATCCTTATAACGTGGCAAACATGTTTACAAAATGTACAAAAAAGGCTTACCACAGCAACAAAGCTTTAGTTCTAACCTTCAGTCCTTGCCGACGTTAGCGCGATTAGCGCACTTGCTTTGATGCTACGACGATCGAACAAAAAACTGCAAGAAACGTCGCTCTCTTGGAAAGTTGATGCTGAAACTTGAAGGAGTGATATAAATGTTATTATCTCAGTGCAAAATGTTTACAACGCTAGCGAGTCACCGTGAGGAAAAAAAATTCAGAGTCCTTCAATGCTGACTAGAGGGAAGTCCAGCAAAGCTTGCTGCTGTTTGTATTTGGTATGATTGGCTATAGATAGTTTGGGAATTTGTTGTATGCCATAAAAAGGACAGTTGCCCGATCTCTACACCATAAGTAAAGGACGCAGACGGGTGTTGAGTAGAGACGAAGAGATTTTATAATAGCTGGGCTACGCCAAACAGAGCGCAGGCTGTAGGGCGCCGGCAAATAGACTGCCGAGGAACGCGTGGTGTGGCGCAATGGCTGGAGCAAATGGAAGCCGGGCGTGGTAAGCAGCATATACGATTCGGAAAAAGGGCAGCAAGGTGCATATGCGTATGAACCGGGACAGTAATGACACTCCCTCCACAGATGGCAATGATTCACGGAGGAGTAGAGAGTGTGGGACAGCCAGCATTCAAAGAGCTTGTTCAGAATAGCCTTCCTAAAGTCGGCTCTGATTTTAAACAGAAAAGCATGGCTGGGAAGAACTTCTGGTGGCAGAAATAGACGACATATGAGAATATGCATGCTCTAACAGGAATTTGTTATTTTTATAATTTTTGTTTACGGTGAACAACGTCGCTGAGTGGTGAACTAAGCCCGAGCTTTTGTTCCACATGGGAGCGAGAACTGAAGGGATTACACATATACAGCTTCGCTCTCAAAGCCACGCATTCCTAGGTGTGCAAGGCAGCCTGTGCAAGCGTGTCATGAAGAGTCGCTCAAAGGACACCGCTATGCTACCTTCGACACAAGGCTTTCGCAACCGAAGCCGCCGCTATTCTACGGTAAGGAAAGGCACTAGTTTTCCACACAGAAAAAAAACATGGGAGAATACGTTGATTAAAAAAACGTTGTGCAGTTTTTTTTTGTTATAATAACAGTCGACAAAAGCGGGATTCTTCACTAGACAAGAAAACAATGCGTTTGCGTTACGCGTTTGATGCCCCAGCGTTCACACTATCTAACCGACTATCTGTAACACCTTTCTGGGGTGTAACACTCCGAGGCAAAGTCTGAAGAAAAAGGGCTCCGGAATAGTTGGAACTGCTCTACTCCAACAATTCCTGGAAATGAGTTATGGATACCAAAACATTTTCTGCGCTTCGAGTCCACGTAAGAATCAAAATCTTGAATTGTCACTGTGGCGAGAAATCTCGACCTCGAGCGTTATGGCGGTCCACCTTCCTTTGAAAAGCGGCAACCACTGCCGATAATTGAACCCGCTTTATTCGGCAGAGCAGAAAAAAGAGAATGATTCCAGGCAGTGTTTACCTGGTATAAACGTAATTTACACACCTCAACATTTATGTAATAGTTCGAGTGCCTCGACATCGTTTGAAAGCCTTTATCTGTCACCGGCATTATCGCCTACAAATTTCCCATTTGAAATGATACACATTGCTTTTGCCCACAATATTTGCGATGGATGTTTCAGCATACATGCGCACTATGTTTCAAAAAGCACAAAGACGCAGTGTTGAACTGTAAGTTAAGCTTGGCACGATCGCATAAATGGGAGGAGAATCAGCGTTGTGATTCGTCATTTTTCTGAAGCACACTGTGTGCTGGTGAAAAAAAGCGTTGTTTTACTCGTACTTTAGTCATTTTCAGCTAGATTTTACTTTTTGCAATGTCTCGCCTTGGTGAAAAAAGCGTTACAGACATGACTTCAGGATACTGAATATCTGAAGTACTGTACTACAGCGCAAGAACTATTCCAATGGAAATAACGTACAAGTATGTAAGATTAGGTAGCAGACATTGTGTCGCACCCACAGACTGAAAGAACACTGAGTTTTTCGTCGCACTCGTGGCGATACTAGTGTTGCTTCAGAAATATACCTAGAGCGTATAAGCCGTGTAAATGTACCAAAATATGCTTCTTCTGGAATGATGGCGAGCGCTCATAGATGCACAAACGACAACTTTTTTTGTACTGTGAGCTACACGGGCAGAGATTTCGCAGTTCGGCGTAGCTCATGGAGAACCACGATGCGGATGCGCGAGGACGGTGACGTCACACGGCGCATAGAACGGTGCTCGCTGCCTGGATTCTAAGACACCCTACGCGCCCAGCTTCTTCGCCGACCTCCGTTACGCACGTGAAGGCCCGATCCACTTGATGATCATGCGGTGGGTGGGCGGTTGTGGAATCAATGGCTCATCCGTCGCACCAACACTGGCGTCCACCTGCGGAACCAGCTTAGCTCTGGGGCTGTTGGTGGCGCTGCGAAGGAGCCTTCTTGAAAAATATACATGTGTGTACTGTGTGTGTGCCATTGAAGCAGCAGTAAGCATGATAATCAAGCTAATCATGGACAACCAGGAAAGCGATAAACAACAACCTCAACCATCGCTCATGCTACGTATATCGTGGCATAGCCAAAGTAAGCCACTGTTAATTTTTTTTAACATATTGTCGTACACACGAGCTCAGATTTTTAAAAATAATAGGAGCAACCAATTGCTCAATTTAAAAAGACTCAGGCTAAGAAAATTGAGTCAACCATTTGTAATTGCGTATTTACTAAGAAGTTTACCTGATATACAGTTAGCAAATTAGTCTCATCGAAAGGCACTATACTTTAGGTATATGTTGCACGCCACATATGTCACAGTTGCTGTTGCTGGAAATGGTTTGTCGTGAAGTGCATAAATAATATTTCAGGAAAAGGTAACATCTGTCTACGTTTTTTCTCACAGAGACGAATAATTGTCCTCTTATCTGCTCTTTTTGTGGCAAACATTAGCCAAATACATGCCTGCTTCACGTTTTCACTCATTTCTCAGGATGTTTCCCTCTCTTGGCGCTCCTCCCAAGGAAAACACGGTGGAGGTTTCCTCCAGTCAGTTAAAATTTACCGCCTTCCACGGCTCGAGGATGCCTGCCTCGCTTAAAGCGGTACCGTACAGCGGAGACGCGCATGAATCGAGACGCGCAATTCCAATCTTTATAGAACCACGTTGCCATCTCCATATGCGTGCCAAGCGGAACGAGGAACGTATCTAAAAAAACATTTCGAAACTGATGCCATTTGATTTTCAAAATGCCGCCAGAAGCTACAGTGGCGCAAGCGACAGCAGGTGACAGAGTTAACGTATTTTTCTGGAGTGGATGTAGTATTTTATTTGCTAACGCATAAATGAAGAGTCCATGAATTTTTTATAAAGGAACACGGAAACTATCACCTATATATTGATTTTTGCGTTATATTTTGTTATTCAAAAATTTTGATAATTGTGAATATTGCAACCGGGCCGTGATCAAATTACGCCTGTGGGTATTTCAACCGATTGTGCACCTTCTGTTCCACTTTGGAGGGTGGCTGATTGGAGTGGCAAACAGCTATGGTGTGGTAGACCTTGGTTTTAATTAACTCGTGGGCTGTTTATTTTCATTCTCCAAAAGCACCTTGCCTAAAACCAGTATTCTGCCGATCCGTGTAGTAGCTAACTACAGCAGATTGAAGGTGTTACTAAATTGTGTTTTCGACACGCACACAGCCAAGTAGACAAACCAAAATGTTCGCGTTTAGTTAGCCTAAGATAAACTATCGTCTGTAAAAGTTGTACTTCTCCCAGCGCAGGTAATGTCTACCGAGGTGTACTTCATGTGATAAGTTGGTTGCAAAGTACCAATGTAACGGAAGAATCACGAACGCCCATGGCAGCCAGAAGCAGGTATAACTTGTATCATTGCAGGGACCACCATTTTACACGTACGCCACACGGAATACACCTTTCCAGGGAAGCGTAAGTCCGCTTACATATTTCAGCTGCCGTGAAGCCTAATAGTACATAATTGAATCCCCTTTTGAATGCGGGATCAACATATCCTACCGAAATTCCTATTGAATATTTCGCCGGGATTCGCAGTAATATGAAAGCTCGCATCAAATACTCGTGATTTAAGAGCCAGTTTTTTATGACTTCGCGTTTTTACAGCCGAACACAAGACAAGCAGGCTACAGTGTCCCCCTTTTTTATATTCTTATAAAAAAATACTAAAAATTGTACCATTTAATTGGACTTAGCAGCAGCCACTTACTAGAACAAAAATGATGTGGTGAGAACTCCACAAACAAGCAGAAGAAAATGGGCCATCGTCACCAAATATTCACAGCGTTTGAACGAAGCCCTAAATGGCACAACTTTTGCTATTTATACTAGGTGAAAAGAAGTAGCCATATATGTACTTAATTCTACAGAAGCATATTCCCATACATTTAACGCTTTCTAATTGTGTCGTGGCTGCCACGCACTGCACACTAGACTTTCGAAAAACCATCGTTCTGCTAAAACAAAATCAGTAGCCAAGTTTCTTTTCTGCTTTCGTTTCCTGCAATAGCTGCTGGCTATATTCACTAGCACAGAAGAAAACACAGCTCTTCTTTTTTATTCTTTTATTACCAACACTATGAACAATTTTAGGGATTGTTCTTTTTGGAAGTGGGATATGCAGAACAGACAATGTTGAAAAGTATATTGTTAAAAAATCGAGAACGAACAAGCGCGCACAGAAAATACTTTTACGTACATTTTTGAATCAGAATCATAAAAAAAGAAGCGGGGGTGCAAGTGAGAAAAAGGGACATCTGCGATTTCTAGAGACTATATATTGACTTATTTCAGATAAATTATGGGCATAACTTCACGAACACTCTAGCGGCTATTGCCTGGTGAGTGTAAAATTATAAAACTGTACAGCATATTCTATCTAGCTAGCACTCTGAGGGAGCAACAAGAACGAATTGTATTGTCTCAATGGAAGCCCTAAAGAGTTTTTCAATTTTCTATGATGTTTTTCTCTGAACGCGTTAAGTTAATGTGCAAAGTGGGTCATGGTGAAAATTATTTTTCGCAAGTACAAAAACCGAAGCCCAAACACACCTTCTCAGGTGTAAATTGTGGCGAGAGTTTCATAAGAAAGTCTTTCACTTGGAGACTTGGGACGCTGACATTATTTCAACATGACGCAGAATTATTTACAGCACTTATTGAGAACCTATTAAGCACTTATTGGTCTCTGTGAAAGAATAGTGAAAGATGTTACAGCATTGGATACAAGAAAAAGCAAAGTTTTGCAGCGAAAAACTTGGTTTTCTGGGTGAAATATTGCAGCTGTGGTTTACGAAGAGTAGCCGGCATTGCACTAGTGTCTATAGTCGTCGTGATAATTTACGGCTGCGCTATCTTTAAATTTCACAGTGTAACGTAGATGTGACCCCAAAATAACACAATTTACATTTTCTTTGATTCCTATTCATTGATGTAGGGCTGTTTTTGCTGATCAGGATCAGCAATTTTGTGCCATTTACATTTTAGTTTCTCAGACATTGTTTTCTTTTGTTATCATCGGAATATGTTTGGTTAGAGTCGTAGGGTACGCCAGTGTAACCCAATTCTGGCTCCGTATTATGTTCTGCTTACACAAAATACTATCGTTGATCCGGCGGATGAAATATGGTTTAAGTCTTTTCGGATGAAAGACCTGGCCAAACTTTGCCGGGACCTAAATGAAATTACACCTGATTTGAATGGGTCAATGAGTCTGTGTTCCCGTGCACCGAATATTTTCAGGACTTTGGTAGCAGATGGTAACACAGCCATAAATTAGTGGCAGTTTTTGAGAATTTTTTACCTATGCTAAATTAGAAGTTCTAAAATAATTTCCTCCAAAAATTTGAGTGAGTACTTGTAAAGATATTATGGCATTTGTGACACGACTCATGTTTATTGCAAGATTTGAAAACCGACGTATCCTCGGATATTTGTCATTCCAGTGAGCGTTTATTGCGCCGCCTGGTTTTTCCAAGAGTTGAGCTGGACTAACAAAACACCTTATCGGGCTGCAATACAGGGTCAGATTTTCTGCTGCGCATTAGTAGTACACTTCTTGTCGAAATGCTGCTTTGACTATTTTGTTTTTATTTATTGTTTGTTTTTGATGATTTCGGTAATCCTGGCGTCCCTAGAAATATAGATCACCTGGGTCACATCCTAGTAGCTTTTCGCCCTGATGAATTCGTAGAATTTCAAGAGTAGTGCACACATTTGGCTTTGTTTTTCTTTATGGTAAGGACGACTTGCGTGGCCGAATGTATGAGCTATAATTAGTACTGTTTTTATAGGTCATCCACTACAACAATACGGCCGGTGTTCACGTCTTTAAACTCACCATTTATCCGCTGTGGAAACAAAGGATGACTCTGCGCTTGTTTGGGCCTCTAAAATTGTTTAGAACGAGCAAAGGCAAAGTGCTCGAAATGTTCTGATAACTAGAAACTGTTCATTATGGAAACCCGAAGGCGCACTTTTTGCGTCTAATTATGAGGCCGTGCTGCGCAAGGTTCCCAGGACGCACGCACATAAAACACACCAGCTAGTTGCGCCGGCAAAGTGAAACCTTTATATCAAGGAGTATCACAACAATATTGCACATTGAAGTGGTGGCACTTCAGTAGAACGTACAATTGGGCTAGTTGGTAGCTGTTCATCTTGAAGGTGGGAGGGCTCGCAAAACAGGGACGAAAATAGAAAAACATAGACGACACGGCGCTATCTCGCAAGTATTTTTTATTGAAAAGCAACACAACATTTTACTTTTAATATCTCACGTGGTGGTATCATCTCGCCCAAAATAACACCACGAAAGTCCCTTCTTACGGTGAATAAATACATACGGGTGTACACGCGACAATCGAAGGGTAAGGGTATTAAAACAGCGAAACCCTAACATATCAAGAAACCGCTACAATCGCAATGAGTTGCAGAGATAAAAATATTCTTTGTCATTTATGACAATTGACGCGGAACTAACACATCTATCTTCTGACCTTGTAATGTGAAGCGGTTCTATCAGCCCTCAAGTGGTTCTATCTCGATGCCGTCACAAAACTCTGGTACAGGGCTCCCTTAGTTTTGAGCCTTGCTTTGACGTTTAACATTTTTTGTGTTCTTGCAGACGTATGTATAAACATCGCCCACTTTGTCTTACATAAGTGTGGACACACGTCATCGGTATCAAATAAGCAACGCACGTTGCACAACGCACAAAGGGGAGTATCTTTCATTTTGCATACTTGTTCATCTGATGACGTTCTATAAAGAAGATTTCTTTGTTGTTGCTTCGGGGAGTACATTCTCGGAAAAATCTTTTGATGCTGTTGCGAAGAATTTTGTTCCCGCGGACCTAAAGCCAGTCAAAGTTAAGCAAAAAACCCTAGCTTTCTTGCATGACCAAAACGTGGAAAGCCTAGCCACTTCGGTTAAGAAGTAGCAAGGCCTTCATTTGGAGATTTTTTTCGCAGCTAAAACACATAAACCTTGTGTTCCTTTTCGTGCAATAATAAGTGAAAGAGGCGCTTGGCCGCGAGAGCTGTCTGGGTACCTGCAAAAGTATGCAGAACCTCACCGTATGCGACCCATTCTTCATATCAAACTCTGATAAACTTCTGAGCTTTCTTAAGCTGTCGAATCCGGGTGCCTGCGATTTCTTCAGTATTTATGTCCAAGACTTATATTATGCCATGTCATTTGAAGATCTTACGATGTGTGTGGGACATCGCATCACCCAAGATAATGACGAGATAAAGTTCATCGTCACTTGTGGTGTGTCTGTCAACACCTTCCTAGAAATACTATCGTTTTATTTGAGGTCCACGTTTGTGGAATGAAAAGCAAAAATTCATCTACAACAAAAAAGTGTGTGAATACGGTCTAAAGTTGCCCCTGTTCTTAGCAAAATATTTCTAGGAAGGATTGACAGACAAATTGAGAAAAACTTGGAAGATGTGGCCAGTAAAACTGTCAGATACGTCGACGATTTTCTTGTATTTGCAAAGCCTGATAGCCTCGACCAAAAGGTCCCTCAGGTTTTTAACCCTTTTAAACAGTACGGCTCTGGACTGAGCTTCACTGTTGAGTTACCAAAGGAACATAAAAAACAGTTTTTGAATCTGAGGCTGTATCGAGAAGAAAAAAACATATTTGCTGGTCCTGCTGCCCGCGTTCAAAGAAGCCCATAGTAAACTTCAATTCCGCCAACTCAAAGATATTTAAAATACGCATCGGGTTTCTTGTCTGCGAGCATTTCTTACGGAATCCCGCACAGGAAAAATATCCTGTATTGTCGTAGGTGAGCTCGAAAGACTAAATGAGGCTGGTTTTTCGGAATCTCTAAATCGCAAAATAATCCTTAAGGTAGTAATAAGTGATAAATATGACAAGGGGGAACGAGAGAAAGAAAATAACGGCTAAAAAACCTGTCGTCATTCTGTATATGCAGAAGATGTCGCACAGGGTTAAAACATATTGCTGACCGGTATGACATTGACGTGGTTTTCTCGGCACCAAACACACCGACCAAGTTACAAGGCAAAAAATACAGAATGTTATCACCCATTTAGAAGCCGCTAAGAAAACAAGCATGCCAAATGAAACATACTTCCCCTTTTGTGCGTTATGCAACGTGTGTAGGTTTATTTGATACCGATGACGTGTGGTCACACGTATGTATGCCAAACTGGCGGATTTTTAAACATACGTCTGCAAGAACACAAAAAAATAACAAATCAAATCAAAGAAGGGCTCCAAACTATGGGATAATTGAACCATGAATGAGTGTTACCCCATATTCAGCGATACCAGAGTTTTGTCGCGGCATCGAGATCAAACCACTCGAAAACTGATAGAATCATTTCACCTTAAAAGGTCAGGAGATACATGTGTTATTTCCCTGTCAATTTTTATAACTGAGAAAAATATTTATCTGTAAAACTCATTGCGATTGTACCGCTTTCTTGATATGTTATGGTTTCGCTATTTTAATGCCTTTACCCTTCGATTGTCGCATGTACACCCGTATGTATTTATTCCCCGTAAAAAGTGACTCATGGTTTTTTGGGGGGCGAGATGAACGCTCCACTTGAGATGCTGAAAGTATGTATTTGTGTTTTTTCTACTTCATCCGTGTTTTTCTACTTCTACTAGGGTTTTTCTACTTCATCCGTGCTTTGCGAGCGCTTCCACCTTCAAGATAAAGGTGTTGGTACTTACTCGCAATGCTTATCATTTAGCGAACACTTATTTTTCCTGTGCACGACGGCCGTCGCATTCCAATAGGTGACTAAATTGTAAGGAATGTTCGAGGCTCATAAGCAACGTAGCCACACTCTCCAGGATCTTTCCTGCTCATTTCTTACTGTAGGGCAAGCAACAGCTTGTACTCCGTGTATTAAAGACATTCGTTGAGCACCGCACTATTGGCAAGTAGCTCGCTGTACCTCCATTAGAGCAGCAGCGAGTGTCATGCAATAATGTTATTTTCGGCGAGAGTCATTGACCTGGCATGCACCCGTTGAAGTGCCACGTTTTACAGGGGGGTCAAACATGAAGCATGTTTATAGAGTGCTGCCTGTATATACAGGCTTCTTTATGTGTGGGGAACATCTTGACTAAGAGCTGTCCGGCACTCACGACAGGGGTCGTGGGTGTGTTTCAGTGCGTTCTGGTTCTGGTCACCATACGTTGACTCCAGTTGAGCGTTGTATTTATATTTACGTCGAGAAAGTTTAAAGGAAGCTTTCTTTTATTTTCACTGAGTGGTCCTAAAGCGTGGTCCAAGGCGTAGTGGTCCTGAAACCTAGTGATTTCAGATAAGTGTTTAAATATTTACATACAGAACATGGTGCACTGTGGGATCTTTTCGAAGACTCCTTTTCCACGTTATATGAGGGGCAGCTAGAGTGCTTGATTAAACAGCACTACCGTCACGGCTTACACAATGCTAGAGCCAATGTATGCACGTGGCCGGAAACAAATAGTGAGCCGGTCGGCACCCCGGGACGTTCACATCACTGCTAACATCATAATCCGGCCAAAGGCGTGCTAGGCTGGCAGCTGGTGGTAAGTCTTGTGAAAGGAACTACGGGAAAAATTAAGGGTTGGCTTCCGCACAACTTGCTGTTTCTGTGGCCAGTTTTCCGATAGAGGTTGCCGTAAAAGGTCTTCTTTTGTATTGGTCACCTTGGTGCGCCTGGCTAATGTGCAGCACACAGCGTGGTTAGGGCAATGGTCATGATGATGGACGTCCTGCTGGTGACGGTAGCAGGCCAGCCAGCGTGTGGATCTACCTGTTTCCAAGTTACACAGCTTAAGGTAGGTGCACACAGTCTATAGAGAGTTTATGAAATCTCACTAAAGAAACATATGGTTTGCCCAATTGACGAAGACCAAGTTCGTGCTGACTCGTGGGGCACCAAAATATACTTGCATTTAGCACCTGATGGTCATTTTGGAATGCGAAAGCTACGGTTCGAGATGGGAAAACTAGGCCGTAACCATACGGCACCCCCCCTCAGCAGAAAGCCAAGCTGATATCTTTACCAGACCTATTTAGTTGGGGAGATGTCAAAGCACTAAAATCGGTTGTGGCACATCAAGTGCTGTCACCAGCCCGGCACTTCCGTGGGATGGTGGAAACCTGGTCGTTATTCTGTGGGCGCAACAAAACTATGAACATTTGGTCCAGTGTGCTGCCTCCGTCAGAAATTGGGCCGCCAGAAGGCAGCTGGAAGAAATCGTTCACCTTCGCCGTGAACGTGATTCGTTCACCTGCGGCCGCGTTGCGAGTCGCGGATTGCGTTGCAGTATGTCCCTGTCGTGAGATATTTTGTTATTCCATCATGTTGGGACATAAATGTAATCCATGTCAGCACTCAGCTTGCGTGGCATAATACCTAGAGCAAAATCTATGTGAAACATTGAGCGTCGCATTCTCCCCTCGTACAATACCCAGGCTAAATTATTAAGCATACGCCTTCCTTCTTTGGTGTTATCCGTCATAGTAGTCTAAGCTTAGGGGATAATCACAACTGTAGTACACGCAGTGCAAACAGGCTCAGGTCTGCATGGAGTTCCCAGTAAAACCTCACTCTAATGCAAAATTTCTGATAATCAACTGTACTCTTCGAAGTACGTGCATGAGTGCAGGCCGGATTACTCAGAAAAAATATAATCGGGATAGGTTTACATATTGAGTGTGATGGCAGGACGACAGAGCTCGGGTCGGAAAAAATCCTTCGTCCTATTTTGTCGTCAATATATTCGGCTGTAATGTTTGGGCATAATGTGAATGCATTCCTTGTGCTCACAAATGTGTTTACACATTTGCGGATGCAATTAAGAGAACCAAACATACGCCCCCACAGACAAGCAGTAGTAAGGAACAATAAAGCAACCAAAAGTATATAAGATACAAAAGCAAAATAAATGAATCTGCCAATACCAAATATAAACGAATACAATTTAACAGGAACCTTTGCAAACATAAATTATTGGGTAACGTGATGTGGTTGCGTAATCCTTGAAACCTTATAACTGCAGATTTATATGTTTTTCTATACATTTTGATACGTTTGTGCACTTGTATAAAAAATAAGCTTTTACAATAAGAACGAACTGTTCTAGTGACTGTGCTTTCGTGCTTTTGAGCCAGTTTGTTGTGACAATATGGAAAAATTTGCTTAAATTTGTGACCATCAGTTATGTTGCTGACGCAGGGAATAGGGTGGCTGAGGCACCTGCCAAGCGAAATGCGCCTTTACCCTCAACCTCCCTTCGTTGCGCCAAAAAGTACAAATCAAATAAAATCAAATCAGTGTGCCTATTACGTTCATCAAGATGTCTCAAATGTGGCTTGTTTGCAGCACTGATATTACAGCGTTATACTCGCACTCTTCGTCCTTTGTTTCTGCATACATAGAAGCTGCATAGCGACATCAAAAAGTGCGCTACCAAGCAGGGCACTGCACGTCCTTAGCAATTCTCGGCAACATAGCCGTATGGAAAGTGGAGAAGCAAAATCAGCAATTATTTGTTGCCACAGTTACTCCGGGAGCAAATAAGCCATTATGGCTACTTAAAGATAATTTCAAACTCTTTCGGCGGTGGGTGAGCACAGTTTAGCCACCCGCGAAACGAAGTTACGAATACATGGTCAGTTGCCCAAAACGTATTTCATGCGCGACGCACGCTCTTTTGCTCGGTAGGAACGACGCATTCAAAAATTGTTCATCAGCGAGACGAGAAAATGTTGACAGTATTTACAGGTGCACAAGATACCATGATAAGAACGCAATATGGCACATATTAGGAAGCTAGTGTTGCAGGATTGTTTCAAGAAAGGGAAAAGACAGTTGAGGGGCCGACACTACTGAGCGTGCAGACATAATTCGGGCTGCTTCCCCTTTGCCAAACCTGAAGTAAAGTAAATCGTACTTATATTAGCAAAGAGAGCAGTATGACTACGTGAAATTTCTGAAGCCACTCTTACCAGCGATTATTACGTCACTCAGTGTTGAACAGTATCGCGATAATTGCTTTTGTGGCTACTGGAGCCCCTGTGTGTGTGCTTAGTAAACCACTCTGCCCGCTACTGTAAAAATTAAAACAGCAACTTTGTGGGCTCACTGTTATTGCTATAGAGAACCTGTGCTGTGTAGGAGGCGCTCCAAACATCTAGAGTTCCTGTATACAGCTCCTGCGGGAGCTCTATACAGGAACTCTACGAACATTGTACAGTGAGCGCCGCCTTGGGGAGCGGCGCAGAAACTTTCAGTAGTACGGAAGCAGACGATCCGCCCGTGTCGGTGCGTATATCGGCTTGCACGCGGGTTGCGCATGTGCTGCTTTAACATATTTTGGGTCGTGTTTCCCAGGGGATAATGCCGCCGGTTGGTTCGCGGTATGGATCTGCGAATTGTTACCATGACCCTTAGACTTTCTACGAGGATGTTTGACGGATGAAGGGAGGAAGCTTTTTGTACAGCAAGGTACGTGTACGACGTGGAGCGCCGCTGGGCTTGCGCAGCTCCGAGTTTGTGTTGCTTACCTCTGCAAGTAGACAGAAAGAAGCTCCTTCAAATGCAAAAAAACGCTACGCGCGGCGAGTTTTAGAGGGGCTCCCTCAACAACCCGCCACCAGCCTGCGTTGCTCGGGGCGGCTCGGGTGTTGGGAACTTTAGGCTTAGCATAGCGTGGATATTTGATTGCGGCTATCTCTACAATTGCGAATGACAAACCCTAACACAACTTTTTACCCCACTATCATCCCCTTTCCCGCATGTGTAGCTTTATTGTTGCAATAACTGCTTTTTGAGGCGATCGGTGACTAACGCAGCTGCCGTGGCCTGTTTCGATTCTTCCGCGCAGCTAGCGCTATCATTCGGCCACTCACCACACTTTGTAGTCACGACGGGGCGATCCGGAAAAAGAAGAGGAGGGGGTTTCGCACAGCAGTGGTACACTAAAGAGGGGTTGCAGATTACTGGCACAATAACTTCGTTTAGCGCACTAAGGGCTGGCCTCTTCAATCGCCCCAACGATGATCAAGCATCACATGGCTTTACACAGTGGTACGCCGATTAGGAAAACAATGGAACGTATGCCGGACGTTGCATGTTTTTGACTGGTGACCACATGCAGCTACAATGACTAGAGACGTGAAAAAAGGGGGGGAGAAGATGAACAGATAGGAGTGGAAAAGCGCGCACTCTAGTCCCGTTTCGGGCACTATAGTCTTTCAAGCAAGGTCGTTTCACCCCACAGTTGCCTGCTGTCTGCTACGGGCACACTACTGCAAACATTGTGTAATTACTGTATCAGCTTAAAGTAATACACAAATAAATAATTTACAGTAACAACAAAAACATAGCTTTTTCGAGGAATGGGCACGTAAGACTTTCTACTTAAAGCAAAAGATTAAAAAATGGGGTTTGGTCTGCACCAAAATCCCGGGACGCTCGCCGCCGAGTCTGTACACAAAGCAGCCGCGTCGGTGGATTGCCTCGAAAGCGCGTCATCCCTATTCCATATTTGCGGCGCTTTCGAGGCGCTTTTTCAAAGAAAGTGCTACGAGTTGTGCCGCGCCTCCGCCAGATGGCGCCACGGGTCCCGCGACCGAGAGAAGACGCAGTGAAACATCTCCCTCGCGAGGGGCACGATCAAACGCAGAGCATTTCCGGGGGCGCACGACGTTAAGTAGTTTGCGTTACGTTAATGCTGTTGCACTTGTGGCAACTGCTGACGAGATAGCGCTCGTCAGCAGTAATTTGAATGAGCCAACGATATCAGTCGCGTTCGTACGTCCCATTCTGTGTCGGCTTTGTGGCTCAGTGTGTTGAGCACCATGTACAATGCGTTCCGCCCGCAGGGTTGAGGGATCGAAACCGGGTGCCGGATAGTATTTTTTTATATAGTAGGGAGGGTTGCGGTGCGGACTACGGACGTCAACGCGGGTGACATCGTGAGTTACTGAAATGCTCTGCATTTAAAACGTGCATAACTCAATGTATACAACAAACAGATAGCGTAAGCATAAGTGACAAGTGAAAAAAAGGTAATACACTGCCTCCAATGCTCCCCGCTGTCATCGCTCGTCACTGCCGTTCGCTTGTGGGCCGCTGCTGACCTAAAAAAACTAACGCCAGCGACGGCCCGTCGCCTCCCGCTGTCGTCGACGCCGGGGCCCGTGTGTAATTTTTTAGCCTGTCGCTTTCGCGCACACTATCTGCTATAGCTGTACCTGATGAGTTAGGGTATTTCGTCGCTCGCCGCCGTATGCGGTCACCCCTTTACCCCTTGCGTTCTCCTCCAAAAGGGCACTGCATTTCAATGTCGCCTGCCATGGTGGGCAATCTGGGCTGTGGATTTAATAAATATTCGTAAACTCGTTCTCCGCGCTTATCCGCGTTGAAGGTCGCAATGTCAAGACTCGCTGCGACGAAAAATCCAATTGCTTGCCTCGCCAGTCGGACCACCTGAATCCAGCGCTATCCCCGCTCGACCTCTTGCGGTTTTGACGGAGAGGAGTATAACGTATTATTCGCATCGAATCCTTCTTGATCGTGGCACTGGTAGACACAGGAATACCTTACTTTACCAGGCTTTCTGCGGGGAACGTCGCGACAACCGGCGCCACTTCGCGTTCGCAGCCACTTTAGTTTGGAGCGTCTTTAGTTTGGACCACCAAGAATAAAATGGTGCTCCCACTAGGGCGCCGCTACCTGCCAGTCAAAGCTCCAGCGCAAGATCCCTACAGACAACTAGGAAGGTAAATTGGTAGCCTTTGGCTCACCATATTTCACCATATTTCAACCTTGCTTTAATTACAATGTTTGGAAGTGGTACTACAAAGATTATAAACACATTTTGATCGGTTGTGCTCGTGGAAAAGTGAAACTGCTCGAGTTATACAAACTAAACATAAAAATTGAGCGCCCTTCTACTGCCTGAAGGTGGAACTCAGCTGAGATGGGCGCAGTGCATAAACTACGCAGAGCAAAAATACACTTTTTACTTTTCATTGAGCATGCCTGTGAGCCGATTACCCGAATGAGAATCGGAAACTGAATGTTCATTGTAGGGCCCGTGCGCTAGAAATTTGAGGACATGCAGCGCCCTCCCATGCAGTGCCGCTTTGGTTAGTGCATGGCCTCGACGTTTGCGCCTTCGGTTGTGGAAGGGCGTCGTCTTGAGCGTCCTCGACCGGTTCAAGTGGTATCGTTACGGGCGAGCGGGCGGCCATCGGTAGCGTCGTCCGCCCCTGCGAGGATGTCGAGGTGCTCGTCTCCGACGACATGGAAGCCGAGAACGAGCCCGTCAAGAGGATGCGCGCGCTCAAGTCGAAGGCGCGAGACGACGCCCGGCAACAGTACGTAACGAGGGAAGAGCTCCAAAGCTACCAAGACGCCACCAAGAGACAGTTTGAGACGCTCAACACCCGGCTATCGGCCGTGGAAGCAGCCCAGGTGGCGATGCTGTTGAGCTTCAAAGCCCGGTCCGACAAGATAGAGAACATGTTAGCGGCCCTGTGCAAGAAGCTGACGTCGCGATCGCGCTCAACACTACCGTCACCCAGACCGTCCCCGGAATGACGACGACGACGACGCAACTGAAACAACACGACCTCCTCGTATGGCAGTGGAACATCAACGGCCTGCGAGGGAGGAAGGCGACGCTCGCGCAATACGTAACGCAAGCGGTACGCCGACCGGACGTGATCTTGCTGCAAGAGACTCACAGCGAACACGCCCCGATACTGCCGGGGTACCGCACCTGCGCCCTTGCACACACCAAGGGCCTGGAACGCGGAGCTAGAGTGGGCGGCGGGGTCTGCTCGTTCGTCAAAAAAGGCATAACGAGCCTGGAGCATACGCTCCCGCACACCGCGAACGTCGAGCACCTAACCGTGGAGCTGGTGGTAGGCCGCGGCAGCAAGAAGGAGCACGTCTACGTAACCAACGCATACGTGAAACCCCGGTACGCGCAACAACGATACGGAACAATCGTGGGGAAGCTCAAGCGGCTCGCCGAAGACCACACGACGCTGCTCTGCGGCGACTTTCACGCGCCGCACACGAAATGGGGCTACGGCCACGACACGTAAAAAGGAAAGAGTCTGCTGACGGAAACGCAAGCGTCCGGCTGCCACCTCGTCAACGACGTTTTGATCCCGACCAGACACGCCCCGACGTCGGTGCACCGGGACACCAACCCGGACCTCGCCTTCAGTAACAACGCGAATGTGAAGTGGAGAAACACCACCGAGACGCTCGGCAGCGACCACTGTCTCCTCGAGCTAACAGTTCCGTTAAAAGGCAGGGCGAGCCCCAAACGCACACACAAGCACACAGACTGGAACGCATTCCGGACCAACCTCGCGAACGTACCCAACGTCATAGATGACATAGAGAGGTGGACGGAGGCGATCCGCCGGGAACCAAAGAGGGCCACCACCGAGCTCGAAGCCGAGGACGAAGTCAACGAGGTAGACAGCCGGCTCGCCCCTCTCATCGAGGCGCGCGACTCGTTGAAACGCCGATGGCGAACTCAGAAACGCAACCGAACGCTTCGCAAGCGCTTGGCGCTCCTTAACAAGCAAATCGAAAAGCACTGCGCAGCGCTCAACCGCCAACGTTGGCACGCCGTATGCCAAGAGGCTGACGGACAGTTACACAAGAGTAGGACTTGGAAGCTGCTGCGCCACCTCCTCGACGAGAGTAAGACCAAAGGGGAGCAGCAGCACGTCCTGGCCCGCAACCTCCTCAAGGCTCGCAGGGAGCTAGGGGACGACGAGGTGCGGGGCAGACTGGACGCTAAGTACCTGCCGGCCACGCCGCCGACTCCGCTACCGGACTACGAGGGCGAGCCCAACGAGGCGCTCGACGCCGACATCGAAGAGTGGCAGGTGCGTGCGGTCCTGCAAAAGCTCAACGGCAAGTCGGTGGCCGGCCCGGACGGCGTGTCCAACAAGGAACTACGAAACCTGAGCAACGAGGCCATCACCGCGCTCACGACGTTCTACAACGCGTGCTGGCGGAGCGGCACCCTACCCCCCAAGTGGAAGGAGGCTCGCACGGTGCTAATACCCAAGCCGGGCAAGCCGCCAGACATCGAGAACCTGCGTCCCATCTAGGTCACGTCGTGCGTGGGCAAGGTGCTGGAGCATGTACTACTTAGCCGATGGCAAAGGTATCTCGAGGACGGCGAGTACTATCCCAACACGATGCTCGGCTTCCGTGCGGGCCTCAGCACGCAAGACGCCATGCTGCTTCTCAAGCACGATATTATTGATAAGAGATCCGTCGACAACGCCGCCGTCCTGGGCCTGGACCGAAAAGGCGCCTTCGACAACGTTCACCACGATGCCATACTACGGCAGGTGTCCCGCCTCAACATGGGAAGGAGGACGTTTGCCTACATTAGAGACTTCCTCACGGCACGCACAACGACCATCATGGCCGGAGACTTGGAACTACCAACTAAAACGTTGAGCAGCGTGGGCACGCCGCAAGGAGCAGTGATCTCTCCGACACTGTTCAACCTGGTGATGATCGGGGTTGCAGAACGCCTCGGCACCGCCCCCAACTTCAACCACACAATCTACGCCGACGACATCACCATCTGGGTGCCGTGCGGCAGGGACGGAGAGATCGAAGACTCGCTCCAGTGCGCGGTGAAATTGGTCGAAGACCAGCTCGAGGGAACAGGGCTGCAATGCTCCCCCGCCAAGTCAGAACTACTTATCCTGAAGGCCCCGCGAAGCCCCACGAACGGGAAGGCGGCAAACATCCAAGTGCGCATGGGCGACGGTTCGGCCATACCCGAGGTAGAGACCATCAGAGTCCTCGGAGTACACATCCACCAACACCGACGCAACGATCACACTGTCAAGCAACTGCAAATCAAAGCAAGCCGAGCACTTGGCCTCGTCAAGAAGATTGCCAACAGGCACGCCGGCATGAAGGAACACAGCACGCTCAGGCTGGTCCAGTCGTTCGTCATAAGCCACCTGGCGTACGTGGCCGCCTTTCACAACTTGACCACGGCCGAACGCAACACGCTCGACGCTCTCATACGCCGGGCATACAAAGCTGCGCTGGGCTTATACACCCACACAAACACACAGAACATGCTCGACTTAGGCTTGCACAACACGCTGAGCGAGATCATAGAGCCGCAAGCAACGACGCAGATAGCCAGACTGGAAACCATGCGCACGGGCAGGGCCATCCTTGTCGCGGTAGGATACGAAACGAGGCTGCGGCAGAGTGAGAGACGGCTGCCGCTGGCGCGCGCGAGGCCCGCGACAGCATCCGCGTCATACCGATCCCACGGCACATGGATCCAACAGAGAACCATGAGCGTCGACTGGCCAGGGCTCGCACCCTGGCAGAGACGTACGACGACGACGTCGGCGCCATGTACGTCGACGTGGCCCGATACCCCGACAGCCGCCGACGTGCCTACACGGCGGCGGTCGTGGAAGCAACCACCGGCAGAGTCGTCGCGGCGTGCAGCGTGCGTGTCGAAACGGCCACGGAGGCGGAGGAAACGACCATAGCGCTGGCGGCAACCGCCAGAGGATGCACGACGGTGCTAAGTGGCTCGAGGGAGGCAATCGCCAATTTCGCAAGGAACCAAGTGTGTGCGAACGCAGTGAGGGTGTGCGGAGCCCTGGACTCGCGGACGCCGATAACCTTCGGATGGTTCCCGGCCCACATGGGCAGCGTGGGACGCGTTCGCAACCGCAACGAGGACGCGGACAGGGCGGCGAGGGCGCTAACCGGACGCCCCGTCGGCCCGCGCGACGCGTCACCTCGTGCGGCCAAGGAAAACAACGACGCCAGAGATGACAACGACAACGCAGAAGACGAGGCGGTGGAAGAACAGGTGCCCGCACCGATTACAACGTATAGAGGGGTCCTGAAATGGCACAGGGAGCAACGTAAACGCTACCCTGCACCGTACCCGGACCTCACCTGGCAGGAGGCGGCGCTCCTCCGACAACTCCAAGTGGGAGTGACGTGGACCCTGGTGTGGGCCGTGCATGTCACGCCCGAATGATTCATCACGGACCAGTGCGTGGTGTGCGGGCCGCGAGGGCGACCATGACCCACATGATGTGGGAGTGCAACGACGCGGAAGCGGAAACGAACATACTACCCCCCTATCTCGCGCGTGCGGTGCGCGAGACAGACAAGGACGCACAGGAAGCCGCCGCGCAGTTTGCGCTGGCGGCGATCACACGCCAGCAGTCACGGCCGGCACCCCCCTCCTATCGAGGGAGTCTAAGCCACCGCGACCTTTTAGCCGGAAAATAAAGATGTTGTCCCCCCCCCCGGCTTTGGTTAGTGCAACGACAGGTGTTTTCTTCTTGTAGGTGTTCTAATCGTCTTCTCGGGTTCTCGAATCATGATCACCGCTTCCTGCCGGGGTCTTGATGGGCCCTCGGATCTCAGAATAAACCATTCTTCCTCGCGTGTCCTCAACACCCTCAAGTGATGTAGGGTGCCTTCGATCCTGCCGTCTCCGGGTTGCACCGCTAGAGCTTCCATCAGGTTGGCGCTCTCCAGTTAGCTCCAGGAAGCGCGAAAGCACCAATGATGGACGCAAAACTGTGGTTCTGGTCCAGCCTGTCAATACTCTACCACCCCCAACGCGAACCACCTCAACGTTCACAATATAAACGATATGTTAAAGTGAGCGCAATTGCAGGAATCCAAACTTGCGAAATGTTTCAGCCGGTGGGGAAATATACCGGGAGGTCGTTCTTTTTGTTTGTGTGTATATATGCAATTCGTTTACACATACAGGAGTATCAAACCAATCAGCCAAGGTTGATCTTTGGTGTAATGTTGCGAAATAGGTTTTCAATAATAGCAAAAAAACAGGTGTTGAATGTACTGTATATATTCAACATTGTTTTAGGTCTAGCTGGCTTTGGCTTGAAACATGTTTTAACAAGCACAGCCAACCTAATCATGTCTAGTGTGGGTGGTTGATTCAAGTAATAGCCGCAAACGCCTAAACCCTGTCATGACGAGCAGGGGCACGAACTGCTCTCCGAATAAGTTATAGTATCTTGAGGTGCACGCCCACAAAAATGAGCGCAATAACAAAGGAATAATGCGCAAAGAATGAATGAATATTGCTGACAACAATGCATTTTGTTTGTATGCTTCCGTTTTGTTTTTAACATCCCGCTGCGTCCTGCTGTGTTAGCAGCGTTGCTACAGAGTGGACGAATATTTTCCCTCTTTTGAATGTTGCGCGGCCTATCTTATTTTCATACAGAGAGGGTTTGGCCTAGAATATTCTCAGGTGTTTTCTTTATAGTTCAACGTTTCCAGAAACAATCGTGCGGAAAGATATGCCCTTCCAGGGCAGCCGCTGTGGTATTGGGTTCTGCGGCACTCCCCTGCACACGTCACTTTGTTGACTGCAGCTTCACCGCCTCTGAAATTCTTTTAGTTGTTGGAGGACCTTAAGTTTTCTCGAGTATTCTTGCGTTTCCTTCAAGACAGCTGCGTCATCTTTGGCTGCGTGAAATCTGGTGGGGGTGGTGGGTACACTCATGTGTGTGCCTTCAACCTTGTCTAAGCCGTCACGACAGCCCAACACTGAGGAAGCCACTATCTGCAATGTTTACCGCCCTAGTTTGGAATCCTAGCAGACGGGACTCGGACTGAGACAGCCCCAACCGACAATATTTGTACATGACAGCTCTCCTTCACAATCGCGCAAAGGCCTCGGAACTACCATCGTCCCGTGGATACCCCAGTGAAGACACTGACGACTGCTTGTAGAAAGCGGAGCGCGTCCATATCTTTAACAGGGGGAATGGCTAAGTAAAGTTTCGGCAGGTGTTCGTCTATTCAGAAGATGCAGCTCAAACTTGTTTTGAGGACCACGAAAGCTCTCTTAGAGACTCGATCGACTTTCTTCAAACACAAGTGCCCTAAAACGTTCGCTGCCATAGGGCGAAAGGAATGAGCTACACTTTTGCTGTAAACGCGCCCACAACACACGAACTAAGGGGCAGCGATCTCTGTTGAGGAGAAGATATTGTTTCGTCGTAGAGACGCGGAAATGACAGAATGAAAGTAACTACGGTGTCTGATGCGACGGGTAGAGCGAGAGCTCTTTGCTTGTCTTGTCCGTAACCATCGTAAGACGGTGGCCCAGTTAGAATCTGGCGGTCGGGATGGAGAAGACGATTGTAGTTCAGACGAGGCAGTATGATCGCCCTGTCAATTCTGTGGTTTCGGAGGTGAGCGAACCCTGGGCTCTTAGGTTCGATACACTATGCGACAACATCTGTGTAGCGGTAAGGCAGAAGCTGAGGAAACGTTTCGAGACGACGGCACAACCCCAAGTCGGCTCATTGACCCCAACGTAATCCGGGAACACGTTCTACACGCTTTGGGGATATGTACAGCTACAGAAGCCACCCGCGAGCCACAAGCTGTGACCTGCTTTGCAGCTGTTCGTCGTTCCCTCCAAGCTGTAACTCGTTGTCTAGAGGTTCCACCGTACTGCGGTCCGCGGTCGCCCGCCCGACCCCCTGAAGGTCACAGCCAGACTCCGAGTAAGACTGAAGTACGACGAACCCCCGAATATCGTCCGCTCGGCTGCTACTGCACAGAGGCCGACCAGATCAACCGTCGCTGCCCCTACAGGAGGCTCCGTTTACAGGGATTATTTCTCGACTTACCACGCCCTTTACCCGGCCAGCGTCCTACTGAGATCAGAAAATACCTGTCCAAGACCAACTCAGGTCTAGAAAGCTCCAACGATGAGAGCTCAAATCATGAGAGCTCAGCATTCCAATACGGATCGCCAAACGTCGAAGGAACGCAGATTTCACAGATCTTTCAGCCCATGTTGGGGAAATATAAAAGCAGTAACTTATGATTTCAAAGTTTGTCGGCGGCAAAAAACCAGAAACCCTTCAACGACGGAAGGACGCTCCGACTACCGCCGTTCATGACATGCCCTCAGACCCGGGACTTGTTCTGCCCTGACTCCCGAAACACGAGAGCCACACGCCGCGACGCATACCCGACACCACTTAGCCTCCCACTCAAATGAGGACGACACTGCCGACAGATAGTACCCAAGCGTCAATCCGCGCAGCCGAGATACGACGCTCCGAAGCGCCGGAACTCGAGTAAGGGTGTGTGTGCTATCCAGTTATCCATCGGCGGCTCGGAAGCCCACTACTCAGGAATGATTGGAATATTCATGCCTAATTGGAATAAAGGTACGCCCAGATAGGACAGTCCGTACATACGAAGAGTGGGAGGCCATCTATCAAAAGCATATACGGCACCACGTACCCTGCTACGTTCCTCTTTTTTTTAACCGCTTCCGCTACGTGATTCTCATGCTGCCTTTTATGCGGACAAAGGTGGAATAATTGATCGGCAGACCAAGTCGATAAATGTTTCCTCCGATGATTTCACGGCTCCGGAAAAAAACCTTGAACACCGGGCTGCTATAAGCATCGTAGCTGACCAGGTCACCCTGCCACCATGCGCAGGCTTCATCATCCCAGTCTACTTCGAAGATCCGGCGCCTGACGTCGATGATGTCGTAAAGAATGACCAAAGTTGGGTTCTCGAACGCGTTGTCCCCGTTTGAAGAGGCATTGCGCACTTTAGGAACGCAAATCTCACGTTTTGGTCGCTAACGTCACCGAGGAGTACAAGCATCAAAACAAATGCTCTGCCATTGCGTTTCTCGAAGAAACGCAAGAAGCAACTGAAGTAATCGGGGTAGCCGAAATTGAACGAGGACGTGAAGATTCTTTCATACTTCCGCATTTCTTGTACGTGAACCCGGCGCTACCACAAGAAAAAGGGAAGAAATTGTTGCCTTTGCTGTGTGGCTACACCAAGTGTTTTCGTCGAACACAGAATTACGCCGGACAGCTCTAGCGAAGCAAGGACTCATAACCGAAGATCGAGCCCGGCATGCCCGACAGTCACCCTACCGCGTCCCTTCACATGAGCGGGAAGCCTTGTGGACACAAGTCGAATACATGCTCAGCGATGACATTGCACAGCCACGAAAAAGCCTTGGTCTGCGCCGGTCGCGAAGAAAAAACACGGTACATTGAAGTTCCCCGCTGTATACTGGAGATAGAACGCAACCAAGAAAAATACGTGTACCCCTTGCCAAGAATCAACGACGCCATTGAAAACTTCTGCCTTGCAAAGTGCTCCTTGTCAATTAATCTGATTATGATGATTGCTGATGATGACTCGTGGATTTTAATGGCCCAAGGCCGACTGAGCACAAACAGCGTCAAAGGATAGTTATTTCCTGAGAGTGAAGGGAAAATAAAAGAGCATTTCAGCAAAAACAAATATGAAATAAAACGCAAAGCATAGAAAATGTCTGCTGTAAGAGGGACACGTTGTAAAGACGCATCTGAAATTATATTTCAAAATCACAAGGTATGATAAGAAATGAGATGTAGAAATGTTAAGCCGGTGAGGAGCTCAAAAACGCGTTTCACAGAAAACATTCGTTCGTCTTAAAAAAGTATGACGGGTGTAGTGGGATGTGTTGTTTTTAAACTTGTGGGAAGTGTTTGCGTTTTGTTGTGTAAAGTGCCTTTAATTGAAAGAGTATGCGTATTACGAATACGCCCTCTCCAAACACGCTGAACATGAGTCTTGGTGATACAGTGAGCAGATGGGATTGTGGTACATGTCTATGGAGTATCCGTAAACTTGCTATGGTCACTTCGGTGTTTCTATTTTGTGAATAGGTTGTGGATCGCCCCAAGTGTGGTTTTACAATGTGTAGATGTCTGTCTGTTCACTCGAGTGTTTTGCCATATTTTACGTAGGTGTTTTTTATGTGTAACTCTCACTTGAAAGGTGAGCAGGTTAATGACATGTTTCCGACTTGCGATAAGGACCTGCCAACTGACGGCCGCTTCCTGAAATGCTCATAGTGTTGGTTGGTATGCCTACCATCAGGGAACCTGCTCGGGTTGCTCGGAAGCGACTGTTAAAAGCAACGGGGAATCTGCACGAAGGTCGTGGCGGTGCCTGAATTGCCATGCCTCCAAAACGTGAGGCGCTGGGAAGGCCGCCCAAGACGCAGATCTGAGTTCTAGTCAGGCTGAGGCAGTGCGTAGGCTTGACTTCTTATCCTGCTTGATCACTCAGGTTGACGAGTTTAAGGCTTCCATTGAAATGATGTCAAAAAATCACGATGACACTGTAAACAAGCAGCAGTTATTGTTGTTGTTGTATCCATTTATTTTAAGCAATTCAAAACTGCCTTGGATGTCATGGCAAAAGGCAAACAAAACTGCCTAACGGGGCCCTGCCACCCGTAACAATCAGAGGAGCAGCAGGATCACAAGGACAACAATTAGAGGAAGAAGATAACAAAAATAAACAAACAAAACAAAAATACAAAAAGCGAGTTACATTCATTCGCCAAAATAAAATAAAAGGTGCACACTGGCATAATCACACCAGCAAATGAATTGACCAGGAAATCAATGAACTAACAAAACGCGTCTCCGTGCTCGAGAGAGGTCGTGCAAAAGACGACTTTCAGTGCGTTCAGTGGTCGCGGAATGACTCGGAATGGCCAAGTCGTGAACAAAACATTGAGGTGCCTGAAATTCTGAAATCCGACAATGAAGATTTAAATGCCAAACGTAATGAGGTAGCGACTATCAAAATCTGCCTCCGCCCTCTGGAAATGACGTAGATGCTGTACACAGGCTTCACTCGAGACCGGGATCTGAAGCCGGTATCATTGTTCGCTGCTACCAGCAATCGCTACGAGACGCGTGGTTGGAAAAAAAGGAAGGTTTTGTGCGCGTCGACATTTTCCGGTTCTATCACAGAAAATATGGCAAAATAAATGCGCGACCTACTTTGTTGCACGGGAGAATAGGCGGAGGAAAAATTCTATCGGTTTTCCTGGCATACCAACAATAACATTGTCAGAAAGGCTGCAGGCGAACCCACTATTGTCGTGAGCCGCAAAAGACACCTTGAAGAGTTCAATGCTGCCTAGTGCGTTTGCGCCGCTGTAGTTTCTCTTTTTGTATTATTTTTCCATGGCTTTTTTACAAATAACAAAGCAGGTTTCTTGGAACTCGATGACTGTATTGTGTTTAATTATTAACAATATTTTAACTGTGTTCCATTTCAAACTTAGTTCTGTTAAAAATAAATAAAATGATCTTGAATATTTTTTACGCGTTTTAAATCACTCTTTGATTAGATAATGTTCTCTAAAACGTAATTTACTTATGAAGCTGATGTTTTTAAAATGTCTGGTATAAGACTTCCTATCCTAATTGAAATTCCAGATGAGGAGGAGGTGTGTCAATGCTGATTTGCAGTAGTAAGGAATATGAACTGCTCACCAATTTCTGTTGTATACCAACCTTTATGAAATGCTAGTTCGCCCACGTGACACGCATATGTTTTGTGTCTGTTACCGTCCCCCTTGCGATGTAATTTCAGAGTTTCTGTCCTTTCCGCAGTCTTATTTGGAATTTATCAATTAACGAGAATATAGCCCATTCTTGGGTGGTGACTAATATTTATTTCCTCGTGGAAAGTTGAATGACGACCGACTTTAAAACGTTGCCTAATATATACTCCTCTCGCAACAACTTAAAACCAGCTACACGAACCACAGCCACTTCAAATGCTCTTGTAGACCTTTTAATTACAAACAAATATGAACCATCTAAGTTTATTAACTTTGGTCTCAGTGGCCACCTGCCTTGCTATTGCTAAAACTCTTTTCATGCTATTGCTAAAAACTCCCGCACGTAACCCACTCTTTCAGGGATACCAATTTCCGCACACTAATTAGATTTCGAGAGAGAATAGCTTGAACAAATTGTGATGATGTCATTAGGGTGAACAGCTCTGATGCTGGATATGACAAGTGTATGGTAAAATTTACCCATTCCTACAATTCTAGTTTTCCGTAAAAAGCCTAGTATTCCCTAAAATGTGCCCGTAAACCCTGGGTAACTCAGGACCTGATTAGGCTAACAAAAAAAAGCGACAAACTTTTTAAAAGATTTTTGAAAACTTGGAATGCTGACATCTTTTATTCCTTTAAAACTCTCCGTAAGTACGCCACTAAAGAGCTTCGGGTAGCAAAAAACCGCTACCATTTTAATCTTTTGAGTTCTGTTCTACAGGCATTTGCAAAAAATTAAATATGACGCTTGGGAATCCCATGTAGCCCCTAAAGAACTGAGTGGGCAAGGCGGCAGCAATGCCGGCACGATGTTGACCCATTGTCTACTTTTTGTGCAGCTTCTACACCTCGCCACAGCGCCAGCATGCCGGAATGACACAGAGCCATCAGCGGAAGCATTGTGGCTGCTTATTCAAAACCAACAGCACTGGCGCGTGGCTGATTGGGAGAGTGGGCTTGAAGACTGCTCTGGTGTGGATGCCTACGATTTCCTGGGTGCGTACACGGACAAGCCTGCGGCTGTTCGGCTAACCTCTTGGTAGAACGTCACCTACGCAGATCACGGCTACACAGACGACGGCTGGACCGTGACGTCATTCACAAGGGGTATAAAAGCCCAGCACCCGGCATCTCTTGTCAGTGGGCAACGCGGCAGGAATGCAGGTACGGTGTTCACCCATCGTCTACTTTTTGCGCAGGTATATTGCGACCGAAATGCTCGATGCGTACGGTCCAATTGCCGCTTTCTGTTGCTGTTGCCTTGCATATTTGACGTTGTGTCGGTGTGTTCTAATGTTTTATTCTGCGCCAATCGCCTTTTGCTGAGCGGAGATATTAAATACAACCCGGAACCCTCCAAGTCATACCCATCCATGACTCTGCAAAGCGCAGAGTGACCTAGCTCTCGTCAGACTACTCGCTCCCAAACAGATTCAATCTCCGCTCGACAAATCACTGCTGCAAATCCCTCTGAAATTTCTATGATTATTGGCATGTTTATTGAATTGCTTGAAGGCCAGACAAAGAAGATTGAAGATATCCCCTGTATAGAATCTTTTCAGGAGACGGTTCTCTCGCAATTTGGCAAACTCGAATCCCGCGTTGCAGTGCTTGAATCGTTCAGCCCTGTTGTAGAAAATAGTCCGTTTCAAGATTACCTGCGCTACGAAATTGACAATCCTTCCGTCATTGTGACATACCTGATTTTAATAGACGACGATCTAGAAAACAGGTCAAGGTGTAACCATATCAATTTTATGGTGTTGTGGAACAGTTAAAAGAAACTAGCGCGGATCTTCTAGCCAATATTTCTCGCCTAATCACTGGTGCCCTCAACGTTAACTGTCCTCAAATCGCGCGCTGTCATCGAATTGGAAGGGTGCGTTAGGGATATTCCCGACCCGTGATATTAAAGTTACTTACCTTCAACTGCAAATTTACAACTTTTAAAACCTTGCTTCAAATGAAGGACTTAGGTTTGCCCGTAACAGAAGATTTTTCGGCCAGGGTTCGATCCATCCGTAAGAAGCTATGGGATGCATCCACCTGTTTCAGAAATATTGGCTCCTCTGTGAAGTTGAGTTTTGACCACGTATTTATTGATGATGTTCGGTATGAATGATACGAAGCTGCTAGTTGTATGAAAAAAAAAACGGCGGGAAACAACGCCTGCGCAGTAGAATCGCACTGCTAATGCCGTTACCTTATCGTCTCCTGGCAGTGTTTCGTCGTCATCTGCCTCCGCACCACCGCCTGAATGACTGAACAAACTTTCAATGGTCAACGATGACTCCAGAAGTATCGCTAACAAGTTTCCTAGATTCTTGTCGTTTCTTTCCTCGTATTCCTCTCATGTTATTGGCATCACCGAGACCTGGCTAAGGGAAGACGTACATGATCCGGAATTCACCCCTCCTTTACTACGTTGCAGTTTGAGGGGACCGGGGGAATGGGAGAGGGGGAGTGTCGCCATGCTATTCCAAGCAGATCTGAAGTTTTCAGTGTTATCCGCACCTATCGATACAAAATCCCTTTTTTTGTAAACTGTATATGAATGGTCGCACGTTCGGAATTGCCGTGTTTTATTGTCCTCCTGGATCTTCAGTTTAGGTATTCCACAACCTTGTCCCACATTTATGACCATATTCTGTTCTCCTCTGACCTCATTTTCAGGGGTCACTTTACGATCCTTCTACTTGTTGGCCAGCCTTAACGTACTCCGCCTATGATTCAAGTGTTAGCCATGACGTCATCACCTTTTCCTTGGACTTCGACCTCACTCAAATTGTCCACGCTGCTACTAGAGGGCAGGCTATTTTGGACTTGGTATTCCTCAGCTCTAGTATCACGGAAACAGGGTACGAATATAAAATATTTGAGGGACTTTCAGATCAGAAGGCAGTTATTCTTTAGTTAAACTCATTAGTCTCCAAATCCCGCTTTACTTTCACTACATTCCCTGACATTAGCAATGATTACCTGACTGACAGCTTCGATGCATTAACGTACCCGCCGCAACGAGTGACGTCGATTCACTGGTTGAACAATTTGAATATTTGGTAAAAACCTGCAAAAGGCGATTCGTTCGTCTTAAAACAAAAAGAAAACGTTAAATGGTTTCGGATTTCGCAAGCGACCTTGCTTCTGTCTCGTCGTGTTTCTAGATTAAGGCGACAGAGGCGACTGAATGACCCGGAAAGCGTCTCTCTTTTTAATGTGGCAAAGAAAGAACTTCGAATAAAAATTAGCTCAGCAAAGGATTTCTTCTTCCGCGTAGAATTAAATAACGTGCTAAGAACCAACCCTCGTAAATTTTTGCAGCTTAGTCTTGCCACAAAAATCGTCGTCCACATCAATCATTGTCGGTAGTGAGACTACAAATCATCCGGAAACTATAGCCAATGCTGTCAACGCTTATTTCCAATCTGTATTTTCCTGCGACTGTACGGCTGTTCTCCCCTTCGTTGTGCCTAATCACTCTTCTTCAATCCGTGATAGTGCTATTGTTGAGGAATAAATCTCGTTCTCAACTTGGACACAGAAACGTCTGCTTGCCCAGACGGCTTACCTCACCAATTCTTAGTACGTTATGACTTATGGCTTTCCGAATATCTCACAGTTGCAATCAGAAAATCGTCGGCTACGGCTATTGTCCCAAAATCTTTTAAAAGTGCTAGGATAACTCTTTTGTTTAAGTCAGGTGGTAAAGAGCTTCTAAATAAATACCTACCAATTTCTTTGACAGTCTAGCCCATTCTTGCAAACTTCTGAAACACATAATATAAACACATCATGGAATTCCTCTATGAAAATAACATTTTGACTAAAACTCAACATTGTTTCAGGCACGGATTTAGTACCCTAACCCAACTGAGGGAATTTGTCTGTGATATTCCCGCTGCCCTCAATGCCAGAAAAACAGGTCGACGCCACTTTTGTTGACTTTTATAAAGCCTTCGCTTCTGTGCCCCATACTAAATTGTTGTCTAAACTTAACGCTATTCTACAAACCCCGCTTCTTGTCACCTGGATGGCCAGTTTCAGATCGTTGTCAACATGCATTATGTAACTCAAAAAATTCCAGCACTGTCGCAGTGAATTCGGGAGTGGCACAGGGTTCAGTCTTGTGACCATTACACTTCTTACTATTTATTCATGACTTGCAATTTGGCAGTTATTGCGAAATTCGCCTCTATGCTGATGATTCTATTTGGTACCACACAATCACTTCACCTGCGGAAAACTGCCACCTGCAGGAGTCTTTCGCAAGGTTTTGCAGGTGGTGTGATAGCTGAGACATGAAAATTAACTTCCACAAGACGGTTTTACTGTTCTTCAGACGATCGCTTCTCGAATATGCCTCTCCAGTTTGGTGCCCTTACAAGAAAACTGAAATTAATCAAATTGAGCGTATTCAGAAGAAAGCTGTACGATTTATATGCAACCGCTACGACCGTTATTTTTCCCCGTCCTTAACACTGTCTTCTTTGAATTTTACACCACTCTCGGAGCACAGGCGCCTTGAGGCGCTGAGGTTTCCGAACTGCATCATAAATGGTTGCCGTCGCCTTTCACAGGACTCCCTTACAACGTTTGCCAAACCACGCACCACTAGAAGCCAGTCCAAGTAAAACGTGACCCCCTACTTTGCCCGCAACAGCATCTGCAAATACAGTTTTTTCTACGTGTTATAGAGCCATGGAACTCACTGGCTGACTCCACCCGCTCTCTTTCTTTGTCTGCATTTCTATCCGCTGTTTCTTAATACGCACCAATATATCCATGCCGTCACTGTGTTCATAAGAGTGTGTATTTGGAGTGTTCTGTATTTTTCGTTTTGTGTGGTTCTGTTGAACGATTTCAGTGTACGAGTTACGGGTGATATATGCTTTGTATGCCCCACCCCTGCGATAGCCCCATGGGGCTGCAGTATGTATAAATAAAGAAATATATAAAAATAAATAAATAATGGTGAGGTGTTAGAAGGCCAATACGTTCAATGATTTTTTTGTTTCCTTTGTAACCGCTTCAATCAAGGCTCTAAGTTTAAAATACCAGAATTGCTCTATGGACAACACTAGTCTTCGTGATCCTATTGGTAAGAACGAAGTCATCGCTGCAGTTATGTCTGTGAGCAAAAGTAATTCCTCCGACTAGAACGGTTTGCAGATAAAGCCCGTAAAGTTTGTCATAGATTTATTACACAAATGCCTAACACACCTTTGTAATGTACGCGTCTCCACTGAAGTTACCCCGCACCATATGCAGTCCACAAAAGTTTTAGTAATATTTAAAAATTGCGATCGTAATAATTTCTCTAAGAACCGGCCTGTTTCCATTTTGCCTTTTTTAAGGCACAAAACAATTCTTCTGAACCGCTTATCGTCATTTTCTGATCGCTATGATTTGATTTCCCCTACTCAGTACGGCTTTAGAAAAAATAAATCAACTCAGTTGGCACTGCTCGATGAAAGAGAGTTTCTCCTGGACAATTTTTAAAACAACAATATTGTTCTAGGTATTCTCCTTGACTACACAAACGCAATTGACTACATCAATCACGATATTCTTTTTCAGATGGGTTTTGCGGGAAAGCATATTCTCTAATATTATCTAATCAATGCCATCGATCGAGGCTCTTTGAAGTTGTATAATGCATTTCAACAACAAAACTAGTCATCTGTGGCGTGTCACAGGGTAACATTTTAGGTCCCTTTTTTTCGTTTTGTACATCAACAAGATTTTTAATATGGATGAAACAGTTAAATACATATTATATACCAACGACAACTGCAAGCTTTCTGAAATTGTTGCGGTAGGAAATCGCCTTTAGTGCATTGGTATAATAAGGGGCATATGCTTTTTCGGCCTTCAGAAGCAAAGCCTCTTTAACTATGCCGCTTCCCATGTTTACCGTAGTGACATTTCAATAGTCACAACGAAGTAGTATACTCCTACCCACATATGGCGTTCGTGCTATTTTTTGTAAGTATTGGGAGTCAAGAATATAAAAATAATGCGGAAGGGTCGAATGAAGCATATAAACACATTTTCACAGATTGCTTTAGTGGTGCAAGGGTGGAGACGCCACAGAGCTTGCAGCCCCTCTCCTTTCGCCGGAGACCCAGCTGTGCCATGGGCGCGTAAATTGGTTGCTAGTTGGTGCATTTTGATCGCTTCAAAATTAATCCATGTGGATGTACTAGTTGTGAAAGCAACCATGGCTTCACCCATTGGTTGCATATGCTATTGTTCCACGCTGCATACCTCGCAATGTTGGCGCGGCTCACTCAAACCCAATTCACTCACTCAAATTCAGACTCATTCCTAAGCAGCACATCTGCGCTCACTGAAACTCAAACTCACAGTGAGCCCAAATCTCAGAAATCACTGGGACTCAAAACTCAAAATGTACTCAGAACTCACAATGTACACAAACTCATGATGTACTCAAACTCCAACTGTACTCAAAACAACAAATGTACTCACAACGCATAATGCACTCAAACTCAAAATGTACTCAGAACTCAATGTGTACTCAAACTCAAATAGTATTCAGAACTTAACATGTGCTGAAAACTCAGTGTACTCATACTCAAAATGTACTCAGAACTCAAAAAGTACTCAGAACTCAAAATATACTTAAAACAAAAAATGAACTCAGAGCTAAAAGTAGACTGAAAACTCAATATAAACTCAAAATTCAAAGGGGCTCACAACTCCTTTCTGCTAGCAATTTAATCGGGCTGAGATGGACTCAGAGTTCATTAGCATTCAGAGTTTCAAAATTCACGGGAGATAAAAATATTACGGGTGCTAATTTGTGAGCTCAAACTCTTGCATTTGGTGCGACATGATACCGTAACTACTGTGAGGTCGGAAACAATTTCGGTTACCGATTTAATACAGGTGTACCTGCTGGCTATGAGGATTAGCGCTGCTTGCAAGCAATTGTACAGATATATTGTATACCAAAGTCTTGATAGGGGTTCCGTGTTCGTGTTTGACAGAGGGGGTCCAACGCGCTGGTGTGCTGGGGCCCTGGGGAGAAACCAACAACATTACGTGATGGAACGAGCGCTCACTGCTCTGTTCATTTACATCGAAGCTCTTTAGGGTTACAATCCCGTGCATTCTTGCTTTGCATCCTGAATAAACGCCGTCTGTCAAAGCGAACTGTCGCCGTGAATCTCTGAAGCGCAAGGCGATCATGGATATGCCTTTGCTGTTTTAATGAGCAGCATTCTTTGCCGAGTACCCACCCTCCCCATTCACCCCCCAGCCAGGATTGTGCAACGCCCTGCATTTCTACAAAAATGCAGTTACCGCGTAGCTTCAACATGTAATCATTATTAAAGCGTAAATGTAAACAGTTGATCACACGGAATTCTAAAAACTTGAAATAAATAGATAACGATAAAATATCCAAAATCGCGAAGCGTGTAACGCGGTAGTGATGGATAGTCAGGGATTGGGTTAAAATTCAAATTGCCTCAAGAACATGTGTTGTATAAAATTGAAAGTTCCGAGAAGGGAAATCACGTGGGAGAAACAAAAAATAGTTCGGGGTCATAATCCTGACTTAGTTATGGTGAGTCTTAATAGGGGTTGTAATTCATATGGTGGCCATCAGGCGTGTGGAGTCACTTTATGTTATGCGCGGTCACTTCACAAGTAAAAATTTGTAGTTTGGTTGTAAGCTCATCGGGGCTGTACAATAATTGGTTTCCATGTCGGGATTCACGTGTAGCTAAAGCAAACACATTCTACTTTTTAATGGCGTCAAGCTTTGAAGGACGGCAATATTGCAAGCGCGAAGCTCCGAAGCGTGGAAATTCATTTGTGCCACTTCCACATTGTCCCCATCAACCAATACTTCGAGGAACATTTCGTCACCTTTTGTACTGATCATCATCATCGTTGGTTGCTGAACCAGTGTTTGGAGACGATGGTGTCGTAGAATAAACATCCTACGTCATCAAATACCCGAGGCCCCTAAAATATTCAAAAAACGTCATCTGGTGCTTCCGAGGGATCACTCGCACTGGCTGCATTTGACCAGGCCATATTTAAAACGTGGCTTGGTCGACACCCTGCGGCTCAAAATGTCTGGAAGACAGCCCGCGTAGCCACCAAAAGAACGCTGGTAAACAGCCACGGGGGCAAGTTTGACATAGATATCGGGGAGATTTTCTTTTAATGTCAGGGAGAGTCATTTTCTTTTAATGTCAGGGAGAGTCAGGGAGAGTGAGCCACCCACTGCTCACTGTATCGAGGTTCTTTCTGGTGCAGACCCGTATTTTGCTTGTTCAGCCATTTTTAACGATCGAGGTGCCACCTGGCGGGCATTTCTTGGGAACTGCGGGGTGAGTAGACAACGTCGCAGCCCCACGCTGTTGCTCTGTGCCGAGCGTGGATCTCAGACGTCCACTCGGCATCGAAAATTGGTGTCTTTACTCGGTTACGTCAGCAGCGACAAGTTCAACAGTGTTTTAAGGAGAACGTTGAAAGCGTCTCAGAGATGTCAGATTTGCCCATCAATTCCGTCCCCAAACCACTAAAGGTGGCGGGCCACCCCACACGCTCTTTGTCCTGTCAGGTGTTGCTGTGAGGCTACGTTTCGCCTTGCAAGAAGGAGGACAACTTTTCATCTCCGATTGGTTTTTATTATTATTATTATTATTATTACTATTATTATTATTATTATTATTATTATTATTATTATTATTATTATTATTATTATTATTATTATTATTATTATTATTATTATTATTATTAGAGAACCGCTTCTTTGAACGCCTTGACATCTTTCAGAAATCCTTTACAATTTACCGTACAGCGCTGTTGAATACAGTATGTTAAACACCTATGATATGTCTGTCGCTATTTTTTTTCTGGAATTTGGTTTCTCTGCGGTTGTGTCTATCCAACTGATAGTTGCCTATTTTTGAAACTTTATTGTCATTTGTTCATATTATCATTTGTCTCTACACTCCGTTGTTTTTGTTGTATTACTGTCAAACTTTGTTGCTCTGCCTGTTGTGTGGCCTTTACGACAGGCAGAGCAACATAGGCATCTTCTTTTTTTTATTTTTTACCTGTACCCAGGCTCCGCCTGTGCTGTATTTGTCATTTTCACTACTTCAATTTGTGTGTCTTGTCGCTTGTTTGTTTCTTGCTATATGTTTCTTGTATTTTGTTTTCATGAAACTACCCGTGCGCCAGCACTCAGGCCTCTGGCTGTTCCTGGGCACGTAAATAAACATGATTGATTGATTGATTGATTGATTGATTATGGGAAACAGGCCTGCATTCTTTGGAGCCATGGAGTCGTGTGCATTGTCGGTGGTTGAGCGGCCGCACCGTCAAAGGGCACTATTTGTTTCAAAGTTGAGCCCTGACACTGCCACTGCTGACCTCAAGAAGCACATCAAATCTCAAAATATTTGTCCCCTTTCCTGCCGGCGGCTGAAAACAAAATATTTGTCGTACTCCTCATTCTACGTCATGGTTGACAAAGAAAACATGAAGCGTCTGAACGACCCCTCAATGTGGCCGCGTGGCTGCACTTTCAAGCCATTCCGTGGGATTCTACATGATGATATGCTCCATCCTTCACAGTCTGTAATTGACAGTGAAGGTGTGTAATTTGGACATCTTTTACCAAAACGCTCCTGGTCTACGAACTAAGCCAACTGAATTTTTCGCTAATGTTACTTCGTCTTCGTTTCCTGTCATTGTGATTACCGAAACTTGGCTGTGCAATGATATTCCCTCATCAGACTATTTTCCACCAAGTTACAACACTTTCCGCAGTGATCGTGACTTTAGTGCAACCAAACAAAAGGGTGGTGGCGTACTTATAGCTGTAGATAATTCTCTGAGATCTGTTCGCCAAAGTGACATTGAAACTGTTCCTGAATCAATATGGGTCGAAATTAGCCTTGATCGCTGCGAAAAATTGTTGATTGGGTCCTTCTATTGGCCGCCTAGCATTACCCCAACCTATTTTAATGACATCATCTCTTCCATTGAAAGTGTCATAGCTTCACATAGGAAGCACTGGATTGTTGTTATTGGTGATTTTATTACCCCTGGTATCGACTGGAGAACACTTAAATATTCTCATTACCAAAAAATACATAGAGGCCTGCTATTAAATTTTCTTGCTTTTAATTCCCTTCAACAACATAATTCTATTGCCAATCCATGTGATAACATATTAGATCTGTGTATTTCGAACAATCAGCCTATTGAAGTGTCACTCTCTGACGTTTTTCTTGTTCGTCCCGATAAATTTCACCCACCACTTAAACTAACACTCTCTCTGTCAGGGAAAAAACAGAGCTTTCAAAATAACATCAACAAATCGCCCAGATTTGCTTTCAAAAAAGGTGACTACGTTGGCTTACACCATGACTTATCCTCCATTGACTGGTCTATGGTAACTGAAAAAACCAATGTTGATGACCAAGTAGATCAGCTTACGGAACTTATCCTAAGCAGTATGCGCAAATATATTCCACAATATACTCCTAAACTCCATAAATATCCCCCCCTGGTTCTCGTCTGAACTTATAAGTGTTCTAAAGCATAAAGATTGCGCACACAGAAAGCTTAAAAGCACTCCATCTCTCGAGCGCAAGGAAGATTTCCGATGCTTTCGAAATCTTTGTAAACGCCTATATAAACGGAATCACAGTTCATATATTGCACATTTAGAAAAAAGCGCCTCTGACAGGCCGGCTGAGTTCTGGAAGTATGTACGCAAACGGTCTAACAAAAGTGAAGAGCCTTTAATACTACTGAACTCCACTGAAACAGAACTACAAGCCGTCGCTGACTGTTTTGCCGCGCAGTTCTCTTCCGTTTATAAAGCCTCTGACTCTAGCACTACTATCGAACAACACTTGGAAATCAACACACCCAATGCTCTGTCGCTAAATGAAAATCTCATCAGCGAATGCATTAAGCGCTTGAAACCATCCTTATCATGTGGTCCAGATGTTATCCCCTCAGCCATACTAAAAGCTTATAGCAGTATAATGGTCCCAGTACTGACTAGCATATTTATTAACTGTGTGATTACTTCCACATTTCCTAGCATGTGGAAAATTGCTAGTGTTTTTCCAGTATTTAGGTCTGGCTCTAAAACTGATGTCTCGAATTATCGACCGATTTCTCTTCTCTGTGCCATGTCAAAGATTTTGGAGCTGGCCCTTCACCACATACTGTCTTTTAATGTGAAAAAGTTATTGAATAATAATCAACATGGATTTGTCCCTGGCCGCTCAACCGTCACTAATCTTGCCAGTTTCATGACGCAAATATATACACCTGTATTCCAGAGAGGACAGGTCGACACCATTTACTGTGACCTCAGCAAAGCGTTCGATGTAGTCAGTCACTCAATGCTTATGGGTAAACTTGCTCATTTTGATGTTGACACCGCTGTTGTGAATCTATTGCATAGCTACCTTCGTGACAGATCATGTTATGTTGCCGTCAATGGCAAAACGTCCTCCTTTTACAAAGTGACCAGTGGTGTACCTCAGGGTTCGGTATTAGGCCCACTCCTCTTTTTAGTGTATGTTAACGACATTTCTTCTGCCATTCGCAGTTCTTCATTCCTTTTGTATGCATATGATATAAAGATATTTAGGGAAATTCATTCATTTAACGACTGTCGCTTGTTGCAGTCTGATTTGTGTTCTTTTTCAGAATGGTGTAAAAACAATAACCTTTCTCTCAATATTTCAAACACAAAAGTAATGAGTTTCACTCGCAAATCATCTAGCGTATCTTTTTTATTCTCTGTCAATTCTGTGTCTTTATGTAGGGTTTGTGAGATCAATGATCTCGGCGTTCTCTTTGATAGCACTTTGCATTTTTCAGCACATACTAAGCGTGTTACTATGCGGGGTCTTCGTTCTCTCGGCTGTGTTTGTAGAATATCAAGAGAATTCAATTCTCCTATGCGACTCCGCAAATTGTACACCGCAATATGTCTTCCTCAACTTGAGTATGCATCTGTGATCTGGAATGGCATCTCTAATTCCTTAAGTAACGTAGTTGAGCGTGTCCAGAAAAAATTTCTAAGCGTTTATAACCATCGCTTCGCTAAAAATGACTCTGGCTCGTGTTCTAACACCGTTCAACTATTGTCACTGCCTTCACTTCGATGCCGGCGAAATCGCGCCGATCTCTTCTTTCTTTTCAAGCTCGTTCATGGTACTATATCCTGTTCTATACTTCTCAATAGTATTAATTTTCGGATTCCGCGGAAGCAAACAAGAGAGAGCAGGCCGTTTCTTGTAACTAGCCGCCTCTCTCAGCACTCAACCCTCAACAGGATACAAAGTCTTTATAATTTTTATTTTCTTGACCTTGATGTTTTTGATGGGTCACAGTCATCGTTTTCCTCCAAGGTTTCTACCGTTATAAGATAACAGCACATGTGCAATTTGCTCTATCCTTCTCTTTTAGTTTATCTGGCGCATTTTTCGTCATTATCATTAGCTATTTCTCATACTGTGTTAATCTACTTTTGTCCTGTCGTCCTAATATTTCTGTGCGCATTCTATCTCTGATTGTTTTCTTACGAACAGTCATCTTGTTCTATTGTGTTATTCTTAGTTTTTTTGTTTCTTTTTTTTGTGCGCCAGCATCAAGACCTCTCGGTTGTTCCTGGGCACGTTAAATAAATGATTGATTGATTGATTGATTGAATAATTATTAATAATATTATTGTTATTATTATTATTATTATCTTGCGGCAAGAAGGCGCCCAGCAAGGATTGCTGTATTCTATGCTCTTGTGTTTTTTATGGTAAACAAAAGTTTTTCCGCAGCCTTTGTGTAAAAAACGCGTGCACGCGAAGTGTGTTGTGTGGCCGGATGCTGAGCTTCAACTCCTGAGTTCTGGCGCTCGGTCGTTCAAGTGCAACATCTGCGAAACGGCTGAGGCGGCGGCTAGGCCTAGCGGAGCTGGCGACGACTTCGGCACGTCCACAAGCGGGGCTCCTTCCCCCTGCTCCCTTCGACCAGACTCGCCACCCGTCGTCGAGAAGGCCCCGGCCCCGCCGTCCCAGCCGGTTGACCTTGACGCCGAAGCTGCTGGTCTTCGCGCACTCCTCATCGACGCGCTGGACGGAATTTCTTTTCCCATCGACCAAGTGGCCCGGCTGCGGGAGGACAACGACCTCATGCGCCGGAAAACGCGCACTCTTTCGACCGTCTCCGTCAAGAGAGGGAGGGAGACCGCGCCCATTATGCGAAGGTGGTTAGTTCCCTGCGTGCGGAGGTGTGCTCTTTGCGTGCCGAATTGCTTCGTCGCCCCCCTGCCTTGCAGAATGAAGTACGTCGCAGCTCGGAAAAGCCTTCTTTCACGCAAGTTGTCTACAAAGAAGTGTCGCCGTCGGCTACATCGGCTCCGCTGCAGTCGGTGTCTTCGGCTTTTCCGACACTGCCTCCCACTCCGTCCCCACTTTCCCTGGTGCCATCTGTGTCTGTGCTTGACCGTAACCCTCCTACTATTGAGAAGAAGCGCCGAAGCCGGACATGTGTAGGTGCATCGGACACATGTGGACTCGTCGTCGTTCCGCAGCCGAAGCGCCCCAAAGCTATGTTCGTCTCAAAGCTTTCCCCATCCACCACCTCTGCTAGCCGTAATGCCCATCTGTCAACCTTAGGTGTCTCGTCCTTGAGCTGCCGACTACTGAAGACTAAGTTTGACACGTACGCATCCTTTTATATATCCGTCACTGAAGAGTTTTTCGAGCACTTGAATGATCCCGCTGTTTGGCCGAAAGACTGCCTCTTTAAGGAGTTTCGAGGCATGTTTCGCGAAGGCATGCTTCACAGCTCTGAGCGCATTACATAAGAAAAGCAATGATGACTAGTACTTTGGATGTGTTTTATCAGAATGTGCGCGGTCTTCGTACCAAGGCAACTGACTTCTTTGGTAATGTTCTGTCTTCTTGTTTTCCGTTAATAGCTATCTCTGAAACTTGGTTGTGCCCTGATATCCTGTTCAGTGATTATTTCCCTCAAAATTACCATGTCTATCGTAGTGATCGTGCCTTGACGGGAAGCAAACAAAAAGGGGGTGGGGTCCTTCTTGCCGTCGACAAATCTCTCCTGAGTGTGCTTTGTAGTGATATTCAGAATGCAGATGAGTCTGTATGGATTGAAATTCTTATCTCTAAAACTGAAAAACTTCTTGTTGGGGTTTTTTACATTCCCCTTGATGTAGCTCCTGACGCATTCAATCAGTTAGTCTCCTCCATTGAACAGGAGCTTATTACTCATTGCAATCGCAAGTTCCTCCTTCTTGGAGACTCTAACGCTCCTGGCGTTCAGTGGAGCCATCTATCCTTTTCCCACCATAACCACTACATTGAACAGAAGGGTAATAGATTACTAGATTTTTCGTCTTTCACTTCTATGGCACAGCATAATCACATAGAAAACTGCAGTGGAAACATTTTGGACCTGTGTTTTTCGAATTTTGATGATGTTAGTGTGTCACACTCTGCTTGTGCTTTAGTTAGACCTGACAGATTTCATCCTCCTCTTTCTACTACCTGTTCCCTTCCCACAATGCTCCACCATTGTGTAAGTTCCTGCAACACGCAACCTCGCTACGCGTTCGCCCGGGGAGATTACGTGGGGCTGTATGATTACTTTTCTGCTGCCCCTTGGTCGACAGTCATTGACGAAACTGATGTCAATGAACAAGTTGACCATTTTACTGAGATTGTACTTTTGGGTATGAAGAAATACATCCCGCAATATTTACCAACGAAGTTCAAATTCCCACACTGGTTTTCTTCTGAATTGCGGGATGCCCTTAAACTCAAAGAACGTGCGCACAGAAAGATGAAGCGCTCTGGTGCAAACCCGTTCGCTCAGGAGTTTCCGCGCCTACGTGTCTTATGCAAAATATTGCACAAGCGTGATCAAGCTTCGTACCTGGCGTCAGTAGAAGCTAAAGCAACCCATCAACCGGGAGCCTTCTGGGAGTACATTCATTCAAGATCTAGTAAAACTAAACAATCTATTCGTTTACTAGACTCCAACGGCAACGAGGTTGCGGAGGTGTCCGACTGCTTTGCTCGTCAGTTTTCTTCTTTTTTTGGAATTAGCTGTGGCAGTGATAACAGTAGCGCCCCTTGTCACCAGGGTGGTAACTCTGGTTCTGGTTGTTTCCAACTGGATGAATACATCGTGCGGACCAGTATCGAGCGGCTAAAGCCCTCGGTTTCTTGTGGACCAGATGGTATTCCTGCCGCCATTCTAAAAACATATGCAAACATATTCGTTCTTGTGTTGACTTCAATGTTCAATAACTGTCTCCGGTCTGGCAGGTTCCCTCGCTCATAAAAAATCCCTCGCGTATTCCCTGTATTCAAGTCAGGCCCAAAAACTGACGCCATAAACTATACGCCAGTCTCGCTTCTTTGTTCAGCCTCTAAAATATTCTAGTTATCTCTTCATATGGCCTTGTCTTTCTCAATTAAACAAGTCCTCATTCCTAATCAACATGGCTTTATGCGTGGTCGTTCAACTTCCACAAACCTCACGTGCTTCATGGAGCAGGCCGTCCCAACAATCGTTGGTAGAAGCTAGCTTGATCTGGTCTGCTGTGACATGAGCAAGGCTTTTGATGTAGGCAACCACTCGTTATTGCTTGCCAAGCTCATTCTGTTAGATGTCCACGCTTCTTTGGTGGGCCTTATACGTTGCTATCTCCAGCAGCGATATTGCTATGTAAGTGTTAACGGTCAAACTTCATTTAGGTACAAAGCAACCAGTGGTGTACCCCAGGGATCTGTTCTGGGTCACCTTCTTTTCTCCATTTTCATTAACAATGTTGCTTCTGTAATTTACAATTCTTTTTTGTTGTATGCTGATGATATGAAAATCTTTAGAGAAGTGCGTAATATTCTTGACTGTAATTATCTTTAGGCTGATATTGCGTCATTCCATCGTTCGTGCACCAAAAACGACCTAATTTTGAACCCCTCAAAAACGAAAGTTGTCTCCTATAGTAGAAAAACTCAACAGCTGCTATACTCTTATAAAATTGCAAGCACTGCATTGCCGAGGGTGACTGAAATTCGAGACTTGGGAGTAGTATTTGATTCTTCTCTGACTTTCTCTTCCCACGTTACACAAATTACCCGTCGCTCTCTTCGATGTCTGGGTGCTGTTTGCAGATATTCTAGAGAGTTTAAGGTCCTCTTCCTTTCTTCAAGTTGTATTCGGCTCTCTGCTTACCTCTTCTCGAATACGGCTCTGTTGTTTGGAATGAAACTTGCAGGTCCAATAGTGACCGTATCGAACGAGTTCAAAATAAGTTCCTTTCTATCTGTAGCAACGTTTCCGTCATGTACAAGAAGACGCTAACGGCAGCGTGCTTTTTCTGAAAAGTCTTCCTTCCCTTCGGTGTGGACGAATGCGAGCTGATATTATCTTTCTTTATAGACTTCTTCATGGGGATATTTTGTGTGACGACTTGGTTACACTTATCAATGTCAACTTGCCGAACAAACTTTTCCGAACATTTCGAACTTTGAGAACAGATGCTTTAAGTAGAAGACGCTCGTCCATCTGCAGAATACAATGTGCATATAATGAATATTCTGATCGTCTTGATATATTCCAGAGCTATGTTTCTTTGTTCTCAAACAACTTGGAAACTATTGTAGCTTAAGTGCCTTTATGTCATTGCAAATTTATGTGCCGTATTTATTTTAGGCAAATCATGTTCTTGTTTGTTTGTTTTTCACAATTCCTGGTTTTGCGTTGCTTGAATTTCTGTAGGTTTGACTGCCAGTGCTTGCAATGCTGAGCTTCTTTCAAAATTGAAAGTTCCGAACATTTTGTTATGAAACCTTCGTTTTATGCGTATAACTTATCTCTGTCATGTTCAGTGAGTATTTCCTGTTTTTCACGTGCCTTGAACATTTCGCTGTCCGAGTGCCATGGCTTGCAACGCTAGGTCTCCTGCTTCTTTTTTTCTTATTTTTTTGCTATTTTGCTTTCTGAGATTACTGTAACTATCTTCACTTTATTGTTTCTTTCATGCATACGGTTTTGTCCTGTGTTGTCTTGATTTTAGTTTGTTTTTATGTATGCTTGTATATGGTTTACCAGTACCAGGACCCTAGGGTTGTTCCTCGCCACCGAAAACAAATGTTGATTGATTGATTGATTAATATTATTTTTACTATTATTATATCATTAATATTGGGCTAAACAAAAGGGAGGGGGCGTATTAGTTGCGGTCGATTGTGGTCTTCAGTGTAAGAGGCGTCACGAGCTTGAGGGCGACAATGAGTGTGTCTGGCTGGACATCCGACTGACTGGGGGTGAGAGGCTCTTAATAGGGGCGTTTTATATTGCCGCAAACCATACATTGGGTTTGTTTATTTGTGTTTTGCTTTTACCGCCCGGCTGCGCCGGTCTGTGTTATCTCTGCGCCAAGGGAAGCGCGTGTTCCATTCTTTCTTTCTGTGCCGCATGTGTTATCTGTCGTGATAGGGAGACCATACCGATCTAACGTGAACAGCCCAGAATAATCTTCTTGGATCTACTATGTTCTCGATGTGAATTGACGTTTCGAGAACCACGCGCGCCGAAAGATAAAAAGCCTGCAGTGCGGACGCCGGAGAATTCGATTCGACGACACTCGCCTGTGCAAGTCACTTTGTTGACCGCTGCTTCGCCGCCTCTGTATTCTTTTTAGTTGTTAGGGGAGCACAAGTTCGCTCCAATAAACGTGTTTCTCATTCAAGACAACTGCATCGTCCTTGTCTTCGCGACATCTGGTAGGTGCTGGGTACTAAGCCTTTATGCTCCCTACGGCATCCCGAAGCCGCCAAGCCAGTCCAACCAGAGAAAGCCCCCGACTGCAAGGATTGCTACCCGAGTTCGGTCTTCTGCCAGAAGGGCCAAAGAGAAGGTACGCTGCAACCAACACCATGGTGCAAGAAACAACGTCGCCAATCATCCTGCAGCAGCCCCGAGAACCGCCATCGTTCCGGGGATCCCCCGCTGAAGACCCCGAAGAATGGCTGGAGAAGCTGGAGCGCGTCCGCATGTTCAACAGGTGGGACGATGAAGAAACTTTCCGGCATGTTTTCTTTTACTTAGAAGATGCTGCTCGAACTTGGTTCGAGAACCATGAAAGCTCTTTGACCGACTGGACTCAATTCAAAAGGGAGTTCCTTAAGACTTTCACTACCGTGGTGAGAAAAGAGCCAGCTGCGCTTTTGCTTGAAACTCGAACGCAGCACCCCAACGAAGGAGTCGTGATTTTTGTTGAGGACATGAAGCGACTTTTTCGTCGTGCGGACCCTGAAATGACCGAGGAAAAGAAGCTAAGGTTCCTAATGCGAGGAGTGAACCAAGAAGAGCTTTTTGCTTGTCTAGTTCGTAACCCTCCGAAGACAGTGGCGGAATTCGCGTCTGAGGCGGCCGCGATGGAGAAGACGCTAGAACTTCGAACGAGCCAGTACGACCGCCCTGTCAACTCGCTGTTCTCGGAGACCATCGGTGCCGCAAATGGAAGCTCCAATACATTGCGAGAGACCATCCGAGCAGTGGTCAGGGAGGAGCTTCGGAAGCTTTTTCCAACGACGCCGCAACCTCAAGTGGCTTCCCTGACCGACGTAATCCGAGAAGAAGTCCAAAACGCACTGGGACCTTCTACGCCGTCGGAAGCACCCCGTGAACCACAAGCCATGACCTACTCCTCGGCTGTTCGTCAACCCCGCCCTGCTCCAACCCGTCGTCAAGAGGCCGAGCCATACCGCCGTCCAATGCCGCCCGCCCGACGCCCTGTAGACCAATACCAGACGCCAAGGAAGACCGACGTGTGGCGAACGCCCGATAATCGCCCGCTGTGCTACCACTGCAGAGAGGCCGACCATATCTACCGTCGCTGTCCCTACAAGAGGCTCGGTTTGCGAGGGTTCTCCGTCGACGCCCCACGCCCCCGACACGGCCAGCGCCCTGCTGAGATCGATGAATACCTCTCCAACACCAACCGAGGACCAGCCCGCTTCAACCGTTCACCGTCGCCCTACCCGTATCAGTCACCGAACCGCCGCAGCACTGCTGACTTCTCACGTGGAAGGTCCCCCAGTCTAAGCGGGGGAAACTAAAAGCAGCAACTTCGGGAGGTAAAGTTGCACAACGGCGGAAAAATGAAAACCCTCCAACGACGCAGCGACTCGCTGAAGACCATCATTCACGACATGCCCTCAACCCGACGACCCGACCTAGCCCTAACGAGACTCCTGAACACGACGACAGCTACACGGCGCGACGCGTACCCGACCTGACCGAGACGTCCGTTGAGAAGACGACGACAACGACGATGCACAGTGCCGGACCGTCAACACGTACAAGCAGAGATACGACGCCCCGACGAACCCGGAACTCGAGGAAGACTGCATCTGACGTCAAGGTGTCCATCGACGGCTTTGACGTAGTCGCCCTCGTAGACACGGGAGCTGACTATTCGGTAATGAGCGGACCATTTGCGTCTAAACTGAAGAAAGTTATGACCAGATGGGACGGTCCGCACATACGCACAGCAGGAGGCCACTTCGTGACGCCAAGTGGAACGTGCACATCGCGCGTCACCATAGACAGCACAACGTACCCTGCTGCGTTCGTCATTCTGCCTAACTGCTCCCGCGACGTAATTCTTGGAATGGACTTTTTGATGTACAACGGTGCAATAATCGATCTGCAGACCAAGTCAATAACTTTTTTCCCTAATCACTCCATGACGCCGGAACCGAACCCCGAACGACGTGCTCCTGTAAGGATTGCCGATGATCATGTCACCCTGCCACCCCGCGCAAGCTTGATGGTCGCAGTCTACTGTGAAGATGCTGCTCCTGACGTCGACGCTATAGTAGACACTGATCAAAGGGTGCTTCTTGACCGTGGTCTGTCGGTCGCAAGAGGCATTGCGCGCTTCAAGGAACACCAATCCCACATTTTGGTTACGAATTTCACCGAGGAGTACCAGCATTTAAACAAGGGCGCGGCAATTGCATTCCTCGAAGAAGCGCAAGAAGCAAGTGACGTGATCGCGGTCGCCGACTTTGAACGCACACCCGTAGAAACCTTCAAGCTCCCGCAGCCCTTCGACGTGAATTCGGTGCCACCGCAAGAACAACGGAACAAGTTATTGGCTTTGCTGCGTCGCTATAGCGAATGTTTTTCGTCGAGCGCAAAACTACATGAGGCCCCTCTAGCGAAGCACCGAATAATAACCGAAGATGGAGCCCGACCTACCCGACAGTGACCGTACCGCGTCTCTTCACACGAACGGGAAGCCATCCGGACTCAAGTCGACGACATGCTCTGCGACGACATTATACAGCCATCGAAAAGCCCCTGGGCTGCGCCCGTCGTACTCGTAAAGAAAAAAGACGGCACATTAAGGTTTTGTGTTGACTACCGGCGACTGAACAAAATCACGAAAAAGGACGGGTACCCCCTCCCCCGAATCGACGACGCCCTCGACCACATCTGCCACGCGAAGTACTTCTCATCGATGGACTTGAAGACTGGCTACTGGCAAATTGAAGTGGACGAGAGAGACCGAGAGAAGACTGCATTTATAACCACAGACGGCCTATACGAGTTCAAGGTGAAGCCGTTTGGCTGTGCACAGCACCAGCGACGTTTCAAAGAGTCATGGACACTGTGCTAGCTGGCCTTAAGTGGCACACCTGCCTCGTATACCTCGACGACGTAGTGGTATTCGCCCGGACTTTCGACGAACACCTTGCAAGGTTGGAGTCTGTACTCGAGGCCATTCGTACGTCGGGGTTGACGCTGAAGCCTGAAAAGTGCCGTTTCGCATACGGGGAACTCACGTTCTTGGGCCACGTCGTCAACGCCGCGGGAGTCCTACCTGACCCGGCAAAAACTTCAGCCATTGCGAACTTCCAAAGGCCGAAAGACAAGAAGGGCGTGCGAAGACTTCTGGGGCTGTGCGCATACTACCGGCGCTTCGTCGCAAACTTCGCACGCAGTGCAGAGCCACTCACGCGCTTTACGAAAGATAGCACCCCTTTCAGCTGGGAAAACGACCAAGAAAAACCATTCTGCGAGCTGCAGAAACGCCTGCAAAGCCCGGCCGTGCTCGCTCATTTCGACGAAAATGCCGAAACGGAAATGCACACGGACGCCAGTGATATAGGCTTGGATGCCGTCCTTGTCCAAAATCAAAGCGGCTGCGAAAGGGTAATTGCCTATGCCAGCCGTGGTCTGTCGAAGGAGGAGAAAAACTATTCTGCCTCTGAGAAAGAGTGCCTGGCTCTTATATGGGCGATTTCAAAATTTCGCCCATACGTGTATGGGAGGCCATTCAAGGTTGTAACAGACCACCATGCGCTGTGTTGGCTCGCCAATTTGAAGGACCCCTCTGGCCGTCTTGGGCGGTGGAGCTTGCGCCTGCAGGAGTTCGACGTTACAGTCGTTTATAAATCCGGCAAGAAACACTCCGACGCCGACTGCCTGTCCCGCGCCCCCGTCGACCCACCACCACAAGACGCTGATGAAGACAGCGCGTTCTTCGGGATCGTGACGGAGAGCGACCTAGCCGCCCAGCAGCATGCCGGCCCCGACTTACGCGTCATAATCGAGTACCTCGAGGGATGCAACGTTGCCGTTCCTGAAACCTTCAAACGCAGCTTACCAGCATTCAGCCTGAGAAACTCCGTCCTCGTGAAGAAGAATTTCAGCCCCGGAACAAGAGCGAATTACCTTCTCGTCATCCCCGCGGACCTTCGTGACGAAATTTTGGAAGCGTGCCACGACGACCCGTCTTCCGGACATCTCGGCACAGCCCGCACTATTGGAAAAATCAAGGCGAGGTACTACTGGCCCGGCCTTACCTCTGACGTCACCCACTACATCAGGAGCTGCCGTGACTGCCAGCGACGAAAAACGCCGCCGACAAGACCCGCCGGACTTCTGCAACTGATCGCCGTCCCACCGAGACCATTTCAACAGATTGGAATGGACCTTTAAGGCCCGTTCCCTACATCACGATCACAGAACAAGTGGATTGTCCTAGCGACAGACTACATCACACGCTACGCAGAGACCGCCGCTCTTCCCAGGGGGACTGCACAAGAAGTGGCCAAGTTCTTTATAAGCCAAGTTGTGCTGCGACATGGAGCCCCGGAAGTCCTAATCACCGACCGCGGAACGGCATTTACTGCGGAGCTGATGCAAGGAGTATTACGCTACAGCAGCACGGATCACCGAAGAACGACGGCGTACCACCCCAAACGAACGGACTAACAGAACGTCTGAACAAGACAATCGCAGATATGCTGTCAATGTACGTTGACGTTGAACATAAGACTTGGGGCGAAGTGCTCCCGTATGTCACGTTTGCGTACAACACGGCTATCCATTAGACGACGCAGCTGACGCCGTTCGGGCTTGTCTACGGTAGAAGGCCGACTACGATGCTCGACGCCATGCTTCCGCACGTAGAAGACGACGACCTCAACGCCGATGTCCCCGGATATCTTCAACGTGCGGAGGAGGCCCGCCAGCTCGCTCGAGTTCGTATAACGGACCAGCAGCTGGTGGATGCGGGCCGCTACGACCTCCGACGCCGAGACGCCGAGTACCAACCAGGGGATCGTGTGTGGGTTTGGACTCCCATCCGACGACGCGGACTCAGTGAGAAGCTCCTGCGACGGTATTTCGGACCCTACCAGATTCTACGACGTGTCGGCCAACTTACCTACGAGGTGATCCCCGATGGTGATTCCGGAACATCACGACGACGCACGCGGCCCGAAGTCGTCCATGTGGTTCGCTTAAAACCTTTCTACGGACGATAACGAATTTGATTTTTATTTTCGGACTGTCGCTTATGTTAGCATCGGGTCGATGCCCTCTTAGAGGGGGGGGGGGTAATGCCGCGAACCATACACTGGGTTTGTTTATTTGTGTTTTGCTTTTACCGCCCGGCTGCGGCGGTCTGTGTTATCTCTGCGCGAAGGGAAGCGCGTGTTCCATTCTTTCTTTTTGTGCCGCATGTCTTATCTGTCGTGATAGGGAGAGCATTCTGATCTAACGTGAACAGCCCAGAATAATCTTCTTGGATCTACTATGTTCTCGATGTGAATCGACGTTTCGAGAACCACGCGCGCCGAAAGATAAAAAACCTGCAGTGCGGACGCCGGAGCATTCGATTCGACGACACTCGCCTGTGCAAGTCACTTTGTTGACCGCTGCTTCGCCGCCTCTGTGTTCTTTTGAGTTGTAAAGGGAGCACAAGTTCGCTCCAATAAACGTGTTTCTCATTCAAGACAACTGCATCGTCCTTGTCTTCGCGACAATATTCCCCCCGATGTTCCTATTTCTTCGTTCAATGAGCTACTTACTTCTGTAGAAGAAGTTTGCGCTTCACACCAAAATCACCATTTTATCATTCTGGGGGATTTCAATGCACCTGGTGTACAATGGGACAGTCTAACTAACCAGCATTACAATTATTACGTACAGCAAAAATCTCGCATTGTTTTAGACTTCCTAGATTTCACATCCATGGCACAACTGAATAACATAAAAAACTGCTCCGAAAATATCCTAGACCTGTGCTTCTCAAACATATCAGAACGCGCGAGTATCAATGGTGGATATCTCTCTTGTCAAACCCGACAAGCTTCATTCTCCATTTTCAGTTTCGGCTCCCGTTGCGATTCGGCATTGTGGTACCTCACTAAAGTATAATGAACTCTCTCCCTTCTGTTATGCACGTGGGGATTACATTGGCTTGTATAGCTTTTTTTCTTCGTTTGAATGGTCGGAAATTCAAGAACTCCCTGATTGCAATGCACAGGTCCAACGGTTCACCGAAAGTGTCAAAAGCGGTATAGATCAATTTATTCCCAAGTATAAACCAAACCACTCCAAGCACCCACATTGGTTTTCGAAAGAACTTCGTACAACTCTTAAAATAAAAGACCGCTGCCACAAAAAGTATAAGAAAACCGGGAGTGACGAATGGAAACAGAACTTCTGCTCTTACCGCAAATTATGTAAAAACCTTTATGAGCGGGACCAGCGCTCCTATCTCGATTCTGTAGAGAGTAGTGCGAATTCTCAGCCTGAAACATTTTGGAGATACATCCGGTCGCGTAAGAACAACTCACATGATCTTATTAATCTTGTAGATTCCTCTGGGGAAGAAGTTCATAATGTCGCCAACCTCTTTGCTCAGCACTTCAGTGCCACATGCGGCCAGCTTGACGTCTCTGAAATGAACATATTGTTAAATCGCGTACAAGGCTCTAGCTTAGTGCTTTTGGACGAGCAGTTGGTTTTGGAGAGCCTAAAGGGCATGAAACCGTCATTGTCGTGTGGAGCTGACGAAATACCTCCACCTATTCCCAAAACATATGGCAGCATTTTTGTACCTGTTTTGACGGTGATATTTAACCAGTGTGTAAAAACAAACGTGTTTCCTCTCGCGTGGAAAATTTCACGAGTGCGTCCTATTTTAGATTTAGGCTGCAAATTGGATGCAACAAACTACAGAGCAGTTTCTCTCCTTTGTGCTTGTTCCAAGCTGTTTGAGAGAGCGCTGTACAAATTACTGACAAGTTCTGTACAGAATCTTCTTGTAGGTAAATAGCACGGCTTTATATCAGGAAGGTCGACAACGACTAATCTCTCCTGCTTCATGGAGCACGCCTGGGCAGCCATTTCTGAGAGGGTCCAGCTCGACGTTGTCTACTGTGATCTGAGCAAAGCATTTGACGTTGTCTGCCACACGCTGTTACTTAAAAAGCTTTTACAGGTAGGAATTGATACACCACTCGTGGCATTGTTGGGTAGTTATCTAGATAACCGGTTCAGTTTCGTTAGCGTTAACGGGCAGAGTCTGCTCTGTACAGATAACAAGCTGTGTGGTGTGCCTCAAGGCTCCGTGTTGGGGCAACCTTCTTCTCCATTTTTGTTAATGATGTGTCAGCCGCAATTAAGATGTCCTCTTTCCTTCCTTACGCTGACGACATTAAAATATTCAGACGGATTGAGTCTATTAATGACTGCATTGCCCTGGAGCAAGATATATCCTCATTTTCCAAGTGGTGCTCACACAATAGATTAAATCGTAACTCTACAAAAACAAAGGTCATGTCTTATAGCAGGAAAGCGAACCGCACTTTATTTTGCTACAGTATTAACGGCGGTTACTTGTCTAGAGTTGAAGAGATCAGAGACCTCGGCGTGCTTTTCGACAGTGCCTTAACTTTCTCACCTCATGTCACTCAACTTACTAAACGGGCGCTACGCTCTCATGGGGCTGTTTGCAAGTTTTCTCAAGAATTCCGGTTTCCTTCTTCATTCCTAAAACTATTCAAAACGCTTTGTATTCCGCAACTAGAATATGCTTCTGTCGTTTGGAATGGAACCTGTAGTTCCAACCGTCAACGTATAGAACGTGTTCAAACCAAATTTTCATCAATATTTAGGCATCGTTTTCCTTCGGAGCCTATCTCTATAACTGTTTCTCTAAGTTCCCGGCCGACCCACTCAGACCTTCTTTTCATGTACAAATTGCTTCATGGTATTATTTTATGCCCGGAACTACTTAAATCAATCAGTTTTCGCGTTCCACAAAAAGCTACAAGGCTCGCCCACCCTTTTAAAGCAGCTGGAGCTCTCAGCACACGTTCTCCTCTTCAAAGGATGCAGCATCTGCATATTGTTCACTCCGAGAACCTCGATATCTTTCAGCGTCCTCTTCGGGAGTTTCTGGCCGGGTTGTCAGCTCTGACACACTAGGTTCATCTTGGCAGTGCTCTTTTTTTCACTTATCGTCCTGACGTGTGCATTGACTTCACCGAGCTTGTTCTTGTTCCTGGTTGTTCGTGTATTGTGCTGATACTGCGACTGTAATTATCGTAGAATTTTTCTTTTTCTGCCATTTTAATCATTAAAAGTTGCCATATTCTCTTCATGCGTCCAGTTGAAACTGAAAATGTACGCTTCCCGAATCTTGTAAAAACTTTCTTCTTTTCACTCACCCTTCCATATAGTTACGCTTATTGTAAGATGTCTTCTTGGAATTGACCAGATATTACAGTTTCTATTGATTGTGTAATGTTCCCTAAAATTACACTATGGTATTTTTACTCTTCTTTGAAGTTGTAGCTTCTTTTTATTTTTTGCTCAATCGCTGTTCTTTCCCAGCTGTTGATGCATTTCATTGCTGTCTTATACCTTTTCTGTGCGCCAGCACGACTTGATTGTGTAAAGTCGGTTGGATAGCACTATTTTATTTCTAATCTTGTTTGCCGTTTTTTGTAGGTCTTTCTTTCTTTTCTTTTTTTTTGCTCACTGAGTGTTTATTAGCAAATTGTTGATGTACTACAGTGCTGCATTTTCCCCTCTGAGTGCTCCAGCACAAAGCCTCCGCTGTTCCTGGGCACTATAATAAACATTGATTGATTGATTGATTATTATTATTATTATTATTATTATTAATTTTATTATTATTTTTTTGCATTATTTTTTGCTCCCAAGATGGCGCCCAGTAAGGATGCGTGTGTTCTGTGGTCGTGCGTTTTCTACGGGAAACAGAAATTTCTTCGTTGCGGTGAGTGCAACAGGCGTGCTCACGCAAAGTGCATAACGTTGCCGGACGAGGACCTACAGTCTATTAAGTCAGGCGCGCGTCGTTTTGTGTGCAATGCCTGCAAGTCTGCCTCGTCGCCGTGTGTGCTGGCTAGCCCTAACGACGACTACGGTGGCGTTGCTTCGGCAGCGACCCTTTCCTCGAGCCCTCCCCGCACAGCCCCCGCCACCCAACCTGTTGAACTTGCGGCCGAGCTGCTGTCCCTGTGCGCCCTTCTCGTGGACGCCCTGGAAGGAATTTCCTTCCTCGCCGCTCAGGTTGCCAAGTTGGGAGAGGACAATGAGCGGCTGCGCCGGGACAACGCGCCAAAGGCTGAAGCTCACGCCCATGTCGTGAAGACCCTGCGGCAGGAGGTGCGTGCACTGCGCACAGATCTGACTCGGTTGAGGGGTGACCCTCCTTCCCCCTCTCGGCCAGCCGAGTTCCCGCCGCTTCCAACCGCGCCGTCCGCGGAAACAATACCCCCCACTGCGCTGTCGCAGAGTGCTTCGCCTGCCGCATCGCCTCTCTCGGCCGATCCCAGCTCGAAGGTGGTTTCTTCGAAATCCCATCGCCTGGACCATCCGCCCCTGCGCCTACCCCTACAGCAACGCACTCCCAAGAACTCCGTACCGCGTCCCCTGGCTCTTGGTGTATCTGAGGGATCTGGTCTTGTGGCTGTCAGCCGTCGCAAGCCCCCAAAAGCTGTGTTTGTTACAAAACTGGTTCCGTCTACAACTTCACCTCAAGTTTTCGAGCACCTGTCCGGTGTGGGGCTGCCCCGATTGTGTGCAAACGTATAAAGACGAGGCATGACTCTTACGCCTTGTTCTACGTCGCTGTGGACGACGCGTGTTTTGAGCGGCTCAAAGACCCTGCGCTGTGGCCTCGGCACTGTCTTTTCAAGCCCTTCCGTGGTGAATTGCATGAAAAAATGATTTATGCAGAGCAGCAACGACTTGATGATGATGGCAGGTAATAGTAGCTTTGATTTCTTTTATCAGAACGTCCGTGGACTTCGCACAAAGTCAGCTGAATTTTTCTCAAGTGTCGTTTCTTCTTGCTGGCCTATAAATATTCGGACAGAAACTTGGTTGTGCCCGGACATAAGTTCCAATACCTTGTTCCCTCCGCATTACCAAGTTTTCCGGCATGATCGTGACCCGTCTCACGATAAACGACGGGGCGGTGGTGTGCTTATTGCCCTACATGTCTCCATCAAGTGTAAACGCCGCCTTGACTTTGAATTACAGAGTGAGTGTATTTGGTTAGAGGTGTTTTGTGATCGGGGTGAACGGCTCTTAGTGTGTACATACTAAATTTCCCCCGAGACACATGCCAGTGAGTTCAGAAATATTTAAATTCAGTTTATTATTCAGTTTATTCAGTTTTCCCAGAAGCATCTGCACGACTTCCTGGCTAAAAGCTGCTCGAGCAGCTTGACAAAGGCACAGGAAGCCGTTGAACCCTTAATCATCCTTAACACAATCCTTAACACAATCGAAACTACAGTAATTACTCACAGTGATCACCATTTCCTTGTCACCGGGGGCTTTAACGCACCGGGGATTTCTTGGGAGACTCAGCGGGTCAGTCAGGCGTCTCATCCAATATCTCCGAAGTGTGACTTTCTACTTGATTTTATCCCCTTTACTTCCTTGCAGCAGTGCAACCTCATTAGGAATTCATGTGGGAACGTCTTAGATTTGTGTCTGACTAGCTTGGAAGCTGTCGACGTCTCGCGCAGTAATACTAACCTTGTAAAACCGGACAAGTTTCATCCGTCATTACATATTTCATTGCATAACGTATCTCTCCTTCATTACAGTTCCCCTGTTTGCACACCAGGAAGCAGTAGTTACGACTTTACTCGTGGTGACTACATTGGTTTATTTCACTTTCTTAGTAACACTGATTGGTCACCAATAGCTAACCTCAACGAAGTTGATTAACAGACAGATTTTTTTACTGAAGTTGTTCACGATGGCTTGAGGAGCTTTGTTCCCCGAAAATTTGAAAAGAAAGGCAATTTTCCGCGTTGGTTTTCTGCTGAAATTAAACGACCTTTGGGGAGGAAAAATTGAGCGCACAAGCAAGCTAAGAAAACGGGGCCGGAAAGGTGGCAGAATGAGTTTCGTCAACTCAGATCTCATTGTAAATGTCTGGTTAGGTGCGATAGGTAGAATTACATTGCCGCGGTTGAGGCTGATGCAACACGCAATGCAAAATCTTTCTTGGGCCACGTTCGTTCTCAAACATGTAAAAATTCACCTGGGAACATTAACCTCATCGATGAACGCGGAGAGAGCATATCGTACGTTGCCAATGCCTTTGCGCGACAATTCCGTTCCACTTATGGCAACAACAGAGCAGCTTGCCCCCCTCCACAATCTCTAGGTTACTGTAAAAACTCAGAAGTGTTGGTTTCGGAAAGTCTCGTTTTGAAAGCTCTGAAACAATTGAAATCGTCATTTTCATGCGGCCCTGACGGCATTCCTTCTGCCGTACTGAAAGCGTTTGGTGATATCCTAGTTCCAGTATTGACGTGTATATTTCAAACTTCTCTCAAGTCTGGCAAGTTCCCCACTCGTTTTAAGAATGCAAGGGTTGTTCCTGTATTTAAGACAGGTTCAAAATTGGACCCCACGAACTACCGTCCGATATCTATTCTATGTGCTGCTTCTAAAGTGTTTGAGTTAATACTGCCTAAACTACTCACATTCAGTATAAATACGACATTAATACCTGAACAGCATGGTTTTTTTGCGGCCCGATCGACCACTACCAATCTCGTCAACTTCATGCTGCATGCTTCGGAAGCTGTGCAAGGGAGAGGTCAACTTGATGTAGTCTACTTTGATTTAAGCAAGGCTTTTGATGTCGTCTGCCGCGAGCTCTTAGCCAAAAAATTATCTGAGCTTGATATACAATCATCCCTGATATCTCTTATATGCAATTATCTATGTGATAGGTCATGTTTCGTGCATGTAAATGGACAGTCTTCTCTTTCCTATGAGGTTACCGGTGGTGTCCCTTAGGGCTCAGTTCTCGGGCCACTTCTCTTCTCAATCTTTATAAATGATGTCGCGACAATATTTAATGATTGTAATTTTCTTTTATATGCCGATGATGTAAAAATATTTAAATCTGTTTCCAACTCTGCCAGCTGTTCCGCTCTCCAGAGGGCAATCTCGCCCTTCTCGCATTGGTGCTCATGCAACAAAGTCCTCATTAATACACCTAAAACTTAGGTAAAGACATACACAAGAAAGACTGACAACATCTTGTTTCCCTATAACATCAACGGTGAATTACTCCCACGTGTGGTAGAGGTTAATGACCTAGGCGTCACTTTCGACAGTGCACTGAGCTTCTCTCCACATATTCTGGTAATTACTCGTAGATCTCTTCGATCGCTTGGCGTTGTCTGTCGCGTGTCCAAGGAGTTCAAGGAGCCGATTTCTCTTCTCAAGCTCTACACAAGTATATGTCGTTCTCAGCTTGAATATGCATCTGTTGTCTGGAACAGCACGAGTAAAACAAACCGTAAGCTTGTAGAAAGGGTCCAAAATAGGTTCATATCTATCTTCAACCATCGCTTTGGCGATAGTAGTAATTATAACTCTCAATCGCCCTCTTTATTGACGCTATCATGCTTAACTTCCAGGCGTAACAAGGCTGATATTCTCTTCCTCTTTAAAATTATGCACGGCATAGTGTCTTGTGGTGAGCTGGTACAACATGTTCGTCTTTATGTGCCGCAAAAGTGAACCAGGAAACATGATACCTTTTGCAACCCCAATTGTCTGCGTGTCTTGTGCCATTTGTTCCGACTAAAATGCACGTACAATCGGTACTCGGATTACCTTGATATATTTATTGATTGCCCTATTCTGTTTCACAAACACGTCTGTGAGTTTGTATTGGCGTAATTGCCAACTTTTCTTATTCTGCATTTGTCTTTTATTCTTGAGTTTATGCCCTTCAATGACTTTCAGTCCGTAACTTCAACATAAGCTATCCTTTCGTTTTTTTTGTTTTTTTTTGTAATTATTTTGTATTTGAGAGATGTGTACATTATGTTTAGTGTGTTTCTGTTTCCGTGCGCCAGCACAAAGGCCATCCCGGCTGTTCCTGGGCACGCACATAAATGATTGATTGATTGATTGATAGATTGATTATTATTATTATTATATTTATTCACCGCAAGATGGCGCCTAGTGCGGATTTCTGTATTTTGTGCTCCCAGGCTTTCTTCGGTAAGCAAACGTTTTTCCGGTGTGCCGCCTGTAAAAAACGTGTGCACGCGAAGTGTGTTGCGTGCCCGGACGCGGAGCTGCAGCTTCTGAAGTCCGGTGCCCGGCCGTTCAAATGCAATCTTTGTAAGACGGCCGAGGCGGCGGCTGGGCCTAGCAGCAGAGCTTCACTGGCGAGCCACGACACCGGCCTATCCGCCACCAGGCGATCTTCCCCCTCTTTCCTCCGACGGAGGTCACCGGCCGAAGAGGCCCCTGTTTCGACGTCCCAACCGGTTGGTGTTGGGGCTGATGCTGCTGTCCTCCGTGCGCTCCTCACCGAAGCATTGGAGGGCATTTCTTTTTTGGGTGACCAAATGGCCCGACTGCGTGACGACAATGATCAGCTGCGTAGGTAGAATATGCAGGGTTTTGACAGCCTTCGTCGGGAGATTGAGCGGGAGCGGGCCCACCACACTGCCATCGTCGTTTCCCTTCGGCAAGAGGTACGCACTTTTCGAGAAGAGCTTGCCGCGCGGCAACCGGTTTCCCTGCCGGCATCCCCCAAGGGCCCCCCTTCTCCCAGCGTGATGCTGTGAACCGCGGCGTCGGGTATGGCTGGGTGTGGGTCACCTGTACTCCCCGTGAAAGCGTCGTTCTGCTGCCATCGCAGCCGCTCCTACTGTTACTGTTGGTGGTGCGCCTAAAAACGTTGTCCGCCGTCACCAGCCGGTGGCTGAACACGGACAGCAGCGTGTGCAACGGCAGCTTGCGTCGACCGGCTTCAGCCCGAATGCTGTCGTCACTGGTGCCGATGCGTATTTCGCATCGCAGCCGTCAGCTGGAGGAGGAGGATCCACCGTGCGCCACACCAGCATTGGTGATGTCAACGGCAAGGCTCGTCAACCCGCATCCTTCGCAACCTCGGACTCATCTGAGCTCACGGTGGTACAGCGGCGGCGGCTGCCGAAGGCTCTGTTCGTCACGAAACTTTCACCCGAAACAACGGAAGTCCAGCTGTGCTCGTACCTGACTGCCAGAAATGCTGCTCCTCGTGCTTGCAAGCGGATAAAAACTAAGTACAACACCTATGCCTCCTTCTATGTTGCCGTAAGCAACGTGTGCTACGAATTACTGGCAGGATCCAGCTCTGTGGCCAAATGAGTGTCTTTTTAAGCCCTTCCGGGGCACTACGTGAGTCCAGGCTGCACCTGTCTGATCTTTCCTCGCTCGCATGATCAGTGTTTATTATCAAAATGTCCGTGGTTTGCGGACCAAATCTGCTCAGTTCCTTTTCTCTATAGCTTCGTCCTCACATAATGTAATCGTCCTTACCGAAACTTTGCTATCCTCCGAAATTCCGTCTAGCGATTATTTGCCGATAATTATGTGGTTTTCCGAAGTGACCGTACTGGCCCCACTTCTAAAAATTGCGGTGGTGGAGTGCTCATTGCGGTGGACAAGTCGTTGAACTGCCGTCGTCGGTCAGACCTCGAAACTGCTGCAGAATCAGTGTGGGTGGAGGTTCTCGGCGGTAGAAAAAATAGTATCCTAATTTCCACTTTTTATATACCTCCACCCATAAACTATGCCGAATTTTAGCGCTGTGTCACTGTCGGACACGATCATCATTACATTTCCCAGAAGGGCTACTGTCTTTCACTGGTCTGGAACAAATAAACAGGTGTAAAAACATTTGTGATAATATTTTAGACCTTTGCTTTTCCAACCAGGCGGACCTTACCATTTCTCTGTCGGATACCTTGCTGGTCCGTCCTGACAAATTTCATCCTGTCCTTCATATCTCACTGCCGTATGTGTCGGTGCAATCGAGATGCTCTGGCCATTCTGCACATCCGACGTACAATTATGCTGCTGGAGATTACGTTGCTTTTTATAACTACTTATGTAACACTGACTGGTCTCTCCTCGTCAAACTTCCCTCTGTTGATGACCAAGTCGAGAAACTTTCTACAATTATTCAGCAAGGAATGCAAATGTTTATACCAAGAACGTCCGGAAAGAAATCTAAATTTCCGAAGTGGTTTTCTGCGGAACTGCGAGGGGCTTTAAAATGTAAAGCCCGTGCTCACAAGAAAATTCGCGGGCTACAATCCAAAACTTGGAAAAAAGAGTTTAAGTATTTCAGAGCCCTGTGTAAAGAGCTGTATGATCGAGATCGGTCAGACTACATAGCCAATGTAGAAATCAGCGCTACACGCGACCAGAAAAGTTTCTGGCACTATGTTCGCTCTCGATCTGCTGGCAAGGTTGCCGAAATCGCTAACCTTCTAGACGACGATGGAAACCCGATTGGAGACGTTGCTAATGCCTTTGCGGATCATTTAAGCTCAGTATTCCCAAAGGGTGCAGTTAACATTTTGTCCAACCATTCCTCTGCGTCGTCTAATTTCTGCGTTCCCAGAATAAGTGAGGGCGACGTTCGGAAAGCCCTGAAGCGCCTAAAACCATAATTTTCCTGTGGCCCTGACGGCATTCCTCCCGCAATATTAAATACCTATGGGGAGCTTCTGATTCCCATACTAACCGCTATATTTAATATTTCAATTCAATCCGCTACTTTTCCAGCAGCCTGGAAGTTAGCACGCTTGGTCCCTGTCTTCAAAACTGGTGCTAAAGGTAGTGCTAGAAACTATCGGCCTATTTCGCTACTCTGTGCGGCGTTTACGCTTTTTGAGACTGTATTGCACGATGTTTTAACTTCCAGTGTTAAGGGCATACTAATTACCGAACAGCACGGGTTTATGTCCGGACGTTCCACAACCACTAACCTAGTTTCTTTCATGCAGCAAGCGTCCGAAGCGGTTCATCATAGGAGGCAGCTTGATACTGTGTACTTTGACCTGAGCAAGGCTTTTGATGTGGTCAGTCACCCATTGTTAATTTCTAAACTGTCACTCCTGAACATAGATAATTCGATTCTTGACCGCCTAATTTGTTGCTTGCGTGGGCGGACCTGCTACGTAAATGTTAACGGCCAGCAATCCTATCGTTACTGCGTTTCAAGTGGTGTGCCACAACGGTCTGTTCTAGGCCCTCTTTTGTTTTCTTTATTTGTCAATGATGTTTCAGCTGCTATAAGGCATTCTTCTTTTTTACTTTATGCTGATGACATCAAGATTTTTAGGGAAGTTTCGTCTCTTAGTGACTGTGGGCATTTGCAAAGAGACGTAGATGCATTTACACTCTGGTGTAAATAGAACGAACTTATAGTGAACTCTGCGAAAACCAAAGTGTTGTCATACACGCGTAAAACAGACTGCCTGCTTTATCACTACTCAGTTCACGATGTTACTTTGCCTCGAATCTCGACGACAACTGATCTTGGCGTGCTCTTTGATGACCAGCTGACTTTTACACCGCACGTTCGATTCATCAAACAGCGAGCTCTCCGCCGCTTGGGCATGGTCTGCCGGATGTCTAAAGAATTCCGTAGTGCAAAGTTCTTCCTGAAACTGTACTCCACTGTCTGTCGTCCCGTGCTGGAATATGACTCGGTTGTCTGGAATGGTACATGCAAATCTAACAGCAGGGCCATTGATAAAGTGCAGAATAAGCTGCTGTCCATACTTAGACATCGCTTCTCTCACGAGTATCACCGTCTTGCCTCTGGACCACTGTACTTGCAAGTGCTGCCTGAGCTAAAGGCTAGGCGCGATACAGCTGACCTCTCATTTCTTTTTAAGCTCATACATGGACAAATTAGCAGCGCGGAACTTTTTTGTGAGCTCCAACTAACAGTGCCTCTTAAAATCACAAGAAAATGTCATCCTTTTCGAACTCTCAGGTCCTGTCCCCGACATTGCCCGCTGTTCAGGCTGCAGAGCACGTGTAACTTCTACTCTGCAGACGTAGATATTTTTAACAGCTCCCTCAATCAGTTCAGTTCATACACTTCCAGAATTCTCATTCGCTAATATGCTCCCTCTTATTCTCTTCCATGGAACTATATGGAATATTGTTTTGCTCAGTCATACTGAATGGATCTTGTTCTAGTTATAGTAACTTCTTTTTACCTGCTTGCCTTACTGTATAGAGAGAATGCTGTTTATATGACTGTTTTGTTGTTTTCCATTTTATGGATTGCTGTTATATGGCTACACGATTATCTGTAGTGTGCAGATGTTCTGTTTCATCGGTACGGCGTAATTACCAATTCTGTTGTATCCTGTCAGTTTTGTTTGTGTTCATTGCATGTAGTGTATACGCTATCTACGTTTTGTAGTGGTTTGTTCGGTATACTTTGTAATATACATTCTAAAAGGTATTTTTTTTCTACTCTTTTATTTTATACGCTGTCAAAGTGTTCTTTCCTTTCAATTTTTGTTTTCCTTTTTTTTTACCTGTATCCATCTGTGTACCAGCACCATGGCCTTACGGCTGTTCCTGGGCACAATAAATATAAACGATTGATTGATTGATTGATTGATTGATTGATTGATTGATTGATTATTGTTATTATTATTCACGCCTCTACCGGCGTGACCACCAGCTCTATAGAGGATCGTGAGAGGCTGCTGCGTCTCGGAAACTGGATGAATTCTGGCGGTATGTACGCGGCCGTTCTAAGGCATCTAAAGAACACGTTAGCCTGTTTAATTCTGATGGTGAAGAGGATGATGTTGCCACCAGTTTTGCTCAGTACTTTCATTCTGTCTTTCAACTGCCAGATGGCAACGACGAACGCCTATCGTTTAATAACTCTAATTTTAACATACTTAGGTTCGATGAAAAAATTGTCAATGATAGCCATCAACGGATGAAACCATCATTTTCCTGTGGTGCAGATGGACTTCCAGCAGCCCTCATGAAGGCTTACGGAAACATTTTTGTGCCCGTCTTAACTTCCACTTATAATAACTGCTGACTTTTAGGTAAATTTCCTTGTGCATGGAAGATCGGTCGAATGTTTCCAATATTTAAGTCTCGTGATAAGTCAGCCGTTTCTAACTATCGCCCGAACTCACTGTTTTGTGTCGCCTCAAAACTCTTTGAGTCAGCTCTGCACAAAGTTCTTGCTGCCTGCGTCAAGAACGTTGTGATACCAAATCAGCACAGCTTTTTCTCGGGCCTATCGACGATCACAAATCTTGCAAGCTTTGTGACACATGCTTCGGCTGCAGTCTGTGAAAACGGCCAGGTGGACGTTATTTATTTTGACCTCAGTAAGGCGTTTGATGTGGTGAACTATCAGTTATTAATTAACAAGCTTGCTAAGTCCGGTGTAGACGCAAGCCTTGTTGCCTTGTTGTCCAACTATCTCCTTGACCGGTCCTTTTATGTAGATGTTTACTACAAAAAGTCTGTGTTTACCCTGCAACAAGTGGTGGCCCCCAGGGGTCCGTGCTGGGTCCAATATTGTTTTCTGTCTTTATCAATGATGTTTCCACATTGTTAACAAACTCTTCTTTTCTTCTCTATGCTGATGATGTCAAACTATTTAGGCACATTAGCGGTGTTCAGGACTGCTGTGCCCTGCAGAGGGATGTGTCGGAATTATCGGTCTGCTGCAGCGAAAACTGCCTAATTTTAAACCCCACTAAAACAAAGGTTGTCACCTACAGCCGGAAAACCCACCGTCTGCTGTTTTCCTACAGTATTGAGGGAGCTCCTCTGCAAAAGAATGATGAGATTAGGGACCTAAGGGTGCTTTTCGACAGTACCCTCTCTTTTTCTCCTCATATTAGGCTCATCACCCGGCGAGCACTCCGAAGCCTTGGAAATGTGTGTCGGATTACAAAGGAATTCTCTTCTCCAGATCCATTTCTAATGCTAATTAATGCAATATGTATGCCACAGTTAGAATAAGCTTCTGTTGCCTGGAACGGCATCTGGAAATGTAGTACTGAATTAATAGAACGTGTGCAGTAGACTTTTTTATCTATATTTAAGCACCGTCATCACAATCACAGTTTTCATCCGGATTCTGACTTACCCATAGTCCCTTCCATCCCTTCCTTGAACTGCAGACGTATGCGTGTAGACCTTACATTTCTTCACAAAATTGTTCCTGGTGACTTTTCTTGCGCAGACCTGCTTAACTGTTTAGAGTTTAGTGTACCACAAAGTCCCACCAGGTCGCATCGCCCGTTCTTGACCGCTGCGCGCAACTGCAAACATTCTCCTGTGCGCAGAATACAGAATTGTTACAACCGCTTTATTGAACGCCTTGACATCTTTCAGAAATCATTTACAATTTACAGTACAGCGCTGTTTAATACAGTATGTTAAACACCTATGACATGTCTCTCGTTCTTTTTTTTCTGGAATTTGGTTTCTCTGCGGTTGTGTCTATCCAACTGATAGTTGCCTATTTTTGAAAATGTTTACTGTCATTTTTTCGTCTTATCATTTGTCTCTACACTCTTGCTGTTGTTTTTGTTGAATTACTGTCAAACTCTGTTGCTCTGCCTGTCGTGTGGCCTTTACGACAGGCAGAGCAACATAGGCATCTTCTTTTTTTTTACCTGTACCAAGGCTCCGCTTGTGCTTTATTTCTTTCATTTTCACTACTTCAATTTGTGTGTGTCTTGTCGCTTGTTTGTTTCTTGCTATATGTTGCTTGTATTTTGTTTTAATGTACCTACCCGTGCGCCAGCACTCAGTCGTCTGGCTGTTACTGGGCACGTAAATAAACATGATTGATTGATTGATTGATTGATTGAATGATTGATTGATTGATTGAATATTATTGCAAACCGTGCAAACGCCTTAGGACCAAGTATGACTCCTATTCTTGTTTTTGCGGAACTGTTAACGAGGAGTGTTTTAGGCGCCTGAGCGACCCGTCTATGTGGCCAAAAGGCTGCCTTTTCAAGCCGTTCCAAGGCAAGGTCCACCCTGGTATGCATCACAGCTCTGAAATAACTGACAATGCTCAGTAAGTACGAGAGTCTCGACATATACTATCAAAACACTCGAGGTCTACGAACTAAGTACTCTGAATTTATTAGAAATATTGTATGCTCTAAATTTTCCGCTATTGTCTTTAGTGAAACCTGGCTTTCCGATGATATCTCGTCTTCCGACTATTTCCCTTCTAACTATCAAATCTTTAGAAGCGACAGAAAATAACTGGATCTAAAGAAAAAGGTGGTGGGGTTCTTATTGCCGTTGATCACTCAGTGCATTGCATGCGGCGTGCTGACCTCGAGACCCTAGACGAATCAGTCTGGATTGAGGTAAGCCTCACGAGGGGCGAGAAGCTACTCATCGGCGCATTCTATGTATCCCCGGATGTATTGCCTTCTGAATTTAATCGAACACTCACATCCATAGAAAATGTCTCAAATGCACACTCCAACCATAAGCTCATTATACTTGGGGACTTCAACGCCCCAGGTATTCGCTGGAACAGTCTTTCCTTTGAGCACGAAAACCATTATCAAGCGCAGAAATGCAGCATGCTATTAGATTTTCAATCGTTCACCTCCATGCAGCAGTTTTGCCGCATAGAAAACTCCTGTTGTAATTTTCGAGATGTGTGCTTCTCAAACTTAAAAAACGTACAAGTGTGTGCCTCCGAAATATCCCTTGTGCACCCCGACAAGTTTCAGCCCCCTCTTATTGTCTCTGTCTCGGTCGCGACCCAGCATCGCTCTGGCGGTGTTGACAATTGGGCAGTCCCGCGATATGCTTTCAAGCGTGGAGATTATGCTGGGCTGTATCACTTTTATTCATCTGCTGAATGGTCTAGTGTTTTGGATGTCAATGATGTTGACGAACAGGTTCGACGTTTCACCGAGATCGTCAGAAGTGGCATGGAAAAGTACATCCCTTGTTATAAGCCTGTTCCGTCCAAATTTCCCCACTGGTTTTCTAAAGAACTTCGAAGTTCGCCTAAACTTAAGGACAGCGCCCGCAAAAAGGCCAAGCGTTCTGGGCTTGACAAGTGGAAAGCGGAGTTTAGTCGGTATCGCTCACTTTGTAAAATCGTCTACCGGCGTGACCACCACTTCTATATAGAATCGTTAGAGGCTGATGCGTCCCAGAAACCGGCTGAATTCTGGAGGTATGTACACGGCCGTTCTAAGGCGTCTTAAGAACCCGTTAGCCTGCTTAATTCTGATGGTGAAGAGGTTGAGGATGTTGCCACCAGTTTTGCTCAGTACTTTCATTCTGTCTTTCAACTGCCAGATGGCAACGACGAACACCTATCGTCTATTACCTCTAGTTCTAACACACTTATGTTCGATGAAAAAATTGTCAATGATAGACTTGAACAGATGAAACCATCATTTTCCTGTGGTGCAGATGGAATTCCAGCAGCCCTCATGAAGGCTTACGGCAACATTTTTGTGCCTGTCTTAACTTCCATTTATAATAACTGCTTACTTTTAGGTAAATTTCCTTGTGCATGGAAGATCGGTCGAATTTTTCCAATATTTAGGTCTCGTGATAAGTCAGCCGTTTCTAACTATCGCCCGATCTCACTCCTTTGTGTCGCCTCAAAACTCTTTGAGTCAGCTCTGCACAAAGTTCTTGCTGCCGGCGTCAAGACCGTTGTGATACCAAATCAGCACGGCTTTTCTCGAACCGATCGACGGTCACAAATCTTGCAAGCTTTATGTCACAGGCTTCGGCTGCAGTTTGTGAAAACGGCCAGTTGGACGTTATTTATTTTGACCTCAGTAAGGCGTTTGATGTGGTGAACCATCAGGTAATAATTAACAAGCTTGCTAAGTCCGGTGTAGACGCAAGCCTTGTTGCCTTGTTGTCCAACTATCTCCTTGACGGGTCCTTTTATGTAGATGTTAACTACAAAAAGTCTAGTGTTTACCCTGCAACAAGTGGTGTACCCCAGGGTTCCGAGCTGGGTCCATTATTGTTTTCTGTCTTTATCAATGATGTTTCCACAGTGTTAACATACTCTTCTTCTGTATGCTGATGATGTCAAACTATTTAGGCACATTACCGGTGTTCAGGACTGCTGTGCCTTGCAGAGGGATGTGTCGGAATTATCGGTCTGGTGCAGCGAAAACTGCCTAATTTTAAACCCCACTAAAACAAAGGTTGTCACCTACAGCCGGAAAACCCACCGTCTGCTGTTTTCCTACAGTATTGAGGGAGCTCCTCTTCAAAGGGTTGAGGAGATTAGGGACCTAGGGGTGCTTTTCGACAGTACCCTCTCTTTTTCTCCTCATATTAGGCTCATCACCCGGCGAGCACTCCGAAGCCTTGGAAATGTGTGTCGGATTACAAAGGAATTCTCTTCTCCAGATCCATTTCTAATGCTAAATAATGCAATATGTATGCCACAGTTAGAATAAGCTTCTGTTGCCTGGAACGGCATCTGGAAATGTAGTACTGAATTAATAGAACGTGTGCAGTAGACGTTTTTATCTATATTTAAGCACCGTCATCCCAATGACAGTTTTCATTCTGATTCTGACTTACCCATAGTCCCTTCCATCCCTTCCTTGAACTGCAGACTTATGCGTGCCGACCTTACATTTCTTCACAAAATTGTTCATGGTGACCTTTAGTAGGTTTTCAGGTTCGGTGTCGGTGGCGAAGGAACCCTTCGCTTGACGAATTCGGCGGTGTTGGCGGTGAAGCAGAAGAGATGAGAAGACGATTACGGGACGAAGAGATGATGACAAACAAAAACTGTATTGGCAGTTATTTACAAGAGTTGGTTACAGAAAGTTGATTACAGTGTTGGTTATACATGGCCGTCTTAGCGATCGACCCTCCGAGTTACGCTCTAGGTACCATACCTTAGCGATCGACTCTGGGTTACGCCGTAGACGGCACGGTTTACGCGCACTAAGCACGGAGGCTCGCTGGTCTCCAGCCAAAGCTAAGTCACGGCTAAGTCTGCCGCTTCCTATCTTCCACGCGACTATGATTCCTCGCTCCAATTGTAATCCGGACAGCACATCTGATTGGTCAGGACACCTCTAAAATCCACCAATCGTCGGGCCAAACACCGCCTTCCCAAATTCGCGCACTTCCCTCCTCTCCCAAGACAGAGGACGCGTACACGTGCCCGGGGCAGCTTTGCCACGGCCAGGGTGGCCATTAGGCGCCGCGGCACTCTCAAAAGCCGCTTCCCGGGCTTACGCACTCCAAGCGTAACACGGTGGCCCCAAGGCACGCAACCCCAAAGCGGCGTTTTACTGCCCTAATTGGCCGCGCCCCCTTCGGCGCATCCGAAGACGGAGCCAGTCTCTTCCGAACTAGCCCAGCGGCCACAAAGAGAAGCAGGGGTGGCGTTTACAAAAGACGTCGTCCCGGCATGGGCACCGTGAAAGTGACAAGGTGACCACGGAAGCCCTCAAGGGCGCGTCATTCAGAGGCGTCCAAAAAGGGAAGCCACTTTCCCCCCAAGCAAAACCAATTACGGCGGCGGCCATTAAGAGGAGCGGGGGCGGCAATGCGCGCGGCCGCGCGGCCTGCGCATCTTATCTCTCAATCTCCCTTCCTCCGCTATGCCCAAAGGCGGCAGCAGTCCTACACCTTTCTTGCGCAGACCTGCTTAACTGTTTAGAGTTTAGTGTACCACAAAGGCCCACCAGGTCGCATCGCCCGTTCTTGACTGCTGCGCGCAACTCCAATCATTCTCCTGTGCGCAGAATACAGAATTGTTACAACCGCTTCTTTGAACGCCTTGACATCTTTCAGAAATCCTTTACAATATACCGTACAGCGCTGTTGAATACAGCATGTTAAACATCTATGATATGTCTGTCGTCCTTTTTTTCCTGGAATTTGGTTTCTCTGCGGTTGTGCTGTTCAACTCATAGTTGCCTATTTTTGAAACTGTTTACTGTCATTTGTTCTTCTTATCATTTTGTCTCTACACTCTTGCCGTTGTTTTTGTTGTATTACTGTCAAACTTTGTTGCTCTGCCTAGCGTGTGGCCTTTACGACAGGTGGAGCAACATAGGCATCTTGTTTTTTTATTTTTTTACCTGTACCCAGGCTCCCCCTGTGCTTTATGTCTGTCATTTTCTCTACTTTAATTTGTGTGTCTTGTCGTTTGTTTGTTTCTTGCTATATTTTTGTTATATTTTGTTTTTATGTGACTATCCGTGCGCTAGCACTCAGGCCTCTGGCTGTTCCTGGGCAGGCAAATAAACATGATCGATTGATTGATTGATTGATTGATTATTATTATTATAATGTCCGCCTGCGCTCTCCCGCCCGGCAACAAACCGTCGCCGCTTCCGATGCTGTCGCCGTCTGTATACGGGCCCATGGGGCCAGTGCAGCCGAGAGCGCCCGGACCTGCTGCCTCGGATACGCCTTCGCTATCGTCCACAACTGGTGAGAGCCCACCACTTCTACAGGCAACAGGCTCTCGTCACACAACCAAGGAACGATTACCGTCGTGCTTTGGACTGGCAACAAGTACAACGTTGTCGGTCGCCAGTCAACATCGGCGATCGAGGGCGCTGTTCGTGACAAAGCTGGCTCCTGAAACATCGTCTTCCCAGGTGTCGGCATATGTGTCTAGCGTCGCGAGCGCACCGTTGGTGTGCGAACGGCTGAAAACGAAGTATGAATCCTATGCCTCATGTTACGTTGCAGTTGACGACGAAGCTTTTCAGAAGCTGGAGGACCCGGGTCTCTAGCCGAAAAACTGCCCTTTTAAACCGTTCCAAAGAATTCTTCATGATCGCCATCTGCATGCAACTGAGTTAGAAAATGAACAGGTCACTCATGAATAGGTCCCTTAACATTTTGTATCAAAATGTTTGTGGTCTAAGGACTGAAGCAAACGAGTTTTTTTGTAAGGTATCTTCCTCAATTTTTTCTGTGGTTGTTCTTACGGAGACATGGCTCTTACCCGGTATCTCCTGAAGAGGTTATTTTACGCCTTATTACAATGTGTTTCGTAGTGACCGTGCCACATCTGGCCTTAAACGCACGGGAGGGGAGCTTTGATAGCCGTCAATAGCTCATTCAGATGCGTGAGGCGCGCAGACCTGGAGACAGAGGATGAATCTGTCTGGGTTGACTTGTGTTGCATGGGTGGCGAATGCGTCCTGCTTGGTGCATTTTACGTAGCTCCTAATATAGGGTAGGCAGTGCTTGCAATGCCTTGTTTGCATATGTGCGCGGGTCATGTGCGGGAGTCGGCGTGTGTGTATCTCAAAGTGTCTCATTCTCGTTCAGACCAAACAATGCTATTTTCTATATTTTTTTAGATATGCAATTTTTTTCCCGCACAAGCACACTCTTCCTGGACACACTAATAAACAATTATTTGGTTGATTCCTTCATCATTTTTATTGTCTCTGCGATTTGTTAATCTGATCATTTAATCTATACTACTGCCATTGCTTTTTCGCTATTTTTTCTGTCAAACGTGTTGCTATGTTTGTTGCGTGTCTCGACAATATGGGACATTGCAAAGTCATCGCTCGTTTTACGCTAATACTTTATTGCAGTGTAACTTTTCAGAAATCTTAACTCTCGTTTTATATGTACACTCTGTCTATATCATATGCACTGTGTATTTTGTTGTATATTTCCTTTTCTCATGTGCCTTGAACGTGTCGCTGGCCGAGGGCCATAGCTTGCAACACTGTTTTTTTGCTTTTTTTCTGAATTTCTGTAAGTACTTTTACTTTATTTTTTATGTCACATCGAGGATTTTGTGTGCTGTGCCGTTCTGTTCAACATTTGTTTTATTATTGTTTTGTATATGGTGTGCCAGCACCAAGACCTTAGGGTTGTTCCTGGGCACCGAAAATAAAGGTTGATTGATTGATTGATTGATTGATTGATTGAGTGATTGATTGATTGTTTATTATTAATTTTATTTTTATTATAGTCGCGCAGCATGGCGCACAGGCCGGATACAAGCTTGCTCTGCTCCTGTCTTTTTTCGGTAAACAACAGTTCTATCGTTGCGAAAGCTGTGGAAAACGTGTGCATGCGAAGTGTGTGACCTGGCCGGACCACCAACTGGAACTTTTGAGGGCTGGATCGCGCCCATTTTGCTGGAATTTGTGCAATTCAATCCACTCTGGCGCTACGCCTAGTGACACGATGGAGGCATCCCCGACGGAAACGTGTTCTCCGCAGCACTGCGCCCCTCCGACCGGGTCCACTCTCTCCCCTCCGGGTGACCTTTGTGATGAGGTCACCGGTCTCCACCGCCTTCTCCTCGACGCGCTCGAGGGAATTTCTTTTTTGAGCGACGATGTGTCACAAATGCGAAAAGAAAATGAGCGCCTCCTAAAGAATCTTTCCCGCGGAGCTCAACAGCAGGCTCGAATCTTCACCTCCCTTCGCTCCGAGGTCAGTTTTTTGCGTTAGGAGCTGGCCCACCGTGTGACCCCAGCGCCTGCAAAGTCCACGACGGTTGTGTCATTTGACGCTTCAGGGATCCCCTCGACCTCCGGACCCCTCGCCCTACGACACGCCTCGAGACACCGAGGAGACCAGTTCTGTTTGTACTACGCCGCCCGCTTGTCAATCCTCTTCGGAGCTACGCGTTGACGATGCTGCCCGATCCCCTTTGACAACAATTGCTACAGTGGGTGAAAGAAGAAAAACAAGGGAAACAGGCCTGCATTCCTTGGAGTTGTGCAGTCGTGTGCATTGTCAGTTGTTGAACGGCTGCGGTGTCAAATGGCACTATTTGTTTCAAAATTCAGTTCTGACAATGCCACTGCGGACTTTAAGAAGCACATCGTATACCTAAATATTTGTACACTTTCCTGCCGGCGGCTGAAAACAAAATATTCGTCTTAGCCCTCGCTCTACATCACGGTTTAGGAAGAAAATATAAAGCGTCTGAACGACCCCTCAATGTGGCCCTGGCTGCATTTTCAAGCCATTCCGTGGGATTTCATATGGTGATATGCTCCATTCTTCAGAGTCTGTAATTGACAGTGAAGGTGTGTGATTTGAACATCTTTTACCAAAACGCTCGACGTCTACGAACTAAGCCAAAAGAATTCTTCGCTGATGTTATTTTGTCTTCGTTTTCTGTGATTGTAATTACCGAAACTCGGCTGTGCAATGAGATTCCCTCATCAGACTCTTTTCCATCACGTTACAACACCTTCCGCAGTGATCGTGACTTCGGTGCAACCAAACAAAAAGTTGGTGGCGTTCTTATGGCTGTAGATACTTCTCTGGGATCTGTTCGCCGAAGTGACATTGAAACTGTTCCTGAATCAATATGGGTCGAAATTAGCCTTGATCGCTGCGAAAAATTGTTGATTGGGTCCTTCTGTGTGCCGCCTAGCATTACCCCAATCTTTTATAATGACATCATCTCTTTCATTGAAAATATCTTAGCTTCACATAGGCAGCACAACAATGTTCTTATTGGCGATTCAGTACCCCTGGTATCCACTGGAGCACACTTAAAGGTTCTCATTACCATCAATACATATTTAATAAGTGTGGACTACTATTTGACTTTCTTGCTTTTAATTCCTTTGAACAACTTAATACTATTGCCAATTCTTGCGGTAACATCTTAGATCTGTGTATTTCGAACAATCAGCCTTTTGAAGTGTCCCTCTCTGACGTCGCTGTTGTTCGTCCCCATAAATTTCACCCACCCCTTGAACTAACACTCTCTCAATCAGGGAAAAACAGAGCTTTTAAAATAACATCAACAAATCGCCCACAGTTGCTTTGAAAAGAGGTGACTACGTTGGATAGCTTACACCGTGACTTGTCCTCCATTGACTTTTAAATGGTAACTGAAAAAAAAACAATGTGTATAACCAAGTATATCAGCTTACGGAACTTAACTCAAGCAGTATGCGCAAATATATTTCACAATATTCTCCTAAACAACATACATATCTCCCCTGGTTCTGTCTGAACTCATAAGTGCTCTTAAGCATAAAGATCGAGCACACACACAGCTTAACAGCACTCCATCTCTTGAGCACAAGGAACATTTCCGATGCTTTCGAACTCTTTGTAAACGCCTATATAAACGGGATCACAGTTCATATATTGGACACTTAGAAAAAAGCGCCTCTGACATTCCGGCTGAGTTTAGGAAGTATGTACGCAAACGTTCTAACAAAACTCAAGAGTCTTTAATACTACTGGACTCCAATTGAAAAGAACTAGAAGCCGTCGCTGACTGTTCTGCACACTAAACATTTTTACTCCAAAAGGGTGCGTTCAGCTTGCCGCTGCAGGAGCACCCTCATAAAAGAATATTGAACACCCTTTAGGGTGCTTGGATTCTGTCGCCGCCGGAGCACCCTTTGTGATGCACCCCAGACGACGGGTGCCTTATAACACCCTTTTCGGCCTAAAATATGATAGGGTGCTTACTTAGCACCCCAATCTGTCCGAGCTTATCCTGAAAAAGCCCCCACCTAAAGGGGAACAAAAACGGTGCGTCATCCTCGGTTCACAAATGGCGCTGCAGGTGTTCCACCACACATGACACAGTATGAAACACAATTACGGTATGAAACATTCGTGCTTTCCAAGCTCCGTTCTATGAGACATTCGATTGAACCTCAACATCAGCTGATAATTTACTTGAACTTTCTGTCCTACCGATTTTTAAAACATTCATTTATAACGTTTAATATTAGAGGTTGTTGTTTATTCAAACCGGGTTAAAATTCAATTATATGTTGATTTTGCTGAACTGCAGCGCACATCCTTCGAGCTTCACTGCACAGCATAAACGAGTTATGCAGTGAAAGCAAGTAGGCGTGCAACACATCAACTAAACAAAAGTTCTTTGAACCTTAAAACCCTTGGCTTGTCAGCATTGTATCAAACTTCCAATCACAGTAGCTACCCGCAATGTTTCGTGTTCTATCCTTGAGTTGGGCAGGAAAGCTCAACATTAAGGCAGACCAAATGCAATATGTATACTTCCCTCCGTATTGTGGCTTTATTCTACCCATAAACATTGGGTCCCCACTGCCACTCATTTTATTTTGCATTATTTTTTTTTGCTTCATAAAAAATTACTCCACATAGCAATACGAAAAACTGTAAACATCCCAGAACAATGCATATGAGTTCCCTGGGGAAGCCCATTGGTTGAAATGTGCTGACATTGTTGCTATAGCAGCATTTTATCGTGAGTCTAGATTGTACATGGTGTCTTGCTTTGTGTCCCTGCTCGTGGATGTGGGGTCAGTTTTCAATGTTGCAAATGAAAACCCGACAGCCAGTGCCCATTAGTTTCATCTAGTATTAGGAGGTGCTTCATGGGAAGCATCAAACCCGTCCATATCACTTTTTAGAGTTGACTACAAGTAAAAGCAACGAAATGTTATCTATACAATGTGCAGCATCTTTTTTAACAGCAGGTTTAGTTTTGCTACTTTCCATAGTTAGGTTTTTTCTGCACTTCTTAATGACATTTTTGTTTTGCTGAGAAGGTACATAACCAATAAAAGCTTTTCTGTAAACGCTTGGTAGCTATGAAATTGTTAGAAAATATTTTACCAAATAAAGACGCTTAAACTAAGAATAGTTGCATTTAGAAACAGTAAAACCAATTTAATTTGATCATAAATGTCTGGCTGTTTTTACGCAAAGCTTCACATGGGATATGAAGAGCACCGCAGAGGAGGGCTCTGCATTAGCTTGGGCAACATTGAGACATTTATTTTGCACTGAAATCTCCACACATGGGCATTTTCACTTCCTGCCTCGACCAGGAAAATGGCCACTAAAATAACAGCTGTTTGCACAAGTATTTTACGTACATTTTAAAATAATCTCAAGTAATATTGCCACAAAAAATTAAACAGTATTTTACGTACATTTTAAAATAATTTCAAGTAATATTGCCACAAAAGTATCCTCTACAACAGCACCTAGCGGGTGCTGTTATAGAGAGATTGTGCACTACACCAGGTGCTGTACTACACTGTCGAGAGTTTTTACAGCTGCCATTACCTCTACAAAGCAAGCTTATACTGTTAGGATGTATCATACAATAATTACCGCGTTTCAGAGCTCACGTGTGAAGTACAGATACTGCTGCTTCAGCAGCTACCGAAGATGAGCATCATTCCTGGATCTGAAAAAAAATATAAATGAAAAAATACTTCAGGCATGATTACAAAACAGGGTTGAAAGAAAGTGAGTAAGCGATGTTTCGATGTGTGTAAAGCAATGCAAACAAATATTTATTTCAACTTCATTTCTACAAAAGACAATTTCATTAAGGCTGGTACTGGGGTCTTGGCTAAAAAAAGAGCAGAGAGCACTTATGTAAATGCTACAGGGAACCTTCAAGCCAAAAACTGCTTGACCACCTCAACTAATCAGTGTTCAACAATTTCATGAAAATGATTGAATAGATGAGAAACCAGCGGTAAACACAAGCTTGTCTCGTCGTTCTCTTCCGTATCCTGTGTTTTGCGCTGGTTTTTTATCCATTCATATATGTACCAACTAGCACAGTCCGACGCCTTGGTATAAAAAAGAATACGGATTGTCACTCCTTAAAGACAGATGGAAAAAAAGAAAATGTATAAAATTAAAGGACCACAGACTGGTCAACTTTTAATTTTAAGTGTAACATAAAAAACATTGGCATGAATGAAAGTGAGCAGCAACCGAACGACCATGATACTAGGCCGACATTCCACTTTTAAGCAAACTGTCCGCTTTCAACACTACCTAGGCCAAACATGCAACGAGGAAACCATTTAGGGCCGCAAAAACATACCACAATCTTTAAAAAAGCCACAATTTAGTTGAGAAAAACCGACCACAACAAATTTGAATTGGCAACTAGATGCAGTTTCAGAAGTACACAGTGACATGATTTATAAATACATGGTTTCCGTACAGAGACTGATCAAAACGAGAAGTGAGACTTACATAGGTAAGACTGGCATCAATGTGCAAAGCAGCCTAATGACGAAAGATGGTGTTCACTTAAAACACTCTAATATTGTTATAGGAAAAAATTCAGTACGTGTACAGTCTCCACTTAGAACGGCAGATATAAATTTTGTTTTCTTGTATAAATAGAATCTTAAAAATTTATTCAATCGCGCAAAAATAAGTGCTGCTGGGGTGCAAATAAAAATGGTAATGGTTAACTGTGCACAAGAAAAGATCGCAGTTAGACTAACACCATCATTCAGCTCCCGAGCAGAAGCAGTGACTGTTGAAATTGCAGTCTTGAAAACAGAACCACAAAAAACACATTTTGTTATTCAAGAGGAAACCTAATGGCTGCAAGGTATGCTTTATCAAAGATGGTATTATGTTGCCTTTATTACCATCTTTGACTGGTGCAAAGTTCTGCAAAACCACGGTTAGCAACATCTGAACAGTACAGCATGTTGTTGGGCTAGTTGGTGCAGCATCATGAAAGTAGAAAAAACTGCGCGTAAAAGACAGGACCGCGACAAGTAGACAGGACAAGCGCAGACTCACAACTAACTTTATTGAAACAATGAAGAAGAATATATGTCATTTCTGGCACATGCGCACACAGAAGCCCGTTCGTTTATCTTTTTCTGTCAGTGCACCATCCTCTTTAAAAATTCAAATTCATTGCCGTACAAGGCAACGGATGGCACGCAAACACAATTTTTGTCATTCCTGCGTATAAAAAACGCCTCCATCAACTCTCGGGCGATTCGATCACGGCCTTTGCCCAGCACTGTAGTTTCATTTATCAACGGCCGACATGGTTTATCTTCACAGGCAAGACAATGGTGCGCAAGGTGGGACCCCGTTTTGTTTTTCATTGAAAGCTGGTGTTCCCTCAGGCGGTCATTGATGCAGCGCCCCGTGTGCCCAATATATACCTTCCCGCAAGTGAGCGGTATAGAATACACAACCCCCGTTGCGCAACGCACAAACGGTGTAGCATGCTTCGTTTGGCATGCTGCGGTCTTGTCGGATCCTTTTAGAATCTTGGAGCATAAGCCAGCCAACTTACGAGGGGCAGAAAAGACTACCGGCACTCCGTGCCTGTTGGCCACATTTTTCAGGTTGTGCGCTACTTTGTGGACATATGGCAAACCTACAGGGGTTTTTCGCTTAGGAGCATCAGCCTCACAGGTCCGGTTACACTTGATCTTTTTCAGCAGTGACTCAGCCACCGCTATCAACACCATCAGAGGGAAACCAGCAGTTAGCAACCTGGACACCTGGGCAACAAAACTTTCACGCACCCTGTGGTGGCAAGAATTAACAAGCGCTCCTTGGAGACATGCCATAGCAACCGCCCTTTTCACAGTCTTTGAGTGCGCAGACTCATAAGGCAACAATCCTTTACGTACCCTTGGCAACAACCCTTTACGTACCCTTTACGTACCCTTGGTTTTTGTGGCAAAGCATTGTACCTCGTCTACCCAAAGCCAGGCGTAACAAGCCAGGGGGAAAGACAGGTCCAGTTGTTTTGGGAGACACTGTCCTTCCAGCTGATATTGCTGATGTGCTGCAAAAAGACCCCAAGTTCAGCCTTGAGCCAAGGATTCCGCCTCATGAGCTGTTGACGCTTAACAGGCGCGTTGCGGACAAGGCCGGAGAAGAAGACCGTGAGCGTTGCCTGCTGGAAGGTGTGGACTGTTTGCTCAAGGCTTCAAGGAAGGCTTCTGCGACACCTGTGGAAACAACCCGGCACATTGTGAAGTACTTCAGAGACCACGAACTGGTGTTGCTTCAAGCCGACAAGGACGGAAGATTCGTTGTCTTGCCGTCGGGTGCCTATGGGAACAAAGCGCTACAGGCTGTCACAAAGAACTTCTCGCCTAGGAAGGTTGTGGCCTCCAAGGTAAAAGCATGTGCTGTGAAGTTATGCAAGAAAATGTCCCTTGAGAAGGTTGAAAAATCTGTTAGCGCGTGCAAACGCAACAGCCTAGAAATTTTTTTCACTGTGAAGCCCCATAAGGACGATTTCCCGTCTAGATGCATTGTCACCGAGAGGGGCACGTGGCAGCACCAAATAAGTCGGTTTTTGCAAAAGCACCTTACCGCCGTCAAACTACTTGATCCTTTTGCTACCAAGAATTCGTTTGAGGTCGTGTCATATCTAAAAGAATGCCCACCAGTTGGTTTCGCCTTTTCCGTTGATGTCACAGATTTATTCTATTCTATTCCGCACCAAGACATGTTTTTTGCTGTCAGAGATTGCATTGAAGATGGCGATGTAATTTCATTCCAGAACTCGTGCGGCATGACACTAGATAATTTCATGACCTTGCTAGAATTCTATCTTCAGTCCACGTTTGTTTCATTCCGGGACAATTTGTACGTTCAACGTAGGGGCGTGTGTATTGGATCGTGCGTGGCCCCAGTTCTTTGTGATATGTTTTTGGCCCGCATTGATCAATCTCTGGAGCACGACCTTGAAGGAAAGGTACTGAAGGTTTTTAGATACGTAGACGACTTCTTGATTATTTTAAAAGCATCATTGTTAACCTTACCTGTTTCTAAATACATTGTCACTGCTAACGAGATTTTAGAAGTGTTTCAACGAGTGGGGAAAAGCCTCTCTTTTACCAATGAAATGCCGAGCGATAACTGTCTCCAGTTTTTAGACCTGAACCTTACGTTTTTACCGGATCATGTATGCTGGATTTACAAGCCAAGGGTACGTAAAGGGTTGTTGCCTTATGAGTCTGCGCACTCAAAGACTGTGAAAAGGGCGGTTGCTATGGCATGTCTCCAAGGAGCGCGTGTTATTTCTTGCCACCACAGGGTACGTGAAAGTTTTGTTGCCCAGGTGTCCAGGTTGCTAGCTGCTGGTTTCCCTCTGATGGTGTTGATAGCGGTGGCTGAGTCACTGCTGAAAAAGATCAAGTGTTACCGGACCTGTCAGGCTGATGCTCCTAAGCGAAAAACCCCTGTAGTTTTGCCATATGTCCACAAAGTAGCGCACAACCTGAAAAATGTGGCCAACAGGCACGGAGTGCCGGTAGTCTTTTCTGCCCCACGTAAGTTGGCTGGCTTATGCCCCAAGATTCTAAAAGGATCCGACAAGGCCGCAGCATGCCAAACGAAGCATGCTACACAATTTGCGCGTCGCGCAACGGGGGTTGTGTATTCTATACCGCTCACTTACGGGAAGGTATATATTGGGCAGACGGGGCGGTGCATCAATGACCACCTGAGGGAACACCAGCTTTCAATGAAAAACAAAACGGGGTCCCACCTTCCGCACCATTGTCTTGCCTGTGAAGATAAACCATGTCGGCCGTTGATAAATGAAACTACAGTGCTGGGCAAAGGCCGTGATCGAATCGCCCGAGAGTTGATGGAGGCGTTTTTATACGTAGGAATGACAAAAATTCTGTTAGCGTGCCATCCGTTGCTTTGTACGGCAATGAATTTGAATTTTTAAAGAAGATGGTGCACTGACAGAAAAAGATAAACAAACGGGCTTCTGTGTGCGCATGTGCCAGAAATGACGTATATTCTTCTTCATTGTTTCAATAAAGTTAGTTGTGAGTCTGCGCTTGTCCTGTCTACTTGTCACGGTCCTGTCTTTTACGCGCAGTTTTTTCTACTTTCATGATCTGAACAGTAGTTTAATCTGTAAAAATTTTTATCCGGAAAAGTGGACAAATTTTATAATGCCTATGTTACACAAAACAGAATGCATTTGTACCATCACAAGCTAAAGCTCCGCATATCCTTGCATAGCATAACCTCCGCATATCCTTGCATATCCTCCGCTTATTCTTGCATAGACTTGTACAGTTTTCCTTCGTATTCCTCTTAATATGGTCATCGCGGCAATAGCAGCCATGGAGGCGCGGCCATATTTGTTTCGTCATCACTCCAGTACCGCAGGCCTTTTGATCTGGAAATTAAGCAAGCCAACTGCGAGTCTGTTTGGGTTGAATTCGATGAACAGATATTCTTACAGGAGAAAGAAAAACTTAGTCATCAGATGCATTTACCGTTCGCTGTCATCTTCCATTAACGAGTTTTGCCTAGCTTTAAATGATACATTGCATGCACTATCATCAGAACGCAAAAATGCAATCATCATGGGAGACATAAATATTTAACTATTCGAAAATAACAGCCCTTGCAATGAGTATAAAAATTGTCTCAATGGTCATGGGTTCGAATGCATCGTGGCCATTCCAACACGCTGTGTCGATGACGGACAGGGTACGCTCGTAGACCACGCATTATCGAACTTGATAACTCCCCCCAGTGCTGGCATACTCGAAGTTTCCATAACTTATCATTACCCTGTTTTTGTCCGAACCAGTTCCTCTGTCAATATGCAGTTAATATGCAGTCAATATGCTGTCAATATGCACTTAACAAAGAGCAAGGTAGACGCATCTATTTTCGTTGAATGCATCCGTAAGTCGAATTTGGCTGCAGTAACCTCCAGACAGAACTCTGGTGATGCATTTATTACTTTTTCTGAAAATATTGCTCCTGCACTTGAGTCAGCAACTGTCACTGCGCGCCAGGGTTGGTTATCCATCCTCGGGACGACTGGATGACAAAGGGTCATCTTAGATACATGCGGAATAAAGAAAACATGTTTAAAAAGACAAAAAACAACCGTATCACTTAAGACATAAAAAAACGTTACAAAGTGTACTGCAACTTCTTTAGAGCACTAGTTAAGGAAGCCAAAAGGAAGTACTTTGAAAATGCAATCGACCGCGCTGGAAACAACGCTAAAACGCAATGGCAAATTATAAATACCTTCTTGGGCCGAAATCGCTCTAACGCTCCAGTAACCATTGTTAATACTAAGAACGTCAGTTACAATGATCTGCAGGACATACCAAACGTTTTTGCGGATGCTTTCGCCTTCAAGCAAGCTCAATATGATCAAATCTTCCAGTCCAATAACCCCCGCCTCCCACACAGTTTTTTTCTTTTCCCTACAACGCCCGAGGAAGTTTGTGCTGTAATACGCACCCTGATGAACACTGGTCCCGGCATTGACAACTTCCACTCTTGCCATATTAAACTTATCGCACAATATGTTTCGGGTGTTTTTTCATACAGCATTATCCTTATCTTCAGAACAGGCCTATTTCCGTCCGCTTTGAAAAAAGCTAAACTAGTTCCTGTTTTCAAGAAAGGTGATAAGTGTCATGCCTCTAACTATCGCCCAATTGCCATTTTTTTCATTTTTTAGTAAAATAATAGAAAACCTCTTAGTTGAATGAATGATGAAGTACTTAAAAAAATTAATATCCTGTCGCCGTATCAGTTTGGTTTCAGGGCTAGTAACTCAACGGACCTCTCCCTAATTTCTTTAAGCGATAAAATCAATGCGGCAGAAGATACAGGGGAATTATTGGTGCATTGTTTATTGATTTTTCAAAGGCGTTTCATTCTATTACCATACGATATTGTTTAGCAAACTGAACTCGATTGGTAAAACCGGCACGCCCTTAAAAAATGGTTATTGAGATTGAATTGAAAGTCAATTGACTTTACTCAGTACAATGTGTTGACAGCCAATTGACTTTGAATAGAAATTTTGTATTGAGTTCTCGTTGAAAATTGGCCGCCTTGTTTCAATTGAAACTCAACGCTGTGTTTCAATTGAAAGTCTATTGACTATAGTCAACATGTCTGTTGATTTCCAATTGACTTTCTGTTGACTCTGAATACACTTTTCCTGTTGAGTTCCTGTTGTAATGTATCAATTAAAAGTCTATTGAGAAAAGTCGGTGGAGTTCCAGTTGAGTCTGTGTTGACTATCTATTGATTCTCCTGTTGAGTTCCTGTTGAGAAATGTCAAATGAAAACCTATTGAGCATATTTAAGACAGCCCATTTGATTTCATTTTAGTCTTTTATCAAGTTATTTTAACAATTGCCTCGTAAAGTTCAGTTGACTGTACAGTTGAGTTGACTGTACAGTTGACTTTACAGTTGTACAGTTGAGTTGACTGCACAGTTGACTGTTGAGTCTGCTTCAATAATGCAAAAAATCAAGGTGTGCATTGAACAGGTGAAATAGTGAGGTGTTTCATGGCAACGCTTGCTTTATTGCTCACGAAAGCAGCACGGGAGGACTGGAGCCTTGCAGGGTCCACTTGGCTACTCGACTGTGTAGCCTGCAAAATACAACATGAAACAGCCCTGTTTGTTTCCACCAGTATAGTACGAAATTATTGCGTCCCTTCTTATTAAGCATGCTGGTCTAAGTAGCTTGCTATTTTATATGTTAGATGGTTTGTATTTTTGGAAAGCAAGGCAAGGAGACAGCAGTTCAACAAATGTTTATATATAGGCTTGTTTCAGGTTTTAGTGCATCAAGGCAAGCTAACCACATCAATTAATTCTAGAATGGGTAGGGAGTGGAACGCCTTCACTTGAATGCCTTCCACATTAAAGCACCTGAAATCTAGAGGAACGACTATGTCCGCAGGGAGCCACAAAATCACCCGTATGGGCTAGTTATCGTGTCTTCTACATCTTTGAGGCCCAAAAGAAATCCGCTTACGCCTATCAAGACTGGGTGAGCCACTACCAAACCTGTCCAAAAGCATACCTGTCAACCTGTGGATTTTTTTTTTGTGAAATTTCAATGCCTGAAATGTCAAAACATAATTAGATAACTGTCAACTTGCTTGAGCTGGTTTACAAAATTGTAGCCTCGAATAAAAAAAAAACTAGTGTCAGATGGTACTGTAAACTAAAGTTACTACAACAGGAAATCATTACAAATGGCTTTATGAATGAATGAGCGCATAATACTTTGGGTTTACCGACTAGTGGAAAAAAATTACATGAACCGTGAAAGAAAAAAAACTTGCCAGAAAGAACCTGACAGAAAAAAATGCGTAAGTTGAATTTCGCAGTCTTTCACACTCTTGTAACGCTGAAGTATAGTGTGTGCCTTGCAGTACGTATAACAAACAAGTAGCACTAAGCAGCAGCTTGAAGGAATCATATGAGATGGCTATATCCACATTTTTGCCTTAATCGTAACAATGCCAGAGGAGTGTCCCCGTATAACAAGGTCGTTATGCCAGTTTACACACAACGAGAACACGAAACAGTTTTGTTTGGAGAGAGGAAAAAACAGCAGAGTTGCTGTAAATTAGAAAAAATGTAAAAGCTTTTTTTTCCTTTGCTTGACGAGATTTTCTATACAGCAGCAGCACTAAAACAGTACAGTGATACCGTGCCGACCAATCATTTGGGTAATTCCTAGAGGCAGAACATTTGTCACAACAGATCGACTAATCCCTCGCGCAATGCCGGTGTAGCATCAGTCAGCGGGAGGTCTGATGCCACGTTAGGACAAAATGTTATTCAGTGATTTTGCTATTACTCACACCACATTGAGCCCAACTTATTCAAAACGGCTCCGAGAAAGGCAATCAGCAGGTTGTGATTATAAGCAATGGCAAATTTCAATTTATGCTAGCAAGTCGAGCAAGTGCTTAGTCAAAACCGGTATTCATCAGTTTGAAAGTTTGACGCCTGTACATGTTCTAGCGCAAGCTGCCTAGCACCTGAGACTAAAATTGGCAAATGAGAAATTCCCAGGAAGATACGTGGAGAGAATTGACACTTTGTGGTAAAAGACTAATATATAACAGTGTGCAGTCTGCTTCCAACTACTCCTTACCCAGCACATTTTTTTCTTCATTGGTTTTAAAACCAAAGTGTCTGCTTGCCTTTAGGGTGTCAAGGTAACGCATCAGACTTGTGTAAAGATGCTTTGGGTTCAAACCTTAGCTTCTGTGGATACACAGTCTCTATTTTCCAAAAGTAATAAATGAATTTGTTATTTTCTTGGGCATTATTTCTTTAGCTGGAATGAAGTACGTTTTAGGCCACGTTTATCACCTGAGTCACTGCTCTGCACTCAGGGAACGCTCTTTCTCCAAACAATCGTTCAAATTAGGAATCAAATATATTGCCGGCAGCCAGCACTTTAGCTTGTAAGTATATTTTACCGCCGTGTCTCCTAACTGGTTAAACACACTATCCTGTTTGTGACTGGTAGATCTGCCTCTTAGCATAGAGCTGTCAAGTGTGTTTGCATAGCACAGTATTCGTGCGTCTGTTATTGATCCGACAGGCACTTGTTCGATTCGACCTCCTTGGTTTTTTTTTCATTTTCGTTAACTTCGTTCGTCAAACATTTTATTTAACTTAGTCATGGCGTTCTTTCTTTTTTATGACACTTCGTACCAGGCAATATAGGGCTGCTGCTCCATTCTGTAGCGGCACTGTGTCTAGAATTTTAATCATTCGTCACTTGCCTTCAAAGGTTTTGTTAGACCTTTAGCTTAAGATACATACAAATATATTACACGCGACAGCAATACAGCAGCGCGGAAGACAGTAAACTACCGATTGATGTCAAAGTGTGTGCCGGTAAAATACCCCCTTCAATTTGTTACACTTACGTACAGTATTTTTGAAAATCTGAAGTGAAATCGTACCCTTTAGGTCGATCTCGAGACGGCATGCACAAAAACAGTGTTTATATAGCGACAAATAACGAAGTCGTGAGTATAGCCATTCAGGTAGGTCTGCACAACGTGTCATGATGAAATGTACAGGAGCGCTCGGAAAGAATGAACTTACATTATAACAAGTCGCTCCCGGCGGGGCTCTCAGCGAGGTGAATTTGACGGATTCCAAAGCGTGGCTAACAGGGATGGTAACACCTCACTTCGCAAGCTTCTTCACCGTACGATCACAGCGCACAAACACAACACGACACACAAAGGATGTTCACTGGCGGTAGAAGAGCGCATACGATGGCTTTTCCTTCAATAAATTTGATCTATCGCCAGCTGCACTGCAATGTCTGACCTTCTATGCTGGTTGAAAAGATTCGCACACGGCACATAACTCGCCAACAACACGAGCAAAGCTGTAAATTTGCACAGAACAGTGAGAAAGACCGCACCGCCATGGCGCCCGTACACAGAACAGGCCCGCACAAGCGGGATCGCGAACAAGTGACATTGGCTTGGTTTCAAGTCTGTTTGCGATGGCTATGCCACAGCTACGCATTCTTCTGAAAACTGAGCGTGAAAACATTTACACGAGATATCAAAAAAACCTACGGCGGCTTGTGAGTCATATGTTATTATTTACAATAATTTTTTTATAGAATTAATATCAACCCCTCTAGCAGCAGTAATATTATATTGCAGATAACCGAACTCCGCCGAGGTCGCGATGTTGGCTGTCAGCGCCACTGGCGGCAGTGGCAACGCCACGTACTATACATTCGTGACAGCGCGGTCACTTTAGCTGGCGTGGGAGGGTGCCAGAGGAACCAAAAGAACTGGTTATCACCGGGTGTGGATGTGGATGACACGTCTTTTGTGTCCGGGCGCCCGCTTCGGCGCACTGCAGCAGGAGAGAGGACGGAAGAATTCTGGAAAGTCCAATCCTTGAAAACAGCTTCAAAGTTCTCGATCTGCTTGCGGGCGCAAGATATTTGCGAGGCGCTTGTGTTTGAGAAACGTAGTCCACGGGCGTGTTGACATGTTTAAAAGACATGCTTTCGTTAGCGAGAGAGCGGTTCGGAGTGTAACAAGCGGCACGCCAGCCCACTAATTTGTTCGGTTTCTCTCTCTTTTTTTTTGTAGTGGCGTGAAGCAGTGTAAGGCTCGTTTTTTCTTTTTGTGACTCTGTGCAGTAAAGATGAGTTGTTAATCAGCGCTTCAGTTTGTCTGTCTTCATTTTTTTTTCTTCGTTTGTTCGTTCAGTTCGTGTGAGCGGCGGCGCCTTTGACTGGCGTACGGAGTTCTTCTGCAGTAAAAGAACTGTTTTCACCTGTTTTAATAGAGCGTAGATGCTCGCTTGCTCTTTGTGGGATTCTCTGCATTCCACATTGCTCTTCTACTGTTGTTATCATAGACAGTTCACGGTATCCTCAAGGAAAGTTATGGATGACGGGGAATAGAACTCGCGTCCTTGGGCTCAAACCACGGCGGGGTGCGCGAGTGATAACTGGAGTAATGAAGTTCACGAGTGAACGACGATGAGGCCAAGCCTGCGTTCGCTTGATTTGAACGCTTGTTTTAAAAGTTCGCTGTGTACAAACATTTATTTGTTCTTTTTTTGGACGTGTATGGATTTACACCAAAGTTTTGCTGTTTTCTTTCTGAGTATTTATAGGCACAATTTTGTCACTGGAATATTCTTGTGCGTTTGGGTTTGTGAGATAAGTATTCATTTCTGCAAAACAGCGCTGTTAGTATCCTGCTTCCACAGAAAAACACTGAATCATCGCACTAGGATGCGATGTCACATATACCTTTTGTAGATGTAGAAGATGAAATCGCGTTTTAAATGTACCTCATCCCCATCTCCTCTCCCCGGAACGCAAGGTATCACAGCATTGTATGTGTGAAAAGACGTAGGGGGAGTGACGACTTTTTTTTGCCCCCAGAACTGGGACCCGAGATGTGTAGCCTCCACCCCCCCCCTCCACCCCCCCCCCCCCCCCCCGCCTTTCCGTTTTTTCCCGGCCGAGATATGGAAGCTTCATGATTCCGCTCCAACTTTCCCGGAAGACTGACTTCGAATATGTTCACTGCGGCTAAAGCGGAAGCTTGGCAGTAGTGGAAATTGCTCACCCATTATGTCAATGCGTGCTAAGGTATAAAGAAGAAAATCTGCTGCTATAGCAAGGAAACGATTCCGCGGGAGTCACGTGCCAGAAGAGATGAGTCACTAGAGTTTTGTCAATGTTTATTTCCTCCATTGTTTTGTGCAAAGCGTGTTGCGGCAGTATTTCAGGAAATGCAGTCAAAAATTGTCTAATATAATTGATTTCTCCACTTAGCAGGTATAATTATTATTTGGGCGAAGATGCTACTGGTAAAGGCTACTGGCCTAAGGAGTTTTATCAGCTTTGAAAATTAAGCGCGAACCATAAACCATGGACAAAAAAGAAGGACACTGGTATAATTTTCAACAACGTATGTTCACCAACTAGCTCGACTCTCAATTTTAATTGATTTTTTTCAGTAGAAACTCTATTGAGTTTCAATTAAACGAAGTCATTTGATATTCTATTGAGTTTTGTTTATTTAAACCTGGTTGACTTTTTATTGACTGCACTCAATAGAAATGTTAATGTACAATAAAAAACATAAAAGTAACCTGGTAGTCTTAATTATGCAGACACAGTAGGCAGCGCTGAAAAAAATAGCCCTTCAAATTGTATGTTTCAGCCTGGTGAGTTTTGTCAATTGGTTCTCCAAAGAGTTCCAATAGACTGGTGTCAATTCGTTTTGTATTGTGTTTTCTCAATACAAATCCTTTTGAGTTTCTACTGACACATCTCAAAAGCCAATTGAGTTTGAATTAGGTTTCTGTTGACTCAATAAAAACTCAACTGGAACTGAATTGAAACTCAAAATCCATTTTTGTAAGGGCTACCCTCAATTTAATTCACAGTACCTGCTTAATAGAGAACAAGTCGTATGTGTGTCAACTTGTTACTCTAGCAATAAGATAACAAATATTGGTGTCCCGCAGGGGTCAATTCTTGGCGCATTATTGTTTCTAATTTACATTAATAATATTCCGCTTTGTCTCAAATATTTTAACAGCATATTTTACGCTGATGACACAACAATTGTTACATAAGATAAGTGCCATGGCTGATTAGTAGATAAGCTTAATGCAGATGCATCTAATTTAGTGACATAATCTAATTTAGTGACATAGTGTAAAAATAACTTGTTGAGCATTATTGCTGCCAAATCAAACTTCATAATCTTCACGTCACATCAAAGGACAGTTCCCGGACGTCCTTGCATATAACCTTGATTCTGGTCTACTCTTTCCATGTGACAGTGTGACACTTCTTGGCGTAGAAATTGACAAGAACTTGAAAATTAACAAACCACATCGCATCAATAGCAAGAAAAACAGCTTGCGGTACTAGAGTGCTCTATAAAGGTCCTATAAAGGTTCCTTTTTTGGTGAACGCATCCTTATCTCACTTTACTACACATTCCTACACAGTCACAAAGCATATGGCGTATCATCTTGGGGAAGTACATACAAAACTCATTTATCTCCACTGCAACATATTTAAAATCATGCTATTCGAATTCTAACCTTTAGCCACTTCCAATCGAACGCCATTTCCTTGCTTCGCGCTCATAGTATCTTGTCGGTTTCAGAACTTGTTAAATATTCCCATGGCCTATTAGTTTATTATTTCATTAATGGAAACCTCCCTCTTCAGTTAATTAGTACTCACTAATTTTCTCGTGGTAACGCAACTCGATTTTCTTTCAACCTGAACTATTTGTTGCCAAAAGTAACAACGAACTACGGAAAGTTTTAAACTAATTTATCGCCTATACACTTTTGGAATAATCTGCCGCTCTCTATTAGAACATGCCAAACCGAGTATAAATTTTAAGCTTTTTCGCGGGCGTTCTTACCCCAACCGGAATAATGTGACTTGGTTGTACCATGTTTAGTTTTGTTTCTTTATTCCGGACATCACTAATATGATTTGTGCTTATGATATTCTTGCCTATACACTGCTGCTGATATAAGTTTTTTTTCATGCATTGCTACTACGTTTCTTGCTTATTACGTTCTTTCATATATACCTTTTGTTATCTTCGTGACAGGTTTTTTCTTTTTTCCATGCCTTTCTAAGACGTTTCTTGCTTATTTTGTTCTTGTATATATACCGTATTTATCTTGCTGATAATATTTTGCGTTTCGTTGATTGATATATTCGTGCTTTTAACGTGTGTTTCCGCCTCTTTAATGAATACAGGAGGTCCCCTCTTCAGTCTCTGACTCTGGGACCTCCTTCTGAAATCTTTTGTTGTATACATTCTTGTTGTAACACAAAATGAAATAACTTCAATTAAAATTCAAATATTCAAACTTTGGCCCATCTACAGCAATAGCTTGGCTCAACTCCACAGCCCAACAAACATTTAGAAAAGCTACCCAGAGGAAAAGAAAGTCTACTAATGACTTAAACGGACACTGAATGCTGATTAACTGTTAGCTTTAACTTAAAGACCATGCCTTGCTCTCAGTTTTTCTGTACCCTGGGTTGGGGCTATTGCACTCGTTCTGGCAAGCTCCAGGTGTCGCCAATGTACGTGGTGGGGCATTGTGCACAAGAAAACTTGTAGGTGACTTGTGCTCATTGTTTTGGCGATTGCCCTTTTGGTAGTGGCGTCAGACATTAGGAGTTTGATGCCACAACCAAACAAATATGCAGGCAATGAGAACGCTTTCATATACGAGAATTCATGGTATCATTTCGGTGGCCCCTTAAACACAAAGTAGGCAGATGCAGCTGGGTCATTGGGTGAGGGGAGAGACAATAAAGGTAGGAATAGAAATGCTGACCAGCGGAGTTGAAGGAGCGAATATTTTTTGGCTGTCCCCCGATCAGTGAATACAGCATTTGATGTGCTGAATAAAGCTGCTGGTGTAGCCATTTTCCTCTACGTCTGTGATATGTCTTTTTCCTTCATATATTTTGTCGATCAAGCTGTGCGCTGAACACCCAGAAGTAAAGAAGGCTTGTGCGAAATTGAGGGCTATGACGTGAACTGGAGGTAGCATCCTGTGTGGGTTATTCTTCCATTCAACATGGTGATCCTTATTGATTGGGATGTTTTTTTGTGAAAACTAGGAACAGCAAGGCATTCCCTTTTATTCCTATTATGGTGAACTGAATCGTTGGCTCAGCCGACTTGAGATGCCTCAGAAGTTAACTGAGCCTATAGGGTGCAGAAAGCAAACCAGGACTAGAATCTACCTTCAATTTATTGCTACCACACAGCTTTCTGCATTGATACTGTAGCTTTGGTTCTTGAAAGCAGGGCACGAACTCTATGCCCAAGAGAAAAAAAATAGAGATTAGAAAAAAAAAACTATCGCTGTTCTAAAAAAAACAGCTGCACCACCAAGTTTGTTCAATGCGTCAGAACCTGTAATGACCGATGTAGCGACAACCACAAAATTTAATTCCTTCAACGTCACTGGTCAAAAACGTTTCCTTCAACGACCATCACTCCCCTCCAAGCTTCTTTACCAACAGCCAAGCGGCACCTGTGTACTGTATGGTAAAAGGGCAAGCCAGAAAATACCATGTATTTTCAAAAAGGAAGGTAGTCTCTACGTCCACAAACCTACGTCAACTCTAAGATTACTGATGCCATGACCAAAATGCCTTTATATTATTAAAAAGCACAAAGGATCATGGACAAAATTCATGGTGCATAATACCCCATCAACCACTAAGGGCGAAATCCCCAAACTTATTGAAACAACAGTGGCAGCACAAAAGCAACGTAAGAAATCAAACTGACAAGTACATTAGATGAACATTGCAACAAAGCAGATCGCCATGCTGACTCTGGAAACGTGCAGGTGATAGACGACGTTTTTTTTCAGTTTCTATTTCAAACATAGTAAATAACATAAGGTCAGTATACAGGCAGGGGTCCCATAGTGAAGAACACTGCAGTCGGGACCCCTGATGATTAATAACAAGAAGAACAATAGGTGCAGTCGCTGAACAAAAATAAATTCATAAGGATTAGACAATTGATAAACAATATACTAAGCCATGAATGTTGAGACAATGGCAATAGGCTAGAAACAAACCGGAGTGAAGAAATGCTAAGAGTGGGTATAAGAGAAGAGAATAAAATCTAACGGCTTAATATTTGTGAGAACCCAAATACACATGTAAGCACACAACTAGTTATGCACACATACAAAAAACGTACTTATCTATATGTACCCATGCATAGTGTACTATCTATAGAATCGGATATTATGTATTTTAGTCTGGTAATAGAAATGTTTTCAATTACGTGGCCACATAAACATACACACAAATTTGTAAGGTCGAGAATATCGTAAGGTGTGAGGAACATGACGTTTTATGATGGGTGAAGTGAAGAACGCAGCAAGCGCTTAAATGAGTTTATAGATCTGGAAGTTTTGATAGTGAACGCCAAGTTGTTCCACTGTTTAATCGCGGCAAATTGGAAAGTGTACTTTCCATGGTTGGTCCTTCTTTTTGGGAGTACGAAATTATTTCGTTCTGGCAATCGGGTGTTATTAGGGTTAGACAGATATTGTCTACCTATTATATACAGGAGGTTTTGGTTATTGAACAGGCGGTATGCCGTAATACTTATCGTATAAGTTATCAGCCTGTCTGGAGGGAATATTCCAAGTTCTTTATACAGAGGTGTGACATGGGCATTATATGGGCTACGAGTGATAATACGAAGTGCTTGGTTCTGGATATGTCTTATTGGATCTAAAGGAAGTTGGTATGTCTGGCCCCAAGCTTCGATGCAATATCTGAGATGGCTGTGAATGAAAGCATTGTAGAGTGTAAGCAGAGTATGCTGGCGAAAGTAGTAGCGGGCTTTAACAAGTACTCTTATGCCACATGCCATCTTTCTTTTTAGTGCGGTGGTATGGACATTGAATTTTAGGAGGTTGTCCAACTGGACTCCAAGGAATGTGAATTCATTGCAAGGAAAGATAGGGTGCATGTCAATGTATAACGGTTGCAGGTTATTTGTTTGGTTCCGAGAACTGAAGACCACATATTTTGTTTTTGACGGATTGATTACTAATTTGTTTTTATGGCACCAGTTGTTTACACAAGAGAGATCGCGAGTTAATTGGGTCGTCAGTGTCTGTATAGATTTATGCGAAGTATAGATAGGGGTAACATCAGCGTACAATAGACATTCTGTGGAGGTGGAAAGACAGGTAGGAAGGTCGTTTATGTAGACTAGAAATAGTAAAGGCCCCAATATGGACCCTTGCGGTACGCCGACGTTAATTGTTTTTTTGGCTGAGATCGCACCAGATACACTAACTACTAATACTCTATTTAACAGGTAATTACGAAGAAGCTGTAAAGGAGGTCCTACTATGCCATATGAAGCGAGTTTTCCGAATCGGATGCGGTGATCGATGGAATCAAAAGCTTTAGTAAGGTCAACGAAAACCGACCCAACAAGTTTGCCGTCGTCTATTTCTCGTTTGAATTTATCAGTAAGTGCTATGAGCGCTAGGGTGGTCGAATATCCAGGGCGAAAACCGAATTGTATTGGTGTCATAATACTGTATTTCTCGAGATAGTTAGAAAGCCGCTGGTGGAATAATTTTTAAACCAGTTTACTAAAAAAAGGAAGTATAGATATTTGTATATAGTTTGTTATTTCTGTCTTGTCACTTTTTTATGTATTGGAATCACTTTACTTTGCTTTAGTTGGTCAGAAAAAACACCAGTTTTGAAAATCAGATTTACAATATAAGTGAGAGGTTCTACTATATAGTCAACGACTTCTTTTATGTAAAAGGCGTTGATACCATCAAGACCACTGCTAGTATTTTTTCATATTAAGAATAGCACTTCTAACCTCGACATGCGTGCAAGGGAACATGAAAAATGATTGCGGAACACGTGGCAGACTATCGACCATATTTATAGAAGACTGGTTATCAGTGAGATTACCGGTGTTGGTATTTGGTGGTTTCGAAAAGGCCGTGCAAAAAGCATTCGCGATGTCTATGGGGTCTTGGAATATGTTGTCGTTTTCATGAATTTTGCTTATTTCACTTTTAGGTGTTGAATTGTTCAGAAAAGTATTCATTATGCGCCATTGCTTAGAAACGTTATTACCCGCATCAGAGATCCGTTTTTCCAGGTACTTTCTTTTGGCGGCTTTTAGCAGTGACGTCAAGGTGTTGGAGTATTTTTTGTAACGTTGTTTTAAAACAGCGTTGAATGGTTTTCTTGCGATACAAGTTTTCTTTTTTACGCATGGATTTGAAACGTTGAACGAATTACTCCGAAGTCTTCCTTTTATCAGTGCACACCCAAGAAAGCCAGCGAAAGATGAACAGATATCTAGCTGTCCTACCCCTATTTGTGCCCTAGCCTCTGATCCGCTGCAGCAAACAAAACAAAAAAATTGCTTATATGTAAAGCTATTGCTCTTGGTCAAACATAGACAGTTCTAATGAAGGATAAAGTAGGTTCCGAAAAGTTGGGAGCATTTCGGATAAAGTCCTTGTTTATAGTATTTTATTTGTTTCTATCAAACACAAAGAATATTGCATGGTAAAGGGCTGACATTACCTTGATTTACTGCTGTTCTTTCATGGTGACATCACTACAGGAACCACAAATACAATGCAGTGCATAAAGTGGCCATTCAGAAAACATAGAAGTTCGTTTCGTTCGTAAGATTTCCTGTTTTATAGTGCCCCCACCACTTCACAGGCACCAAAAGATGCTGCATTCACCGAGAAATGAATATAGGTTAAAATTCTGATTCTCCCACCATATGGTGTGTTTTTGGGATGTCAGCAATGAAGCCATAAGTGCGTGTCCTCAAACGAATTTCTACTGCTTCACTCGGCTCTGCAGCCTTGCTAGCCATCAGTCCTCCCAGGTGGAGCTACCATACTCATCCACGAACCGTTGTTTGCCATAGCTTTGTTTTTGACCGTACGTGCACCTAGCTTGTTTTTGTTACCTTAGAAATGAATGGTTTTGTGAAACATGCGGTATCCTGGAGAAACAGGGTCACGTAAGACAGCATTGCTTAGGCCAATCGGCCAGTGCTGTGCGAGCAAACTCAAAAGCGGCGGGGTGCTTTCCAGCTAAAAGAAGAATAGCGCATGCCGTACCAGCAGCAGTGCGTATCGGTACTTGTATGTTTACGCGTATTTTCTTAATTTCCATTGTGTACCGCAACAGTCTTACTGCTGTAAAATAAATATGCATTACAGTTATGCGCAAATAGCTTGTTCGGGAAGCGTATAAGGCCTGCCGCATTTGCGTTTGCTTTTGCCGCCCTCAGCCAGTCGCACAGCTGGGGACATATGACATCATTGGTACTGCTGTGGGAAAGGAGCTAGTGGGTCGCATGGCCATTCCCTTTTTCCTAATTATATAGCTTATTCGAGTGAAGTGCGCGTTAAAAATGGTGTCAGTATGATTCTAACTGGGCAATCTTTCGAATGAACCCAAGTTGTGTGTTGTTTGCATCGCTGCTCTAAGCAAAGTCAACGCAGCCAATTTTTTATATAGGCTGCCTTCATGCACACAGTAGTGCTCTATTACTTCCGGAAACTCATTACGGGACTCCTGAAATATTTAGAGTTGCAATAAAAATCTGAAATAGAACGAAAAATCATTAAACACTCCACAATGTTAAAAAAACAAAGGAATAATGTGCGAGTGAGCTACCTAAAACATTGCTACAGAAGACCATATTCATCAACGCAACTAATAAAAACCATGGATAGTGCATAGCCACTACGCAGCTCCACTAATTCATTTAAATACAGCTTATGCGCGTCCCCACAAGCTGGCTGTGTAAACTCACTGACACCTAACAGAGTCCAAGGTTCGACGAAAACTCGTCACGGGGAGGGTGATTTATTGATGAAATACAAGCAGGCACTCGCCTGGTCAAAAACAAATAAACAAATAAAGACGCCTTGGGCACCTACGGGTCCCATGTTCACAATGCAGGGAGGGTTGAAAGGTCGCGAGTATATATAGGTTGGGTGGAGCGGAGTGTGCATGTATATCTCGGGGACATTACCCCGCGACCGGTTAATCATGTCGACAGGCGCTTCCCGGATGACATTAGGCTTGCGGAATCCCACCCGAATACGTAGTCAGTAGCCAGGTGATAATCCGCCAAGGCATTTCAGCTTGCATTGCCTTTTTTGACATCGTTCTGGTGTAATGAATTCTTCTTTTAAAATTTCCACTTTTACCTATGTAGGATGCGCTGCAATCCTTACATGGAATTTTGTAGACAACTCCGGGGAATCTTGATTTTAAATGCAGATCATATCAGTAACTCACGATGTCACCCGCGTTGACGTCCGTCGTAGTCCGCACCGTGGTTATCCGCACCCCTCCCCTACACTATAAATAAAAAATACTATCCGGCGCGTGATTTTGATCCCTCGACCCTGCGGGCGGAACGGAATGTACAGGGTGCTCTACCCACTGCGCCAAAAAGCCGACACAGAATGGGAGGCTACGAACGCGCCTTATGTCCTTGACTCATTCAAACTACGTCAAGAAGATGCTGATACATCACATTCACTATCACCAACTCCCCAAACACTAAACGTTAACGCAATACACCCCCCCCCCCCTATGCGACGCATTTACTCGAGTCCCCCTCGTGGGGAGATGGGACCGCCAAAAACAAGGCGTGTGGACAGCGCAGTAAGGTGCCGGCACGTGCGAGAAACGCTCGCGCTGTTCGTTCCAGGCAGGGGGCGCGCGAGCATTGCGACGGCGGGAAATTTGAACTGCTTTGGACAAACCTCCGTTCAATTCTTCAAGAGAAAAGTGAGACAGGGAGGTGAAGACCGTGATGGGTAGTAGCAGTAAGCGGATAACGCTGCCACAGGCCGTTATGGCGAATCACTGCTCTGCATTTACGGCAGCTTTCACGTTGACTGGAACGGCTTTAATTTTTGTAAAGGGTCCTTCATGCGTACTAGCTTCTTCTTAAGCCTGTTCATTGGCACGTGTGCAATTGTAACGCCAGATGTGCCAAACACCCTTGCAAGAGCTTCACTGATGCCTTCCGTGTAGGGGACGGCAGCGTGTTTTTGCCTGTCTTCTTCCGGAACCCTTTCGGAGGAGGCAACTGAAGCCTGAAATTGTTGCGTCCTGAGAAGCTTTGAAGGGTTGCCGTTGCTGCGAAGGTCCTATCTTACCACGGCTAGCTCTTCCTTGAGCAGACCAGGCTCAGAGCAGATTCGTGATGCGCCTGAGAAGAGTGCAGTGGCGACGGAGCGTTCGTGGCCTATAGAATGCGCAGAGTCGAAACTCAGGTATCTACCCGTGTGGGTCGGCTTTCGATACACACTGGTTGTAAATCCTTTGGCCGACCGTCTGACAAGTACGCTGAGGAAGGCGATATGTTCATTATTTTCTTGTTCCATGGGGAACTGGATGCTTGGAACACAAGAGTTTAGATGCTCAAGGAAATGCATTACGTCTCGGTGGTGGATCACACAAAAAGAGTCGTCTACGTAGCAGACAAAAATATTGGGGCCGTCTTGTACGAGCATAGCGCAGAATTTTCTAGAGACTCTAAGGCGATATTCAGACAGACTACTGAAACAGAAGCTCATATCATTGTTCCAAACCGCTGCTTTAACTTTGTTCGTTGAACACAAAATATGTGTTCTGCAGGCCAAATTCCGGGAGGCGGTATAAGTCTTGCATCTCAATTGGCGAACATGAAGGCGGAGATGCATCGTTCTCGTGTAGATCCTGGCAACACCGGACCGCGTATTTTGCCGGGAATTTGGCCTGCAGAACACATACTTTGTTTTCAACGGACAATGTTACAAGCAGCCGTTTGGAACAGTGATGGGAGCTACCGTTTCAGTAGTCTGTGCGATTATTGCCTTAGAGGCTCTAGAAAATTCTGCAATATGCTCGTACAAGGCGACAATAAGATTTTTGTCTGCTACGTAGACGGCTGTTTTTGTGTGATACACCGCCGAGACGTAATGCCTTTCCTTGAGCATCTAAACTCTTGTGTTCCAAGCATCCAGTCCACCATGGAACAAGAAAATAATTGGACAGATCGCCTTCCTCGACGTACTGGTGAGACGGTCGGCCAAAGGATTTACAAGTGTGTATCGAAAGCCGACCCACGTGGGTAGATACCTGAGGTTCAACTCTCGGCATCCAATAGGCCAAAAACGCTCCATCGTTGCTGCACTCATCTGAGGCGCATCAGGAATCTGCTCTGAGCATGGTCTGCGCAAGGAAGAGCTTGCCGTGGTAATGAAGGACCTTCGCAGCAACGGCTACATTTCAACGCTTCTGTGGACGCAACCATTGCGGGCTTCAGTTGCCTTCATCGAAAGGGTTCCTGAAGAAGACAGGCAAAAACGCGCATGCGCACGTTACACGTAAGGCATCAGTGAAGCTCTTGCAAGGGTGTTTGGCACATATGGCGTTAAAATTGCACACGTGCCAACGAGCACGCTTAAGCAGGAGCTGGTACGCGTGAAGGACACCTTAGGACAATTGAGATTCCCCGGAGTTGTCTACAAAATACAATGCGAGGATTGCGACGAATCCTGCATAGGTGAAACTGTAAATTTTAAAACAAGAATTCAATAGCACAGAACGATGTCAAAAAAGGCAATGCAATCTGAAATGCCTTGGCGGATCATCACCTGGCTACTGACCACGTCATCGATTGAGATTCGGCAATCATAATCGCATCAAAGCGCCTGTCCACACGACTACATGTAGAATCAGTGTATATTCAACCAACTAAACACACGAATAACCGGTCGCGGGGTAATCTCCCTGAGATGTACATGCGCACTCGGCGCCACCGAACCTATAACTAGTCAGGACCTTTCACCCCTCTCTTCATTGTGAACAAGGAACAAGTGGGGGCCCAATGCGTCTTGTTTTGTTTGTTTTTGACCAGGCGAGTGCCTGCATGAATTTCATCAACACCGAACTAACTCGCCTGGATCACCACTTTATCGACATTGAGTAATTCTTTGAAGTGGTTTATTGTAGCAAACGGTCTTTTTTATTTCTTTAATTTTTATTGGCATCTCCTGTCTCATTTGAAATTTGGAGACCAGATAGTTTTTACTACGGGTGATGTACTGGTGACCACAAATATTTGATTTCACTTTAAACAATTTCCAGTACTGTTTTTTTACTCACCAGCCAATGACCTGAAATATCAGAGGCTCTTAAAACATATGTTGGCATTTCTTTCCTGGACTGTAGTACAACTAATCATGACTTGTATCATATTTTGTTCACAAATTGTAATATTTAAAAGTATTCAGCTGAACAAAAATGTTATTTCAGAAGCATGCACAATCAACAAGGCCTCAATGACTCTCACCACGTGGTTCACTTATTTCTGGCACAAATAACCTGATGGCAGCTACATTCCACCCAAGACGAAGGTAACATGCCCTCTGGGATGATGAATATTTAAAATTCTTTACGAGTAAGTGCTCAGCACATGAAATTGTGGCATTAAAACAGAAGATCCCCCTGCGGCATCCTTTACTCGGGGCAGCCCTTGATTGCAAACTTCGATAAGGTGAAAAATGCTCCATGCGCAGGTCCATTAAGCAAAAACAATGCAGTACGCAAGTTGGTAGGTAGAACATTTGCATCCTGCGATTGTGAACATAGTGCTGCAAACCATGTATGTGTTTGCTTATTTATTGTTTGTTTTTACTGCCGGGCCACGCCCGGCTGTGTTATCGCGTTTCAAGCAAAGCGCGTAGTCCATTCTTTATTTTTATGCCACACGGGTTATCACATTCTGATAAGCAAAGTGTTTCGCCCTAAGCCAGATTAATCGTCTGTGATCTACAATGTTCTGGATGTCAATCGATTGTTCCAGAAACACTCGTGACGAAAAATAAAAAGCCTCTAGAGCAGACGCCTCGGCATTCGATTCTGCGACGTTCGCCGACGAACGTCACTTTTTTGACCGCTGTTTCGCCGCCTCTATATTCTTTTGAGTTGTTAGGGGAGCACAAGTTCGCTCCGATAAACTTGTTTCTTTTCCAAAACAACTGCGTCATCCCTGGCTTCGTGACATCTGGTAGAGGTGCAGGGTAGCAGCCTTCATGCCCACTACAACGTCTGAAAGCCGCGAAGCCAGTCCAACAAGAGCCCGCCTCCGCCGGCAAGAGTTACCACCCGAGTTCGGTCTGCTACCGGAGAAAGCGAAGAAGAAAGACGCCGAAACCAGCACGGTGGTCAACCATGCCGATCGTCCCGTCGTTCTGCAGCATCCACGGGATCCGTCATCATTCCGAGGAGCCCCCGCAGAAGACCCAGAAGAATGGCTGGAGGAACTGGAGCGCGTCCGGAAATTCAACAGGCGGGACGACACAGAAACCTTCCGGCATGTTTTCTTTTACTTGGAAGATTCGGCTCGCACTTGGTTCGAGAACCACGAGAGCTCCTTGACAAACTGGGCTCAGTTCAAAAGCGAGTTCCTGAAGACCTTTACTACCGTGGTCAGAAAAGAACGAGCAGCTCTTGTGCTGGAAACCCCAACGCAGCACCCCAACGAAGGGGTCATGATCTTCGTCGAGGAGATGAGGCGACTTTTTCGCCGTGCGGACCCAGAAGTGACGGAAGAAAAGAAACTTCGGTTTCTGATGCGAGGTGTGAAGCAAGCGCTCTTCGCGAGCCTTGTTCGCAACCCCCCCAAGATCGTGTCCGAATTCGCGTCTGAGGCCGCCGCGATGGAGAAGACGCTCGAAATCCGAAGGAGGCAGTACGACCGCCCAATCAATTCGCTGGTTTCGGAGACGATTGGTGCCGGCGCTATTGCTTCCGACTCACTACACGACACCATTCGTGCAGTGGTGAGGGAGGAGCTGCGGAAACTTTTCCCGACGACGACACCACATCCTCAAGTCGCTTCCCTGACTGACGCGATCCGGGAAGAAGTACATCAGGCTTTGGGAACTTCTATGCCATCCGAAGCACCCCGCGAGCTAGAGCGTATGACCTACTCCGCGGCTGTTCGTCGACACCGCCCTGTTCCAACACGTCGTGAAGAGGCCCCGCCCTACAGTAGCCCAATGCCGCCCACCCGACGCCCTGTAGACCAATACAAGACGCCAAAGAAGACCGACGTGCGGAGAACGCCCGATAATCGCCCGCTGTGCTACCACTGCGAAGAGTCCGACCACATCTACCGTCGCTGCTCTTACAAGAGGCTCGGTCTGCCAGGATTTTCCGTCGACACACCCCGGCCCCGACCAGGCCAGGGCCCTACTGAGATCGACGAGTACCTGTCCAACAGGAACCGAGGACCTGCCCGCTTCAACCATTGGCCGTCGCCCCGCACGGGGCACCTTGAGTAATCTTGGTGACGGTACTGGCGATACCGTGGACCCCGAGCCCCAACATAAACTGTAACCTACCGTGGTGATGTGTTTAAAGGTGAAGGGTAGAAGCCTCAACCGGTGGTCGTCGGAGCCCAGGTCAAGCTCCGGCGGATGGGCTCCCTGTCTTTTTACCAGGCAGGGAGCTCCCGGACCTCTCAGGCTATCAGGGTAAGGTTTGAGAAGAAAGTACCCCCGTCCCCTGCTTTTTTTCTATGCTGTATGGAAAATTCAAAACCACCCTCCAAACGTGATCGGTCCCTGAAAAGGGGCCGCACCGAAGTATCTTTCCCTCCACTCCCAAGCATGAGCTTCCCAAAGCCATACAAATACTCTCGTTTCAGTGTTATCGAATCTCTTGACACAGCCCGCCCTCTTGCTTCACAATCAGTATTTTTGATTACAAAATACCTTGATAGAATAATTGGGAAAACCTAGAATGCCAAAAAACAACGCACAGGCGAAATCCTTGTTGAAGTAAAAAACCAGCACCAGGCAACCACACTTCTTGGTCAGACGAAAATGGTCGATCTGGTTATCAGGGTCACACCCCACCGAAGCCTGAATAGCTCGCAGAGTATGATCTCTGAGGCAGATCTTCTTAACGAGACAGATGCCGACATTCCTGAAGGTCTAAAGGATCAGGGTGTCACAGCCGTGCACCGCATCACGATGCAAGATAATCCCCACGAAACATATTATCCTGACCTTCAACTGCTCCTCACTTCCTGATCATATCAACGCAGGGTTCATCCGATGCTCCATTCGTCCTTACATTCCGAACCCGCGCCGCTGCTTTAAGTGCCAGCAGTTCGGGCACGGAACCAAGTCCTGCCGTGGTCGTCTGACCTGCGAAAAATGCGCTCAGCATGATCTTCCATCTGATAATTGTCCATCGTCAACCCTCACCTGCGCCAACCTCCAGGGACCCCATGCTGCCTACTCTCGAACGTGCGAGAAGTTTAAGCAGGAAAAGGCGATCATTATTGTGAAGGTAACTGAGAACATCACCTTCGCAGAGGCGCGAAAAAGGTTCGCCTCTTTCCCCCTGGGGAGGTACGCCGACGCGGCTCGCCGGGGGCGGAGCGGCGTCTGGTGTCCACAGGGACGCAGTTCAGCGTGTCTGACCTGGTCCCTCCTACGCCCCCCCTGGGTTGCCTCTGGCAGCCGAACCCGCCACCACGCCGCTTGCGAGGCAGCAGCGGTTGTGGTGGTAGCGACTTCCGTCGGGACCGGTGCCGCTCCAGCCTCTGCCTCCACGTCCTCCAGTGCGTTGGAGGGTGCCGACCGGATGGACACCGGGGGCCCCGCATCGGCTCCCACCGCCACCTCATCTCCTATGCCACCTTTGGTGTCCCGGACGCCCTTGGCGGTGGCGGCTCAAACGAAGGGCTCCCGAAAGGGGGCCAAGTCCGAGGGACCTGGTCCGCCGGGCACCCTTCTGGCTTCTGATGAGGAGATGGATGTCGCGTCGTTCCTGCCTGCAACGCAGCGCAAGGAACGACCTCCGATGTCCAAGCCGAGAGGAAGGCCTAGAAATCCTATAATAACAGCCCCGAAAAACGACACATGAAGAAAGACACACACACACACTCCAGTTATTCTTAAATTGAAATAATGGGAAATAAAAACATCATCCAATGGAACTGCACAGGCCTCCTTAAAACTCTTGACGATGTGTATGATATGCTGCATGCCAATCGGCCAAGTATCATGTGTCTCCAGGAAACCCAGCTCAATTCTAAACAAACAAATTTCTTGAATAGGTACATGGTATTCAGAAAGGAAAGGGTTGGCTGCACACACTCTTTAGGAGGTGTGGCAATTGTCGCCCAGAAATCCTTAGCCTGCCACCCTGTCACTCTGAACACTGTCCTTGAGGCTGTAGCAATCCGTACGATATTATTTATTAGGTTGATAACGGTATGCTCCATTTACATCTCTCCTGATCATGCACTTTCGAGCTCTGACTTACAGGCACTGGTCGACCAGCTGACCGAACCATACATACTAACAGGCGACCTTAATGCGCACAACTCCCTTTGGGGCTCCTCTAGAATGGATGCCCGAGGTCGCCTGATAGAGAAATTCCTCACATCTTCAGGAGCATGCCTTTTCAACAAAAACAGCCGACATACCATAACTTAGGACACAATACATACTCGCATCTTGACTTGGCTATTGGCTCTGCGATTCTCTTTCCATGTCTTGAGTGGGGCGTGGGCACGGACCCATACGGTAGTGACCACTTCCCCACTTCCCTAACGTACTTATGTAAAGGCCCATGCAGTCCATCTTCCCAGAACAGGTTTAATGAATCAAAGGCAAACTGGAGTACATTCACAGAAACATCTAAGCTACACCACACAACCATAAAACACCTACACGTGGAGGAAGCAGCCCAACTCGTCACGGCACACATACTCAACACCGCCGAAAAGCCCATGCCCCAGGCCTCCAGTGCTTCCCGAAACCCAAGGAGGCCCTGGTGGAACGAGGACTCTAGGCGGGCGCGAGAGGCCCAGAACAAGGCTTGGGGTGTCCTTCGCCGGTACCCCACGCCAGATAATCTCAGTTCCTTTAAACGGACAAAGGCTCTTGGGAAGCGTGTGCGTCGTGAGGCGAAACGAGAGAGTTGGCGCGCCTTCCTCACTTCCATCAACTCATACACCGACACTCACAAAGTCTGGACACGGATACGCAAGCTAAAAGGACAACAGACACACAGCCTGCCCCTGGTTAGCATAACCGGGAACACACTCGAAGACCAGGCCAACACGCTTGCGCAACACTTTGAACACGTGTCCAGCTCAGCACACTACACAAACACTTTTATGAAACACAAAACATCTGCAGAAAAAAATTCCTTACACGACAAAGACAAATCAAAAACTTCTGACTACTCTGAATTCACTCTCTATGAGTTGAGGGCTTCCCTGAGCACGTGCAAACCTTCAGCTCCTGGCGCAGATAAGATTACATACACCATGATACAACACCTACACCCAGACACTCTTGAAACACTCCTACATCTATACAACAACATATGGCTTTCAGGGCACATTCCTCGCTCCTGGAGAGAGGCCATAGTAGTGGCTATCCTAAAGGAAGGGAAGGACCCTCCTTTTCCGCCAGTTATCGTCCCATTGCCCTGACAAGCTGCCTGTGTAAGCTCTTTGAGAAGATGCTAAACAGGAGACTGGTGTACTTCTTAGAGTACAATGGTCTTCTCGAGAGCTGCCAGGCCGGCTTCAGGGCGGGGCGATCTACAAATGATCAACTCGTTGCATTAGAGGCGTATATAAAAGATGCTTTCCTCCATAAACAGTACTGTATGACAGTATTCTTTGACCTAGAAAAAGCGCATGATACCGCGTGGTGGTATTGCATCCTAAGCGACCTCAAGTCCTTCGGAATGGCAGGTAACATGATGAACACACTTGCCAGCTACTTGTATCAAAGAACCTTTCGTGTGCGAGTTGGAACTGCACTCTCTAGGGTTCATGTGCAGGAAAATGGAGTTCCGCAAGGTGTTTTAAGTTGCACCCTTTTTATTGTGAAAATGAATTCCCTTAGGAAGGCGCTGCCACCGTCGATTTCCTGTTCAATCTATGTACACGACGTTCAGCTCTCCTTTAAATCCTGTAACTTGTCTGTCTGTGAGCGCCAGGTCCAGCTTAGTGTTAACAAGCTAGCTGGTTGGGCAGATAGCAACGGTTTTAAATTTAATCCAGGGAAGTGCACTTGTGTCTTGTTTTCCAAGAGGCGTGGCATCCGACCGGATCCAGACATTCAACTCCACGGTGTCTTGATTCCTGTAAAAAAGGAACACAAGTTTTTAGGTATAATCTTTGACGAAAAGCTCACATTCATCCCCACATAAAACAAATAAAACATAAATACTTAAAAACAATAAATATACTTAAGGTTCTCTCGCACATCTCTTTTGGTGCTGAGAAACAACTTCTGTTGCGTGTTTTTACCAGCTTGATAGGTTCACAATTGGACTATGGCAGCGTTGTCTATGGGTCAGCCACTAGAACATCCCTCAGAATGCTGGACCCTGTGCTTCATCTAGGGCTCTACTTATCCTGTGGTGCCTTTCGGACTAGTCCAGTCGAAAGCCTGTATGTAGAGTGCAACAAATAGAACCTACAACGTCAGCGAGCATACACAGACTTCCTTTATGCTTTTAAAATTTCATCCATGCCTCACCATCCTTTTAAATCAGTTTTTCATGATACCTCCATAACTGAACTACTTTTAAATCGACCATCGTTGTCTGCGCCCTTCTCTTACAGAGTTAGAGAGGAAGCGTCAGAGCTTGCTGTCTCCTTTTTAGATACCATCCAAAGTTCTGTAACAGATTTCATAGCACGATGGCATCTCCACCCTGTCTCATGCGACACATCTTTCACACATGTAGATAAAAACCGAGCTCCCACATGTGCGATTGTGCAGCATTTCTTGTATTTGCAGCAGAAGTATGAGTGCTCTGAATTTTATACAGATGCCTCTAAGACTTCGACCTCTGTGTCCTGCGCGGCTTATGGGCCCGGCCTTAGTGTCACCAAAACTCTGAATAGTCATACTAGTATCTTTACTGCAGAGGCTTATGGTGTACTTCTTGTTATCAATCATATACTTCGAAGCCACATCCCACAATCCATTATATCTACAGATTCCCTCAGTGTTGTGCGGGCACTGCGGTCAACAATGCCTTCGAAAAACTACGTTGTCAATCTGATCGTCAAGGGTATTATGTCTGTGTATGTACGCAAATTTGAACTGGTTCTTTGCTTGGTCCCTGGCCACTGTGGTATAGCCGGGAACGAAGCAGCGGACCGAATGGCTGCTGCTGCTTCACTCACGAATACAGTAGACATAACCACATTACCCTACACCGACGTGAAACCACACATCAGACAACAACTTCGCAAAACATGGCAAACACACTTGAGTGAACAAACAGACAACAAGTTACACGTAATAAAACCACACTTGGGACCATACACCACCGACACACGTAATAGATACACTGAAGTCGCCTTGGCTAGATTACAGATAGGGCACACTCATGCAACGCACTCGCACCTTCTCACGGGGTCTCCAAGACCTCTGTGCAGCAGGTGCGGAGAGGCCCTATCCGTGATCCACATCCTTATACAATGTAAGGCACTTGAAACAACACGACACAAATACTTCCCACAACTACACACGCGACATATTCTACCACACCCGTCATACTTCTTTGGAGATGAAGCCATGTTTTCAATCAAACGCGTTTTCGAGTTTCTTACCGACGTAAAATTTTTACATCTCATTTCTTATCATGCATGTTGACAACCTCGCCCTTTACACTAGTCATCTTTATTACGTTGTCTTTTACTTGGATTATTTTTACTGAAATGTTCTACTTTTACTTCCATGCCACTTTCATTTAATCCCCATTGTTTGGCGCTCTTTGCCCTTAGTCGGCCTTGCACCATTGAACTCCACACATCATCATAATCATCATCATCATCATTCGCCGTCGCCCTACAGGTACCAGTCACCAAACCGCCATAACACCGCTGACTTCTCATGTGGAAGGTCCCCCAGCCCACGCGGGGGAAACTAAAAGCAGCAACGTCTGGAGTTGAAGTTGCAAAACGGCGAAAAACGAAAACCCTCCAACGACGCATGGCCGCACCGAACACCGTACCTGCCGCCCAACGACTCGATCTAACCCGGGCGTAACTCCCGAATCCGACGACGACACGACGCGACGCGTACCCGAAACGACAGAGCCTGCCGCTGAGAAGATGACGAGAACGACGACGCATGGTGCCCGACCGTCAACACGCACAAGCCGAGATACAACGCCCGGACGGACCAGAAACTTCAGGAAAGCGGCGTCCGACATCCAGTTTTCCATCGACGGCTTTGACGTAGTCGCCCTCATCGACACGGGAGCCGACTACTCGGTAATGAGCGGCTCATTCGCGTCGAAGTTGAAGAATGTTACGACACCATGGGACCGTCCGCATATACGCACAGCAGGAGGCCATCTCGTAACGCCAAGTGGAACGTGCACATCACGCGTCACCATAGGCGGCACCACGTACCCTGCTGAGTTCGCTATTTTGCCTAACTCCTCGCCCCACGTGATTCTCGGAATGGACTTTTTGACGGACAACGGGGCAATAATTGATCTGCAGAACAAGTCGATAACTTTTTCCTGCGATCACTCCACGACGCCGCAGCCGAACCCCGATCCTTCTGCTGCTGTAAGGATCGCCGACGATCACATCACCCTGCCACCCCGCGCAAGGTTGATGATCGCTATCTAGTGTGAGGATGCTGCTTCTGACATCGACGCTATCGTAGAGAGTGATCGAAGGTTGCTTCGCGACCGCGGTGTCTCCGTCGCAAGAGGGATTGCGCAATTTAAGCAACGCGAATCTCACGTTTTGGTAACTAATTTCACCAAAGAGTATCAGCATTTAAACAAGGGAGATGTCATTGCGTTTCTCGAAGAAACGCAAGAAGCAAGTGACGTGATCGCGGTCGCCGACTTTGAACGCACACATGATTACACCTTCAAGCTTCCGCAGCCCTTCGACGTGAATCCGGCGCTACCGCAAGAACAACGGAACAAATTATTGGCTTTGCTGCGTCGCTACAGCGAGTGGTTTTCGTCGAGTTCAAAATTACGTCAGACACCCTTAGCGAAGCACCTTATTATTACTGAAGATGGAGCCCGACCTACCCGACAGTCACCATACCGCGTCTCTTCCCACGAACGGGAAGCCATTCGGACTCAAGTAGACGACATGCTCAGCGACGACATTATACAGCCATCGAAAAGCCCCTGGGCTGCGTCGGTCGTACTCGTAAAGAAAAAAACGGCACATTAAGGTTCCGTGTTGACTACCGGCGACTAAACAAAATCACCAAAAAGGACGTGTATCCCCTGCCACGAATTGACGACGCCCTTAACCACCTCTGCCGTGCCAAGTACTTCTCATCGATGGATTTGAATACCGGCCACTGGCAAATTGAAGTGGACGAGTGAGACAGAGAGAAGGCTGCGTTTACAACCCCGGACGGCCTATACGAGTTCCAGGTGATGCCTTTTGGGCTGTGCACGGCGCCAGCAACGTTCCAAAGAGTCATAGACACTGTGCTAGCTGGCCTGAAGTGGCACACTTGCCTCGTATACCTAGACGATGTTGTGGTAATCGCCCAGAATTCCGACGAACACCTTGCAAGGTTGGAGTCTGTACTCGAGGATATTCACTCGTCGGGGTTAACGCTGAAGCCAGAAAAGTGCGCTTCGCTTACGAGGAACTCAAGTTTTTGGGACACGTCGTCAAAGCCGCGGGCGTCCTACCTGACCCGGCAAACACTACGGCCATTGCGGACTTGCCAAGGCCGAAAGACAAGAAGGGCGTGCGAAGATTTCTCGGACTGTGCGCATACTACCGGTGCTTCGTCGCAAACTTTGTCCACATTCCAGAGCCACTCACACGGTTGACGAAAGATAGCACGCCTTTTATCCGGGAAAACGACCAAGAAAAGATATTCGGTGAGTTTCAAAAATGCCTGCAAAGCCCTCCCGTGCTCGCTGATTTAGTCGATAACGCCGAAATAGAAATGCACACCGATGCCAGCGATATAGGCTTGGGTGCCGTTCACGTTCAAAAGCAGAGCTGTAGCGAAAAAGTAATTGCCTTTGCCAGCCGTGGTCTGTCGAAGGAGGAGAAAAATTACTCAGCCTCTGAAAAAGAGTGCCTCGCAATTAAATGGGCCATTTCAAAATTTCGTCCATACGTATATGGTAGACCCTTCAAGGTTGTCAAAGACGACCATGCGCTGTGTTGGCTCGCCAATTTGAAGGACTCCTCTGGCCGTCTTGGCCGGTGGAGCTTGCGCCCGCAAGAGTTCGACGTTACAATCGTCTACAAATCCGGAAGGAAACTCTCCGACGCCGACTGCTTGTCCCGCGCCCTCGTCGACCCACCACCACTAGACTCTGATGAAGACAGCGCGTTCTTCGGACTCGTTACGGAGAGCGACCTAGCCACCCAACAGCGTGCCGACCCCGACTTGCGCGTCATGATTGACTACCTCGAAGGACGAAATGACGCCGTGCCTTGGGCGTTCAAGCGGAGCTTGCCAGCATTCAGCCTCAAAAACGCAGTCCTCATGAAGAATTTCAGCCCCGGAACGAGAACGCATTACCTATTTGTCATCTCTGCAGAGCTCCGTGACGAAATTTTGGAAGCGTGCCTCGATGACCCGTCTTCCGGACATCTGGGCACAGCTCGCACCATTGCAAAAATCAAGGCAAAGTACTTCTGGCCCTGCCTTACATCAGACGTCACCCACTACGTTCGTAGTTGCCGTGACTGCCAGCGACGAAAAACGCCGCCGACAAAACCCGCCGCCTTTCTTCAACCGATCGCCATCCCGTCGAGGCCCTTTCAACAGATTGGAATGGACCTTTTAGGCCCGTTCCCTACGTCACAATCACAGAACAAGTGGATTGTCGTGGTTACAGACTACATAACGCGCTACGCAGAGACCGCCGCTCTTCGGAGGGGCACTGCACAGGAAGTCGCAAAGTTCTTCATAAGCCAGGTTGTGCTGCGACATGGAGCCCCAGAAGTCCTAATCACGGACCGCGGAACGGCCTTTACCGCGGAGCTGATTCAGGGAATATTACGCTACAGCAACACGGATCACACAAGGACGACGGCGTACCACCCCCAAACGAATGGACTAACAGAACGTCTGAACAAGACAATCGCAGATATGCTGTCAATGTACATTGATGTTGAACATAAGACTTGGGACAAAGTGCTCCCGTATGTCACGTTTGCATACAACACGGCTACCCAGGAGACGACGCAGCTGACGCCGTTCGAGCTTGTCTACAGAAGATGCCCAACTACGATGCTCGACGCCATGCTTCCGCACGTAGAAGACGATGACCTCAACACCGACGTCTAAGGATACCTTCAGCGTGCGGAGGAGGCCCGCCAGCTGGCTCGAGTTGCCGGGCCGGATGCCGGGCAGCTCGTGGATGCCGCGCGCTACAACCTCCGACGCCGAGACGCCGAGTACCACCTAGGGGACCGTGTTTGGGTTTGGACTTCGGCGACAATATTTCGAACCCTACCAAATTCTACGATGTGTCGGCCAACTTACCTACGAGGTGATCCCCGATGGTGATTCCGAAACATCACGACGACGGACGCCGCCCGAAGTCGTCCACGTGGTTCGCTTGAAACCTTACTATGCAAGATGACGGACTTTTTTTTCGTTGTTGTTGCTTGTTTGGACTGTCTTTTATTTAAGCATAGGGTCAATGCACTCTTAGTGGGGGGGGGGGGGGTAATGCCGCAAACCATGTATGTGTTTGCTTATTTATTGTTTGCTTTTACTGCCGGGCCACGCCCAGCTGTGTTATCACGTTCCAAGCAAAGCGCGTCTTCCATTCTTTATTTTTATGCCGCACGGGTTATCACATTCAGATAAGTAAACTTTTTCGCCCTAACCCAGAATAATCGTCTGTGATCTACAATGTCCTGGATGTCAATCGACGGTTACAGAAACACTCGCGCCTAAAGATAAAAAGCCTGCAGAGCAGACGCGTCGGCGTTCGATTCTGCGACGTTCGCCGGCGCACGTCACTTTGTTGACCGCTGTTTCGCCGCCTCTGTATTCTTCTGAGTTGTTAGGGGAGCACAAGTTCGCTCCAATAAACTTGTTTCTTTTCCAATACAACTGCGTCGTCACTGGCTTCGGGACAATATTTTTATTTAGTGCGTTCTCTTAACAAGCAGCTGAACACGTGCAGGTTCTATGAATCATACGGGCAAAATAAAATGCAGCAATGCAGAACAATTGGCAGGGTTACCTCAATTTTTCTTTTCTAGCAATGAAAACAATGTAGGTAATCTATACACAACTACAATCAAACTTCTCAAGTTTTACCTACTCCACTCCTAACAAGCACACATACACGTTAGACATGTGAGCAATCTGCTAAATTTGTGCCCACAAACCTAATCAGGCATTAGAAATTGGCACCAAACGAGGTGTCACATTTAAATGGCACTTTTTTGTTCAAAACACGTAGGGAGAGAAAGACCCATAACTATAAAGTGGTATCCTCATCCCGTATGGTTTTCAGGCAATGCTTACATCTCACTTGAGCACATTCAGGTGGTGGAGATCTTTGAAAACTCATTTTGGGCAAGTGGGTTGTGCTCGAGCTCTCGTATCTTGCCAGCATATGCTGAACTCCACCATTCCCAAATCAACGTGACGACTCGAATGTGGTGGATGCAAGAAAGAATAAGCACACGCCAGGGGCAGAGCCAGATTGGGGCCCACCAGGACCGTGCCCCCCCCCCCCCTCTCACCCCGATATGTTTCATGCTAAGGCTGGGGTGCCTAAAAAACCGCCTGATGTAGCCTAAAAAAACCGCCTGAAGTCGCCTGCAGGCGCGAAACCCGCAGTTTTACGGACATTCTTGCTCATATAAAGCTAAAAACAAGGGCTATGTCAGCGTCTCATACCTGCGCCTGCTCCAGATGTTGCACCGGTCAATGTATACAGCCCGGCTGCATTTCGCACCGGGAACCTGCCGCTAGTTGATCGAAACAGTCCCGCTGTTCCACTGGCGGAACAGCACGGCCGGGAAATGCAGAACCGCAGGAAAAGCCTCATATAGGCAAAAATATGACGGGAGCGTGTCAGTCTTTGTCTTTACACTGGTACGAAGTATAATCACATGACAGAGCATGTCGCTGTATTTTGTTGAGTCAAATATCAATCCTTCATATGTTTATTTTTCTGCCGACATCGCATTTTATTGACTATGGCAGTTCCATAAATTCTGCTGCATGAAAAGCATTGCTCTGCCCATTTTGTATTTCCTCCACATCAACAAAACTACACAATTCTCTTTATTGCGGAGCTTCTTTTTTTGGCCCTATTCCATTTTTTCCTTGACCTCCCTCTTGCTTAGAATCAGCATTCTGTATTTGCTTAGCCATAATTTTACTGAAATCATGTCTGTTTTGATTTAACAGATAAAAATATCATGAAATTTAAGAAGCTTGCAACAAGCTCAACATTCAACAGCAGTGCAATAAGGTGTTCCGCTAAGCGCAAGTTTACTACTCACGTTACCAGCACAAAAAATAACAAAAGGCGATTACTTAAGGAGGAAGACGCACGTTTGCTAGCTTCACCGGAATAATATACGAATACGACGCATGTACAGTCCACTGCGATTCGAAGGTTATCGCGGAAAGCTACTCTTTCAAACGAAGCAGAAAGAACACCAGCTTTAGCAAATATTCCATGAAAGTGTTCGTTATCGTCGGCGTAGATAAAGGGCAACCAAGTCCAAGTCTGTGCTTGATGACAGCGAATGTACAGCTCGAAACCCAAAGGATGGCAAGTCAGTCGTGCGGGCTATTGTTGTATCATGGAACAGCTAACAAGGCAGCGAAGAGTTTGAAATCTTGATTTTCATGGTTCCGAAACGAAACCGTGGGCTAGTAGCACGCTTGGCCACACGATGCTGGCGCAAAACCCTTCAAAACGTGCTCGACTGTAGTTCATAGCTAATAAGAAATCCTATTAGTCCCTTTTTTAAAGGAAAGTCTAAAACGCGGGAATCTTGATAGTAAACACCCAGTGTTGGCCTCCACTTCCGCCTGACGAACTTCGGGGACCGCGCGCCACTCACGAGCGCACTCATGATCACGCTCACAAGCGCGGGTCCACCTAACCACCTTCTCTGTGGACAAATGAATCACCCGTGGTATGCCCATAGACGAGCGAACGGGAATTTAGGTGATCATATTTGTCATAATCATCTAAGCTCCTTAAGGTGTGTTTTACAGATAGAATTGAGCATACACAACTTGCATGTTAAAGTCACTTATGTCAAGCTTCGTTTGAAAAACAACGCGCAAGATGCCTTGCCTACATATTTCCGCGTCCCATCTTTTGGTCGACCGCCCCCCCCCAAAAAAAAAAATATCTGACTACACGCCTGGCACACGCCCAATAAGGAGTACGTGCAGCATGGACGTCGGTTGTTTAAAAAAAGGGTTTAATGTACTGTTCAGCAAACTCATTGCTTCCACCCATCTTGGAGCAGCAACGGCCTTGGCAGATGTGTTTGAGTCCTGTCTTATAACATCCACAGTGCTTTCAGGAAAAGCCCCAGGCTTTGCAATTAGCATGTTCCAGTTAAGCAAATTGCAGCTGATACTTAACACTTTCAGATCTTTTTCTTTGTGAAAGAATGTTTCTTTATTGGCGGTACAACACTGGCCTGCGTAAATCGTGGCCTTCAGTACCCCAATCAGGCCTCTTTAGATGGTACAGTCAGTTACATAACTATTTGACAAGTGTACTGAAAGGACTGTCAATCCACATGATAAACATCCAAAAAATGGCTGAAAACAGAACTGGTAAGGCTTTATCGAAGACAAAAGTACAAAGGTAATACCATTTTTGTGTCACCACCTGAGAAATATGGCTTCACCGTGAACATGACTAACAGCAGGAAATTCATATACATGGTGATGAAGTGCTCCCCCACATCATGATTTTGGGTGAAACTTTGAGTTTTCCGAAATTAACAATAAAGCTTGCCATTTAGCTCCTACATGTTAGGTTATGCATGAGAACACTAATAATTGTTATGGGAGAGAGAACTTGTACATTCAAGTGATAAACCATTATTCAAGAATGATAGCCCACTGTGCTACCAAAACTGTGTTTGAAAACTTACGTTCTGCGGCCAAACACTGTTGACAATGCTTGTGGCTCTTGTCCAGTTGAATGGAGGGACGTGATGTGCTGAGACAGTCCTGAGGTGTAAAACAGGGTGACACATGATTACCGCACATGCAAGAATGAAAATGATTGGGTGCACGAATGTTACAATTGGGGCAATACAACATTCAGCCGATGTCCGCGTACAGCGCCACCGTGCACACGGTGAGTTGTCTTGCCGCAAACGCAACGAAGCATGCGCGGCGCACTCATGCGCTCGCAAACGATTCTCCGTCGCCATTCCCAACACGGCACAAACGACAGCGGTGAATAACGAAGCCGTAAACGCTGCGCAGCACAGTTTAGAGGAGTAGTCGTCAGTGTTCTAATAAACTACGCGCAAGACGTGGCTTGCAGTGGTTAACTCAGAAGCTGTTCAATATAGTACTGCGGAATGGGAAACGTTACTGAGTTACTTTGCGCCACTGCATTACTGAGTGCCATTGCGTTTAGCGCTCAATGCAAGCACCACAATCTTCTATCGTGCATCGCCTTTCTAGAGGCCCTCTTGGTTCAACCTAGCCACCCAGGCAGCGGGAGCATGTGTGGTCAATCTTTGCCCAAACAACATTGGCCAGCACTTTTCTTCCCGGACAATTTTCGGCCAAAGTGCTTGGCCATTAGTCTAAAATGGTCCTGGGTCGTGTAAGGCTGGAGCTTGGCAGTCATTCATTGGCCAATTTGCTATGGCCGCTAATACCATTGGCTCACCGACCATTGGCCTAATACGCGTGGCCTACAATTTGCCAAAGAAGCGTGGACTACTATTGGCCAAGCATATATGGCCTGCCATTGGCCAAGCATGTATGGCCTACCATTGGCCAATTAGGTATGGCCTACCATTGGCCTCATTCAAAATATTTTATGCATGCCAGAGGAAGCCCGACCAAAGCTGCTGCCATGCACGCTCTACAGCAGGCCGTTAATCTTGCATTAACATTGAAAATGTATATTTAACGCATTTAAATGCATTGAAATGCTCAGAAAATGAAATAATTAATACGTGCAAAATGCATTAGTAATGAACTTTAAATGCAGAGAAAATACTGCTTCAAATATACTCAAAATGTGTTACTACAGGATTTCCCAGTCAATATTATCCAAACGCCAGTGAATATAAACCAGGCGCAATCAATATAATACAGGCGCCAACCAATATAATCCAGGACCCACACAGTGCACAACACATGACAGCACTTTGTAATTTAGTTGGCAACCAATACCATCCGGGCGCCGTGTATATTCATCGAAGTTAGATGAACTAGGTTACCTGACCAGTTTAACCAGACGAACTAAGAACTGCGCAATAAAATAGTCACCTGACTATTCATTACTCTCGCCTAATTACTATAGTGAATACGAGGATGGTGTCATGGGTATGAATTGGCGCATTTAAATTGCTCGCTTACTCGAAATTTTAGGGGAAACTGCCACAATGCCTAACTCTCGAAACCCAACACGGGCACGAATGTAGGACAGACAGGTGGCGCTGCTGGCGCTGTTCAACAGCGCCACCCGCGTAAGAAAATCGCAAAAATGGTCGGGACATGCCCTGGAATGTAGGTGTGGACAACGCGTGTTTTTGTGTTGTTTAAAGGGGCAACCCCTCGTTACCGTGATGATGTCAGTCATACGAAACTCACTTTTTTTGTCAAAACTAAGTCCGGACGACACGCGTTTGGTTTAATGAATTACCCAATATAGGTACCTAATTGATAATTCGTTAGTCATTGATTTGGATAAAAGTCAAATTGATGCAATCAGGGCTTACGAGGTACCAATTTAATGGTCTCGATAGGGGAATCACGTGGGAGAAAGAAAAAATTTCTTCCTGCTTATAGTCATGAGATAGTCACGTGAGTCATAGATTGGGATAAATGTCAGAGTAATGCCACAAGGGCTTGTGAGGTATCAAATGAAACTTCTCGATAAGTGGTGTCACGTGGGACAAATAAAAATTGTGTCCCAGTTGTAGTCATGAGAGAGTCACGTCAGTCCTAGATTGGGTTAGAAGTCAAAGTGATGGCACTAGGGCTCTTGAGGTATCAAATCAAAAGTCTCGATGAGAGGAATCCCGCGAAAAAATTAAAAATCCTTCCTGGTTAAAGTCATGATAATAGTCACGTGAGTCATAGATTGGGTTAAAAGTCAAAGATTTGTCACTATGGCTTATGATGAATCAAATAAAGAGCTCGATGAGCGTAATCACGTAGTACGAATTAAAATTGCTTCCCCCGTTATAGTCATTAGATAGTTACGCTACTCACAAACTGGGTTAAAAGTCAATATGACGTCAATAGGGCTTGTGAAGTACCAAATTAAAAGTTTCGATAAGGGAAATCACTTGGTACAAATAAAAAATTTCTTCCTAGTTATATTCATGATAATAGTCACGTGATTCACAAATTGTTTTAAAGTCAAAGTGAGGCCACTAGGCCTTGAGAAGAATCAAATTAAAGGTTTGGATGACGGGAATCATGTTGTACAAATTCAAAATTGCTTTCTGGTTATAGTCATGAGAGAGTCATGTGAGTCATAGATGGGTTAAAGGTCAACTTGATGCCGCTGGGGCATGTGATGTATCAAATTAGAGGTCTCGATGATGAGAGTAGCTTGGGACAATTTAAAAAGTGCTTCCTGGATATAGTCAAGAGATGGTCACGTGAGTCATAGATTACGTTAAAAGTCAATGTGAGGCCACTAGGGCTTGTGGGGTATCAAAATAAAGGTCTCGATGAGGGGAATCGCGCGGGGCAAACTAAATATTGCTTCCTCGTCGTAGCCATGAGATGGTAACATGAGTTCTAGAATAGGTTAAAAGTCAATGTGATGCCACTAGGGCTTATGACGCATCAAATTAAAGGTCTCGATGAGGGTAATCACGTGCGACAATTTAAAAATTGCTTCTTGGTTATATTCATGAGATGGCCACGTGAGTCAAAAATTTGATTAAAAGTCATGGTGATGCAACTAGTGCTTTTTAGGTATCAAATTGAGGGTCGCGATGCAGGGAAAGAATTAAAACACATTAAAAATTGCTTCGTGGTTATGGTCGTCAGATAGTTACGCTAGTCATAAATTGGGTTAAATGTCAAAATGATGCCGCTAGGTCTAGTTAGGTAGAAAATATTGTCTCGATGAGAGAATTAAATGGAACAAACTAAATATTCCTTTCTGTTTATAGGCATCAGATAGTCTCGTAAGTTATAGATTGGGTTAAAAGTCAAAGTGTTGCCTTAGAGCTTGTTATCGCCCGCCCGAATGTAAAAAGAAAGTTACATATGCGAGATAGAGGCTGATGGTGTGTTGAAAAATTGTTAATTATATTTCTAATGATGTCGCATGACTCTTACGGATGATGCGTGACTCCCACGGTGGTGCTGTCATGGTTGGGAAGTCCCGCAGCAAGGTGGCGAACGGTTCATCGGCAACTGTAGCACAAGATGGTGCTAGATTAGCTGCTACCTCCACTGACACACCTTGCACTGAGAGGAGTGTGGTAGCATCAAGTAGACGCTGCCGCTTTTGGTCGACGAGAAGGCCATGGTTTGCGAGGAAGTCGGCACCGATGACGGCGGTGGGAACGTCGGCGACGAAAAAAACCTACCGGAAAACTCGGTGGAGCCCCAGGTTTAAAGTGAGTGAGCGTTGCTTGTACACGGGTATGCGCGTGCCGTTCACTGCTTGTAAATGCGAGGTGGCACAAGAAGCACGATCCGAGCGTGTAGCGGGCAAAACGCTAGCCTGAGCACCGGTATTCACGAGAAACCTCTCTCCGGTTTGCGGTCTTTGACGTGAAAGAGGCGAAATTCCTGTGTTGGGCTGAGATCGCTTGTCGCCGTTAGCGGTCGGCCAGGCCGTTTCCCGTCCAGGCGCAGGGCAGATGGCAGTGGCGGGCATCAGCGCCGAAACACCGGTAGTAGTTGCAAATGACCAGAATAGGCGATTCACTGCGTGGGCGCTCTGGGCACCGTCGCTGCAATGACGAGCGACGGCATTGAGGGGAACCTTGCGGCGAGACCTCGCGGGGTGTTTCGGCAACGATGATCTTCTCTAGACGATCGCAAAGGTTGTCCAGTCTAGATGAAGCCGCGGACTCACTGGATGCTAAAGCGGGGTTCCTGGGGCAGAGAGGAGATGGAGGCTTAGCCGATGCAACCGCGGTCACTTGAGAAAAGGGGGTGGCGACCTCCATGACTTTGTCTGCCAGCGCGGCGAGTGCCTGCAGGTCCATTGCTGCGGCAGTGGCGAGGACCATTTATACGTTGAAGGTGGGCGCTGAAGAAAGAGCTCACGCAGCAGTTTGTCATCCATGGCGTGAGAATGCGTGCCAAGGAGTTGCTTCATGTGCCGTAGCAGTTGGCTTGGCCTGCGGTCTTACAATTTGACTTACAATATAAAACTTACAATTTGAAATCACGTAAGCAGCACTTCAACAGCAATTTTTTTGCCTATTTTTTACAGCATTTATTTTTAGCTGTCGTTACACGGGGTATAGTAAACTTTACAACTCGCATAAATAATTCGTGATCAATAGGTGTGATGCAAATTATAAAGTATTATGTTCACAATAACAGGCTTTTTTTCCGTACATCACAAAAACAAGCAATTCCACAGCGTTTATTTGACAACCATTATGCCAGTACTGGTGAGGTAATACACCTCATAGTAAGTCACGTGAATAATTCATGATATATTGCAGCCATGTGTCATCATAAAGGATCATATTCACTATGTCAAGGTTCTTGTACACATCTCGAATGCAAGGAATTAAACAGTGTTTATTTGACACCCATGATGCTAATACTCGTCGTGTAATAAACCTCATAGTAAGCCACGTGACGAATTCGTGATTTATAGGAGTCATGCGCCATCAAAAGGAGACATGTTCACTATGACAAAAAGTTATTGCGCATCACCTAAACAAACAATGCAACAGTGTTATTTTCATACCCATGATGCCAATACTCGCGATGTAATTAACCTCATGGTGAGTCACGGGAGTAAATCATGACACATGAAAATCATGCAACATCTTTCGGAATATTGTTTGCAAAGACAAATTTTTTTGCACATACCGCGAACAAGCAAATGAATGCCGATAATTTGATACCTATGATGCTTTTACTCGTGCAAAATAAACGTTATGGTAAGTCACGTGACTTATTAGTCCTCCGTAGGTGTCACGCGACATCATTAAAGTTCAATTTACAATTTTTCAACACACCACCAGACTCCTTCTCGCATGTGTAACTTTCTTTTTACATTCGTGTTGGCGGTAACAAGCTATCACGTATCACTTTGGCTTTTAACCCAATCTATAACTCACGAGATTATTGGATGCCTATAAACACGAAGCAATATTTAGTTTGTGCCACGTATTTCTCCCATCTTGACATTTAGTTTGATACATCACAAGCCCTAGCGGCATCATTTTGACATTTAACCCAATTTATGACTCAAGTGACTATCGCATGACTATAACCAGGAAGCAATTTTTTATTTGTGCCACGTGATTCCAATCATGGAGAACTTTATTTTGATACCCCACAAGCGCTAGTTGCCTCATATTGAATTTTAGCGTAATTTATGACTCACGTGAGGATCCCATGACTATAACCAGGCAGCAATTTCTAAATTGTCCTACGCAATTCCCCTCATGAAGACCTTTATTGTGATACCCCACAAGCCCTAGGCGGCATCAAGTTGACTTTTAACGCAATCTCAATCACGTGACTACCAGAAAGCAATTTTTTATTGTTCCCATGTGACTCCCCTCATTGAGACCTTTAATCTGAAACCTCACAAGCCCTAGTGGCGTCACATTGACATTAAAACCAATTTATTACTCACGTAACTACCTCATGACTACAACCACGAAGCGATTTCTAATTTGTGCCACGTGGTTTCCCTCATCGAGGCTTTCATTTTGACACCCCACAAGCCATAGTGGCCTCATATTGACTTTTAATGTGAACTATGACTCACGTGACCACCCATGACTAAAACCAGGAAGCAATTTTTAAATTGTCCCACCCGAGTCTCCTCATCGACACCTTTAATTTGATACCTGAGAAGCCCCACCGCTATCAAGTTGACTTTTAACCCAATCTATGACTCACATGACTATCTCATGACATACCAGAAAGCAATTTTTAATTTGTCCCACGTGGCTGCCCTCATTGAGACTTTAATTTGATATCCCACAAGCCGTAGTGGATTCACATTGCTTTTTAATGTAATTTATGACTCACGTGGCTATCTCACGACTATTACCAGGACGCGATTTTTAATTTGTACTGAGTGATTCCCCTCATCGAGACCTTAATTTGATTCCTAACAAGCCGTAGTGGCATCACTTTGTCTTTGACCCCTTTCTTTGTGAATGACGTGACTATAATACTATAACTAGGAAGAATTTTTTAAATTGCACCAAGTGATTTCCTTCATCGAGACCTTTAATTTGATTCCTCATAAGCCATATTGACATATCTTTGACTTTTAACCCAATCTATGACTCATGTGACTATTATCATGACTTTAACCACCAAATAATTTTACATTTTCTCACGGAATTCCTCTAATGGAGACCTTTGATTTGATACCTCACAAGCCCTAGTGCCATCACTTTGACTTCTAACCCAATCTAGGACTCACGTGACTCTCTCATGACTACAACCGGGAAGCTAGTTTTTATTTGTCCCACGTGATACCACTTATCGAGACGTTTAATTTCATACCTCACAAGCCCTTGTGGCATTACTCTGACATTTATCCCAATCTATGACTGACGTGACTATCTCATGAGTATAAGCTGGAAGCAATTTTTTATTTCTCCCACGTGATTCCCCTTTTCGAGACCATTAATTTGGTACCTCAGAAGCCCTAGTTACATCATTTTGACTTTTATCCAAATCAATGACTTACGAATTATCAATTAGGTACCTATATTGGATAATTAATTAAACCGAACGCGTGTCGTCCGGACCTAATTTCTGAAAAAAAGTGAGTTTTGTATGACTAACGTCATCAGGGTAACGAGAGGTTGCCCCCTTTAAACAACACGGAAACATGTGTTCTCCGCACCTACACTCCAGGGCATGTCCCGACCATTTTTGCGATTTTCTTCCGCGGGTGGCGCTGTTGAACGGCGCCAGCAGCGCCACCTGTCTGTCCTACCTTCGTGCCAGTGTTGGGTTTCGAGAGTTAGGTATTGTGGCAGTTTCCCCTAAAATTTCGAGAAAGCGAGCAATTTCTATGCCCTAATTTATACCCATGACACCATCCTCGTATTACCTATAGTAATTAGGCGAGAGTAATGGATAGTCAGGTGACTGTTTTATTGCGTAGTTCTTAGGTCGTCTGGTTAAACTGGTCACGTAACCTAGTTCATCTAACTTGGATGAAAATACACTGCGCTCTGATGGTATTGGTTGCCAACTAAATTACAAAGCGCTGTCATGTGTTGTGCACTGCGTGGGTCCTGGATTATATTGGTTTGCGCTTGAATTATATTGGTTGGCACCTGAAATATATTCACTTTCGCGTGGATTATATTCACTGGTGTTCTGATTATATTGAGCGCGAAGTTCTGTAGTGAATACTGAATAAAACCCTAAATAGATTGAGAGGTGCCTTGCAATGTGTCTTAGGGGGAATTCTTAACGTTCAACTAGAAAATTTTATTTTGTGGTTTATAAAAGTGTAATAGGCTCTAGCCTAAAGTTATGCTACTTTGTGAAAATGTAAACCGGCCATAGTCGTATTGCGGGCCAGCAAATGAGTGAAAATAACAGCATGTATGCGCACAGATATGGAGTTTGAACGTTGTTTATTGTACAACTCACTAAAGTGGCAAAATTCGCCATTACTAAGCAGCAGGAATGAATGCCTTTTAGCCACCTCTGCAGCCAGCGCAGATGCGGCATTGTGCTTCAGAGTCCTCGTACTTCGCATTCTCTACGCGGGAATTTTCACCAGCACCTGCAGTAAAAAGATAAGAAAAAAGGGGAAAATATTAGGGAAACACTTGTTTTTAGAGGCAAATGTCAAATCAATCGGGCCCTTTCTCTAGCCATACCAACTTTCTGATGAGCAAAGTTTTTTTAGCTTCATCTTCAAAGAAAAAAAAACCATTATGAAAACAATGTTCCTTTGGAGGACGTAAAAAATGCATGTAACGTTAAGCATAGTTTATATCGTCATGCGGCAGCGACATTGAATCATCAATACCATTATAAAAAAAGGATTGTGGTTGGGGGTAGGCTTATGTTTGTAGATTGTCTAGGGATAAAATGTAGCTAAAAGTAGAAGAAAAAAAAAGACACAGCTATGATAACAACGTTACCAAACATCCAACAGAGTTCTTAGCATTACGCTGCTTCTCTTTATTAGGCGCTTGAGTTAACTTGAAATGGTGGCCATTCTAGTTTTTCAACTAACTTGGCAAAAACTGTTCTGTGACCTCACATGATGCTAATAAAATAAAAAATAGTAATATTAATAACTATAATTATTGTTATATCTTCCGTACTTCGGCGTCAACTTCTTTGGGGATGACGTGCTAAAATATAGTCCGCAGCGAAACAATTTAAAAATGCATAGGCAGGATTGTAGTATAAAGCTTAAATAAAAGCCATTCGATTGGCGTAAGCACTCAGAAATGCCTTCAAATAAATTGCAAAGTTAGTTTATTTGGAAAAAATAGAAATCTTTCAATTCGTTCATAAAATTACAAGATCTCATATGGTAGGTACATAACCAAAGCGATTTAAAAAAGATAAGCAAGAAAAAGTGCATTTTTGCTTCCACACATAAATAATTTTCTTTCTCTTCGCCGCACATCACCGGTAATTTTATACTTCTGGCTGTACGCAGACATCGTTATCATTTATTAGGGAGCAACGCGGAAAACAATTGTAAATGCTCGCGTAGTTAACATGCAAAAAACTAATAAACACCTGTTAGCGTCAGGGACCATCAAGTAAAAAAAAATTCCCCGCATTTCCCCGGGGGAAGAATGTGAAAGTGCGAATGCACGACTTGAATTTGCGCGGTTCGGTAATGTTCGCGAAAGAGAGATCACACACACACACACAACTACAAAGAAAGAAAGATGCCTTTATTCACAGACACCTATTTGTGTTGTCATTGTACTTGATTGCTAGAGCGGATCTCAGCTTTGAAATTTCGTGTCAGTACTCCTTTAAGCGGGTGCATTAGCCCTTCTCACGCCCGATTCCTGGCCAATCCCACACGTGGGTATGTGCCATGTCAGCAGCCGGGCAGCGCGCGCCCATCTCCCCCCGTTGCCAAGGAAGACGAGGAGATTCCTGGCCAATCCCCCCCACGTGGGTATGATCCATGTCAGCGGCCAAGCAGCGCGCGCCCATCTCCCCCCGTTGGCAAGAAGACGAGGAGCGCGCGCACCCGCAGCTGTTGCTATGCGGACGGTGGCGGACGCTTCAGGCTCGCTTAAGAAGTGCATTCGCACTTAAAAGTAGTGGCTTCTTAAATACTCGAGACACGTAAAAGAAGTTGTTTAAATACACATTTAGACGCAAATGAGTAATAGTCCCTTCGCAAAATGGTCAAATCGTGCAGAAAAGCAGCAAGCCACTCTGGCAACACAGTGCACCCGCTGCGCAACCATTACAAAGGAAGCGAAAGTGCTGCGAGCACAGAGTTACTATGGGGTAGCTACCGTGCACCGTCCACGTAATTGCATACACGTCCTGCGAAGTGGTGTTTCCCACTGCAGGATGGGAAAATAACGTTGCCGCCTTCCTTCGATAGAAGAGTGGCATATTCAGGATTTTTATTCTTCGAGGTCGGCCACTGAAAGGTCCTACGAGTACAAGCGATCATACGTAAGTGAGGAGTCCTACGTTACGCCATCGTAAGTGTTGAGAAACAGCAGCAAGCAAAGGTAGGATTTGTTGCTAATAAAGAATAGCCTTAGCGCTGCCTCCTTGTTTGGTTGTCGAGTTTTAATTGTGTTTAATCGATGCGCCCTTGCCCCGTGGTAGCGGCGGCTGGCCGCTATAAACGGGCTATGAAGGGTCCCTCTCTGATGAGTGCTCACTTTGCGTATTTTCAAACTTTCAAAACTATTCGCGAAAATGACCAAACCATGCGTAATGAAACTGATTTTGATGTCTCTGCTAGAGGTCATGATTGCGATTCACCGCCTCTGTACTTGCGGCACTTAATTTTTCCGTCGGTGAATGCGGTGCTAATGCGAGAGTGATAGGTTGCACGTGTGCATCAGCAGCGAGCAGAGGCAGTCGAACTTGAGAGGAACTCAGAGGAAGGAACAAACACAAAAGAAATAGGAAAAAGAAGGGGACGTCTCTACTCGCCCCAGACGAGCCGTTGTGCAGCGGTGTAGATGAGCGGAAGCGATTTGACCAGCGTTAATCTTCGTAAGGCAGGGAAAAACACCATTTTAGGAGATAAATACGACTACGGCGATGGGGCAACAGACTCATGAAGCCGTGGGCGAAAAAATTAGCCCCATCTTCCCGAAGAGAGCGCTGAGTAGATAAGGAGCAACTCTGGGTTCCCTTGTGTTTCCGTTGTGTTGTTTGTGGGGTGGTGCTGACACTTGCTTGCGTAAACCCACCTACTGACGGGACTGTTGCTTCCATCACACTTCATCGCAAGAACGGAGTGAAGTGGAGTTAACTGCAGCAAGCGCTTAACTGAACGCGCGCAGCGCGCTACCCGATTTACATTTCAGGTTGAAGCAGATGAGACGAGAGGAGGAGAGCTGCGCAAGCGGCGAGCATGCGCCGCGAAAGCAGAAACGAGAACGCGGGAGAAGTGAAAGCGAAGTGCACGCAGCTGGTACCAGAGAAGTGGCGGGAGTATCGCGCAGCTGTGGGAGAGAGGGAAGGAGGAGAGTTGCGCATGCGCAGTGTGAGTGCGGACGCCGACGCGGGACATACCCAGACTCTACGATGCTGCGCATCTAAAACGTGCGACCGCAACGGCGTTGCTACGACCTGCTTCCTTTCCAATGGCGTCGTCGCGTTCAACACCAGTGTTACCACCGCTGAACTCTCAGTGTTGTCCGCCCTTTTGCAAAGGGTCTATTGCGGTTGCTAAACACACACAACCGCCAACCAGCCCACGTGCGCCCGCTCTAGACTTGCTGTTTTGCGGTGCCTTTGGGCACGTTTTTGAAATTATCACTCGACCACGAGTGGCCTAAGGCCCCCTCGGAACGCGCACACGTGTTCTTGAATGCGCTACAAAATTAATACAGCAAGGAGAGGAAAAGTTGCTCGGAAAGAGAAAAGAGGCAGGGTGGAACGTCTTCAAGTTTCACGCAGTTTTGGGGGAGCGATTCAAGGCACAAAAAGAGACGACATCGGACGGGGGATCAGTTATGGGAACAGATGGGTCTCGTGCCGGGAAGTGGCAGTCCGCCTGGCAGCCCCCCTTCCTTCTCCGTTCTCCCTTTGCTGGTTCTTGGTTCTCGGTGGCCATAGGAACGGAAACTGATTGTAACTTAGCGGCGACTCTCATACAGTTTGTCTTAGATGGTCAAATCATTTTAACTCCCTGGGCATGAATCACTTAGTGTCGCTATAGCCACTTGCACTGAAGATTACGTGGGTGGCTTTTACAACTTTTTGTCACTTCAAAACAGACGGCGTAAACTCTTTCATGGCTTTAGTTGACAGAATGGCGGCATGCGACAGGCAAAAATCGCGATGGCTACTCAGCTTCTCGCCCTATGGCCGGAGCATGCGCATTAGTCGGATGCATGTATGCCACAAACGGGGTTCCTTCCCCGTACGGCGTTTGCTGTGACCATGCGCAGCTGTATGCGGCTGCTGGAACACGAAAAAAAAGCTGCGTCTCTGAATACACTGATTCGATTGCTTGTAGGGTGCGATACTTATTTAGTGCAGGCGGGGAACATCGTTCCTTCTCCCACTCTGTTTGTAGGGTTTAACGCGCCGACGCTACACAGGCGGTGAGGCGCGCCGTAGTGGAAGGTTTCGGATTGATTTGGGCCACCGGGGGTTCTTTGACGTGCGTCGCAATCTCGTACACACGGGCGTTTTCGGTTTTCGCCTCCATCAGAAAAGCGGCCGCCGCGGCCAGGAATCTAACCCGCGAGCTCGTGCTCAGCATGAATACATTTCGCAAATTTCTCAAGCGCTAAACATGGACGGCAGACTTTCTGTGAATAGGCTGTGCTAAAAACGTTCCAGGCTGTTATGTGTTTACTGCTAGTGCTAATCCTCTATAAGCTCAGAAAGGAATAACTCGATCTAGAAGGAAACTCGTAGCAACAGTCCCCTCGCCACTCAGCAGGACCCGAGCTAAAAATTTGGCGCAAAAAGGAAAGCACTACAATCACTTTTTTTACGTCTTCTTGGTGTCGTTGATTCGTGAGTACATTCCCTTGCACGGAATAATTAAGGTAGCAAATATTGCTCGCGGAGGAGGTATGCTTAACAACCATGTGCGGTTTTCATCAAAGGCGTTAACACTTTTTGATTGCAAGGCAAACATATATCGAATATTTGTTGTGCGACACCGTACGCCAAAATAGCTGGTAAGTCGCGCTTACCTTGGCTAGACGGCGATCCTGATAAAAACGCCGTTAATGCGCCGTCTAAGCACAGACTGCGTCCGCACGACGACCGCGCATTCAGGAGTCCGAAAACTTGTAACACCACAACACAGGAAAGAAACGCAGTGAGGGCAGACAAAATGTGAAGGAGGGGTGCGCCGCTCACCGCAGGTGCCGGGCACAGAGGAGAAGGTAGCGAGCGCCAGTGAGAGGGCCTAGCTGCTCGCCCTCGCAAGCATAGCCAACGTTGTCTATCTAAGGCCAATATTTTTCAGAAAAAGAAAATTTTCAAAGCGTCCACAGCGATACCGTCGTAACAACGCAGGAAAAGTTCAAGTGTTTCCATAAATATATATACTCGTTGAATTAAATGTTTTTGCTTTGCCGATTGCGTTGGAACACCGCCGCTTACGTATTTGCACGCCGATTTTCTCTTATATGTATGCCTGCCTTACACAGGGCAGTAAGTGAAAGTATGAACCTCATTTGCTTTTATTATAAGTAAACATTGAGGAGAAATTCTCTGTAGGTTATTCATTTGAGATGTATTTTCTCCGGCCCTTAAGAGATGCTTTACGTGAATCTTACAATTCAGCAGCTGAAGCAGCCCCTGCAGTATACTCAAAATGTATTTCGGCAAAGCTTTTTTAATACATTTAAAATGTATTTTCAACAAATATTTTTCCTGCATTGAGAGTGTATATCTACCATGTTTGTTCCACAAACCTAAAATGCTTTTGAAATATATTTTGGATTTATTCGGAGTATATTTCAGTGCTTCACCACACTTTTAAGTATACTCGTTTAATTTGTTTAGTTGATTATTATTCGTTGATCATGATTCGTTGATCATATTCGTTTAGTTGATTCTTCCGGTGCTCAGGTAACTGATGTAGCCAATTCCTTCAAGCGTCACTTTGGTAGCGCTTTCGCACCTCCCAGAGACAATGAGACATCTCTATTTATCAACAGCGTGGGCGAGACAAGTTCACTTCTTCTTGATGAGAAGCTTGTATTTGAAAGCCTCAAGCACATGAAACCTTCTTTGTCGTCTCGCCCAGATGGCATTCCTGCGGTCATACTTAAAGCTTTTAAAGATATTCTTGTTACTGTTGTAACATCTATATTTATATCTGTTTAACTGCTAACATATTTCCAGCTTCATTGAAAAATTCTAGAATATATCCTATCTTTGAGTCAGGCAACCCCACAGATCCAACAAACTACCTGCCGGTTTCAATCCTCTGTGCCGCGTCCAAACATTTTGCGTCCTCGTTACACACAGTTTTGCCTTCGTGCGCAAAAAATGCGTTCTTACCTTATCAGCATGGCTTTATAACTGGGCGGTCAACGCTAACTAACCTTACCTGCGTTATCACGCGTGCATTCAAAGCAGTCGCCGACCGAGGCCAGATTGACGCAGTCTACGGTGATCTAAGTAAGGCTTTTGATCTTGTTACTCATCTACTGTTGCTAAAAATACGGTTGCTCTGTGGCGTCAATGCTCCGCTAGGTGTCTTACTAGGCAGCTATCTTCTTAACAGACGCTGTTATGTCAGTGTAAATGGCCAAAAATCTGCCCATTACATTCCAGCGAGCGGCGTACCTCAGGGGCTTGTGTTGGACCCTCTTCTGTAATCTTTTTTACTAACGACGTATCTACCTCTCTTAAGAGCTCGTTTTTCCTTTTGTATGCTGACGAAATAAAAGATTACAAAATAAATAATTGCCGAGAGGACTGCCTTGGCCTTCAACATGACATTTCATCTTTCTTGCGCTGGTGTGCTGAGCAGGGATTAATTCTGAACTCTAATAAAACCAAAGTTATGACCTTCAGCCGGAAAACACAGCCCTTCCAATTATGTTACACCCTTATTATTGCTCGTCTGTCAAAAGTTTTTTAGGTTAGAGACCTTGAAGCGCTGTTCGACAGTTCCCTCAGTTTCAGTGCGGTGGGTGCGGTGGGCCGGTTTACAAGAAATTTTAATTCTCTGTTCTTTTTTTTAAAGCTTTACTCATCAGTTCGCTCCCCCAAATTAGATTACTCATCTGTCGTTTGGAACGGAACCTGGCAGTCCAACCACCAGTATCTTGAACGAGTGCAGAAAAAATTCCTGTCAATATATAAACACCGGTTAGGACGCAGTTCTGTTTCGTTCTCTGGTCAACATCAGCTACCTAAGCATATTTCCTTGAGTTTTAGGCCTGATCGAGCTGATCTTCTGTTTCTTCACAAACTACTACACGGAGTCATTTCCTGCCCAGAACTTCCAACCCAGCTTATGTTTCGAGTTCCCTAGAAGTGCACGCGATTGCGGTATTCATTCTATACTCGTGCCACTAGTAGTCGTAACTCACCTATTCACCGACTGCAAAGTCTGTACAACTTTCTTGGTGACAAATTGGATGTTTTCAATGGCTCCCTGGCCCAGTTTTGTGCAGTGCTGAGTTGTGGTGTTTGTATCTATCGGTATGCCGCCTTCTTGCTCCGTACCTTCCTTTGTTTGCTCGTTACTGCATTTTATTCAACCTCCCGTTTGTATGGCTTTAATCCTTACCTCACTATCTTCTAATTGGATGTGTGTTTACTTAATAATACATTATTTGCGGCTAGCTCTTCCGTCCTTAGAATGTGATATTGTTATTACCGTTCTTTGTGCTTCTATTAGTGTAGCGTACATTTAGGGATACGTGTTGTATGTATTGGGTCATTTTGTTTCTTTTTATGTTTGTTATTGTACCAGCAGTAAGACATCATCGTAGTTCCTGGGCATTGAAAATAACTTTATTATTATAAGTAGTATTATTATATTTTCAATAATAATATCATTATCGGTATTATATTATTAATAATATAATATAATTACGATATAATATACGATATACGTTATTACGATATAATATACGATATAATATTCGCCGCATGATGGCGCCCAGTAAGGACAAGTGCCTCCTCTGCTGCCTCGCTTTCTTCGGCAGGCAGGAGTTATTTCGATGTTCTGCGTGTAAACGCCGTGCGCACGGAAAGTGCATTGTTCTTCCGGACGAGGAACTGCAGCGTTTGATCTCCGGTGAGCAGCTGTTCGTCTGCAATCTGTGTGTGGCTGCGGCGTCACCCGCTAGGCCTAGCGACCCCGGTGACCAAGCCAGCGAAGACGGTGAGCCAGCGAACATCCCGGCCAAACGAGTGGCATCCCCGGTCGGAGCAAGCTTCAACCCTTCAGCGGACCTACGCGCAGAGGTAGCTGAGTTGAAGAATCTCCTGTCCGAAGCCTGCGCCAGCCTCTCTTTTCTCGGGGATGTTGTCACTGAGCTGCGCGAGGAGAACCGGCTTCTGCGACGGGACAATGTGGCTGGGCTTGCTCAGCAGGCTGCAATCGTCGCTTCCCTGCGCGAGGAGGTTCGCTGCCTGCGAGGGGAGCTCGCGCGTCCCCCGCCTTCTCCGCCTGCTTCCCCGAAGCCTGCTAATCCTTTCATGCCGCCGGTGACGTCACCGCAGTCTGGTATCCCTACGAGGTCGTCGTTCGCCGAAGCCGCCGCCGGTGCAGCTGGTGAAGCTGCCCCCTTCCTGTCCACTACTACCGCTTCGCCGTTCGTTGACCGCCCAGCAGTCAACCTGCTACGGCCTTGAGCACTTTGGTTTCCCCCTCGGTCCACCCTCTGCCCCCGCCTCCTAGGTCCGACACTGCGTTTAATGGCCCGCCGACGAACTTCCAGAAGAAAAGGAGACCTCCCCGCGTGGGTGCGTCGGAAGCTTCTCAGTTGGTTGTGGTACACCGACCACCGAGCTCCAGGGCCATCTTTGTTTCAAAACTGTCGGCTAACACCACATCTGCTCAACTGTTGGCCCACTTGTCAACTGTGCAAGTTACGCCATTGTCGTGCAAACGCCTTAGGACCAAGTACGACTCCTATTCTTCTTTTTGCGTAACTGTTAACGAGGAGTGTTTTAGGCGCCTGAGCGACCCGTCTATGTGGCCAAAAGGCTGCCTTTTCAAGCCGTTCCAAGGCAAGGTCCACCCTGATATGCTGCACAGCTCTGAAATAATTGAAAATGATCAGTAAGTACGAGAGTCTCGACATATACTGTCAAAACACTCGAGGTCTACGCACTAAGTCCTCTGAATTTATTAGAAATATTGTATGCTCTTAATTTTCTGCTCTTGTCATTACTGAAACCTGGCTTTCCGATGATATCTCGTCTTCCGACTATTTCCCTTCTAACTATCAAATCTTTAGAAGCGAAGGAAAATTAACTGGATCTAAACAAAAAGGTGGCGGGGTTCTCGCTGCCGTTGATCATTCAGTGCAGTGCATGCGGCGTGCTGACCTCGAGACCCTAGACGAATCAGTCTGGCTTGAGGTGGGCCTCACGAAGGGCGAGAAGCTACTTATCGGTGCATTCAATATATCCCCGGATGTATTACCTTCTGAGTTTAATCGAACACTCACATCCATAGAAAATGTCTCAAATGCACACTCCAACCATAAGCTCATTATACTTGGAGACTTTAGCACCCGAGGTATTCGCTAGAACAGTCTTTCCTTTGAGCACAAAAACCATTATGCAGCGCAGAAATGCAGCATGCTATTAGATTTTCAATCGTTCAACTCCATGCAGCAGTTTTGCCGCATAGAAAACTCTTGTGGTAATGTTCTAGATGTGTGCTTCTCAAACTTAAAAAACGTACAAGTGTGTGCCTCCGAAATATCCCTTCTGCACCCCGACAAGTTTCACCCTCCTCTTATTGTCTCTGTCTCGGTCGAGACCCAGCATCGCTCTGGCGGTGTTGACAATTGTGCAGTCCCGCGATACGCTTTCAAGCGTGGAGATTATGCTGGGCTGTATTCCTTTTATTCATCTGCTGAATGGTCTAGTGTTTTGGATGTCAATGATGTTGACTAACAGGTTCGACGTTTTACCGAAATCGTCAGAAGTGGCATGGAAAAGTATATCTCTTGTTATAAGCCTGTTCCTTCCAAATTTCCCCCACTGGTTTTCTAAAGAACTTCGAAGTTCGCTTAAACTTAAGGACAGCGCCCACAAAAAGGCCAAGCGTTCTGGGCTTGACAAGTGGAAAGCGGAGTTTAGTCGGTATCGCTCACTTGGTAAAATCCTCTACCGGCGTGACCACCAGCTCTATATAGAATTGTTAGAGGCTGCTGCGTCTCAGAAACCGGCTGAATTCTGGAGGTATGTATGCGGCCGTTCTAAGGCGTCTAAAGAACACGTTAGCCTGCCTAATTCCGATGGTGAAGAGGTTGAGGATGTTGCCACCAGTTTTGCTCAGTACTTTCATTCTGTATTTCAACTGCCAGATGGCAACGACGAATGCCTATCGTTTATTAACTCTAATTTTAACACAGTTATGTTTGATGAAAAAATTGTCAATGATAGCCTTCAACGAATGAAACCATGATTTTCCTGTAATGAAGATGGAATTCCAGCAGCCCTCATGAAGGCTTAGGGCAACATTTTTGTGCCTGTCTTAACTTCCATTTATAATAACTGCTTACTTTTAGGTAAATTTCCTCGTGCATGGAAGATCGCTCGAATTTTTCCAATATTTAAGTTTGGTGATAAGTCAGCCGTTTCTAACTATCGCCCGATCTCACTCCTTTGTGTCGCCTGAAAACTCTTTGAGTCAGCTCTGCACAAAGTTCTTGCTGCCTGCGTCAAGAACGTTGTGATACCAAATCAGCACGGCTTTTTCTCGCGTCGATCGACGGTCTCAAATCTTGCAAGCTTTATGACAAAGGCTTCGGCTGCAGTTTGTGAAAACGGTAGTTGGACGTTATTTATTTAGACATCAGTAAGGCGTTTGATGTGGTGAGCCATCAGTTATTAATTAACAAGCTTTCTAAGTCCGGTGTAGACGCAAGCCTTGTTGCCTTGTTGTCCAACTATCTCCTTGACCTGTCCTTTTACGTAGATGTAACTACAAAAAGTCTAGTGTTTACCCTGTAACAAGTGGTGTACCCCAGCGGTCCGTGCTGGGTCCATTATTGTTTTCTGTCTTTATCAATGATGTGTCAACACTGTTAACAAACTCTTCTTTCCTTCTCTATGCTGATGATGTCAAACTTTTCAGGCACATTAGCGGTGTTCAGGACTGCTGTGCCTTGCAGAGGGATGTGTCGGAATTATCGGTCTGGTGCAGGAAAAACTGCCTAATTTTAAACCCCACTAAAACAAAGGTTGTCACCTACAGCCGGAAAACTCACCATCTACTGTTTTCCTACAGTATTCAGGGAGCTCCTCTGCAAAGGGTTGAAGAGATTAGGGACCTGGGGGTGATTTTCGACAGTACCCTCTCTTTTTCTCCTCATATTAGGCTCATCACCCGACGAGCACTCGGAAGCCATGGAAATGTGTGTCGGATTACTAAGGAATTCTCTTCTTCAGATCCATTTCTAATGCTATACAATGCTTTAGTATACCACAGTTAGAATATGATTCTGTTGCCTGGAACGGCATCTCTAAATCTAGTAGTGAATTAATAGAACGTGTGCAGAAGAAGTTTTTATCCATATTTAAGCACCGTCATCACAATCACAGTTTTCATCCTGATTCTGACTTACCCATAGTCCCTTCCATCCCTTCCTTGAACTGCAGACGTATGCGTGCAGACCTTACATTTCTCCACAAAATTGTTCATGGTGACCTTTCTTGCGCAGACCTGCTTAACTGTTTAGAGTTTAGTGTACCACAAAGGCTCACCAGGTCGCATCGCCCGTTCTTGACCGCTGCGCGCAACTCCAATCATTCTCCTGTGCGGAGAATACAGAATTGTTACAACCGCTTCTTTGAACGCCTTGACATCTTTCAGAAATCCTTTACAATTTACCGTACAGCGGTGTTGAATACAGTATGTTAAACACCTATGATATGTCTGTCGTTCTTTTTTTTCTTCTGAAATTTGGTTTCTCTGCGGTTGTCTATCCAACTGATAGTTGCCTTTTTTTGAAACTGTTAACTGTCATTTGTTCGTTTTATCATTTGTCTCTACACTCTTGCTGTTGTTTTTGTTGTATTACTGTCAAACTGTGTTGATCTGCCTGTCGTGTGGCCTTTACGACAGGCAGAGCAAGATAGGCATCTTTTTTTTTTAACCTGTACCCAGGCTCCGCCTGTGCTTTATTTCCGTCATCTTCACTACTTCAACTTGTGTGTGTCTTGTCGCTTGTTTGTTTCTTGCTATATGTTTCTTGTATTTTGTTTTCATGTAACTACCCGTGCGCCAGCACTCCGGCCTCTGGCTGTTCCTGGGCATGTAAATAAACATGATTGATTGATTGATTGATGATTGATTATTATTCCGAAGATTTCGAACTTTTCCGAAGATTTCAAACGTTCAGAACAGATGCTTTAGGTAGACGACGCTCGTGCATCTGCAGAATACAATGTGCACACAATGAATATTCCGATCGTCTTGATATATTCCACAGCTCTTTGTCTTTGTTCTCTAATGAATTGAAACTGTTGTAGCGTAAGTGCCTTTATGTCATTTATGTGGCGTATGTCTGTTCCGTATTTATTCTATGCAAATCATCATCTTGCTTGTTTGTTTTTCACTTTTCCTGATTTTGTGTTGCTTGAATTTCTGTCGGTTTAAGTGTCAGTGCTTGTAACGCTGAACTTCGTTTTTCCATTTTGAAACTTCCTAAGATCTTGTTACAAAACCTTTGTTTTATGTATATAATCTATCTCCGTCATGTTCATTGAGTATTTGCTTGTGTATTTTCAATTTTTCACGTGCCCTCAACGTTTTGCTGGCCGGGTGTCATGGCTTCTAACACAAGGCTTTCTTTTTTTTTTTTGCTGTTTTGCTTTCTGGGATCTCTGTAACTATTTTTACTTTATTATTTCTTTCATATATATGGTTTTATGTGTTCTGTTTTCTTGATTATAGTTTGTTTTTATGAATGCTTGTATATGGTGTACCAGTATCAAGTCCATAGGGTGGTTTTTGGGCGCCAAAATAAAGGTTGATTGATTGATTGATTGATTATATTATGGGGAGCCTGATAGCCGTTAATAGCTCATTCAGATGCGTGAGACGCGCACACCTGGAGACAGAGGATAAGTCTGTCTGGGTTGACTTGTGTTGCATCGGTGGCTGACGAGTCCTGCTTGGTGCATTTTACTTAGCTTCTAACATAGCTCCGGGTTCTTTTCAAACTTTTTAGCATCGATTGAAAATGTAATTTCCTCTCATCCCAGACACCGTATCGTGATTTTCGGTGACTTTAACTCGCCGGGAATAGAATGGGGTGACCTTAGTATTTCTCATTAGAATAACTACGTCCTTAAAAAGGCCTCTGTCTTACTGGAGTTCCCTTCATTTACTGGTCTTGAACAGTGCAACCACGTTGGGAACTCTGCTTTGAGCTTACTTGACCTTTTTTTTTAAACATTGAAAACTTAGTGTCAACATAAGCCCTAGTGGTTTGCTTTCCCCGGACAACTACCATCCACCCTTATCCATAGTACTAGCTATTCAAAGTGATGTGCAAAAGGACAAGCCTCATGTTTCTGAATTCCCACGCAATAATTTTGCTGCCAGTGACAACATAAGGTTTTACCAGTACTTGTCCAAATTTGATCGGTCGGCAATCTTTGCATCAAATTACCCAAATTTTCAGGCCAGCGAATTAACAAAAGTAATTGAAGAAGGTATGCGCAGATATATACCACTAAAGAAATCTAAATCTTTGAAGTATCCTTTGTGGTTCTCGAGTGAACTCCGGTCGGCACTAAAATGCAAAAAGCGTGCCCACAGGAAAGCTCAAAATATTGGGGAAAAGAATTGGAAGTTAAAGTTTAAAGAATACCGGTCACTCTGTAAAAAACTGTATGATGGTGTTCGGGCTGCATACATTACGTCCATAGAGAGCAATCTTAAAAGGACCCCAAAAGATTTACGGAAATATATCCGCAGTAGGTCACCCCAGCATAACACTGAGTGTATTAATCTTCTTAACTCCGATGGAGTAATCATTGATGACATCCCTGCCGCGTTCGCTCAGCAGATTAAAACGGTGTATAGAAATACCTGCGACGCTCCGTCAGCTCCGATGTCCAATTGTCGCGGTGCGGCACCGAGCACGGCATTTGTAGGGGAAGAAAGCGTGATGAAAAGCCTACGGGACAGGAAGCCCTCGCTTGCGCGTGGCCTAGATTGCATTCCAATGGCTCTACTCAAGGCTTTCAGTCCTATCCTTTTTCCAGTGCTTGTATGCGTGTTTAACAGCTGTATTAGTACTGGCAGGTTTCCTAATTGCTGGAAAATTGCTAAAGTTGTACCTGTACACAAAGAAGCGTCAAAAACAGATGCAAGAAACTATAGACCGATTTCCCTACTGTGCAGTGCTTTTAAAATTTTTGAATCTATATTTCATTTCCTCATTACATCCACAGTTAGATATGAAATTAATCCAAATCAACGCGGTTTCATACGTGGCCGCTCGACCACTACAAACCTAGTTTCTTTTATGGAACATGCGTCAAAGGCAGTGGAAGACCGAGGCCGCTTTGACGTGGTATACTGTGACCTTAGCAAGGAGTTCGATGTGGTTTCCCATTTATTGTTGTGTAAAAAACTTCCCCACCTTGACATTCCTGATCCGTTGCTAGATCTGCTGCGTGACTACCTTACCAGTCCTCACTGCTACGTCCACTGTGACGAGCTACACTCCGGAAGGTACTCAGCCATTAGCGGGGTGCCTCCAGGCTCTGTTCTTGAACCTCTTTTGTTTTCCCTCTTTGCCAATGAAGTTTCTACAGCAATTCAGTACTCATCGTTCTTGCTATATGCAGACGATATTAAATATTCAAAGTGATTGGCAACGTTTTAGACTGTGCACAACTGCAATGTGATCTCGCCGCGTTTTTGAACTGGTGTAACAGAAATAAGTTGATACTTAACAGCGCAAAAACCAAAGTGGTGTCATATACCCGTAAAACAGGTGATATCTATATCACCTATCGTATTAGTAAATAAGATCTCAATCGGGTATTCCAAATCAGAGACGTGAGAGTTTTGTTTGACTCTAAGCTGACATTTAGAGCCCATAGTAATGAGATTACCCGTCGTGCTTTGCAAACACTAGGTGCAACATGTCGTGTCTCCAGAGAATTCAACTATGCAGATACATTTATCCAGCTCTATACGTCTATGTGTCGCCCTCTATTGGAATACGCATCAGTGATCTGGAATGCAAAGTGTCGGCCCAACGCGGGGGTCATTTAGGGATTGCAAACTAAATTTCTCTCAATACTAAAACTAAGGTGCGCTACTGCGAAGGGTAAAGATGATCCTGGTGTTGATGCCGCCAGCGTGCTTGTAATGTACCCATTACAGAGCTGGAGGGCCAATGCTGACCTTTCATTATTTTACAAACTGGTCCACAGCCTGATTCATTCTACAGAGTTTTTGGGTGCCATATATTACAGAACTCCGACAGGCAACACCGGTCACTTAGACCGTTTCATATCCCCGCCCGTGTCAAGAGGCCTGTGTGACGCATTCAGCACCTACACAGTATGCACGCTAAATGTTTGGACGCATTTCATCGTCCCTTTGCAGGTTTTTGTAAGGAACTGCGTAGCTTGAAAAATTAGGAGTAGTTTGCTTGCCCTAGTATGTAACTTCCATTCACACACTTTATGCTGCCGGGGTTAGGTTTATCTATGTATGTATGCTAATTGTTTCGATGACTCACTTGTGTATGTAAAATTTGTGCCTTCATTGTGCCGTGATTTTTAGCTAACATCTTTTTCCGGTTTACAGGTTTAAGTGCACAGAGTTTTAATCATGTCTTGTTGTCTTACACTTGCCTTGTTTCCGTATGTGCGCGGGTGGGTCATATGCGTGTGTCGGCGTGTGTGTATCTCAAGCTGTCTCATTCTCGTTCAGACTAAACAATGCTATTTTCTATATTTTTCTGAGATATGCACTTTTCTTTCCGCACCAGCACATCGCTCCTGGACACACTATTAAAGAATTATTTGGTTGATTCATTCGTCATTTTTAGTATATCTGCGAATTGTTGGTGTGATCATTTATGTCTATACTCCTGTCATTCTTTTTTCGCTATTTTTCTGTCAAACGTGTTGCTATGTTTTTTGTGTGTCTCGACAAGATGGAACATTGCAAAGGCATCGCTCGTTTTACGCTAATAATTTATTGCAATGTAACTTTTCAGAAATCTACACTCTCATTTTATATGTACACTCTGCCTCTATTATATGCACAGTGTATTTTGTTGTATATTTCCTTTTCTCAAGTGCATTGAACGTTTCGCTGGCCGAGGGCAATAGCTTGCAACACTGTTTTTTTTTTCTCTTTTTCTGAATTTCTGTAAGTATTTTTACTTTATTTTTTCTGTAATATCCAGAATTTTGTGTGTTGTGAATTGCTGTTTACGTTTCTTTTAATATTGTTTTGTATAAGGTGCGCCAGCACCAAGACCGTACGGTTGTTCCTGGTCACCGAAAATAAATGTTCATTGATTGATTAATATTATTAATATTATTCACAGCTCTGCTTCACAGGCATGCTTCATAGCTCTGAGCGCATCACATAAGAAAAACAATCATGACTAGTATAGATGTTTTTTATCAGAATGTTCGAGGTCATCGAACTAAGGCGACTGAATTTTTCGCTAATGTTCTGGCTTCTTGCTTTCCGCTAATAGGTAGATCTGAAACTTGGTTGTGCCCTGATATCCTATCCAGTGATTATTTCCCTCAAAATTACCATGTATATCGTAATTATTGTGCCTTAACGGGATGCAAACAAAAAGGGGGGGGGGGGCGGGGTCCTTCTCGCCGTTAACAAATCTCTCCCGTGTGTGCTGCGTGGCGATATTGATGACGCAGATGAGTCAATAGGAGTCGAAATTCATTTCTCTAAAACTGAAAAACTTCTAGTTGGTGTTTTTTAGATTCGTCCTGATGTAGCTTCTGACGCGTTCAATAAGTTAAGCTCCTCTATTGAATCGGTGCGTATAACTTATTGCAACCGCAAGGTCTTCCTCCTTGGAGATATTTACGCTCCTGGCCTTCAGTGGAGCAGTAATACCCGACAGATTTGATCCTCCTCTTTATGTTTCCTGTTGCCTTCCCTCATCGCTCCACGGTTCTGTAAATTCAAACAACACGCCCCCTCATTGCGCTTTCGCCCGGGGAAATTATGTTGGGCTGTATGGCTACTTTTCTGCTGCCCTTGGCCGACCGCCATTGACCACACTGATGCCAATGAACAAGTCGACCGTTTCACTGAGATTGTGCTTTCGAGTATGAAGGAATTTATACCGCAATATTTAACGAAGAAGTTCAAGTTTCCACACTGGTTTTCTTCTGAATTGCGGGATGTCCTGAAACTGAAGGAACGTGCACACACAAAGATGAAGCGCTCTGGTGCCAACCAGTTTGCTCAGGGATTCCGTCGCCTACGTGCGTTATGTAAAATATTGCACAAACGTGATAATACTTCGTACCTGGCGTCGATAAAGCAACTCATCAACCGGGAGCTTTCTGGAAGTACATCCATTCTAGATCTAGTACAACTAAAGATTCTATTCTTCTACTAGACTCCAACGGCGTTGAGGCTACCAAGGTGGCCGACTGCTTTGCTGGTCAATTTTCTTCTTTTTTGGGATTAGTGGTGGTAGTGAGAACAGCAGCGTCCCTTGTCACCAGGGTGGGAACTCCGCGTTTTTCCAACTGGATGAGAACATCGTGCGGAAAAGCATCAAGCGGGTAAAGCCCTCACTTTCTTGTGGGCCTGATGGTATTCCTGCTAGAATTCTTAAAGCATATGCAAATATATTCGTTCCTGTGTTCACTTCAATATTTATAACTGTCTCTGGTCTGGCACGTTCTCTCGCTCAGGGGAAATCTCCCGTGTATTCTCTGTTTGCAAGTCACGCCAAAAAACTGATGCTATAAACTATAGGCCTGTCGCGCTGCCTTGTTCTGCCTCTAAAAGTTTCAGGCTATATCTTCATACGGTCTTGTCTTTCTCATTAACACGTCCTGATTCCTAATCAACAAGGATTTGCGTGTGGTCGTTTAACTTCAACGAACCTTGTATGCTTCATGGAGCAGGCTGTCCCAACAATCGTTGCTAGAAGGCAGCTGGATGTGGTTTACTGTGACATGAGCAAAGCCTTTGATGTTTTAAACCACTCGTTAGTGCTTGCCACGCTCACACTGTTAGATGTACACGCTTTTTTGGTGGGACTTATACGTTGATATGTCAAGGAGCGATATTGCTATGTAAGTATTAACGGTCAAACATCATTTAGGTATAAAGCAACCAGTGGTGTACCCCAGGGCTCCGTTCTGGGTCCCCTTCTTTTTTTCATTTTCGTTACGATGTTGCTTTTCCCATTCAAAATTTTTCTTTTTTGGTGTATGCTGATGATCTAAAAATATTTGGAGAAGTGTGTAGTGTTCAGGACTGTTTTTCGCGTCAGGCTGATATTGTGTCATTCCATCGTTGGTGCACCAACAACAACCCTATTTTGAACCCTTGAAAAACTAAAGTTGTCTCCTATAATAGAAAACCTCAACAGCTGCAATACTCTTATAGAATTGGAAGCACTGCACTGCCGAGGGTTACCGAAATTCGGGGCTTGGGAGTACTGTTTGATTTTTCTCTGACTTTCTCTTCCCACATTACACAAATTACCCGACGCTCTTTTTGATGTTTGGGTGCTGTTTGCAGGTATTCTAGAGAGTTAATATGTCCGCTTCCTTTCTTAAAGTTGTATTCGGCTCTCTGCTTACCTCTTCTCGAATACGGGTCTGTTGTTTGGAATTAAACTTGCAAATCCAATAGTGACCGTATCGAAAGGATTCAAAATAAGCTCCTTTCAGTCTTTAAGCCCCGCTTCCGTCATGTGCCAGAAGACGCAAAAGGCATCATGTCTTTTCTGAAAAGCATTCCTTTCCTTTGGTGTCGACGAATACGAGCTGATATTATTTTTTTATGTAAACTTCTTCATGGTAATATTTTGTATGATGATTTGGTTACACTTATCAATATCAATTTACCAAACAAACTTTTCAGGAAATTTCCAGATTTCAGACCAGTTGCTTTAAACAGCCGACGCTCGTCCATCTGCCGAATACAATGTTCATATGATGAATATTCCGTTCGTCTTTATATATTGCAGAGCTCTTTTACTTTGTTCTCTAATCAGTTGAAAACTGTTGTAGCTTAAGACATTTATGTTATTCCAAAATTATGTGCCGTAATTGTTATATGCAAACTGTATTCTTGCTTGTTTTTCTCTTTTCCTTGTTTTGTGTTGATTGAATATCTGTACGTTTTAGGGTCAGTGTTGGTAACGCTGAAGCTTTTTCTTTTTTTTTTGTAACTTCCTAACGCTGAGTTAGAAAACCTTGGTTTTATACGAATACTCTATGTCATGTTCATTCAATATTTGTTTGTATAGTTCCTATTTTTCACGTCTATTGAATGTTTCGCTGGCCGAGTGTCATGGCTTGCAACGCCAAGCCTGTCTTTTCTTTTTTGACTTTCTATTCTTTTTTGCTCTTTCTTCCTTTTTCTCCTTTTTTTGCTTTCTAAGATTTCTGTAACATTTTTACTTTATTGTTTATGTCATCAATATTGTTTTTTGTGTTGTCTCGTCTTAATTTTAGTGTGTTTTTTTCGTTTTGTGATTACCAGCACCAAGACCGTAGGGTTGTTCCTGGGAACCGAAAATAAAGGTTGATTGATTGATGATTATGAATAATAATATTAATAATATTCATATTAATAGTACTATTATTATTTGGACCCAATACCCTCTCCCGCGCCCGCGAACTGTCTTCTTCCAATTTCTGTATCACCCTTATATGCGAAGAAGACGTTCTCAAGGCACTCAAACAGCTAAAGCCATCTCTTTCCTCTGGTCTGGATGGAATTCCCTCCGCACTACTAAAAGCTTACGGGGTCATACTAGCTCCGATATTCGCTTCTATATTTAACAATTGTATAAAATCATCTACCTTTCCGCGCCTTTGGAAAGTGGCGCGTATTGTTACTGTATTTAGGTCTGGTGTGAAAACAAAGGTAGAAAACTACAGGCCAATTTCTATCCTCTGCTCGGCAAGCAAATTGTTAGAATCAATTTTGCACGTAATTTTGTCGAGTAGTGCCAAAAACATCCTTTTTTTCCAGAAAAACACGGTTTTTTACCTGGCCGTTCAACTACTACAAACCTTGTTTCTTTTATGTCCTCTGCCTCGGCAGCTGTGCATGGACGGGGTCAGCTCAATACCGTGTACTGTGACATCAGCAAAGCGGTTGACGTAGTTGACCATTCCTTGCTTCTGCATAAAATGTCTACTTATAACATTCCCGTTTGCTTCGTGGAGTTACTCAGCAGCTCTCTTAATAATAGGTCATGTTTTGTCTCTGTTAATGATAAAGAATCTGCTGCCTACTATGCTTCCAGTGGTGTGCCTCAGGGATCTGTTCTGGGGCCCCTTTTGTTTTCTTTGTTTGTTAATGACGTCTCAGCCTCTATAAATCACTCTTGTTTTCTGTTATATGCTGATGAGATCAAAATGTTTAAAGAAGTTACTAGCGCTGAGGATTGCATAGCTCTTCAATCTGATGTGTATGCTTTTAGCAACTGGTGCTCCGCGAACAAACTAGCTCTTAGTGGCACTAAAACGAAGGTTATGTCCTACACTCGTAAAAAAAACCCCATACTTTATCCGTACATTGTGAAAAGTGTGCCACTACCACGTGTGTTGAAAATATCTGACCTTGGAGTGGTATTTGACAGTGCGCAAAACTTTTCTGCTCATGTGGATTCTATTTCTAAGCGCGCCCTTTGCCGCTTGGGGTTTGTCTGTCGAATATCAAGAGAATATAGCAACCCTGTCTCACTACTAAAGCTTTATTTGTCTGTTGTCCACCCTATTTTAGAATATGCCTCTGTTGTTTGGAACGGCACGTGCCAGTCGAGCAGTAATATACTTGAGAAATTGCAAAATAAGTCCATATCTATCCATAAACAACGTTTCTCCCGCCACAGTGGCCATGGTTCAGACTTTTTTACTTCTAATCCTCTCCAAAGTTTGAAGTCGAGACGAACCAATGCTGACCTAATTTTTTTATTTAAACTTATACACGGGTTTAATTCTTGTTCTGAGTTGCTTGCAAATGTAAATCTTAGAGTACAGTCGAAACTTACCCGTAAGGCTCCTATACTTTGTACCCGTAAGACATGCAATAGACACTGCACATTGTACCGCCTTCAAGAAACATACAATCTCTACTCCCATAATATTGACCTGTTTCATACACCCCTTCGGTCTTACATGTGCGACCTTCTGACTTCTGTCTCTCCCCGACTTGGTTCCGACCAGTTTTAATTCTATTTTCATTGCCCTATTTTCGTTTATGTTGCTCGCCTTTGTTACTGTTCCTACTAATATATATCTATATCTGCCCGTCTGTATTGTCAAATTTTTATGACACTGTGTTTTATCGTTTCGTGATTGTTCAAACTTTAGTGTTCCGAAATCATTGATTTTGTTAAGTGACCTTTATTCTTCATTATAGGTTTTTTCTTCGCTTGTATTTCGTTGTTCTTCTTACGCGTGGATGTATTTGTGTCGTCGTCTGTCTTTTTCTTAAGTGTGCCAGCTCAAAGTCTATGGCTGTACCTGGGCACTATAATAAAGAGATTGATTGATTGATTGATTGATTGATTGATTTTTATTTCATCTCTTTTAGAGATGACTTCGGTAACAGCTATTTCCGACGGGATCTTACTTTCGTGAACATTAATATTCGTAGTCTGCGCGAATATTGGGATGAATTCAAATGTATCGCTGAAGCGGCCACTAGGTGCGTCGATGTGTTCGTTTTCACAGAACTAAACATTCCGGAGTCTTCAATTCTTTTGTTCACCTTGCCGAATTACCAATCTCGCTTTGTAACACGAAGAAACCGCCGTGGCGGGGGTATTGCTATTTTTGTCCGCGACCATTTTGAGGTATCGTACATTGATGCTACTTTCACGCACGCGGGATCCGTTACTATTAAAGTGGCCTATGGTGTTGTTTCTATGGTACTTTTCGCAATTTACCGTCCTCCTTCATACATCGTCGCAAGGTTTTTGCTTGAATTAGCAGAAAATTTTAAGAGCTTCGGCACAGCGGATCAGTTATGTTTGGTCGGTGACCTAAACATAAATATACTGCGTCCTGACGAGCAAATTGTTGCTGAATATTTATCGTTGCTGTCTTCCCACGGTCTTGAGAGCACTATTAATGTTCCCACACGTGAAGAAGTGGTTTGCGATAAGCTTGTAACATCGTGCTTGGACGATATCTTTATCAGGGCCGAAAGTTTTTCTCTTGCCTCCTACGTCATCACTAAGAAGTTGGCTAAGCATTATTTTGTGGCGTGCCGCATTTGAGCGAACCAGAGTTTAACTATGGGGCATAAACAGGAAGGTATTGATGATTCTAACCTTCGTTTTTCTTTTGTCAACAAAAAACAGTTTGATGGTCTGGTGTCTGGTTTCGATTGGTCAACGTTAAAGTTAAACGGCTCCCCAGGTACCGCATACGAACATTTATGTCAACAGTTCAAATAATTTGAGCACTACAGCACCGTTTGTGTGTCCAAAAAACGCCGTAAGGATTGCTGTTGGATATATTCCGAGATAATTCAGGCTATCTCGTACAGAGATTGGTTGTAGAAGCGTGTGAAACGTTCACCTGATGACCATGCCTTACGTTTACACCATAAAACTGCGCGAAACAGAGTCGTCGCCCTTTTACGGGCAGCCAAGCGCCAATATTTTTTCAATCAATTTAATCAACACCCAAAGAATCGCAGAAAGACGTGGTCTCTTGTGAACAGTTTACGCGGCAAGGAACGTATTAACTGTTCAGTTTTCCAATCCTTCCGTGAAAATCCGATAGATGTCGCAGATGCGTTCAATCGTGCGTTTAGAAACGTTCCTCAATGTTCCGATCTTGTTGACGGGCCTTGCACGCTCAAGGAATCTTTGCCTTCGTCAGCATTTTTGCGGCGGTTATGAAAGTCTGACCTGAAATCTATCGTCTTCAGCTTTCGTTCGAATAAACCTGCCGGTTGCGATGGAATGTCGATTGATACGCTTCGTAGAAAGTTTAAGGCTCTATCGGGGGTTGTCCTTTTCATACTAAACGGTTTTATCGATGGTTCAGACATTCCTTCACATTTAAGAACCACCATTGTCCGGCCTCTTTACAAAGCCGGGCCAAAAAATAATGTTAATTCATATAGGCCCGTATCCATACTGCCAATCCTTTCCCAAATATTAGAAAAATTCCTATTGATGACGATGTCTTTCTTCCTTCGAAAATTTTTGGTCATTTCGCCTAGGCAGTATGGTTTTGTAGCTGGTCGAGGAACCATGACACTGCTGGAAGAATTTGCCGACGAATTATACTCCGCCTTTGATTGTAATCTTTTTGCGTGTGTTTTATTTTTAGATGTAGGTAAAGCATTCGACTCTGTTTGCCACAAAATATTGTTACAAAAACTACAACTATTAGGTTTCCGTGGGCTATTTTATGATCTTTTGAATCAATATCTTAGTGATCGGTATCAGGTCGTAACTACAGATAACAACCTAGACTTTACCAGTCCTCTTCCTTTACTAACTGGTGTGCCACATAGATCAATTTTATCTCCTCTGCTTTTCAATATTTACATGAATGATTTTCCGTCCGTAATTCATAAATGCAAGGTGTCCCAGTACGCCGATGACACCGTACTACTTGCTAAAAATCTTGATTATAGATCAATAATAGGATTTCTACAAAGTGACATAAGTAATGCTGTAGGTTGGTTTTCACAAAATAGAATTACTATAAATGCCAATAAAACTAAATTTTTCTGCTTCCAGAACCCTTTAAAAACTACTTTGATTAATATTCCTGTGTACTTGCATTGTCAAACTCACCCTTGCCATTGTAACCCTGTTGAATACATTGAATATGTAAAGTACCTGGGAATTCTTTTTGACTGTGCATTATCATGGCAACATCATTTAGCGTTTGTTTGTGACAAACTTCGTAAAGTGGCTTCTGTGCTGTTTAATATGAAAACTTTTGTACCCATGCATATAAAGAAAAGTGTAGCTCATGCACTCGCATACAGTGTGTTAAGGTATGGGATCACTGTTTTTGCTAGCTGTTCCTCACGGTAGAAAACTCGAGTTGATGCTTGTCACGCGTCTCACGCGGCAGAGAAATGAGGGTCAAGTTGATTCATTCGATGACCATACAATATATTTACAACAACAAAACCTCAAACGAACGCGATCATAACAAAATCACACGCATATCCAACTATACACAAAAAAAGGAGCACAACCTCACACTATCAAAAACCTACTCAAATACTAACTATAGCACTTTAACTGTCTATGCCAAATTCAAACCAGTCCCACCCTGTAGCAGGTCGAAGCCTCTGCTATTTCGATGACGCGTCCCAGGGGGTAGGCTTCCCCGTTGCCGGAAGTCGCAGCACGTCGTGGCGGCCCGTGCTGGTCGCAGTGGTCCGGATAACCGTGGTGCGGTGCCACGGGTTCGCTGAAAAGCGCGGCTCAGCAGGCGGCCAGGAGTGCGAAGCTGCTGGTAACAAGTGGTCCCGAGCTTCCCGCCGCCAGACGGTGCGATGCCGCTGGTACGTTGTGGGGCACGGCTCGACGGGTCGCCGGCAGTGCGATGCCGCCGGTCAGCAGGAGGCCAGCAGAGCGAAGCTGCTGGTAATCGGTGGTGCCGAGCTGCCCGCTGCCAAACGGTGCGATGCCGCTGGTGCGTTGTGGGGCCCGGCCCGAACTTGCCACCCTTTCTCAAAGACCTCGTTCCACTCTGTCCGCTCCAACTTCGTCGTCTTCCTCTTCGCCTCGCATTCTATCGTGTTAGGCCACTATTTGGTAGTCAGACAACCTCCGTCTCCTCCTCATAATCACTCCTTGTATGTTCTTCATTGGCCCCTTCCAAATCCTCCTCGCATCTCGTACTCTGGTTCTTCTTTCTCTTTGTCTTTTCTTCCATCATCTTCTCGGGCCAATCCCCCTTCGGGTATGGGTTCTTTTTACCACATGACAATGCTATACTAAAAAACATACTAAAATTTATAGCCTACGGTTCTCCCATGTATAACTCTACCGATATTTTCAAACATTTGCGTTTGCCCTCATTTGATGCTCTCTTTATTCGGATGGTCGTTACTAATAATTTTTGGGTTCCTGATTTCAAGGTTGAACATAAGACTGTTCGAGTTGTACGAAATCACCCTCGTTTTGTTGTCCCTCGTCCTTGTACTCGATACGGTAAGGCACGAAGATGTGTTTTTGTCCCATAAAGGTTGAATGAATTGCCAGATTTTATTTTTGCTGCATCCTCTAAAATGCAACTTAAAAAAGCGTTCAATGGGTAGGCTGTATAATCTACTTAAAAAATTTGATGTCATTATTGAACTTATCAAGTGTTTTTCGTGTACACATGCTTATGTTTATTTGATGCGTTCCTTCTGAGATTTCGGCGACTACATGTACCTCTTGGCCTTTCATTTGTTTCGCTTCGTTGACTTGCCGGGCCCAGTCCCTCAAGCCAAATCAACTTTGATCGGCCCACTACTCAGTATTGTCACAACCAAGGGCAATAAAGTAATATTATTATTATTAATATTGGTAGAAGCCAGCTTGATGTGGTCTACTGTGACATGAGCAAGGCCTTTGATGTAGTCAACCACTCGTTATTGCTTGCCAAGCTCATTCTGTTAGATATCCACGCTTCTTTGGTGGGTCTTATACGTTGCTATCTCCAGCAGCGATATTGCTATGTAAGTGTTAACGGTCAAACTTAATTTAGGTACAAAGCAACCAGTGGTGTACCCCAGGGATCTGTTCTGGGTCCCCTTCTTTTCTCTATTTTCATTAACGATGTTGCTTCTGTAATTCAAAATTCTTCTTTTTTGTTGTATGCTGATGATATGAAAATCTTTAGAGAAGTGCGCAATATTCATGACTGTAATTATCTTCAGGCTGATATTGCGTCATTCCACCGCTGGTGCACCAAAAACGACCTAATTTTGAACCCCTCAAAAACGAAAGTTGTCTCCTATAGTAGAAAAACTCAACAGCTGCTATACTCTTATAAAATTGCAAGCACTGCATTGCCGAGGGTGACTGAAATTCGAGACTTGGGAGTACTATTTGATACTTGTCTGACTTTCTCTTCCCACGTTACACAAATTACCCGTCGCTCTCTTCGATGTCTGGGTGCTGTTTGCAGGTATTCTAGAGAGTTTAAATGTCCTCTTCCTTTTTTAAAGTTGTATTCGGCTCTCTGCCTACCTCTTCTCGAATACGGCTCTGTTGTTTGGAATGGAACTTGCAAGTCCAATAGTGACCGTATCGAAAGAGTTCAAAATAAGTTCCTCTTTATCTTTAAGCACCGCTTCCGTCATGTGCTCGAAGACGCTAACGGCAGTGTGCCTTTTCTGAAAAGTCTTCCTTCCCTTCGGTGTCGACGAATGCGAGCTGATATTATCTTTCTTTATAAACTTCTTCATGGGGATATTTTGTGTGACGACTTGGTTACACTTATCAAAGTAAACTTGCCGAACAAACTTTTCCGAACATTTCGAACTTTTAAAACAGATGCTGTAAGTAGAAGACGCTCGTCCATCTGCAGAATACAATGTGCATATAATGAATATTCTGATCGTCTTGATATATTTCAGAGCTCTTTTTCTTTGTTCTCAAACGACTTGAAAACTGTTGTAGCTTAAGTGCCTTTAGTCATTGCAAATTTATGTGCTGTATTTATTTTAGGCAAATCATGTTCTTGTTTGTTTGTTTTTCACATTTCCTGGTTTTGCGTTGCTTGAATTTCTGTAGGTTTGAGTGCCAGTGCTTGTAATGCTGAACTTCTTTCAAAGTTGAAACTTCCGAACATTTTGTTATAAAACCTTCGTGTTATGCGTATAACTTATCTCTGTCATGTTCAGTGAGTATTTCCTGTTTTTCACGTGCCTTGAACATTTCGCTGTCCGAGTGTCATGGCTTGCAACGCTAGGTCTCCTGTTTCTTTTCTTTTCTTTTTTTTTGCTGTTTTGCTTTCTGAGATTACTGTAACTATCTTTACTTTATTGTTTCTTTCATGCATACGGTTTTGTGTGTTGTGTTGTTTTGATTTTAGTTTGTTTTTATGTACGATTTGTATATGGTGTACCAGTACCAAGACCCTAGGGTTGTTCCTGGGCACCGAAAATAAAGGTTGATTGATTGGTTGATTGATTGATTGATTATTATTATTATTATTATTATTATTATTATTATTATTATTATTATTATTATTATTATTATTATTATTATTATTATTATTATTTGTTCCGCTCTCCAGAGAGCAATCTCGTCCTTCTCGCATTGGTGCTCATGCAACAAACTCCTCATTAATACATCTAAAACTAAGGTAATGACATACACAAGAAAGACTGACGACATCTTGTTTCCCTATAACATCAACGGTGAATTACTCCCACGTGTGGTAGAGGTTAATGACCTAGGCGTCACTTTCGACAGTAAACTGAGCTTCTCTCCACATATTCAGGTAATTACTCGTAGAGCTCTTCGATCGCTTGGCGTTGTCTGTCGCGTGTCCAAGGAGTTCAAGGAGCCGATTTCTCTTCTCAAGCTCTACACAACTATATGTCGTCCTCAGCTTGAATATGCATCTGTTGTCTGGAACAGCACGAGCAAAACAAACCGTAAGCTTGTAGAAAGGGTCCAAAATAAGTTCATATCTATCTTCAACCATCGCTTTGGCGATAGTAGTAATTATAACCCTGGATCGCCCTCTTCGTTGACGCTATCATGCTTAACTTCCAGGCGGAACAAGGCTAATATTCTCTTCCTCTTTAAAATTATGCACAGCATAGTGTCTTGTGGTGAGCTGCTACAGCATGTTCGTCTTTATGTGCCGCAAAAGTGGACCAGGAAACATGATACCTTTTGCAACCCCAATTGTCTGCGTGTCTTGTGCCCTGTGTGCCGACCCGCAATGCACGTACAATCGGTACTCGGATTACCTTGATATATTTAATGATTGCCCTTCTCTGTTTCGCAAACATGTCTGTGAGTTTGTATTGGCGTAACTGCCAACTTTTCTTATTCGGCATTTGGCTTTTATCCTTGAGTTCATGCACTTAAATGACTTTCATTCCGTAACTTCAACATAAGCTATCCTTTCGTTTTTTTGTATTTTGTATTTTATTTTGTATTTGAAAGATGTGTACATTATGTTTCGTGTGTTTCTGTTTCCGTGCGCCAGCACAAAGGCCAACCCCGGCTGTTCCTGGGCACGCAAATAAATGATTGATTGATTGATTGATTGATTGATTATTATTATTATTATCATTATTATTATATTACTCAAATAATCGCGGCAAAATCTGTGCCAAGCGCTCAACCCGTTTTGTCTTGACAGGTGACCTCCATCGCAACGTTATCAAGCAGAAAGCCGCATCGTGTTCTGGTCTGTTAGTAGCGCCTGGTTTCATCGTCGGAGCACCGCATCGCTTCTTTTGTTGGGGGGTTTCACAAGAATTTCACCACACTGGGGTGACTGGACCTACTGGAACGAAGCAATTAACAGCCAGCATCAAGACGGCACGCTTCGCCGTCAGCGGCAAAACCTGTGCCAAGCGCTCAACCAGTTTTGTCTTGGCAGGCGAGCTTTAGTCCCCCAAAACAGTTTGTGCATGTCAATGCTTTGCCACTGGCTGCAGCCACGTGGGTTTTGAGTATCGAATATCGCTGATGCCTTGTGTGCAACACTCCGTTTTTTTGTAGACTTGAAGCTCTTTATAGTCGGTGGTAGTGTGCCGAGCTCGGCGAGGTCCTGTGTATGTGAAACTGTATGTTCCTGGCACGTTGCATTTTGTCACCAGCATGACCGACTGCATTTATTGCACAATAATGTCCCAACTGATAATAGATGTATGACCTGTGCTGAGTGCAGGAAGTCTTTCCATTTGGAAAAGTCATATTCAGGCGTAGCCGAGAGTACCTTTCGATCCGTGGGGCAGGCTAAGAGGGAGGCTTGGAAATGCAAGAACTGCAGATCGTCGAATCTGAGGGAAACACCTCAGCTGAACCACCGACTCTCGTACAGTCGCAACATGTGGTGACCTTTCCGTTACTCAAAAACGTGCTGCTCTCCGTGAACAGCTTCAGGACATTAGGGATACGATAGGGAACCTACTGCATCTGCGTGAGAAGGTGGACGAGCTCCTTGCGCCAAAGCCGAATATTGATGAGGTTTTGGCCCTAAAACAGTCCGTGGCGACGCTTGACAACTCAGTTCAAGACTTGGCAGCACGGGTAGATGCATCGAAAGCCTTATCCGGAAAGCTGGAAGAGCAAATGACTGAGCTGACGGCGACTCTATCGTTGCAATCAAAAGTTTTAAGTCAGCTTCGTACCGAGCTGAACGATACAGAGCAATACAGTCAGCAGTCTAACTTGGAATTACACGGCCTTCCATTCACTCCGGGCGAAAACTTGCGTGCTGTTTTGTCTGATGTGCAAAAACTTGAAGTTATAGAGTTTGACGCCAGGCAGAACAAAACTCCCACTGTACTCATTCGTTTTGCGTCACTATACATGCGTGACATTTGGTGGACGGCTCGTAATAAATTACGGCCCCTTTCTGACGACAGCCTCTCCCCTCCCTTGTATCTGAATGAAAATTTCACGCAGGCAAACAAAGATTTGTACTGGAAAGTACGAGTAAGGGGAAAGGAAGCGCACTACGAGTTTGTCTGGGCTAGTAACGGAACGATGTTCGTCAAGAAAGCGCGAAGCCCACGGATCAGGGTAGAATCAGTGGCGCACCTCGAGTACGTGATCTAAACATGTCTGTGCACTTTGACTCTTCCGATAAGTTAGGCAGTCTTCAAACCATTTTGCAAAGGTCAAATAATCAATCATTTCCCGTCATTCACCTGAATATACGCAGCTTGAAAAATTACTCGCACTACCTTCAAGTTAAGGCAGCTGGTTTTACAGATTTGGTAGATACCTTCGTATACGCAGAATAAATGTACACGATTGTATGACCGATCATTTCCACCTTCTTGGTTATAAGACGCATTTTTCTTACCCAAGCGGATAGAAGAGGTGAATGCATTGCTATATTTCACAAAACGCACTGGGCATCCACAGCCCTTCCGATACATTTTACAGCAACTGAGTTTCTTGCAGTTCGTCTTGATTACTATAGGTTTTTATATAAATAATTGCAATCTACAGACCACCGTCTGAAAACCTCCAGTCTTTTCGTGGTGTACTCGGAGATAATGTAGGTCATCTGAAATCTTGCAGTAACATATGCCTTATTGGGGACATCAATATCGATCTTTTAAAGTCAAGGAAACCAATAGTTGCGAATTTGTTGCTAGTTGCTATAAGAAGGCCATGGTATCAAATCAGTCGTAAATGAGGCTACTAGGGAAGAGATTTTATTCGATAAATGTGCTGCATCCTGCGTTGAGCACGCGTTGGTTAGCGCCATTGAATATGTGGAAGTCGCTTCTGTTTTAATAACTGTAAAAATAGCCCATAACTACTTCGTTGGTTGCCAGATGCTTTGTGGTGAAGTTTTAAAACCAACGGAAGCAACTAACTTTATTGAAATTTCTGACAGAACCCGCTTTGATCGAATATTGTCGGAGTTGGACTGAAATTCTGTTTTAATTTAGTCGTGTCCGATAAAAGCTTATGAACATTTCACACAAATGGATTTCGGAATTTAAGGAAGCGAGTAAAACAAAAGGGAAGGTTCCGAAGCGGAAACTTAGCCTGTGCTGGTTAAATGACAGTATTTTAACTGCAATAAAAGAGAAGTAAGATCTTTGGAAACGTTCGAGACAATCCCCGGGAAACGACTCGGTAACAAAGGTATACCGAACGGCTGGAAACAAAGCTACGGCATTAAATCGCTTTTCTAGAAGACTACATTATAACATTCAGTTTTTTGCTATTTAGGTATAGTCCTGTAAAGTGTGGTCGCTGATAAAGAAGCTTCGCGGTAATCGGTCACGAAGTTATTTACACCACACAATAAATGGATTTGGTGATGTCACAGAAATGTGGCAGATCACTTAAATGATTACTTTTCATCCATACCGAAAACCGTGAATAACCTTAATGACAATGATGAGCTGGCCTTTGTGAGTCGAAGTGGAATCCCCGTGGAGGCGTTTTTAGAGCTGCTCAGTTTCTACCTTCAGAGTACTGTCGTGGGGTTTGAAGATAAGGTATACGTACAAAAGTCAGGAGTGTGCATTTGGTCTAAGGTTGCTCCAGTCCTGAGCAACATTTTCCTGGGCAAGGTTGACTGTGATTTGCAGCTCGCCTTACAGGGCGTTGCCACTAAGGTTTTCCGCTATGTGGACGATTTTTTGGTTCTGGGCTGCAACGTACAAATGTAGTCCTTCCAATGTGCTGTTCTTGATGCCTTCAATGCGAAAGGTAAAGGTTTGAAGTTCACGACTGAGGTTCCAGTTGAAGTCACCTTGAAATTTCTTGACCTCGAGCTTTGTTTCTCACGGCACCATACATGCTGGATGTGCGCGCGCCGTTCTAATAAGCCACTCTTGAACTTCGCTTCTTTTCATTCCGAGCTGGTTAAGAACGGGATAGCCCACACGTGTCTCAAATCCGCAGTCAGCAAGTCCTGTTATCATTTGGCGCAACAAATCTTTAATGCACAAGTAGTTCGGCTGGAGAACGCAGGGTTTCCCTTCTCCGTCCTCCAGGCAGTCTGCCAGCGTCTTGTGAAACAGTTGAAAGGGTTCGCGCATCACATAACAGATACCGAACAGAGCAAAAAAGTGGCAGTCATTCCCTATGTACATGCGCTGTCGCATCGCCTCAAGAAGACAGCTGACAGATTCGGCGTCAAGGTAGTGTTCTCGGCCAGGAACAAGCTGGACAGTTTATGCACCATGGTGAGCAACAGGCTCGATTCCCGGGGTGATTCCCCCCCCCCCCCCCCACGAGGTTGTTTGATAAAACACGGGCTCCAATTTGTTCGTTGCATGACTAATGTTGTGTACGGCATTCCCATGTCCTGTGGCCGGGTGTACAGTGGCGTGCGATTTGAAGGTAATCACGCGAGCTTCGACCGATAGAGGCGATAACGCCCCCGCGCGGTCTTTTTCGGAGCGACTGGGACCTAGTTTATGCATTCTCCTCCCTCTCGGTGGCTGTTCCATCAAGCAGTGATCACTCCCGCGGCTAGTAAACCACCCTTTCCGCTTTGTGGTGATCTTGTCTGGTTGCAATCACGTGTGCGTTTTATTCTTTGTTATCGTGACTAACGATAGCACCCATTGTTATAAATGCCCAGTATTTCCCGTGAATGCGTTTCTGCGCACCTTTTCGAGAACTGCGGTAAAATACCACGAGTGGGACGTCGTCGCTGCGTGCGCGATAAAAAAAGAGGAAGGGGTTATTGATTTTGCTGCTGGAGTGATGGCTGCTGGAATAAACAGCGACCGAGGGAGAGAAGAATGCGTAAACGAGGAACCAGACAGAGTAAAACAAGCCGCGTGGGGGCGTTATCGTCGTGGTTGGTCGACGCTCGCGCGATTACCTTCAAATCGCACGCGACTGTACGTCGGCCAGACCAGCCGCTGTCTAAATGTACGCCTGAGGGAGCATCATTCCTCTTTGAAAGGAAAGCCCTACACACACATGCCGCAGCACTGTTCTAAATGCGGGTATCAGCCACGTTGTCAGCCACACTTCACGGATATGGTAGTAGTTTTTAAGCACAGAGACCATGCCACCAGGGAACTTGCAGAAGCCTTCCATATCTGGATTAAGGGTCCAGATTGTATAAGTCACCCGTCGCTGAGTATTTTATATAAAGAAGTGCAACTTCTCAAGGAGAGAGGGTAGAGGATGAGGGAAAGGAGAAATGAAACGAGAAGGGAATGGGGCGGTTCTCTTGTACGGCCGTACGCATGTGCGAACGGCACACGTGCTGGGTTGTTCGGTCTGGGGGTGGTATAAATGTGTATTCGTTTTCATTAAAACTTTCAGTTGATAGTAAGCGCCTGTGTCATTCCCTTTCTCGTCCCTGTGAAAAACTTTTGCGCTTAAGTTTCACTCATAGAAATTGATATTGTCATTCAAGACAACTGCTTCGTCCTTGTCTTCGTGACATCTTGGTTCGCGGCAATATGTCGTCGCATCCAATTCTGCCACGGTGTGCACTAACCGACTCTGCGTATCTGCCTTCCTTAAACTTAAAACCGCAAGACTTGCACAGGCTGGTACGCTACTCAAGAAAAAGCGCTCGGCTGGGTTGGATGGTATATGTGCGGATTACGTACGGCGCAACTTGCAAGTTTAACACCGCCGCTTTTGTTTATCTTCAATGGCATTATTGGGTCGGGTATCATTCCTAACGAGATCTAAAGGGCGAAGGTTATTCCACTGTTTAAGGCAGGTGACGCTTCCAAACCGGAAAACTACCGTCCAATATCGGTTATTTCTTTCTTAGCCCAAGCGCTAAATGGCAAGGCCTGGAGGTTATGATAAGTTTCGTTCAAAAGCCCTCCCTCTTGTCTCCGTGCCAATGCGGCTTTTTTCCAGACAGTGGTAAGCAACAAGTGTTTGGTGAATTGTCGGACTACTTGCATGATGCTCTCGATAAAATTCATGTGGCTTGTGTACCCTTCTTAGATCTACCTCAAGCGTTTGATTCTGTACGCCATGACATTTTATGTAGTAAACTTCCCAAATATGGATTTCGCGGGCATTTTTATGACTTCCTAAAAAATTACCTGTCCAATCGGTAGCAAGTAGTTTGTTTATGTAAGGCAAATATTTCACTACGAAGTTGACATTCAGGCGTTCCACAAGGGTCTGTGTTGTCACCTTCGTTATTTATTTATCTTAATAATTTCACATCAGCTATAAGGAAATGAAAATATTTCAATCGCAGACGAGACACTGATCATCTCTAGGCACATAAATTACCAGGTTGTCTCGGCCATCCTTCAACAGGATGCAAAGCAAGCGATGAATTGGTTCGAAACCAATCAAATAAAAGCTAACCCGTCAAAAACGCATCTACTCTGTTTTGGAAATTCCTTGAAGGTTGTACCCACCACTTTGCCTGTCCTGCTTCATACTGATAAATGTATCGCTGTAATGGTACTCCCCTTGCTTACACAGGTTGAGGGAAATACGTTGGGTTCTTTTTCTTTTAGAAAAATGTTTAAGATTGAATTGAAAGTCAATTGGCTTTACTCAGTACATTGCGTTTACGGTGAATTAACTTTATATAGGAAAATATGTACTGAGTTCTTTTTGAAAATTGGCCGCCATGTTTCACTTGAAACCCAATCCTGTGTTTCAAGTAAAAATCTATTGAGTATAGTCAACATGTCCGTTGATTGTTGACATGTCCTTTCTGTTGACTCTCAATACACTTTCCCTGTTGAGTTCCTATTGAGACGTATCAATTGAAAGTGTATTGAGAAAAGTCTTTTGATTTCCAGTTAAGTTTGTGTTGACGCTCTATTGATTCCCTTTTTGAGTTCCCGTTGAGAAATGTCAAATGAAAACCTATTCAGCATATTCAAGACAGCTCGTTTGATTTCATTTGAGATTTTATCAAGTTATTTCAACAATTACCTCGCAAAGTTCGGTTGACAGTACTAAAAATTACTGAGTCTTCCATAATGCAAAGATATTCTAAGAAATGTCATCAACGTGTGCATTGAGCAGGTGAAATAGTGAGGTGTTTCTTGGCAAAGCTTGCTTTATTGATCACGAAAGCATCACGGGAGGACTGGAGCCTTGCAGGGTCCACTTGGCTACTTGATTGTGTAGCCTGCCAAATACAAGAAACAGACTTGTTCGTTTGCAACAGTATAGTACGGAATGATGATTGCATCCCTTCTTCATTAGTAATGATGGTCGAAGTAGCTTGCTATTTTATACGTGAGATGGTTTTCATTTTTGCAAAGCAAGTTAAGTAGACTGTAGTGTAACAAATGTTTAAGTTTTTTCCAGGTTTTAATGTCTCAAGGCAAGCTAGCCACATCAATATTTCTACAATAGGTAGGGAGTGGAATGCCTTTATTTGAATGCCTTCCACATTAAAGCGCTTAAATTTAGAGGAGCGATTATGTTCGGCAGGGAGCCACCAAATCACCCGCATAGGCTCGTTATTGTGTTTTCCACATCCTTGAGGCCCAAAAGAAATCCGCATAGACCTATCAAGACTGGGTGAGCTTCTGCCTGAAAGAAGAACCCCCAAACTTGTCCAAAAGCATACCTGTCAACCCGTAGATATTGTTTTACAACATTTGATTGCTTAAAATGTCAAAACAAAATTAGAAAACTGTCAACTTGCATAAACTGGTTTATGAAATTGTGTCCTTTATTAAAAATCAAACTAGTGTCAGACGGTATCGTAAACTACAGTCAATACAACTGGCAATTAGTGCAAATGGCTTTATGAATGGATGGGCGCATAATACTTTGTGCTTACCGATTTGTGGAAAAAATACATGAACCATAAAAAAAACTTGCCAGAAAGAACATGACAGAACAAAATACCTAAGTTGAATTTCGACGTCATTCGCACTTTGTGCCTTGCAGTACGTTTAACAAACAAGAAGCACTAAGGAGCAGCTTGAAGGTATCATATGAGATATGGGTATATCCACATTTTTGGCCTAATTGTAACAATGCCAGAGGAGTGTCCAAGTATAACAAGGTCGGCTGATGCCAGTTTACACACGAGGAGAACATGAAACAGTTTTCTTTGGTGAGAAGAAAAAACAACACAGTTGCTGTAAGTGAGAAATTATTCAAGAGCTTTTTATCCTTTTCTTGGCGAGATTTTTTATACAGTAACAGCACTAAAACAGTATAATGATACCGTGCCGACCAATCATTCGGGTAATTCCTAAAGGCAGAACCTCGGTCACCACAGATTGACTAAACCATCGCGCAATGCTGGCGTATCATCAGTCAGTGGCATGTCTGATGCCACGTTCAGCCGAAATGTTATTCAGTGATTTTGCTATTACTCACACCACATTCAGTCCAAGGTAACGCAAAAGACTAGTGTAAATATGCTTTGGGTTCAAACCGTAGCTTCTCCGTATACATAGTCGCCATTTTCCAAAAGCAATCAATGAATTTGTTATATTCTTGGCCATTATTTGTTTAGCTGGAATGAAGTACGTTTTAGGCCACGTTTGCCACGTGATTCACTGCTCTGCAGTCAAGGAACCCTCTTTGTCCAAACAATCGTTCAAATTATGACGCAAATAAATTGCCGACAGCCAGCACTTTAGCTTGTAAGTATATTTTACCGCCATGTCTGCTAACTGGTTTGACACACTATCCTGTTTGTGACTGGTAGATCTGCCTCTCAGCCTAGCGCTGTCAGGTGTGCTTGCATGGCGCAGTATTTGTGCGTCTGTTAATGATCCGACAGGCATTTGTTCTACTCGACCTCCTTCATTTTTTTTCTTCTTCGTTAACTTTGTTCACCGAGCTTTTTATTTGCCTTAATCAGGGTGTTGTTTCTTTTTTTATGACATTTCGTACTACGTAGTACAGTGCTGCTGTTCCGTTATGTAGCGGCATTGCGTCAGGGATTTTATTCATTCCTGACTTGCCTTCAAAGGATTTGTTAGATATTTAGTTAAAGATACATACAAATATGGCACACGCTAAACCAATGCGGCAGTGTGGAAGACAGTAAAATACCGATTGATGTGAAAATGTTGTGTACCGGTACAATTCCCCAACCCCCTTCATTTTCTTACAATTAGGTACAACATTTTTGAAAGGCTTTAGTGAAATCATAACCTTTAGGTCGACCTCGTGACGGCTTGCATAAAACCACTGTTCATATAGCGACAAATAACCAAGTCATAAGTATAGCCATTCGGGTAGGTCTGCACAACGTTAGTTATGATGGAATGTACAGCAGCACTCGGAAAGAATGAACTTACCTTATAACAACGTCACTCTCAGCGGGGCTCCCAGCGTGGTGAATTTGACGGAATCCAA